>NC_065583.1:73032306-73657306 GCF_024542745.1 Macaca thibetana thibetana
GGTGGAAAAATCACTTGAGTTCAGGAGTTTGAGACCAGCC
The DNA here is from genome assembly GCF_024542745.1 of Macaca thibetana thibetana. Lineage (NCBI taxonomy): Eukaryota > Metazoa > Chordata > Mammalia > Primates > Cercopithecidae > Macaca > Macaca thibetana. Next base: position 73,032,347 of record NC_065583.1, read on the forward strand.
TAGGCAACATAGTGAGATCTCATTTCCACAAAAAATTAAAAAATTATCCAGGCATGGTAGCATGCACCTGTTGTCCCCGCTACTTGGGAGGCTGATGTGGGAGGATCAATTGAGCTCGGGAGGTCGAGGCTGCAGTAAACCATGATCACACTACTGCACTCCAGCCTGGTGACAATGCAAGACCCTGTCAAAAAAAAATCAACACCAAAAAGAAAAGAAAAGAAAAGATAGACTTCTGAGCTAACAAAAGAACAAAAGTTGTTAATGAGGCAGATGACTGGAGGAAATATTTTAAAAAGCCATCCAGCAGAATGCCTCCTCATCCCTAGAGGACCACTTCTTCATCCCTCAACAGCTTCTGATTGTTTCTTCTCATCTTAAAAAATCATTTTAAATAAAAACACAGCATTCGAGCTGGGTGGGATAGTTCTAGCCTATGGTCCCAGCTACTCAAGAGGCTGAGGCAGGAAGACAGCTTGAACCCAGGAGTTCAAACCCAGCCTGAGCAACAAAGAGTGATCCCATTTCTAAAGACAAAACCCACAACATTGTAGGTGGAGACTAACTGAAAGCCTGCTGTTGTTTGTTGTTTGTGTTAACAGCTGATACAGGTATTCTGGTGGTGCTACCGTGCTGCTTAGTTCCCCCGATCTTATTATTTTTTCGCTTTATTAATGCTATGTCATTTATTTTGCTGTTAAGTGCTTAAGTGTGAATAAGTGTAAGAAAATGATTGCTTATCCATAGCATATTAATTCAGAGTCAAGAATGATAGTGACGCTAAACCACCACAGATTATCTACATGGATGGCTGAGATAATGACACTTTTGTTTTCTTATGGTTCAATGTACACAAACTTTTCATACACAAATGTATTAAAATATTGTATAAAATTACCTTCAGCTATGTGTATAAGGTGTATATGAAACATAAAAGAATTTTGTGTTTAGACTTGGATCCCCTTCCCAAAATATCTTATTATGTATATGCAAATATTCCAAAATCTGAAAAAGTCTGAAATCTAGAACACCTCTGGTCCCAAGCCTTTTGGTTAAGGAATCCTCACCCCATATATACCCTATTAGTTGTATTTCTTTGGAGAACCCTTGTTCCTAAATTTCAAAGAAAGTAAATCTTTAGAGGAAAGTCTTACGTGAATTTTTATGTTTAGGAGGATTTCTTCCTTAATTATCCTCCATCATTTCAGATACCATATTGAGTATTAAGAATACAAAGAAGAAAAATGATGGGCATTTCTCTGACATTTCAACATGATGAGACAACAGCAAAGATATATGCAAGGGAGGAAAGAAGGTTGGGAAGGCTTGACAGAAAAGTCACATTTGAGCTGTATCTTGAGAGATTAGTAGGAGTTGGCTAACTGGTAAAGGAAGGAGGGATCTTCTAGACAGGTAGAACATTTGGGTCAAAAATAAGGCAGCAATCTCTGATATTCATACATTTATTTAACAAATATTTAATGAATGTATGTTTTGTGTTAGAGATGAGTTTTGTCCCTAATTTTGACCCATTTTTTATATCCCCTTCCTCAAGCTGGGGAAGATGGATCATATTTATCCTTCTAGATGGCTGCCTCTCATAGTTCTGTTCCCCTCAGAACAGAACATATCCCCAGGGATAAAATGGTGAGCAGAAACAAACAGAAAGGAGATGTTTAGAATTAGTTTTGCAGCTAATGACAAAAGACCTAAAATAACAGTGGCTTATTAGACGTAATTTTATTGTTCTCTCATCTAAATGTCCATATCAAAGATCTAGAGTGAACAGATAGCAGTGGGCTTTAGTTTTATTTTACTGTTCCATCAGCTTCATTAGGCAGCTATTGCTTAGTGATCCAAGATGGTAGCTTCAGCTCTATTTCTCTTGTCTATAGTATTCTAGCCAAAAGAGGGGGAAAAGGAAAAGAAGATGAGCATGCATCTTCTCTTTAAAGACACTTCTTAGAAATTCCATATGTCACTTTATCAATATCCCATTTTAAATAACTTAGTTCTATAACTAAAACTAGTTTTCATTCCTACCCAACATATGCCCAGCCAAAAATTGAAGAAGGAAAGACAAATATTAAGAGTCAATGGACTGCACTGCAGAAAGGAGAGAATCAGGATGAATAACTCTGAAGACTACACTCAAGCTGAAAAATAAAGTTGATAAGCAGAAGCTAATTATTGTTTTATATCTTCTAAAGTCTTTACTACATAATCACATTGTCTTAATGATAGCCATTTAGAGCTAGTTGTTTAGAAGAAAAGTATACTCGATTAAAAAAAAAAACAGGTAACAAATTTTTGTCTACATAAGTTAATTGACCCATGGTTATGGCAACTGGTTTTTAAAAGATGAATTTATGCCCAAGATTTATATCTTTATTTTTTAATGTTTTGAATCCTTCATATGATACATGTGAAGGGAAAACACAAGCAATGAAAACACAAAATAGAAGTCAATAATATGGTTTTGCTATTAGTTTTTCACTAATAGCAAAAGTCAAAAATGTTTTTAATTATTGTATTCGACCATATCTATGTGGTGGCCCTTGAGAAGCAGCACTCAGACCTCCTTTCAAAGTATTTGCTGTGAGGAACATTATTGACTGTCATATCTCCACAAGCTTCACATGGAGGCCACACACTTTCCTCCTGCTCCCAGCCTATGAATAAGCAAATAGTGGAGATACCAGAAAAGTAAACTGTGAGATTTCCAAGCCTAGTCCTCAAAAGGTCTTGTAGCTTCTGTTCTCAGCCTTCACGTGCCAACACCACAGGAAGAAGCCCAGGAATCCTCCTCAAGAATAAGAGACTAAACAGAATAACTCAGTCAACGGCTGACACCAACCACCAGACCTAAAAGAACATCTTGAACCATCTAACTCCATCGAAATTACCAGGTGACTTGTAACCACCTGAGCAATCCCAGGCAAGGCCTGGAGAAGAACTATGCGGCTCAACTCCACCCATATTGCTGACCCACAGAATCATGAGCAAATTAAACTGTTGCTGTAATAAGCTAGTAAATTTTCGATCATCATATTAAGCAGCAATAGATAACAAATGTGTACCATAAGTAGAAGGTATAGGGTGATTAAAGATCTAAAAAATATACAAGACAAATACAAGGTTCAGCTCTATATTAATATCAAATAAAATCAATTTTAATACAAAAGTTACTATTAAAGTTAAAGGTCAATATAATTCTAAATTGTGTACACATTATAAAAAGTTCTCAAAATATATAAAGCAGAAAAAAGGAAATGATGCAACTATAAGAAGTAGATAAATTCAAAATCAACACAACTGTTTTAGTGATTAAGTCAAGCGACAAAAAAATAAGCAAAAGGAGATGTAAGACCCTATATCCTGTGGTGGGCAGAATTCTAAGATGGTCCCCAATATAGCCCTGTGATATACAGAACCCATATAATCTCCTCCACTTGAATATGTGCAGGACCTGTGAATATGATGTGATAGTCACTTTCTTAATTACACTGTATTATATCCAAATCTATCTTGCCAGACTAGAGAGATTCTCCAACTGGCTTTTGGTAAAGTAACCTGTCATCAGGGAGAGGATCCTTTGGCTAGGACCAGAGTGGGCTCTAGGAGCTGAAAGCAACCCCTGGCCAACAGTCAGCAAGGAAATGAAGACATCAGTTCTACAACCACAGGAACTGAGTACAGTTGACAACGTGAATGAGCTTGGAAGAAGACCTTGAGCTGCAGATGAAAACATTGCTGGTGGATACTTTGATTTCAGTCTTGTTTCCCATGAACCCATGCCCAGACTTCTGACTTCTAGAAGCTGTGAGTTAATCAACGGGTGTTGTTTTAAGCCTCCAAGTTTTTATTAATTTGTTATACAGGAATAGAAACTTAATACAATAGTGCCTCTTTCTCTGAGGGGAATACATTCAACAACCCCCAGTTAATGCCTGAAACTACAGATAGTACTGAACACTATATAGACTGTTTTTCCTATAAAAATATAGCATGATAAAGTTTATAAATTAGGCACAGTAAGGGATTAGCACCAATAACTAATAATAAAACAATTATTATAATACATTGCAATAAGTTATGTAAATGTGGTCTTTCTGTCTCTCCTAGACTATCTTATTGTACTGTACTCTGTTACAATGACTATGTGATGAGATGAAGTGAGGTGAATGACATAGGCATTGTGATGGAACGTTAGGCTACTCCTGACTTTCTGTATTCCTGACTCTGTGTAACCATCCCTTATTTGCAGTAAATGGCTTGGTGTCACTCATTTCAGAGGATCATTTGCTGAAGTCCCCATATAGGTTCAATGCTGTTTGGTGAAAACCACATTGCTGTTGATTGGAACACATTTTCTGTTCATGTCTTCTATTCACAAATTTAATGGCTTTTCCATCTTAACTAAGCACTTATTATGGACTGAGGCTGTAACTTTTTTTTCTTTTCTTTTTTTTTTTTTTTTTTTTGAGAGGGATCTCGCCCTGTTGCCCAGGCTGGAGTGCAGTGGCATGATCTTGGCTTACTGCAACTTTCGCCTTCTGGGTTCAAGTGATTCTCCTGCCTCAGCCTCCTGAGTAGCTGGGGTTACAGGTGTCTGCCACCATGCCCAGCTAATTTTTTGTATTTTTAGTAGAGATGGGGTTTCACCATGTTGACCAGGTTGGTCTTGAACTCCTGACCTCAGGTGATCCATCCTGGGGCTGTAACTTTTACAGTTTAAGTTGCAACAGCAAAACTAACAGGAATTTCTTTTTCCTTCTTCGTGATTTCACAGATAGAAGATTCATTCTTACTGTATCTTTTAGCAATCTCAGCAATTTTTTTCTTTCTTTATTAAGTTGAGAACTGTCACCTTTTTATTTAATGGAAGCACTTTATGGCTTCTTGGTGGCACATCTGAATTACCAGCATCACTACTCTTGCAATTTGGGGGCATTAATAATTAAAATAAGGGTTACTTGAACACAAGCACTGTAATACCGTGACTGTTGATCTGATATCTGAAAGGGTTACTAACTAATCAGTGGGTAGTACATACGCATGGCTACACTGGACAAAGGAATGACTCACATCCCTAGTGGGACAGCATGAGATTTCATCACTGCTCAGAATGGCATGCAATTTAAAACTTATGAATTATTTCTGGAAGTTTCCATTTAATATTTTCTGACTGTGGTTGACCGTGGGTACCTAAAACAATGGAAAATGAAACCACAGATTACTGTACACATTCAACACTTAGAGAAGCATATTCTCAACCATGCATGGAATATTTAAAAAATGATCACAAACAAAGTCTTAGGGCAAGTTTCAGCAAATTTCACATTATTGATGTCATACAGATTATGTTCTCTGATCCAGTACAATTAATACCACAATCTATACATCAGTTTCAGGGCATCCAGAAGTTTTCAGTGCTCCAGGGTAGCCTAAAAGTGCTAAGAGTGCTATACAGGAGCAAAATCCTGACCTCAAGAGAAAGAGGTCACCATCAGTGAAAATATTGGAGACAAATGACTGACAAACTCTGCGATGAGGCCTGTGCCTGGAGAGTTCACAACATGCCAGGCACTAGCTGTACTTCCAAGTCTCTGGTCCAGGGTCCATAGCAGGACCAGCAATGACTACAAGGACACTTTTCTCCCCAACATCCCCGGAAATGAGAAAGCCCCTTCCCTGCCACACCTAAAAGTTTCTGGAGAAAAGCAGGTAGGAGGGAAGAAACAAGTACTGATAGTGACCCAAAAGGGAATGAGTATCCCCAAAAGACTACTTAAATGGAAACAAATTGAGATACTATTGATAGGCAAAGTTTAAATTTTGCTTAGTTTCCCTATTATGCAACATAGGTGGCTTGGAGATATTTTTTTCCACAGCTGAGAGGAGTGTGAGCGACAATATTTTAACACACCACACACAATTACACAATTTTCTTTTAAATAAGTTTTAAAGAAGCGTGTGTGTGTGTGTGTGTTTGAGATAGAGTCTTGCTCTGTCACCCAGGTTGGAATGCAAGGGGTTGATCACACCTCGCTGCAACCTTGACCTCCCAAGCTCAAGTGATCCTCCCATGTCAGCCTCCTGAGTAGCTGGGACTACAGGTACCTACCACTACACACAGTTAATTTTTTTTTTTTTTTTTTTTTTTAGTAGAGATGGGGTCTTGCTGTTTCCCAGGCTGGTTCTTGAGCTCAAGTAATCCTCCCGCCTCAGCCTACCAAAGTGCTGGGATTCAGGCATGAAGCACCACACCCAGCCTACAAGAACAGTTTTTTAAATCAGTTCATAATATAGCATCTCATGGTAGGTATTTGCCTGTTAGACTTATCTATATACCAGTACCTCAAACTCAATTGCTTAACAAAGACCAGGCAGGTAACACACATAAATGAAGCAGATTAAGTTTAACAGAATAGAATACGGTGAAGTCTTTGACAAACTGAGGAACACAAGCCTGAAATAAAAGCATCCCAAATTCTGTGGACTGGTTCTAGTCAATGAGCCACCATTTTTCATCTTCCATAATATGGAATACATATGTATAGTTGCCATCTCTATAACAGCTTGATCAAATTGTATCATAATTAAATATTTTCTATGTCTGTTTCTCCCATAGTGACAGCCTCCAAATGCTGGAACATTGTCCTAGTCATCTTTATATCCCCTAGGATGTATCTCCTGGCATATGATAAGCCTGCAATAAATGTTGTGGTGGGAATGGTGAATGAAAGAATAAATGCACAAGGGCCCATAGCAGCAAAAAAATGCAAATCAATACATTAACGGAATGATAGTAAGAGTAATCAAATCAGGGACATGAGCAGGAGACAACTCACAAAAGTCTGCCTCTCTGTGATGTGACATGCAAACAGCTGACAGCTCTCTGCTTAATGACAGTCCATGACCTGAGATTCTAGAAGCTCAGTGTTTGAAAAAGGCACTAATTTCTTTCATTTTTAATTAGGTGACCAGTGATTAGATTATTATTGCTAGAGACAGGCTGATTAAGAAGTCACTGACAGTCATTTGTCCTCCACAGAGAGCTGTCACATGGGTACATTTACATAATGACAGCTTCCCAGCTGGGAGCTCTACTGTCTGCTTGTGTCACTTCTGGCGATAAATGCTGGTCCTTCACTGTTTGGGACTTCAGTAAATTTCTCCAAGCAGGCAGTCTTTTAGAGGAAACTCTGAATGAAAAACCTTAGAAATGGAAATATACCCTAAGGGAATTTGCTAAGGCTTCTACATCTCTTTTTTTCCCTAGGAAATTTCCTAAGGTAGTGGTTGTAGGGGAGGGTTCATCATTTCCATTTAAATGCTTAGAAGAATTGTTTTAAAGTATATCACCTTAAAGGTGATGGAGTTATAGGGGAGTGTGTGTATATATGTGTGTGTGGGGGGGTGAGGGGGGTGGTATATGGCAAAGGGGTTGAAAAGTGGGGGATGGGTGGAAAGTTCTCACCTAAATATTGTATCTGAAAAGCAGAGAAAGGCCTTTTCATTTAATAAACGTTTAAAACTGACAATCCCAAGCCTCTAGACTGCCTTATTTTAATTTTTTCTTATTTGTAATTTTCAGAAATGTTTCAAGCATCATTGTGTTTCTCCATTTTTACATAAACAGTTGATTACATTCACAAAATAAAACATTCAGTGATATTAAGACAAAGGGGGGAGGGGGAGGGTAGTGGAGGGGAAAGGAAAAGGGAGAGAGAGCAGGAAGTAGAAAGGAAGAGGGAGAGAAGGAGAGAGGGGGAGAGAGAATTCCTCTTCTGATTCTTTCATATTAGTGAAGCTTGGGTTATTTTCTAAATGGAATTTCATTAATCAAGTCCCCAAGCTGAATCATAAAAAAGGCAAATGGAAAAACAGAACTTCAAATGCAGCCTTCAAAACAGCTGAAAAATATGAGATACTAGCTCATTTGGATTAAGTGTTCTAAATTAGAAAAATCCAATTATGCAAAATAAGAAAAACTGGTTTACAATGTTGCCAGCTAGGAGTACTTCTGGACTAATAATGATATTCTACCTATGTGTCTGAAATTCTCTGAAATAGGTGAAACATTTTTCATGTATTTTATTTACATTATTAATTTGGTAAATCTATTTTTCCATGGTTATGCTCAGTATAGTATCCAAATTGTAGGAGTACATCTAGATTAAAAAGGGCTTATTCCAAGAACACAAGGAGTTCAACATCAGAAAATCTACAAATGCAATTTACTGTAGTAACAGACTCAAAAAAAAAGCATATTTATTTTGCTTGTAATTGTGTAATTTAGGCAGGACTTGGTAGAGATAGTTCATCTCTGCCACACACAGCTTCAGTTGGGGTGTCTCAACTGCATCTGGGCAGATCAACTTACTTGCTCACTTACTTGGCAAGCAAGTTGGCACTAGCTGTCATCTAGAAGCTCAGAAGAAATTTTTAGGGAACCTCAGTTCCTCTCCAGAGGTCTACTTGGACTTCTTTCCAGCATGGCCACGTATTTCCAAGAGCAAGTGGTCAAGGGACTTGGGTGGAAGCTGCAAGGCTTCTTATGATTTAGTCTTAGAAGTCCCAAAATGTCATGCCCATTGCATTCTCTAGAGTAAAGCAAGTCTCTAAAGCCAAACCAGATTTAAGGGGAGGGGACTACCTAATCTGATTTATGGGTGCCAGCCTTTATAGGAGTTATATGAGAGCACTAGCCTGGAGTTTACACCTGGAGATCTGGGGGGTCTGTGGGATAGTATAGCACCTCCTCTCTCAGAGGGCAGGAGTCATTGATCCCATGGGAAGCTAAATCTGGATGTAGCTTCTACAATCAATGGAGGAGGTAAGTTGAGTCTCAGTTAGCCTGTTGACAAGACAACCCACAGTGAGCACCACAATGAATACTTTAGCCAATCCTCTCATAGCATTCCAGGTTTGTCTGTCTACTTTCATCCATTATGCTGGACACTTCCTGGGCCCCTTCAATATTTCCCACCATCAGGTATCTCTGTTCTCTCTTCTTGGAATTCCTATTATTTGGACATTGAATTCCCTAGACTAGTCTTCTAATTTTCTTGTGTGTGTTTTTTTTTTCCATTCCTATTTTCCAACTTATATCTTTGTTCTGTTTATTGAGGGATTTCCCCATTTTATCTTCCAATATTCTATCAAGTATCTTCCCCTGCTACTGTGTTTTTAACTTCCAAAACTTTTTTTTTTTTTTTTAATGGTTTAGCATCGAGAGGTATAAAGAGGAGCTGGTACCATTCCTTCTGAAACTATTCCAAACAATAGAAAAAGAGAGACTCCTCCTAACTCATTTTATGAGTAGGAGGTATCATCCTGATATCAAAACTTGGCAGAGACACAACAATAAAAGAATATTTCAGGCCAATATCCCTGATGAACATCGATGCGAAAATCCTCAATAAAATACGGGCAAACCAAATCCAGCAGCACATCAAAAAGCTTATCTACCACAATCAAGTTGGCTTAATCCCTGGGATGCAAGGCTTGTTCAACACATGCAAATCGATAAATGTAATCCATCACATAAACAGAACCAATGACAAAACTACATGATTATCTCAGTAGATGCAGAAAAGGTCTTTGACAAAATTCAACAGTCCTTCATGCTAAAAACTCTAAATAAACTAGGTATTGTTGAAACGTAACTCAAAATAATAAGAGCTATTTATGACAAACCCACTGCCAAGATCATAATGAATGGGCAAAAGCTGGAAGAATTCCCTTTGAAAACCGGCACAAAACAAGGATGTCCTCTCTCACTACTCCTATTCAAAATAGTATGGGAAGTCCTGGCCAGGGCAATCAGGCAAGAGAAAGATATAAACGGTATTCAAATAGGAAGAGTGGAAGTCAAATTGTCTCTGTTTGCAGATGACATGATTGTATATTTAGAAAGCCTCATCATCTCAGTCCAAAATCTCCTTAAGCTGATAAGCAACTTCAGCAAAGTCTCAGGATACAAAATCAATGTGCAAAAATCACAAGCATTCCTGTACACTAATAAAACACAGACAGCCAAATCATGAGTGAACTCCCATTCATAATTGCTACGAAGAGAACAAAATACCTACAAATACAACAGACAAGAGATGTGAAGGACCTCTTCAAGGAGAACTAAAACCATTGCTCAAGGAAATAAGAGACGACACAAACAAATAAAAAAATATTCCATGCTCACGGATAGGAAGAATCAATATTGCGAAAAATGGCCATACTGCCCAAAGTAATTTATAGATTCAGTGCTATCCCTATCAAGATACCATTTACTTTCTTCACAGATTTAGAAAAAACTGCTTTAAATTTCATATGGTACCAAAAAAGAGCCCCCGGAGCCACAACAATCCTAAGCAAAAAGAACAAAGGTGGAGGCATCACGCTACTTGACTTCAAATTATACTACAAGGCTACAGTAACCAAAACAGCGTGGTACTGGTGCCAAAACAGATATATAGACCAATGGAACAGAACAGAGACCTCAGAAATAATGCCACACATCTACAACCATCTGATCTTTGACAACCTGACAAAAGCAAGCAATGGGGAAAAGATTCCCTATTTAATAAATGGTGTTGGGAAAACAGGCTAGTCATATGCAGAAAACTGAAACTGAATCCCTTCCTTATACCTTATACACAAAACTCAAATGGATTAAAGACTTAAACATAAGACCTAAAACCATAAAAATCCTAGAAGAAAACCTAGGCAATACCTTTCAAGATATTGGCATGGGCAAAGACTTCAGGACTAAAACACCAAAAGCAATGGCAACAAAGCCAAAATTGACAAATGGGATCTAATTAAACTAAAGAGCTTCTGCACAGCAAAAGAAACTATCATCAGAATGAACAGGCAACCTACAGAATGGGAGAAAATTGTTGAAATCTATACATTTGACAAAGGGCTAATATCCAGAATCTACAAAGAACTTAAACAAATTTACAAGAAAAAAACAAACAACCCCTTCAAAAAGTGGGCAAAAAATATAAACAGACACTTCTCAAAATAAGACATTTATGTGGTCAATAAACATGTGAGAAAAAGCTCATCATCACTGGTCATCAGAGAAATGCAAATCAAAACCACAATGAGATACCATCTCATGCCAGTTAGAAAGGCAATCATTAAAAAGTCAGGAAATAACAGATGCTGGAGAGGATGTGGAGAAATAAAAACACTTTTACGCTGTTGGTGGAAGTGTAAATTAGTTCAACCATTGTGGAAGACAGTATGCTGATTCCTCAAGGATCTTGAACCAGAAATACCATTTGACCCAGCAATCCCATTACTGGGTATATACTCAAAGGATTGTAAACGTTTCTACTATAAAGATACATGCAGACGTATGTTTATTGCAGCATTTCTCACAATAGCAAAGACTTGGAACCAATCCAAATGTCCATCAATGATAGACTGGATAAAGAAAATGTGGCACATATACATCATGGAATACTATGTAGCCATAAAAATCATGAGTTCATGTCTTTTGCAGGGACATGGAAAAAGCTAGAAACCATCATTCTTAGCAAACTAACACAGGCAGAAAACCAAACACCATATGTTCTCACTCATTAGTGGGAGTTGAACAATGAGAACACATGGACACAGTGAGGGCAACATCACACACCAGGGCCTGTCAGGAGGTGAGGGGTTAGGGGAGAGATAGCATTAGGAGAAATACTTAATGTAGATGACAGGTTGATGGGTGCAGCAAACCACCATGGCACATGTATACTTATGTAACAAACCTGAACATTCTGCAGATGTATCCCAGAACTTAAAGTATAATTTTAAAAAATGGCTTAGCATCCTCATCTTCATTTACAGTTGCAACATTTTATCACTCAGAGGATATTTTACAGATCATTTTTTGTTTTACATTTTCTTTTACCTGGTGTATTAGTCCGTTTTTGGGCAGCTGATAAAGACATAATCAAGACTGCACTTTACCAAAGAAAGAGGTTTAATGAACTTACAGTTCCACACGGCTGGGGAGTCCTCACAATCATTGCAGAAGGTGAAGGGCACATCTCACATGGTGGCAGACAAGAGAAGAGAGCTTGTTCAGGGAAACTCCCCTTTATAAGACCCTCAGATCTCATGAGACTTATTCAGTATCATGAGACTAGCATGGGAAAGACCTGCCCCCATGATTCAGTTACCTCCCACAGCGTCCCTCCCATAACACATGGGAATTGTGTGAGTTACAATTCGAGATGAGATTTGGGTGGGGACATAGCCAAACCACATCATTCCACCGTTGGCCCATCCCTAATGTCATGTTCTCACATTTCAAAACCAATCATGCCTCCCCAATAGTCCCCGAAAGTCTTAACTCATTTCAGCATTAACTCAAAAGTTCACAGTCCAAAGGGTCATCTGAGACAAGGCAAGTCCCTTCGCCTATAAGCATATAAAATCAAAAGCAATTGATTTTGATAAATAGTTATTTCCTGGATACAATGGAGGTACAGGCATTGGGTAAATATAGCCATTCCAAATGGGAGAACTTGGCCAAAACAAAGGGGCTACAGGTCCCATGTGAGTCCAAAATCCAGTGGGGCAGTCAAATCTTAAAGCTCCAAATGATCGTCTTCAATTTCAGGTCTCATATCTAGGGCATGCCGATGCAAGAGGTGGGCTCCCACTGCCTTGGGCAGCTCTGCCCCTGTAACTTTGCAGGGTATAGGCCCCCTCCTGGCTGCTTTCACAGGCTGGTGTTGAGTGTCTGCAGCTTTTCCAGGTACATGGTGCAAGCTGTCAGTGGATTTACCATTCTGGGGTCTGGAGAATACTGGCTCTCTTCTCACAGCTCCACTAGGCAGTGCCCCAGCAGGGACTCTGTGTGGGGGCTCTGACCCCACATTTCCCTTCTGCACTGCCATAGCAGAGGTTCTCCATGAGGGCCCTATCCCTGCAGCAAACTTCTGCCTGGACATCCAGGAGTTTCCATATACCCACTGAAATCTAGGCAGAGGTTCCCAAACCTCAATTCTTGACTTCTGTGCACTTACAGGCTCAATATCATGTGGAAGTTGCCAAGGCTGGGGGCTTCCTCCCTCTGAAGCAACAGCCCAAGCTGTACCTTGGCCCCTTTTAGTCATGGCTGGAGCAGCTGGGACACAGAGCACCAAGTCCCTAGACTGCACACACCACAGGGACCGTGGGCCCGGCCCATGAAACCATTTTTTTCCTAGTAACCTCTGGGCCTGTGATGGGAGGGGCTGCCACAAAGGTCTCTGACATGTCCTGGAGACATTTTCCTCATTGTCTTGGCGATTAACATTTGACTCCTTGGTACTTGTGTAAGTTTCTGCAGCTGGCTTGAATTTCTGCTCAGAAAATGGGTTTTCTTTTCTACTGCATCATCAGGCTACACATTTTCTGAATTTTTATGCTCTGCTTCCCTTTTGAAACTGAATGCCTTTAACAGCACCCAAGTCACCTCTTGAATGCTTTGCTGCTTAGACATTTCTTCTTCCAGATACCCTAAATCATCTCTCTCAAGCTTAAAGTTCCACAAATCTCTAGGGCAGGGGCAAAATGCCACCGGTCTGTTTGCTAAAACATAACAAGAGTCACCTTTGCTCCAGTTCCCAACAAGTCCCTTATCTCCATCTGAGACCACCTTATCCTGGATTTCATTATCCATATCTTTATCAACATTTTGGTCAAAGCCATTCCATAAGTCCCCAGGAAGTTTCACACTTTCCCACATTTTCCTGTCTTCTTCTGAGTCCTCCAACCTATTCCACCCTCTGCCTGTCACCCATTTCCAAAGTTGCTTTTACATTTTCAGGTATCTTTTCAGCAGTGCCACACTCTACTGGTACCAATTTACTTTATTAGTCTATTTTCACACCACTCATAAAGACATACCAGAATGTGGACAATTTACAAAAGAGGTTTAATGAACTTACAGTTCCACATCACTGGGGAGGCCTCACAATCATCACAGAAGGCAACGAGGAGCAAGATGCATCTTACATGGATGGCAGCAGGCAAAGAGAGAGAGCTTGTACAGGGAAACTCCCCTTTATAAAACCATCAGATCTCGTGAGACTTATTCACTTTCACGAGAATAGCATGGGAAAGACCCATCCTATGATTCAATTACCTCCCACTGGGTCCCTCCCGCAACACGTGGGAATTGTGGGAGTTACAATTCAAGATGAGATTTAGGTGGGGACACAGCGAAACCTTATAACCTGGATAGTTTCTGTTCCCGCCAAGTTGCTGTTTTCTGCTAGCTTTTGTCCTCATTTTCTATGGTAGCTTTCCTCCTATACCTGGAAATACTTGACTCATGTCCTTGACTGATTAAGAATTGGGGACTAAAAAGCTAACCAGAAGCTTTAGGCATGAGAATGAGGTCTGTCAACTCTGAACTTCCTTATAAGTTTATCTGGATAAGCCATTTTGGGAGAAAGATCTGGTGTTGATATCTTTAGGTATTCTCTTCTGGCCTGGTCATATTTCCAAGAGTCCTCTGATACTCTGACTGGAGGGTGAACATCTGGCTGTTGTTGTTCTGGAAGCCAAATAAGTGATGAAGCTATGGAGTCTGCGCTCAGCATTCAGTTAAGCATATGGTCACTCATTCCCCCTGTTTTTGGCATAGAACCTATGTATTCTCAACTGTTAATTGAATTCCCTTCCCCACCAGTCCCTATGCCTTCTGATCTATAATCAAGTTTATAAAACCACCCTAAAATTGCTAAAGTACTATATATCTATGGTAGTTTAACTTGTACAATTTTTTTTAAAGTTCATTGGTGGCATAGTGCTGGGTCCTGGAAACACTTGTCATGGATTTGGAAACCAGACTTTGAGTTTTCAAGGTCTCCTTGGCTCAAGCAATCCACCTGCCTTGGCCTCCCAAAGTGCTGGGATTATAGGAATGAGCCACTGTGCCCGGCCTCAAGTACAAATCCTTAAGATAACTTTTGCACAATATTTATGAAAATTCATCATCATACATATAATTGAAAAGAGAGACTTTCAAAAAAGTTAACACCTGCATTTTCTTTAGTAGGAAAATTCAAAGTCATTTATAACAATTTCTAATTCATCCTTACTGACCTTAAACTTCATCAGTTTTACCAAAACTTAGAGAAAATGATACTTTAAATTTTCATTATAATTTTAATAACATCAATTAAAACCATGAAATAACCATTGCATATGTCAATTTAATAAAGCTAGTATGTTATTAACAGCAAGCTAAGTCCCGTGGGATAATTTCTTCATTCTTTTGGTGACAGGTGAGTGTTTCAAAGAATTACCTCTTTCTTTTGGTAATTAAAGCCAATCAAGATTTTTTGCATTTCTACTATGAAAATGAACTCCTTTTTAGTTTTATTGCTTAATTAAAGGATATAAGTCTTCCTTGCTGATAAAAATGTTTTGCCACTTAAAAACCAGCAATGCAGTATCTCTTTTTCATTTTCTGGTTGAAAGTTGTCTTTATATAGCATGAAGCAAGAGTGACATCTGGTGATCAATAAGTTTATCACATACAACTAAGCCCTTGGAAATATTTCATTTGTGTTTTAAGACTTCTATAGAAACAAAAACTTTTAAGTGTGTACTTTTATATTTCATGAACTTCAAAAGTTGCTTTTAGGTAAAACATGTAGAAGATTACAAAAGTAGTAAGAGATGGGCTATATAATGAAAATCAATCAAGGTATATTTTCAATTTCACAAGCTCAAAAAACGGCAACTAGATTTATCTTGTTTGATTGGTAAGAAAGATGAAAGCTGCTTTTTATGTTAAAAAAGTATATTGATTCTTCTGAAAATACAGGGATTTTGTGGAAGATTCCTCCCACAAATTTTTTTTAATCCAACAATAAACAAAGCAAAGTATAATGATACCATTATCAGCTCTGAACTAAGAGAATGTGTCTAATCTTGTCTAAAAACTCCACAGGTCATCAATAAAGAATAACTCAATTTAGATTGAGGTAAATGTAAATACCAGGGTCAAAAGAGCTTCCTTTCTGGAAAGGTCAACATGTATAGCAAGACATTGAAAAAAAAAAAAAAAAGAAAAGAAAAAAACTTCTTTCAGTCTGAGCATCATAAGAAAACTTGTCACTACAAAAAGAATTTTTAAATTGTCCAGGCATGGTGGTGCACACCTGTGGTCCCACATACTCAGGAGGCTGAGATGGAAGAATTGCTTGCTTGAGCCCAGAAAGTCAAGGCTGCAGTGAACCATGATTTTGCCATTGCACTCCAGACTAGGTGACAGAGTGAGACCTTGTCTCAAACAAAAACGAAAACAAAAACAAAAAAACTCACAAAAAAACCCTAGCAACATCTTTGGTGCTCTCCAGTTTGGAAGTACCACATCTGATGACAGGAGCACACTACGACAAGACATGGAATACATTCTTTGGACCCTTAGTCAACATTCTAAGGCAGGAGCTAGAAGAGATACCAAGCCACAGAGGTTTTCTCCTTGATCCACCACAAAGTGGGAGAGAGATGAGGATAATTCCTGGGGACCACTATCTTATTCTTCAGTGAGAGTGGCAAGAAAAGGCAGATTAGTTCAGGGATGTAGGCGCACATACACACATACACACACAAATGACAAAAAATATGGTGACTATTCGCCAACGTGGTTCACTCAACTTGAAGAGAAGAGCAAAACACACTGAAGGTAGTATGCCCTCCCAGTTGGTTAGGAAATACTATATCACTGGCTCAACTCAGCTAGCCTTTGGTTCAGGGATTTCAGCAGAATTATGAAAGAAAAAGACAACAAAGATAAATTTCCCTTCATACAGTTGCCCATAGGCATAGATTTCTTTTCATTCATCTCATATAGCTTCATAATTGGATAGAGAATACAAACCAACAATGTGTAGTCTTCTAGTTCGAGCTCTAAGTGAAGACTCAGTGCACAGGGAAATAGGAAAAGTCAGTAAGAATTCATATATAGTATTTTTGGGCAAACAATAATCCTGCATAAACTATTCTGATTCAAAGTTGAGAATAATAAAACAAATTTTAATAGAACCTATGAATGAGTTTAGCAAAAGGAAAAAAAAAAGTGAACATCAGCATCCCAAGAGCATACACTGGAAGAAGTTTACTCCAGAAAATAGAAAAAAATATATAAAACATGGTTTAATAATGTCAGAGGAAAAAAATAAGAGGATAAAATAAAAATAGAATAGATAGAATTAAGTATTTTAGGAGGAAGATACCTGAACTTAATCTGGAGCAAAATTTACCCTACAAAAAAGTGAACTTTTGACATTCGGACATGTTTAGGATTTCCACACAATGCAGAGGAAAAAGATAAAAGGATAAACATAGTATAGGAGAAAAAAGGTAATAGAAAGATAACAGAAAGCCAAAATATACATATTTGTTACAAATAGAAGGATAAGCCCGATAGAACAAAAACAACGAAACTTTCATAAAATGGAAGCATACATACCAGAGTCTACAGATCTAAGGGTTCATTGCATAACAGATAAAAATTAATGTAACCAGAACAAGCTAATCCACAAAAATCACCTGTAAATATGTTTAGTATCTTATTTGTTTCATTTAATTATTGAGTTCCCTAATTGCTTTATTAAAAGGAAGTTCAGTATCTCCCTCTTGATGCTCCATTCTCTCACAGATCTACCCGTGAGTTCTCATGGCCATTACAATGCCCCAGAATTCAGAAGGAGGATACTCCAGCTTCCATATGTATGTAGGAATAGAACTGCATTATGATCAGCCCATCCTTGTAATTAGTGCAACCCAACAGGTTATTGAAAAACAGCCCCTTAGGCAAATACACAGTAATAACATGACAGGCAAGAGTCATCAATGGGTGTTAAAATTAGTGGGCAAAATGTAATGAGAAATAAGACAGTCTCAAAGACTCTCCTTCCAAGATATTTATTAATTGAAAATAGAAAAATAGAAAGTGTACATGGAAAATCCCTGCGGACACCATGTTAATCAGGTGATGAAAGGTAATGTCATCCCTGGTAATATGATACACTAACATCATGTACCTCCTGATATGATTCACTGAAAAGAGCACAAATTCATTTCTGTGGTTTTTGGCCAAAAATGCGTAACTCCAAAGTAATCATACATAATGAAATACTGGACTAATCCAAGCTGAGGGACATTGTAAAAAAACCAAAAATATTGACCTATAAGAACTCTTCAAAAGTGTCAGTCATGAAAGATAAAGGAAGACTGAGGAAATGTCACAGATGAAGGAAACTTGACAACTAATTGCAATATGTATCCTAGACTAGAAAAAGAACACTAGTGAGAAAATGACAAAATTGTAATAGGTTTTCAGTTTAGTTGATATTATTCCAATGTCAATTCCCTGGTTTTGATAATTATATTATTATTATGTATATAATATCACTGAGTCCCAGTTGCCCACGGTAGTTACAGACTCTATAATGTATTCTTTTTTGACTTTCTAGGTTGCCTGTCTCACTTTTACCATTTATTCACTTGTGCCCCCCATATTATGTAGGATGTTAACATTAGCAGAAGCTGTGTAAAGGGTATATGGAAATTTTCTGAATTATTTTTGCAACTTTTCTATAAGTCTAAAAATTATCTCAAAATAAAAGGGCTGTAGCTCATGCCTATCATCCCTGTGCTTTGCAATACTGAAACAGCAGGATCACTTGAGGCCAGGAGTTCAAGACCAGCCTGGGCAACATAGCAAGACCTCATATCTACAAAAAAAATTTTTTTTTTTAGATTTCAGCAAGGCTACTTGGGAGGCTGAGGTAGGACGATCACTTGAGCCCAGGTTTTAGAGACTGCAGTGAGCTATGATAGTACCACTGTTCTCCAGTGCCTGAACAACAAAGCAAGACCCTGTTTCTAAAAAAAGTTATAATAAATTAAAAATTAAAATTAATTTAAAATAAAAGGTTTTTAAAAATTAATATAATTCATTAGTCTTGAAACAGATCCCTGACCAGGGCACATTGTCCTTTGAATGGGAATAGTCCATTCCCTCAGTGCTAACCAGCTAAGTTTCCTTTACCCTTGGGCTCCTTGGAGAGAAGCTTTTTGTGCTAGCTCCTTTCATTTATCATACATAGACACATCCCAGGGTTCCTGTTAAGCCAGGAGTGCTGGGATGGGATTGGTTTCTGGCTTAGGCCTTCTCACAACATCAAAACCATGTCTGCCTTTTCCCCGCAGAGAATAATCCAAAAGGCAAGCAGTATTTTTTCTTTTTAATTATTATTATTATTTTTTTTCAGACAGAGTCTCACTATGTTGCCCAGGCTGTCCTTGAACTCCTGGGCTCAAGCAATCTTCCTGCCTCAGCCTCCAGAATAGCTGGAACTACGGGTGTGCACCACCACATGCCCAGCTGTTTGTAATTCTTAAAACATAAAGGGTCTGATGATTTCCCTTTCTCTGAGTTATTCTCCCATTACTTCAGTCATCCTAGATGTACCAGATATGGCTGCTCTCCCAGCCCATATCCCCTCAATCCAGTGAGTTTACTTGCACATAATGTAGACAGCTTCTAGCATGCTGAGGTTCTCGGCTCAAGTGCTGCTTCTCACTTCTTTGCCTGTGAGCTCTTTATGGCATCAAATGCAAGTAGTCTTGGCCAGCAGGTATGACCTACAGTGAGGGAAAGTTAAGCCCCTGAGCTTCAAACAATGGGGGAAGGGAGTGGAGGAATAAACGTTCCATCCTCTCCTCCTCTCCTGTTATCATTCAGAGGAATTTTCCCTGTGTTTTCTCAGAAACGGCCTGAGTCCCAGTTGCCCACGGTAGTTACAGACTCCATAATGTATTCTTTTTTGACTTTCTACCTTGCCTGTCTCACTTTTATCATTTCCTCACTTGTGCTTCCCAGGATAATCTAAAGAACTATCACACCCAAACAATGACATGGAGTTAATTTAATGATGGAGATAAGTGATCATGAGATATTCTGAACCAAAAAATAAAACATATTAGAAAGTAGCATAGCCAATCCATGTCTAATTAGTGTGTGACATGTCATGTCTTCCTCCCCTATGACCAACCATAGAGTAAATGAAGGCCAGACACCAGGGACAGGCATGGGCTAGGGAGGGCTTCTTTAGTTCTTCTCTTCCCTGCCCCTCAATATTTCCTAGACAAGCCCATTGGTTGTTGCAATGCATTGTGTAGCAGCCCTATCCAAGTGCCAGCTGGAGGTATTGGGTAAGAATGAGTAATGCAGAAACTTGGCTACAGACTGGAGCTGATAAGGGTCAGTGCAGGCCTTTATTCTCACCTCTCACCATCCTCCTATGTCCTCAGACCTCCATTTCCACCCCCTACAGTCAAACGGCCATAGGATAATGAGTTAAAATTTTAAAAGGCGGCCCCTGTTCCTGAGTGGGTAGGCATAGACTGAAGGTGGGGAGTGAGATAAATGAGTGGTTGAGCCTGGATTGTTTTATTACTAGACACAGCAACACTCCTAACTAATCTAGGGTGACATAGCAAGGGCCTATCTATGTTTTCTCCCCTCCCCCAGCTAAATATTTTCGCTCAAGGGAATATGAGGGGGTAAAAGGAGACCACAGAAGAGTGCAAAAACATTAAAAGAGGTTACTTTCATACTTTTTTTAAATGTTAGAAGAAAAAGAAGTAAGACATGAGTCATATAGTTAGAATTACACAGTATAGTGCCTTTTCAGATTGACTTTTGTCACTTAGTAATAGGCATATAAATTTCCTCCACGTCTTTTTATGGCTTGATGTAGTGAATAGTATTTCATTGTCTGGATATACCACAGCTTATGTATCCTTTCACCTACTAAAGGATATCTTGGCTGCTATAAACATCCATGGGTAAATATATCAAGGAGTGTGATTGCTAGATTGTATGGTAAGGACATGTTTAATATTGTAATAAATTATCAAACTGTCTTCTAAAGTGGCTGTACCATTTTTCACTCCCAAAAGCATTGAATGAGATTTCCTGTTGCTCCACAACTTTGTTAATATAATATTTGGTGTTGTCTGTGTTCTGAATTTTGGCCATTCTAATACCATTCTAATAGGTATTTAGTAGTATCTTATTGTTGTTTTAGTTTGCATTTCTCTGATGATATATGATGTGGAGCATCTTTTCATATGCTTATTTGCCACTTGTACATCTTCTTTGGTGAGGTGTCTGTTAAGGTCTTAACCTATTTTTGATTGGATTTTGGGGTTCTTATTATTGAGTTTTAAGTGTTCTCTGTATATTTTTGATAACAGTCAATTATCTTTTCCAAATTCTCTGAGTGCACTTTGTCTTTTCATTCTCTTGACAGTGTCTTTTGCAGAACAGAAATTTTTAATTTTATTGAAGTCCAGATTTCTCTTTAATTATTTCTTTTATGAATTATGCCTTTGGTGTTGAATCTAAAAAGTCCTCAATGAACTCAACATCATCTTTTAAGAGATTTTCCTGCCATATTTTAAAAGTTTTTATAGTTTTGCATTTTACATTTAGGTATATGATTCATTTTGAGTTAATTTTCATGAATGGTGTAAGGTTTAGGTCTAATTTTTTTAAATGTGAGTGTTCAGTCATTTCAGAACCATTTGTTGAAAAAAATTATCTTTTCTCCATTTATTGCCTTTGCCCTTTGTCAAAGACCAATTGACTCTATTGATATGGGTCTATTTCTGGGCTTTCTAGTATGTTCCATTGATCAATGTGTCTTTTTTCCTTTTTTTTTTTTTTTGCCAATACCACATTGTCTTGATTACTATTGTCTTACAGTGTGTCTTGAAGTTGAGTAGTATCAGTCCTTCAACTTTGCTCTTCTTCAGATTTAATATTGTGTTGGCTATTGTGTGTCTTTTGCCTCTTGATATAAACTTCACTTTTTGTTTTTGTTTTTTAAAATTTAAAAGATATATGCATTTTATTGTAATATTTTGTGTTTTAAAACATGAAAAAAGCAGATTAAAAAACTATGTAGTATTTGACATCATTTGATATGATTGCATAAATATTTAGATGACATTTGAAAAAATATGTGGTTACCTCTTGTTTGTGAGACTATTGGTGATTTTAAAATTTTTCTTTTTCTAGGGCTGGGTGCCTATAATAGGGCTCATCCTATAATCTCAGCACTTTGGGAGGCCAAAGAGGGAGGACCACCTGAGCCCAGAAGTTTGGGATTACAGTGAGCTTTAATTGCACTACTGCACTCCAAGCCTGGGCAACAGAGCAAGACCCCATCTCAGTGCTGTTTAGTGGCAGCCACTAACAGAGCTGAATCCAGTTGTTGGGCTGAAGAGATAACAATCCTTTTCCAGATAATTACATTGCTATTATGGAAGAACTAACCTTTGTATTTTTACTGTCACACATGATCACACATAGCTCATTTTCTTGTCAAACCCCTATAGACACTCTGTCTGCCTAGCAGGTCCCATCCTCTCTCATACCAGGGGAGACCCTGGGGTGACTCATATAAACTTTAGAATCAGTTTGTGAATACCCACAAAATAATTTGCTGAGATTTTGATTGGCATTGCATTAAATCTACAGATCACATTGGGAAAAACTGACATTTTGACAATATTGAGTCTTCCTATCCATGAACATGGAATAGCTCTCAATTTGCTTAGTTCTTTGATTTCTTTCATCAAAGTTTTGTAATTTTTCTCATATAAATCTTATACACATTTTGTTAGATTTATACCTCACTATTTTATGCTTGTGTGAATGGTATTGTGTTTTTAATTTCAACTTCCACTTGTTCATTGCAGGTATATAGGAAAGCAATTAACTTTTTTTGTATTAGTTTTGTATCCTGCAGCCCTGCTATAATTGCTTATTAGTTCCTGGAGTTTTTTGTCAATTCTTTCAGATTTTCTACATTGATAATCATATCATCTGCTAGGCCTTTTATTTTAATTAATATTACACATTTTATATGCTCTTGTTTATGTCCTTATTTTATCTTACCAATAATTTATAAAAAGAATACAGGGGTGAAATTACAAAATTTGTTTCTCTAGTCAATTTCTTCACAAAATAGAGTACACAGTCAAACCTTTATTTTATTTTATTTTATTTATTTTATTTTATTTTATTTTATTTTTTGAGACAGAGTCTTGCTCTGTCGCCAGGCTGGAGTGCAGTGGTGTGATCTTGGCTCACTGCAACCACTGCCTCCCAGGTTCAAGGGATTCTCCTGCCTCAGTCTCCCGAGTAGCTGGGACCAAAAGCGCATGCCACCATGCTCAGCTAATTTTTGTATTTTTAGTAGAGAAGGGGTTTCACCATGTTGGCCAGGATGGTCTCAATCTCTTGACCTCATGATCCACCTGCCTTGGCCTCCTGCCTCAGCCTCCCAAAATGCTGGGATTACAGGCATGAGCCACTGTGCCTGGCCAAACCTTTTGTTTTATAATTGATGAAACCCTGCTTTGTTTCTCAAATAAAATACTTTCATTTCTCCTAAGAATAATAATCATTTTTAACTGATAACTGATTAGAAATTCTGTGTCTCTAGGGGCCTGTTCTCAAGGAGCTTCCATCTGGGGCAGGAATTTAGTTGCAGGTAGAAACAGAAAAGTGAACATGATATCCCTTTAGGAAGGCTTGCTGATCACGCATGGTCACCATATCCTAGGGTTTTCTCTCATCTTGCCAGGTGCAACCTGATTCATGCTAACAAACTCTCCAGCTGCTATGATGTGTCCAACAAGGCCAGCTGGAGCTATATGCAGACCAGGTCATGTTCAAAATGACTGGGACAACTTGGTACAACACTAGGACCACAAAGGAAAACTTCACAAAGATTTCCCAAACTCCCTCTGTGGGGATGATCTCAGCTGCTACCAACATTGCATCTGCCAGGAGAGCCAACAAAGTCCACAGCTGCACATGATTATGTCAGTTTAACCCCACATTGGAGTCTGGCTGGTGTCCTCTGCTGTCTAGCAACCACAAGTGAAAATGTAGGCCCCCAAACTCCCTGAAAGACCTCAGGACAATGGTTTGGTTCCTGGTTAGGGATGGTCAAAAGAGAAATATGAGAGGGATTTGGAAAGTTGTGAACTCAGAGGCAACAGTCAAGAAGAGGGAACAGCTATTCCTAGACGTTGACACCAGCCCCGTAAGGTCCCATTATAGCAGCTGGATGTGCCTGGCTTCCCCCAAGCTCTGACTTGTCCATATGTGCCAGTGCTTTAGAGCAACTGGTCTTTTCATAATCCTCCAACTCCTTTATTTTCCCCAGAACTTTACTGCCTAGCACTTCTCCCAATTGTGTACTGTCCAATTCCTAAAATAAATCCTTATTCTATATACTCACAGTCGTTCTGTTTTCATGAATGAGCTTCATGGAAACACCTTCTCTGCAATAATCCATGACAGCAAAATGGGTGCTATGTACTCACTTGTTTCCCTGCGTAACTCAGCTCCAAATAAATATTGCGGAGTCTATATCTGATTAGTGGAATTTGATTCATGTTGGCATTCATGCAAATGAGGAAATCAGAAATCTGTGGGTTTTGTTTTGCTTTTAAGTATTAAAATGTGGAGATGGTATCTGTATCAGTCCTGTTTGGAATAGATGACACCCTTAAACTGGGTAATTTGAAGCTAGTTTAAGGTGTGGGTAGGGTTTGGGAAAGTAACAAGGGATCATTCCTTACACCTGGGATAGTAACCATGGAGATTGGTTATAATCTCTAAGCCTGAGGGGTAAATACAGGAGATAGATCACATAAACAGACAGAAGATGGGGCCTTCCACAGTTAATCCACTGTGACCAGTCAGAGGTAAATATATTGACCATTTTCTCTTCCCGCCCTCTGGACCTCCTATGGTGTCTTCTATGGCTATGCACTCTCCTACCTCAGGGCCTTTGCCCATGCTATGGTCCTCACCCCTCAGTGTAGTTAATTCCTGACTACACTTCTGATATCACATCAACTATTACTTGGATCCATAATACTTTTTATAGTAGCTGGATGCAGTGGCTCATACCTGTAATCTCAGCACTTTGGGAGGCTGAGGTGGGTGGATTGCTTGAGCCCAGGACTTTGAGACCAGCCTGGGCAACATGACAAAACCCCATCTCTACAAAAAAATACAAAAACTAGCTGGGCGTGGTGGTGTGTGCCTGTAGTCCCAACTACTCGGGAGGCTGAGGTAGGAGGATCACCTGAGCCCAGGGAGTTTAAGGCTGCAGTGAGCTGTGACTGTAACACAGCACTCCAGCCTGGGTGACAGAGTGAGACCCTGTCTCAAAAAAAGTAATAATTTGTAAATAATATTAAAAATAATTGTTTCTTTCTGCCACAAAAAGACTTTGCAGCATAACATTTAAAATATATGTTGAAGACACTTCAGACACCATGAAATTATTTACAACAGTAATTTTTAATTTTAAAATTCTACTTCATCATACAACGTTTATAAAATACAAGTGAATAAAAACACATAAAAATAAAAGTAAATAAAATGCAAGCTGAAATATTTTACTATTCAACAGTAAATTTTTTGTTGTTGTTGTTAAAATGAGTTTCTTTTTCTTTTCTTTCTTTCTTTATTATACTTTAAGTTCTGGGGTACATGTGCAGAATATGCAGTTTTGTTACATAGGTATACGTATGCCACGGTGGTTTGCTGCATCCATCAACTAGTCATCTGCATTAGGTATTTCTCCTAATGTTATACCACCCCCAACCCCCCACTGCCTGACAGGCCCTGGTGTGTGATGTTCCCCTCCCTGTGTCCATGTGTTCTCATTGTTCAACTCCCACCTATGAGTGAGAACATGCGGTGTTTGGTTTTCTTGCGATAGTTTGCTGAGAATGATGGTTTCCAGCTTCATCCATGTCCCTGCAAAAGACATTAACTCATCCTTTTTTATGGCTGCATAGTATTCTGTGGTGTATATGTGCCACATTTTCTTTATCTAGTCTATCATTGATGGACATTTAGATTGGTTCCAAGTCTTTGCTATTGCGAATAGTGCTGCAATAAACATACATGTGAATGTGTCTTTATAGTAGAATGATTTACAATCCTTTGGGTATATAACCAGTAACGAGACTGCTGGGTCAAATAGTATTTCTAGTTCTAGATCCTCGAGGAATCACCACATTGTCTTCCACATGGATGAACTAATTTACACTCCCACCAACAGTGTAAAAGTGTTTTTATTTCTCCACATCCTCTCCAGCATCTGTTGTTTCTTGACTTTTTAATGATCGCCATTCTAACTGGTGTGAGAAGGTATCTCATTGTGGTTTTGATTTGCATTTCTCTAATGATCAGTGATGATGAGCATTTTTTCCTATGTCTGTTGGCTGCATAAATGTCTTCTTTTCAGAAGTGTCTGTTCGTATCCTTTGCCCACTTTTTGATGGGGTTGTTTTTTTCTTGTAAATTTAAGTTCTTTGTAGATTCTGGATATTAGCCTTTTGTCAGATGGATAGATTGCAACAATTTTCTCCCATTCTGTAGGTTGCCTGTTCACTCTGATGATAGTTTCTTTTGCTGTGCAGAAGCCCTTTAGTTTGATTAGATCCTATTTGTCAATGTTGACTTTTGTTGCCATTGCTTTTGGTGTTTTAGACATGAAATCTTTGCCCATAATTATGTCCTGAATGGTATTGCCCAAATTTTCTTCTAGGATTTGTATGGTCCTACATCTTACATTTAAATCTTTGATCCATCTTGAGTTGATTTTTGTATAAGGTGTAAGAAAGGGGTCCAGTCTCAGTTTTCTCTATATAGCTGGCCAGTTTTCCCAACACCATTTATTAAATAGGGAATCTTTTCCCCATTGCTTGCTTTTGTCAGGTTTGTCAAAGATCAGATGGCTGTAGATGTGTGGTATTATATCTGAGGCCTCTATTCTGTTCTATTGATCTATATGTCTGTTTTGGTACCAGTACCATGCTGTTTTGGTTACTGTAGGCTTGTAGTATAGTTTGAAGTCAGGTAGCATGATGCCTCCAGCTTTGTTCTTCTTACCCAGGATTGTCTTGGGTATGCAGCTCTTTTTGGTTCTATATGAAGTTTAAAGTAGTTTTTTCCAATTCTGTGAAGAAAGTCAATGGTAGCTTGATGGTGATGACATTGAATCTATAAATTACCTTGGGCAGTATGGCCATTTTCACAATATTGATTCTTCATATCCATGAGCATGGAATGTTTTTCCATTTCTTTGTGTACTCTTTTATTTCCTTGAGTTTGGTTCTCCTTGAAGAGGTCCTTCACATCCCTTGTAAGTTGTATTCATAGGTATTTTATTCTCTTAGTAGCAATTGTGAATGGGAGTTCACTCATTATTTGTCTCTGTTTATCTGTTACTGGTGTATAGGAATGTTTGTGATTTTTGCGCATTGATTTTGTATCCTGAGACATTGCTGAAGTTGCTTATCAGCATAAGGAGATTGTGGACTGACACCATAGGCTTTTTGAAATATACAGTCATGTCATCTGCAAACAGACACAATTTGACTTTCTCTCTTACTATTTGAATACCCTTTATTTCTTTCTCTTGCCTGATTGCCCTGGCCAGAACTTCCAATACTATGTTGAATAGCAGTAGTGAGAGAGTGCATCCTTGTCTTGTGCCGGTTTTCAAAAAGAATGCTTCCAGTTTTTGCTCATTCAAATGATATTGGCTATGGGTTTATCATAAATAGCTCTTACTATTTTAAATACATTTCATCAATACCTAGTTTATTGAGAATTTTTAGCATGAAGGGATGTTGAATTTTGTCAATGGCCTTTTCTGCATCTATTGAGATAACCATGTGGTTTTTGTCATTGGTTCTGTTTATGTGATGGATTACATTTATTGATTTGCGTATGTTGAACCAGCCTTGCATCCCAGGGATGAAGCTGACTTGATTGTGGTGGTTAAGCTTTTTGATGTGCTGCTGGATTCAGTTTGTTTTTGCAGTGGCTGGTACCGGTTGTTCCTTTCCAAGTTTAGTGCTTCCTTCAGGAGCTCTTGTAAGGCAGGCCTGGTTGTGATAAAATCTCTCAGCATTTGCTTGTTTGTAAAGGATTTTATTTCTAGTTCACTTATGAAGCTTAGTTTGGCTGGATATGAAATTCTGAGTTGAAAATGATTTTCTTGGGCCGGGCGCGGTGGCTCAAGCCTGTAATCCCAGCACTTTGGGAGGCCGAGACGGGCAGATCACGAGGTCAGGAGATCGAGACCAGCCTGGCTAATACGGTGAAACCCTGTCTCTACTAAAAAATACAAAAAACTAGCCAGGTGAGGTGGCGGGCGCCTGTAGTCCCAGCTACTCGGGAGGCTGAGGCAGGAGAATGGCGTGAACCCGGGAGGCGGAGCTTGCAGTGAGCTGAGATGCGGCCACTGCACTCCAGCCTGAGTGACAGAGCGAGACTCCGTCTTAAAAAAAAAAAAAAAAAAAAAAAAAAAAATGATTTTCTTTAAGAATGTTGAATATTGGCGCCCACTCTCTTCCGGTTTGTAGGGTTTCTTCCAAGAGATCTGCTGTTAGTCTGATGGGCTTCCCTTTGTAGATAACTCAACCTTTCTCTCTCGCTGCCCTTAACATTTTTTCCTTCATTTCAACCTTGATGAATCTGACGATTAGGTGTCTTGGGGTTGCTCTTCTTGAGGAGTAACTTTGTGGTGTTCTCTGTATTTCCTGAATTTGAATGTTGGCCTGTCTGGCTAGTTTGGGGAAGTTCTCCTGGATAATATCCTGCAGAGTGTTTTCCAACTTGGTTCCATTCTCCTTGTCACTTTCAGGTACACCAATCAAACGTAGATTTGGTCTTTTCATATAGTCCCATATTTCTTGGAGTCTTTGTTCGTTCTTTTTTATTCTTTTTTCTCTAGATCTTCTCTTCTCTCTTTCTTTAAGATGATCTTCAATCACTGATATCCTTTCTTCGCCTTGATTAATTTGGCTATTTATACTTGTGTATGCTTCACAAAGTTCCTATGCTGTGTTTTTCAGCTCCATCAGGTCATTTATGTTCTTCTCCACACTGGTTATTCTAGTTAGCAATTCATCTAACCTTTTTTTCAAGGTTCTCAGCTTCCTTGCACTGGGTTAGAACATGCTCCGATAGCTCGGATGAGTTTGTTATTACCCATCTTCTGAAGGCTACTTCTGTCAGTTTGTTAAACTCATTCTTCATCCAGTTTTGTTCCCTTGTTGGTGAGGAGTTGTGATCCTTTGGAGAAGAAGAGGCGTTCTGGTTTTTGGAATTCTCAGCCTTTTTGCACTAGTTTCTCCCCATCTTTGTGGATTCATCTACCTTTTGTCTGTGATGCTGGTGACCTTACGATGGGGTCTTTGAGTGTATGTGCTATTCTTTTCTGTTTGTTAGTTTTCCTTCTAACATGTCCCTCTGCTGCTGGTCTGCTGGAGTTTGCTGGAGGTCCACTCCCAACCCTGTTTGCCTGGGTATCACCAGCGGAGGCTGCAGAACAGCAAAGATTGCTGCCTGTTCTTTCCTCTGGAAGCTTTGTCCTAGAGGAGCACCTGCCAGATGCCAACCAGAGCTCTCCTGTATGAAGTGTCTGTCAGCCCCTAGTGGGAGGTGTCTCCCAGTCAGGATATACGGGGGGTCAGGGACCCACGTGAGGAGGCAGTCCGACCCTTAGCAGAGCTTGAATGCTGTGCTGGGAGGTCTGCTGCTCTCTTCAGAGTCATCAGGAAGGGATGTTTAAGTCTGCTATAAATCCCAGACTGGGGCTGCTACCTTTTTTTCAGAGATGCCCTGCCCAGAGAGGAGGAATCTAGCAGTCTGGTCACAGCAGCCTTGCTGAGCTGCAGTGGGTGCCACCCAGTTCAAATTTCTGAGCAGCTTTGCACTGTGAGTGTAAAACCACCTACTCAAGCCTCAGCAATGGTGGACGCCCCTCCCCTCCACCAAGCTTGAGTACCTCAGGTCGATCTCAGACTGCTACTGTGCTGGCAGCGAGAATTTCAAGCCAGTGGATTTTAGTTTCCTGGGCTCTGTGGAGGTGGGACCCACCAAGCCAGACCTCTTGGCTCCCTGGCTTCAGCACCCCTTTCCAGGGGAGTGAACGGTTCTGTCTTGCTGGCATTCCAGGCACCACTGGGGTATGGAAAAAAAATAACTCCTGCAGCTAGTTCGGTGCCTGCCCAAATGGCCACTCAGTTTTTTGCTTGAAACCCAGGGCCTCAGTGGGGTAGGCATCCGAGGGTATCTCCTGATTTGCCGGTTGCAGACTGTGGGACAAGCGCAGTATCTGTGCCAGAGTTCCTCAGGCTCAGTCACTCATGGCTTCCCTTGGGTAAGACAGCAAATTACCAAACTTCAAGTTCTAGCCGGGTGAGGTGACAACCTATCCTGCTTCAGCTCACCCTCCATGGGCTGCACTCACTGTCCAACCAGTCCCAGTGAGATGAACCTGGTACCTCAGTTGGAAATGCAGAAATCATTCGCCTTCTGCATCAATCTCGCTGGGAGCTGCAGACTGCAGCTGCTCCTATTTGGCCATCTTGCCAGCAATCTCTCTTTTTTCTTTCTTATTGACACATGGTCTTGCTTTGTCATCCAGGCTGGAGTGCAGTGGCACAATTACAGCTCACTGCAGCTTCAAGCTCTGGGGCTCAGGCAATTGTCCCAACTCAGCCTCCTGAGTAGCTGGGACTGTAGGCATGCACTACCATGTTGGACTATTTTGTTGTTTTTTTGTAGAGGATGTCCCTATGTTGCACAGGCTGGTCTCTAGCAATCTGCCCACCTCAGCCTCCCAAAGTTCTAGGATAATACGTGTGAGCCACTGTGCCCAGTTCAAAAGTTTCTTAATGCATATCCTCAATTCTGTACTACCAGTGAATTTCTACCCTGGCTACACACATGAGGGTAAATGTCACAAGGGGATATTTTAAAATATAGTCCTAGATTCCTACCCCAGATCAATTAAATCAAAATCTCTGGAAGGTGAGACCTGGAGTGGGTGTGTGTGTGTGGGTGTGTGTGTGCATTTTAAATTCCTTCATATGAGATCATAGTTGAAAATCAATTACCCACACTGATGAGTTAGCTAAATAAGAGAAATTGATTCTTCTTTTCCTCTAGTTACTTAGCCATAAAGCCCTAAAATTGACTTTTTAATACTAAATTAATGTATTTACAAAATCTTTACATTGAAAAAAACTTTCCTTGAGGCATTTAGATTTCAATACCACAGTACATTTAGAAAACCTGTGATTTTCATAGAGTAATTTATTTAATACTTCTTTTTCTTTCTCCAACATTTCTTTTTTACCCTCTGAAGTATTTTATCTTAATTATTGAAGGTACTGGGAAATGGTTTAGAAAATCTTGCATGAAGGCCTTTCTTTCTCTCTACTTATTTGACGTAACTTCTCTGAACTTTTTTCTCTTATTGTACCAGCTCTGAGGCCTGTTGCCCTTTCAGTAGCTTAGTTTAAAAGGTCGGTGATGGGGCTCAGAATATCCTATCCCAAAATATGATGCCTTGGTATGATGTATATTTTAAACTGAAAGAATTTGAGAAAACTAAAGGATCAGGAAAGTCTCTCTGACCTTTTCCCACTGCTCTCCCCTAAAGCAGGTCATAAAACCTAGGAAGGATTTTCTGACCTTTTCCTGAAGCAGGTCATAAGACCCTCATGTGAGAGGTGTCCTCCTATGCCTGGAGGAAAGGAACATCCAGGAGCCGATCATAATCTGGAAAGACACAATCCTGAATGCCATAATTCCAAACGCTGAAACCCTAAGTGATTATAATCCTGAAAATATAAGTGTGGAAAAAATCATTTAAAAATTTCTTTAAGAGATATTTACATACATTTTTAAAGGGAATTTATTTGAAAAACATATAAAAACATAACAGAACCCTTCATAGGCCACTTTACACAATAAAATCAGCAATAATAATATACATAGTTTTATAAGCATAAACATTGAGGTACACTAAGCACAGTTGCACAGGTGTAACAGTTATGGGTAGATGAACCATATTCATAAAGAAATAGGTCAAAAAGGGAACTGTACAAACACATATTACTATGGCTGCTAGTTGTGTGCAAACCGCTTTGTAACTGCAGTTATTTGAAATACCATGACGAACAACCTAAGTCTTTTGACAAGATTGATCAAAAACTGTGATGGGGCCAGGCGCAGTTGCTCACACCTGTAATCCTAACACTTTGGGGGTCTGAGGCAGCAGGATCCCTTGAGGCCAGGAGTTGAAGATCAGCATAGGCAACATAGTGAGACACTGCCTCTATGAAAAATTTAAAAATTAGCTGGACATAGTAGCACATTCCTGTAGTCCTAACTAGTGGGGAAGCTGAAGTGCAAGGATCCTTTGAGCCCAGCAGTGCAAGGCTTTAGTGAGCTATGATCTAGCCACTGCACTGCTGTACTTCAGCCTGGGCAACAGAGTGAGACCACGTTGCTAAAAAACAACAACAACGAACAAACAAAAAAACTACAATGGGTGACCAACACATATGCCGTTGCCCCAAAGGCTAAGATCTCCAGAAATTTTATCTTTCACAAATGCATGTGTACAAAACGACATCTCTTCATTTATTGAGGAAGTTTCAACATTTTTATGTATATACACAGTGCTTACACACAAAGTGTTGTGATAATGCACTTTCATGCAGTCAAATTTGTGGAAAAAATGCATAAAATGAATTAGAACTCTCTAAAAGTCTCTACATAATTGATACCTCCAGTATTGGAAATGATGTTAAGAGGAAATACATAGCATAGCAAATTGCTTTGTTAGGTTTCCAGGTAATCCTTAATCCAGTCAAGTTGACACCTAAAATTAAGTCCACAAGTCCACCTCTTCTCAACTTGGCACCCATATTCATCTCCTAAAACCATACTTAATTTCAAAGACAATAACAAGGTAATAGCTCTGCCTAACATGATGCAACTATCCTGTGGTTGTGATTTTGGGGATTTGGGATGTTAGAGATTTTAGACTTTTGGGATTTTAACATTCAGAATTATGGTGTTCAGGATTGTGTGTTTCAAGATTATGATCCAAACCTGGAGCCCCCTTATCTCCAGAGACACAAAGATGCCAAGAAGAATTTAAACAAAGAGGCCTTGCTAAGTTTTCCCCAGTTTATTACCATTAGATTATATCTATTTTGTCTCATCATATTTAACTTCATGAAATCTACTATAAAGAAACATTCAGGCCTGGCATGGTGGCTCATGCCTGTAATCCAAGTGCTTTGGGGGGCTCAATGTGGGAGAATCACTTGAGGCAAGGAGTTGGAGGCCAGCCCAGGCAACATACCAAGACCTCATCTCTTCAAAAAAATTTTTTAAATTTGCTGGGAGTGGTGGTACATGCCCGTAGCCCCAGCTACTTGGGAGGCTGAGGCAGGAGACTCTCTGGAGCCAAGGAGTTTGAGGCTGCAGTGAACTGTGATCATACCATTGCACTCTAGCCTGGGGTAAAGAGAGAGATCCTGTCTTAAAACACAAAAAAGAAAACAAACAAACAAAAAAAAAAAAAAAAAGAGAGAGAAAGAAAGAGATTTAACTGTCTTTTTGGGTCTTCATTTCTTCATAAAGGCTCTCGTGTCATGTAAAACTTACTAAGTGAATTTGTATGCTTTCCTTCTACTAATCTCTCTTCATCAGTTTGATTTTTTATTTTAAGTTTAATATGTTTAATATATTTAATATATAATAGATAACATATATAATATGTTTTAAGTTTAATATATTGTATATTTTAAGCAGAACATGCAGGTTTCTTACATAGGTACACACGTGCCATGGTGATT
The DNA here is from genome assembly GCF_024542745.1 of Macaca thibetana thibetana. Taxonomy (NCBI): domain Eukaryota; kingdom Metazoa; phylum Chordata; class Mammalia; order Primates; family Cercopithecidae; genus Macaca; species Macaca thibetana. The sequence goes on from NC_065583.1 coordinate 73,066,148, forward strand.
TGCTGCACCCATCAACCTATGACCTACATTAGGTTCAGTTTGATTTTTAGACCTAGCCAGTGACCCTAAAATTGTTGAGCAAAACCTTTCCTCCTCTACGTCAGATTGGTGGAATCCAGATCCTCAAACATCTTGGGAATTTTTACATAAATTTACTGTTTATTTTCACTAAAATTATTCTCTTTGTGTTGTCTTTCCTTATTTTATTTATTTACCTGTAGTTTTTCTGGCTTTGTTTTAAGATTTTTCATGGAGCTTCTCTAATTTCCCCAGGAGTATTTTTATTTCCTCCTACTCTTAAAGACCTAAGACACTGCTTTTAAGTAAGTTCTACCATTTTATTCATTTTAGTTTTGAAGATCTTAAAGAGTCTTTATGAAGATTTTAGGGGTTCTGGAAAATTACTTAGGAGAATTTTAAGAAGAAATTATTATTTCATTTGCCAATTTTATATTCTTAATGACCTTAGTGAGTTTTTCTTTTTTTTTTTTTTTTTTAAATGAGAGGCTTCAAAGTAATTTGATTTTTATTTTACTTCATATTTTCTTTCTTGGTAGCCTGACGGTAAAAACAGAAGCTGAAAATTTCAGATGAGGCTCTTAGGAATTCTTGAAGCTGCCTTGAATCTACTTCTTTCTCTTCTATCTAAGAGAGGTTTTCTTCCCACTCTGGGATAGAGTTTTTAATGAAGTTTTCTCCCTCTCCTAATAGCCTAGTTTTAAAATGAAGGGTGGATTCCTTAAACATGAAAATTTTTCAGAGCACACTTCTTCTTCTTCACCTTTAATAGATGCTGGCTTCTTATAAAAAATCTGCTTTAGCATCTTAAAGGCACTGGGGAATTAATTATTGAGGAAGTTCTGCATGGAGCTTACAGTCTTCTTTTCCACTTCAAGTACCCTGTTCTTTCTGCAAACCTGAGATGGTGTTCTCTGATGAGGAACAACATCATGTAATGAGAAGTGTTGAGTGAACCTAACTCTGCCTTGTGGTTGTGAAATTGAAGTGAGATGAAAGAACATGGGTTTTAGAGTCAGAATACAGAGTTTGAGTTTTCTATCACCATCACCTGTTAACCGCATATTTCTAATAGATTCGCTTAGTCTCTCTCCGCCTCATTTCCTTCATCTGTTGCTGAGGGAATCATATCTATTCCCACAGAGTTGTTGGGAGAATTAAATTTTATGATGATGGCATTCAGGCTGAATATTTTTGGCTGAAGGAATTTGAGAAAACATCAGAAACAGGAAGGTCACTCTCACCTTCTCCTTGCCCTTCTCCCCTGAATCAGGTCATAAAACCTCCTTTGGGAGGTCTGACCTCCCAAAGACCCTCATGTGAGAAGTGTATTCCCTATACCTGGAGGAAAGGATCATCCTTGTCCCTGAAGACCCAAACATATAAAAAGTAATCTGAAAAAATAAAAAGGCCTTGCTAAGTTTTCCCAGTGTATGACATAAGGTTCACTCTCTTTACCCAATCATGTTTCTCCATGACTCACCATTCTTCATTGAAATTACAAATTTTAAAACTCTGGTTTAACTGTTCCTTTCGGTCTGCATTTCCTTACGAAGGTTCCCATGTCACATTTAATGTGTATTAAATAAAGTTTTACGCTTTTTTTTGTAACTTTGTCAGTTTTCCTTTCTGACCCAGACAGGGACACATGCAGCTCCCTCAAGCTTTACTTTTGCATTCAAAAATGTTGGTTAAATTGGACAATTTGTGTTAAGCTTCTTTCTCTTCATCTCCTTTCCTGCCCAATCTCAAAGGAATAAGGAAAGAAGTAGATTTAGTAAATAGCACTAGGGCTGTTCTTTGGAAAAATTGTAAAGTAGGTACTTGTGTTTGGGTTCTTCAGTGACTTTCTGTGCTGTCCCCCAAATTTCCCCATGCCTCCGGCCTCTCCCTGTTTTCTTGCTCCCTCTGCAGGAACCAAGTGCCACCCCTGCTTTCTTTTCTTTTTCAGTTTTTAGATTCGGGAGGTACATGTGCAGGTTTGTTACCTGGGTATATTGCATGATGCTAAGGTTTGGAGTATGAATGATTCCTTTACCCAGGTACTAAGCATAGTACCCAACAGTTAGTTTTTCAACCTTTGTCTCTCCTCCCTCCCTCTTGCAGTCTCCTGTGTCTGTTGTTCCATCTTTATGTCCATGAGTACCCGATGTTTAGCACCCACTTTTAAGTTAGAATGTGTGATATTTGGTTTTCTGTTTCTGTATTAACTTGCTTAGTAATGGCCTCCAGCTGCATCCATGTTGCTGCAAAGGATATGATTTCATTCTTTTTATGACTGCATAGTATTCCATGGTGAGTAAGTACCGCATTTTCTTTATCCAGTTCATCATTGATGGGCACCTAGGTTGATTCCATGTCTTTGCTATTGTGAATTGTGCTGTGATGAACATGTGAATGTGTGTGTCTTTTTGGTAGAAAGACTTATTTTCTGTTGGATATATACCCAATAGTGGGACTGCCGGGTCAAAAGGTAGTTGTAAGTTCTTTGAGAAATCTCCAAACTACTTTTCCACAGTGGCTGAATTGAATTCCTATCAACAGTGTGTAAGCATTCCCTTTTCTCTGCAGCCTTGCCAATATCTGTTGTTTTTAGACTTTTTAATAATAGTCATTCTGACTCCCACATAGCTTTCTAGGACAGTGATTCACAATGTTTTCAAACACTTTTGTTTACTTATTCATTAAAATAAATATGAAAATCTATGAACACTCTTGCTCCTTTCTGACAACTATAATTTTATCATGTATTTAAATAAGTGTATTTATTTTTAATAGAAGATACAAAATCTTACATATTTTTTAAATAAAATGGGATGATTGAGTAAAATTGAAATCAATCTTTCAAGGTAGCATTTAATGAAATGGTCCTAAACTACATTTTTGAATAAGTATATCCCATCTAAGGAAGTGATGTTAACTTTTTATCTGTGGATTTTATTTCAAATACTTGATAGCCTCATGACACATTCCATTTGCATTTAAAGGAATAGGTGTCATCATCTACACTGCCTATCCTATTCTGAATTCAGAGCATTTCAACGTGGGTCAAAACACCTTATTTCTCAGACCAAACTTTACCTTTAACAGAAATATGCATAAGACATATGTGCCTTAATTAATTATTGCAAAAGGTTTTCTTGAACAAAATAAACTCTATATTTCTATTTTTGGTTCCTCAGAGGTATTTAGACTCCAGAGCCAACTGCTGTAGTGAGATTTGGGATGACAGATGGGATATCAGTGTGCCCTTCTTATGGACCACTGGGAAATCAGGCATTATAGGAAGATCAATTTTAGACAAGGTGCATAGGATGTTAATACCCCTTAAAACTATTTAAGTGTATATATTGTCATTTTTTAAACTTTACATGTATTTTAAGCTTTATTTATATATATGAAATAAAAGGATTCATTCTGTTTAAAGAAACTTCAAGTACCATCAAGCTGGTGAGTCAAAGAACTTTGGAAGGTATTAGAAGTTGTCCATTGCTGTGGAAATTACTCAGTGATGGCTGTCATCTACTGCACACAAGTAAGCTTTACCCTAGTTTTAGAATCTTTAGAAAATTCCACATTTAATAGCTTTATTTCTAAAGACTTTCTATTTATTTATGAGCTATAAAAATTTAGATGTGTTTTTCAGATTCCTTACAAAAGTGATTTTTCTCTTTTCTGCTTTACATACACTCGTATTTCTGACCTTAAAAATTATATACTGTTTTTTTTTGAGACAGAATATTGCTCTGTCACCAAGACTGGAGTGCAGTGGCACGGTCATGGCTCAATGCAGCCTCAACCTCCTAGGCTCACGCATCCTACTGCCTCAGTCTCCTAAGTAGCTGGGACTACAGGTGTGCACCACTGTGCCCAGCTAATTTTTTTATTTTATTTTTTTTGTAGAGACAAGGCCTTGATATGTTGGCCAGGCTGGTCACCAACTCCTGAGCTTAAGTGATCTTCCTGCCTTGGCCTCCCAAAATGCTAGGATTACAGGTTTGAGCCACCATGCCCAGTCAAAAATTGTATTCACCTAAGAAGATCTTGGTACATTTTCTTGTATATTTTTGTTTTAAATATATAAGTGAATATGTTACTTAAGAGATTTCAAATGGCAGTTTTTTTTTCTTCTGCCACAAGTTATTATTTCTTCTTCCAGTAGCCTAGAAATAAACACTCAGTATAATATTGTAACAAATTATGATTTAGACAGAGGATGGCAAACTACAACCTGTGGGCCCAATCCAGTCCAACCCAAGGTTCTTCTTTTTTTTTTTTATAAAGGGTCTCACTATGTTGCCAAGGCTGGTCTCAAACTCCTAGCTTCAAGCAATCCTCCCACCTCAGTCTCCTGAGTAGTTGTAGCTAAGATTACAGGTGAGAGTGGTCACACCTGATTCAAGGCCTTTTTTTGTATGACCCATGCACTCAGAATGGGTTTTACATTTTAAAGTGGTTGGGAAAAGGGGTGGGGCCAAAGTGGCTGACTAGAAACTGCCTTGTTCGGAGGCTCCCATCGGAAAAAAGCATAGTAAGTGTGTGAATCCTTCACTGGCAACCAAGGTATCCAGGTTCTCTCATCAAAATTGACTAGAAGGCTGATGTGACCCATGGAGAGAAGGAAGAGCAGTGTGGTACAGCAGCCCACCTGAGAGCCATATGGGGAAGGGGAACCCCCTCCTCCAGCAAACTGCTTTTTCCACGGAACAGTGCAACCCACGAAATCAGAAGATCCAACTTACAAACCTATGCAACCAGGGCATAGCATCCCAACCCCAGAACGTGCAGATTCTTACGGCCCCTCAGCTGGAATCTGCTTAAGCCTACCGAACTCCTGGGAGTAGGGATGACCAGCACCAGCTGTCTGCTGTCTAAGCTGTTTGAGCTCTTTGGGGAAGGGGTAGCAGTCAGCACTGGGACTCACAACTGTCTAACATGCTAAGCTCCCTGGGTGGGGGAAGGGCAGCACCCATTTCTATAGCTCCAGGCTGTGCTTTTCCCCTGCTGGAACCAGGGAGGCTGGACAGCTTGGTCCCAAGACTTGTCCCCACAGCCCAACAGACCAGCTGTGGCAGTCTGTAGCCAGAGTGTCTCTTCAGGCCTAATCCTGACCCATCCTTCCTCAGTGGGTGGGACTTCCCTGCAAAATCTCCAGTAACTGCAGTCGGAGCCCCTAGGGGGAAGGCGTGGCAACACTCTCTGCAGACCAGCAGACCTAGCCTCTCCTACTGGTAGTTCTCAGGAATCTGGGCAGCCCAGATGAGTGTGCTTTGCTCCAGCGAAACACACCCTCTCAACCAAGGGAAAAAGGATTTTGTTAAATGGGTCCTGCTCCCCGTGCCACCCAACTGAATGAGACACTCCAACAGGGGTTGTCAGGCACTTTATACAGGAGCGATCCTACTGGCATCAGGTTGATGCCCCTCCAGGTCAGAGGTACCAGAAGAAGCAGCAGGCACCCACCTTTGCTGTTGTCCAGTTTCCTTGAAGGACCTCTCCAGGCATGGGAGTGAATCAGATGAATAGGGCCTGAACTCCCAGCAAACTGCAGCAGCCTTATAGAAAAGGGACCAGACTATTGAAAGAAAAACAAGCAGAAAGTGACAACAAGAACATTAACAACAACAAAAACAAAAAGGCCCCCACAAAAACCCCATCCAAGGGTCAGCAGCCTCAAAGACCGAAACTAGACAAACTCATGAAGACGAGAAAAAATCAATGAAAAAATGCTGAAAAACTGAAAAACCCAAAAGGCGAGCGTGCCTCTTCTCCTCCAAATGATCGAAATGTCTCTCTATCAGGGGCACAGAACTTGACAGAGGATCTGAAGGATGAATTAACAGAAGTAGGTTTCAGAAGATGGGTAATGAGAACTACAATGAGCTAAAGGGGCATGTTCTAACCCAAGGCAAAGAAGCTAAGAAACTTGACAAAAGGTTGGAAGAATTTCTAACCAGAATAACCAGTTTAGAGAGGAACATGAATGACCTGATGGAGCTGAAAAACACAGCATGAGAACTTTGTGAAGCATACACAAGTATCGATAGCTGAGTTGACCAAGCAGAAGAAAGGATATCAGAATTTGAAGACCACCTTACTGAAAGGAGACATGCAGACAAGAATAGAGAAAAAAGAATGAAAAGGAATGAACAAAGCCTCCAAGAAATATGAGACTTCATAAAAAGACCAAACCTATGATTAATTGGAGTACCAGAAGAAGATGGAGAGAATGGAAATGAGCTGGAAAACACACTTCAGGATATTACTCGGGAGAACTCCAACTCAGCAACAAAAGCCAACATGCAAATTCAGGAAATACAGAGAACATTATTAATGTACTCCATGAGAAGATCAAACCCAAGACACACAATCATCAGATTCTCCAACGTCAAAATGAAGGAAAAATTGTTAAAGACAGCCAGAGAGAAAGGCTAGGTCACCTACAAAGGAAAGCACATTAGACTAACAGCAGACCTCTCATCAGTAACTCTACAAGCCAGAAGAGATTCTGGGCCAATATTCAACATTCTTAAAGAAAAGAATCTCAACCCAGAATTTCATATCCAGTCAAACTAAGCTTCATAAGCAAACTAGAAATAAAATCCTTTACAGACAAGCAATTGCTGAGGGATTTCGTTACCACCGGGCCTGCCTTGCGAGAGATCCTGAAATAAGCACTAATATGGAAAGGAAAAACCGGTAACAGCCACTGCAGAAACACACCAAAATATAAAGACCAATGACACTATGAAGAAACTGTGCCAACTACTGTGCAAAATAACCAAATAGCCCCATAATGACAGGATCAAATTCACACATAACAATACTAACCTTAAATGTAAATGGACTAAATGCCCCAATTAAAAGACACAGACTGGCAAATTGAATAAGGATTCAAGACCCATCAGTGTGCTGTATTCAGGAGACTCATCTTATGTGCAAAGACACATGCAGGCTCAAAATAAAGAGATGGAAGAAAATTTACCAAGCAAATGGAAAACAAAACAAAAGCAGGGGTTACAAACCTAGTCTCTGACAAAAGAGACTTTAGATCAACAAAGATCAAAAAAGACAAAGAAGGGCATTACATAATGGTAAAGGGCACAATTCAACAAGAAGAGCTAACTATTCTAAGCATATGTGTACCCAATACAGGAGAACCCAGACTCATAAGCAAGTTCTCAGAGATCTACAAAGAGATTTAGACTCCCACACAATACTAGTAGGAGACTTTAACACCCTACTGTCAATATTAGAGATCAACGAAACAGAAAATTATCAAGGATATTCAAGACTTGAACTCAGCTCTGGATCAAGTGGACCTAGTAGATGTATACAGAACTCTCTACCCCAAATCAACAGAATATACATTCTTCTCTGTGCCACATGGCACTTATTCTAAAATTGGCCACATAATTGGAAGTAAAACACTCCTCAGCAAATGCAAAAGAACTGAAATCATAACAAACAATCTCTCAGACCACAGTGCAATCAAATTAGAACTCAGGATTAAGAAACTCACTGAAAACCACACAATTTCATAGAAATTGAAGAACCTGCTCCTGAATGACTCCTGGGTAGATAACAAAATCAAGGCAGAAATCAAGAAGTTCATTGAAACAAATGAGAACAAAGAGACGACCTGTCAGAATCTCTGGGACACAGCTAAAGCAGTGTTAAGGGGGAACTCTATAGCACTAAATGCCCACATCAGAAATCTAGACAGATCTCAAATTGACACACTAACATCACAATTAAAAATGCTAGAGAGTCAAGAGCAAACTAATCCAAAAGCCAGCAGAAGACAAGAAATAACTAAGATCAGAGCAGAACTGAAGGAGATACAGACACAAAAAACCCTCCAAAAAATCAACAAATCCAGGAGCTAATTTTTTGAAAAAATTAACAAAATAGATAGACCGCTAGCTAGGCTAATAAAGAAAAACAGAGAGAAGAATCAAGTAGACACAATAAAAAATGATAAAGAAGATATCACCACTGGTCCAACAGAAATACAAACTACCATCAGAGAATACAATAAACACCTCTACGCAAATAAACCAGAAAATCTAGAAGAAATGGATAAATTTCTGGACACATACACCCTACCAACCAAACCAGGAAGAAAATGAATCCCTGAATAGACCAATAATAAGCTCTGAAATTTAGGCAGTAATTAATGGCCTACCAACGAAGAAAAGCCCAGGACCAGATGGATTCACTGTCAAATTCTACTAGAAATATAAACAGGGGCTGATATCATTCCTTCTGAAACTATTCCAAACAATTCAGAAGGAGGGCCTCCTCCCGAACTCATTTTATGAAGCCAGCATCATCCTGATACCAAAACCTGGTAGACACAACAACAACAAAATTTCAGACCAATATCCCTCATGAACATCAATGCGAAAATCCTCAGTAAAATACTGGCAAACCAAATCCAGCAGCACATCAAAAAGCTTATCCACCACGATCAAGTGGGCTTCATCCCTGGGATGCAAGGCTGGTTCAACATATGCAAATCAATAAATGTAATACATTACATAAACAGAACCAATGACAAAAACCACATGATTATCTCAATAGATGCAGAAAAGGCCTTTGATAAAATTCAACATCCCTTCATGTTAAAAACTCTCAATAAACTAGGTATTGATGGAACATATCTCAAAATAATAAAAGCTATTTATGACAAACCCACAGCCAATATCATATTGAATGGCAAAAGCTGGAAGCATTCCCTTTGAAAACTGGTACAAGACAAGGATGCCCTCTCTCACTACTCCTTTTCAACATGCTATTGGAAGTTCTGGCCAGCCCAATCAGGCAAGAGAAAGAAATAAAGGGTATTCAAATAGGAAGAGAGGAAGTAAGTTGCCTCTGCAGATGACATGATTTTACATTTAAAAAGCCACTTCATCTCAACCCAAAAACTTATTAAACTGATAATCAACTTCAGCAAAGTCTCAGGATATAAAATCATTGTGCAAAAATCACAAGCATTCCTTTATACCAACAACAGGCAAGCAGAAAGCCAAAACATGAATGAACTCTCATTTATGATTGCTACAAAGCAAATAAAATACCTAGGAATACAGCTAACAAGGGATGTGAAGGACCTCTTCAAGGAGAACTACAAACTACTGCTCAAGGAAATAAAAGAGAACACAAACAAATGGAAAAACATTCCGTCCTCATGGATAGGAAGAATCAATATCATGAAAATGGCCATACTGCCCAAAGTAATTTCTAGATTCAACACTATTCCCATCAAACTACCATTGATGTTCTTCACTATTTTAAATTTCATATGGAATCAAAGAAGACCCTATATAGCCAAGACAATCCTAAGCAAAAAGAAGAAAGCTGGAGGCATCATGTTACCTGACTTCAAACTATATTACAAGGCTACAGTAACCAAAACAGCATGGTACTAGTACCGAAACAGACATATAGAACAATGGAGCAGAACAGAGACTTCAGAAATAACACCACACATCTACAATCATCTAATCCTCAACAAACCTGACAAAAACAAGCAATGGGGCAAATGATCTCCTGAGAAAACTGGCTAGCAATATGCAGAAAACTGAAACTGGATCCCTTCCTTATCAGTTATACAAAAATTAACTCAAGATGGATTAAAGACTTAAATGTAAAACTCCAAACCATAAAAACCCCAGAAGAAAACCTAGGCAATACCATTCAGGACATAGGTATAGGCAAAGACTTCATGAGAAAAAAGCCAAAAGCAATTGCAACAAAAGCCAACATTGATAAATGGGGTCTAATCAAACTAAAGGGCTTCTGCACAGCAAAAGAAACTATCATTGGAGTGAACAGGCAACCTACAGAATGGCAATCTACCCATCTGACAAAGGTGTAATATCCAGAATTTACAAGGAACTTAAACAAATTTACAAGAAAAAAACAACCCCATCAAAAAGTGGGCAAAGGATATGAACAGACACATCTCAAAAGAAGACATTTACGTGGCCATAAACATGAAAAAAAGCTCCATATCACTAATCATCAGAGAAATGCAAATCAAAACCACAATAAGATACCATCTCACACCAGTCAGAATGGTGATTATTAAAAAGTCAGGAAACAATAGATGCTGGCGAGGCTGTGGAGAAACAGGAATGCTTTTACACTGCTATTGGGAGTGTAAATTAGTTCAACCATTGTGGAAGACAGTATGGAGATTCCTCAAAGATCTAGAACCAGAAATACCATTTGACCCAGCAATCTCATTACTGGATATATACCCAAAGGAATATAAATCATTGTACTATAAAGACACATGCACATATATGTTTATTGCAACACTATTTACAATAGTAAAGACTTGGAACCAACCCAAATGCCCATCAACGATAGACAGGATGAAGAAAATCTGGCACATATACATCAAGGAATACCATGCTGCCATAAAAAGGAATGAGCTCATGTCCTTTGCAGGGACATGGATGAAGCTGGAAACCATCATCCTCAGCAAACTAACACAGGAACAGAAAAACAAACAGTACACGTTATCATTTATAAGTGGGAGATGAACAGTGAGAACACATGGACATAGAGAGGGGAAAAACACACACCAGGGTCTGTTGGAGGGTCGGGGGTGAGGGAATGGAACTTAGAGGACAGGTCAATAGGTGCAGCAAACCACCATGGCACACATACACCTATGTGACAAACCTGAACTTTCTGCACATGTATCCCATTTAAAAAATGGTTGGGAAAAAATAGTAATATTTCACGACTTATGAAAATTATATAAAATTTCAATTTCAGAGTCCATAAATAAAGTTTTATTGGAACAAAGCTATGCTCCTTTGTTCACACATTTCTATGGCTACTTTTATACTACAGTGGTAGAGTTGAGTAGTTGTGACAGAAACTGTAAGAACCCAAATGTTTAACATATTTACATCTGGCTCTTTACAGAAAATGTTTGTTGAACATTTGTGTCAGCTAATTATTGTATGATTAAGAGCATGCCTCAGGCTGGGCACAGTGGCTCATGCGTGTAATTCTAGTACTCAGGGAGGCCAACGTAGGAGGATTTATTGAGCCTAGGAGTTTGAGACCAGCCTGGGCAACATGGTGAAACCCTGTCTCTACAAAAAAAGTATGAAAATTAGCTGGACATGGCGGCATGTACCTGTGGTCCCAGCTACTTGGGAGGCTGAGGTGGGAGAACTGCTTGAGCCCAGGAGGTAGAAGTTGCAGTTAGCCAATATTGTGCCACTGCACTCCAGCCTGGGTGACAGAGCAAGACTCTGCCTCAAAAAAAAAAAAAAAAAAAAAAAAAAAAAAGGAAAAGAAAAAAAAAGAGCACGCCTCAAGGCAGAAATAAAACGACGCATGCATGTGTCTGAGACATTTGAACCAGAGTGACGCCATCTTGAATAGGGGCTGGGTAAAATGAGGCTGAGACTTACTCAGCAGCATTCCCCAGGCGGTAAAGCACACTTAGTCACAGGATATTTACGGTTAAGGGAACAGATTAATAATGTTTACTAAACAGACCCAGGACTTAACAGACCCAGGAAATGTCTTTATGTTCTGGTATCTTAAGAATAAAAGCACTCTTAGTTTAAGAATAGGTTTTGTTTTAAATATAATAATATAAATTCTTGTGGAAGACAGTTACACAGAGACACTGCTGATAAAAACAGAATTTAGTAAAAAAGCCGGACAAAACCTGCCAAAACCAAGACAGTGATGAAAGTGACTGCTGCTCATCATATGTTAATTATAATACATTAGCATGCTGAAAGACACCCCCACTGGCACCATGACAGTTTACAAATGCCATGGCTAAGTCCAAAAGTTACCCTATATGGCCTTTTAAGGAAGAGGAACCCCTAGTTCCCCGGGAACTCCCTGCCCCTTTCCCAGAAAATTCCTGAATAATCACCTCCTTGTTTAGCATATGATTAAGAAATAATGATAATGACAGCCAACCAGCAGACTTCGAGACTGCTCTGCCTATGCAGTAGCCATAATTTTATTTCTTTACTTGTCTAATAAATTTGCTTTCACTTTGCTCTGTGGCCTCGCCCTGAATTCTTTCTTGTGTGAAATCTTAGAACCCTCTCTTGGGGTCTGGAAAGGGCCCCTTTTCTGGTAACACAAGGACTGAGTTGATTTTTAGCATTGGTCTTTTTAAAAAGCAGGGCCCAATTTGAAATGGTATTCCTTCTAGTGGTTTCCCACATCGTTCAGAATGAATTCTGAAGACATTACTAGAGCTGAAGAAGGTCACTCTTGATATTGCCTGTAGCTACCTCTCAGATTTCTACTATACTTTGCCCTTAGTCACTCTGCTCTAGCCACACTTCCTCCTTACTGTTCTGGGAGTTGTACGTCAGGGCCTTTGCACTTACTGTCCTCTCCCCCAACCCCATCACCTTTCAGCATAACCTGCTCACTCATTGCATTCCTCAATCTGTCCAAATGTTACCTCATCAACAGGCTTCTGTTACTTACATTATCTAAGATAGCCCCAGTTCCCAAAACACAAACGCTTGTTTTCTAAAAGGTAAGCTCCCTCACCCAGTCCTCCCACCCCTCATTGCTCACTGGCTGCCCCAAGAAACAGGCACTTTGACAGTTTTATTCAATACATCTTAGAAGTGTTTGGTTCAGAGCAGATGCTCAAAAATATGTGCTGAATGAATGAGTTAATGAATAAATATATGATCTTATATGTGAGTTACTGCATCAAATAGTGATTCATATCTAAAATGCTGCAAGTTACATTGACAAAATAAATGCATGCATGTACTGCCCTGCTTTGTTGATGAAAAGATTTAAGGCAGAAAAAAAGGAGAGTAACCCATGTGAAGCCAATTGTGGCTGAAATTGAACTACTATTGGCTAGACCGTTGGCATAACAGGTGATAGCTGTGGACAAGATGAAGCCAGTTTAGAAGGATCACATGGTGTGCTGAAACAAAGTGGCCTATGAGCTGTCTGGAGCAGAAAAAGCAGTGATTGTGCACCTGCTGCCTGTGTGCTAGTGGTCCTCACTAACAGGAGCTCATTAACCGTGGAGGAGCTGCTGGGCCAGCCTTTACACAGATATGGAAATTAGCTCTCAGACAGAAAATCTGTTTTAACTTTCTCCCATTTATGCAACTATAACTACTGGATTTTGTAAATGATAAAATTGCCAAGTGGGAAAACAAAACATTGGTGGTGTTTTGCAAAAATAAAACTATGCTTGATTTATTGGAATTCTTCAAAGGAGAAAATGTGGATGAAGGGGACTAACGGCTGAAATTATAGTTATTTATTTATTTTTTCACAATTCATTATGGAAATAAGACAGGGAAGGAGGCAGAATTTTGTCCAAAACTGAAAGTTGGCCTGGACATAGAAAATAGAGTAGATAAATGAGAAGTCTGAAGGGTTGATTTCTTAATAATTAGTGGTAGAATCAGTCTTTTCAGCATCTTTATAAATGATGTGGAGAAGGTCTTATCAGAGAATCATTGGCTTTAATGATTTTTCCTTTGTAGAGCAGGAAAGATTTAAGATAAGAAACTCAGTTATCGACTTGTTAATAAATTCTGTCTCTACTTGAGGGATTTTGAATAGCTGACTCTGGACCAATCAAATGCACTGTTACCATCCAAAAGAGAAAAAGGGGTGTGTGTGTGTGTGTGTGTGTGTGTGTGTGTGTGTGTGTGTGTGTGTGTGTGTGTGTGTCTGTGAGAGAGAGACAGACAGGCAGACAGAATGGAATGGGGGTAGTGGAAGAAGTAACTGAAGGTGGAATCGAAATGGGAACTTTTGAAAAACAGGGCCTGAGTGTGTTTTAGCTTAGAAACACTATTGATATTTTTCTAAGTGATTACTGAATACCCTCCCTAGGAAATTCTGACACCAGTATCAACAAAACAAGAAAACCCTTTTCCTACATTTTTGTAAAACCATGTGTTAATATACTTGGAATACTGTGTATTTTTTATTGTTATTTGTGAATAACGGGAATGTTGAAGGGCAACTACCTAAACTCACTGGAAGGACATGGGTAAGAGGTGGCTGCTTATATGGCTTGAGAGAACATGAAAACACTAGGTTGGGAAGAATAGAGCAATGTAGGACATAGGGTAAGGACAGCATAGTGGCTTTTGTCTAGTAATTTTTGCCAGTCAAGATCTGCTAAGGCTTAGATATCTGTTGCTGGTTCCCTGGGTGTAATTCAAGACTTCACATAACCTGGATTTATTATAAATTGCCTTCCCAAAATAATCTCTCATTTCAGTCTCAGACCACCACCACCACCACACAGCATCAGAGGTGTATCTAATTAACAAAGGTTAACTGTTGTCATTATCATTATCATACTTAAAAAACACAGTCAGCTGCTCCATTCTGTGAAGGCTTCCCAAAAGATCTCCCCCTCCCTCCACAAGATTAACTGATCCATTTTCTCTGGTTTTCCAAAGCACTTGTCTTTTTTAAAAAATTTATTTTTATTTTTTAGAATCAGGGGTACATGTGAAGGTTTGTTAAATAGGTAAATTCATGTCACAGGGGTTCGTTGTATAGATTATTTCATTGCCCAGGAATTTATGCCCAGTAACCAGTAAGCTCAATTATATCACACTTGTCAATTTTTGCTTTTGTTGCAATTGTTTTTGGTGTCTTTGTCATGAAATCTTTGCCCATTCCTATGTCCATCATGGTATTACCTAATTGTCTTCCAGGATTTTTATAGTTCTGGGTTTTACATTTAAGTCTTTAATCCACCTTGAACTGATTTTTGTATATGGTATAAGTGACACAGGATTTTTTTTCGGTGCTGCTTCCCAGCCGGAAATTTCCGTGGCTGGTAGCACTCCTGTCTGGGCTTTGCTCAGCTCTGGGCTTGCCACTAGACTTGCGCTGCCCACTCGGCCCTGGCAGGCTGTGCTTGGCTCATGCTACCAGCCTGGATCTCATGCCCACTAAGAGTAAGCCAGGCATGCTGGCTGCTGCAGCAGGGCGGGCAGCCCCAGGCGCTGGCTCTGTGTGAGGCTATGGCTGGACCAGGCGTACCACAAGTAGCTTCTTCCCTGGGTGCTGGTGTCTGGACAAGGGGAACATGATGGTGACCAAAAAACTTGGAGACACCAGCAACCATGGAACCCCAAAATGGGTGTTAGTGTGTTAGAGCTCTGGCTCAGGGAGTCCTGAGGTCTGGGCCCCACAAGGATCGCAGCTCATCCGTGCTACAGTTCCTTTTGTACCCACTGTTCCATGGTCCTGGGTTCTTGTCCCTCATCCAAGGAGAATGAGGTTACACAGACAACCAGAGAGTGAGAGAGGTGGAGAAGTTTTATTGCCACTAGACTTGTGCTGCCCACTTGGCCCTGGCAGGCTTTATTTTATTGAGAAGTTTAATTGAGTGACAGGATAGCTCTCAGCAGAGACAGACCTGAAGTGGGTAGTCCCCCACCTGAAGGTGGGCTGTCCCCACCCAAAGGCAGATAGCCCCATGTGGCTGAGTCTGAGGTTTTTATAGGCTCAGAACTGGGGAAGTGTGGGCTGTGAGTAGCCTTGAAAAAGGCAACATTTGATTGGTTAAAAAGCATTATTCTGAAAGAACCAATTGGGAAAGAGCAGGCAAGAAGTTCTCATTCCGGTTGTGGACTCCATCTGGAACCAGCCACTTGCAAGAATCTGGAAATTTATAAGCAAAGAGCAGAGTGAGGGAGTCACTGAATGAAAATTACTAAGAGAATATATCAAGTTAGGGAGATTCTTGCTAAACTGATCAAATAGGTTCTTGCTAAAGACAGGTCAAAGACTTATACCTCAAATGTGAAGGATGGGTACCTTGGTCAGATCTCAAGCATGATCAGATATCAAGAGTGGGTGGGTGAGGATTCTTGCTAAACTGATTTAGCAGGATTCTTGCTAAAACTATGGCCTAGGCAGGCCAAAGACATTGTGGGGGCCAAGATCAGGGCTTAGCTGAAAAGAGGATTCAGAGGAATTTGAGTAAAGTTTGCTTGAGCAGAGAGTCTTTGTCAAGATAAATGTATCAATGAAAAGAGTCAAACTCTGTAAAATATTTGAAGAGATTTATTCTAAGTCACAATGGCCTGTGACACAACCACAGGAAATCTTCAGAACATGTGCCCAAGGTGTTCAGGCTACAGCTTTGTGTTACACAATTTAGGGAGACACAAGACATCAATCAATACATAAAAGATGATGTACACTGGTTTGGTCCAGAAAGGTGGACAACTCAAAGCAGGAGCTTGCAGGTCATAGGTGGATTCAAAAATTTTCTAATTTACAACTGGTTGAAAGAATCAAGTTACTGTCTAAAGACCTAGAATCAACACAAGGGAATGTCTGAGTTAAAAGGTTGTGGAGACCAAGGTTCTCATCATGCAAACACGATCAACAGAAGGGAATGCTTCTTATAGAATTAGAGACTCTGTTCTATCAGTCTTAAGGTCTCTGTTTTAATGTTAATGCTGGTCAGCTGTGCCTGAATTCCAATAGGAGGAGGGTAAAATGAGGCATTTTCAACCTCCACTTTCCATCATGGCCCGGACTAGTTTTTCAGGTTAACTTCGGAATGCCCTTGGCCGAGGGGAGGGTCCATTAGTCTGCTGAGGAGCTTAGAATTTTATTTTTGGTTTACAAATGCAAACTTTTATTGAATGCTTTCTCTCAATATTTGTAAAAAGGAGAACCTTTTCCAAGACACCATCTGTCATTACATCACTTCTTCTTTTCTTGTACTTCATCAATCAATGAAGATCAATTGCAGTTATCCCCAAGTATCTGTGTGTGGGGGATTGGTTTCAGCACCTCCCACAGATAATGAAATCTAGGGATGCTTAAGTCTCTGATATAAAATGGCATAGTATTTGCATGTAACCTATACATATCCTCCCATATACTTTAAATAATCTGTAGATTACTTATAATATCCAATATAATGTAAATGAAATGAAATGGAAAGAGCTGTTATACTGTATTATCTAGGGAATAATGAAAAAACCCTGACAGTACAGATGCAACCATCATTTCTTTTCTGAATATTTTTAATCCTCAGTTGGTTGAACCCCTAAGTGTGGGACACACAGATATAGAGGGCCAATTTTATATCATTTTCCTCACAGTTTTTTCTCAAAACCACGATTAGTGAGAGAATAACTTAAAGACAGACATGTGTAGTAAGTTTCAATAAACTCAAAAATGCTAAATTGAGGAACATGTGAAAACAAAAATAATATAAAGACCATAACATTGAAACTTTAAGTATTTTAACTCTTTTAAATAAAAATAGAAACACTTCTAAATTAAAACGATTTAAATCACTATATTAAAGTGACCTGCTTTTGTTTTAAGTAAATAAAAAGCTTCATAACAATTCTTCCACTTTCTACAAAGAGGAAAACATTACTCATAACATTTTGTTACCACAAGATGACTTACGTAAACAAAATGATTTTAAATGACCAGAACTCAGTCATTTACCCAATGACTACTGTCACCATCAAAGAACACATAATTACATATTTCTGAATGTGAACTTTTAAAAAAGAAACACCTATAAGCTTGTCACCTTTGTAACATGCTTCTCTCAATAACTGTAACAATGATGGTTGCACCTGTACAGTACATACACAGGGTTTTTTCATTATTCCCTAAACAATACAGTATAACAGCTATTTTCATTGCATTTACATTGTACTGGGTATTATAAGTAATCTACAGATAATTTTCTCTAAAAGAAAAATATTTATTTGGGAATGGAGCATTGCAATGGGAATATTCATGCCATAGTAAACTATGTGCACATTCAGGGAGGTGAAGGAAGACAAAGGTTTTTAAAGAAAAAAAAAATGAGTCCAAAGAGGTTGTGAAACTTCTTTGTCTTTGGTCAAGTCACAGTGCTCCTATAAATCTTAATAGGATAATTAATACTATCCTATTATTACTAATATTGCCCTAAAAGTTACATAATATTTTAACATAATTGTTTGGAAGAAATTATCGTTGGCTACAATATCCTTGCCATTAATAACAGGAGTGATGCCAGCCCAAGGTCACTTATGGGACAGACAGCTGCTGGGCAGATATCCTTGTAGAGTTATTTTTTGTGTAAGGATACGATGGCTTTCGTACAAGGTTATGATTTTTGCAGTCTTTTGTGATAGTTTTTGTAAGAACCCTTTTTTCATGGCCTTCCCTGGCTCTATTTGTCAGGGACTTCTTAATATTAGTGACTCTCTTTTGATTCTGATAACTTTCACACATCCAAACTGCTACTGACCCCACCTTTACTTCCCTGACTGTTGAAACTCATGTGACCTTTGCTACAAGCTTTTCTATGAAGTCCAAAATTTGGAAGATCAAGAACAGCCACAGCTGGGCTGCCTAGTATTTACGCATCATAAAAAACTTGTTCCCTATAAGGTGTCTAAATGATTTTTGTTTACTTTGCTACCAACTAAAAATATACTTTCAATTAGAGATTTTATTTAGGATAATAAATATCGTTACTATTATCATTACTGTCAGCATATCCATACACTTGAGCAGATAAAGTACATGGGGCTGATTGCTTTTTCTTATGCATTACTTCACTCCTAGAGCTTCTTCTGAAAGTTAATGGAGAACAATTGCATTGGAGCCAATCGGCAAATGGGACTTGTGCTGAGGGAGGAGGATAGAGAAGGAAAGGGCAGGCTTTTGTGAGGTTGTTAGGACAGCTTGAGGGTAGTGGGAAAGAGGCACACTGAGAGGTGAAAGAAAATAGTGTCAGGAAAAACTGTGGAACACTTTTGTGGCTGAGTCCAAGCTTGTATGATTCACCACATGACAGTTAATAAGTTAAGAGAAGAGATGTTGGGGCAAAGAGAGCAACTTTATTCAGAGAGCCAGCAAACCAAGATGGTGGTGAACTAAATCCTAAAGAACCATCTTAAGTTAATACAAATTTGGCTCCTTTTATGTTAGGGGAAAGGGGAAGAGGGAGGGGGATGGGATCAGGAGGTCCCCAATGACCACAAACATCGGCGTCAGCGAGAGTCCAAGGAGGTTGTGAAACTTCTTTGTCTTTGGTCAAGTCACAGTGCTCCTATAAATCTTAATAGGATAATTAATATTATCCTATTATTACTAATATTGCCCTAAAAGTTACATAATATTTTAACTTGTATGTACACCTTCGTTATCTCCTCAGGAGTTAGTTTAGGAAGGGACTATTATCATCCTTACTTTAAGTTAAACTGTAAACAATTCCTCCCATAGTTAGCTTGGCCCATGTGTGGACATAAGCAGAAGCAGTTAATCTAAAGGATATCATCAAGTGAGGGCAATTACAAGCAAAATGGAATTAGTCATGCTAGGCCTCCTTTTCACTGTTACACTTAGAAGATGATTGGGTGTTCTATGGAATGCTTGGTTATTGTCTAGCCCAAGCTTCTTGTTTAGCTATATCTTTCGTTGCCATAGAGTTATCTTACCACTCTTAGTTGTTGTAAACAGATAGTAATACAAATAATTCTTGTCCATCAAAATGCAAATACATTTTTTGCTAGTGGGGATGCAATTATTTCCCTGTGGATACCCGCCAGCTTTGCATCTGTTAACAAATTCATTTCAGCTTGACAGCCTATATCTCTGTTTGCTCCTTGGATTCTCCTTTGGCCTTGTTTTTAAAACCTTTATTGTTCCCTTATTAATTAATGAGTTCTAAAAAATCTTTGACATGTATTCATTTTACATTTGTTAAAAGCTTTGATTTTCTCTTTTAAAAATGTAAACTTGGCTGGTCTCAGTGGCTCACGCCTGTAATCCCAGCACTTTGGGAGGCCAAGACGGGTGGATCACGAGGTCAGGAGATCGAGACCATCCTGGCCAGCATGGTGAAACTCCGCCTCTACTAAAAATACAAAAATTAGCCAGGCATGGTGGCGCGCCTGTAGTCCCAGCTAGTCAGGAGGCTGAGGCAGGAGAATCGCTTGAACACGGGAGGCGGAGGTTGCAGTAAGTCGAGATCACGCCACTGCACTCCAGCCTGGGGGACAGAGTGAGACTCCGTCTCAAAAAAAAAAAATTAAACTTTAAGCTGGGCGTGGTGGTTCACACCTGTAATCCTAGCACTTTGGGATGCTGAAGCCAGAGAGTTCCCTGAGCTCAGGACTTCGAAACCAGCCTGGACGACACAGTGAAAACCTGTCTCCAGTAAAATGCAAAAGAAATTAGCCAGATGTGGCAGCGTGCGCCTATAGTTCCAGCTACTCAGGAGGCTGAGACAGGAGAATTTCTTGAACCTGGGAGGCGGAGGTTTCAGTGAGACGAGATCGCGCCACTGCACTCCAGCCTGGGTGACAGAGCAAGACTCTGTCTCTACAAAAAATAAAAAAAAAAAAAATTAAACTTCAACAGTTTAAGAGATCATCTTCCAAGATGTCCATAATGTTTGCTAGAGCCAGGGGAGGTATATTGCTGGAGATGTACACGTTAAAGGAACCCCAGCACATGTTTTGTAGCTCCCACAGATGAATATCAAGCACTAACAGAAATTTAACTCTGTTGAATCTGTTTCTCGACTTTCCCCCACTCCACTGATTAAGTGTCTGTGTATTCTGAACTCAAATCAATTAAGAATTTTGTGCTCGGCCGGGCGCGGTGGCTCAAGCCTGTAATCCCAGCACTTTGGGAGCCCGAGACGGGCGGATCACAAGGTCAGGAGATGGAGACCATCCTGGCTAACACAGCGAAACCCCGTCTCTACTAAAAAATGCAAAAAATGAGTCGGGCGTGGTGGCGGGCGCCTGTAGTCCCAGCTACTCGAGAGGCTGAGGCAGGAGAATGGCGTGAACCCGGGAGGCGGAGCTTGCAGCTGAGATGCGGCCACTGCACTCCAGCCTGGGCGACAGAGCGAGACTCCGCCTCAAAAAAAAAAAAAAAAAAAAAAGAATTTTGTGCTCATCTGCACAGAATATATATAGACCAGTGAGTTTTTGTGTTTTCTTTGTTTACTCTTAAACTTGTAACTTCAGTTTTACAACTGAAGTTGTATTCTTTGTGTTTGTGTATATGTGTTCATAATTCAGAAAGCCTTTACTTCTTGTTTTGTAATTATAAAATTTTTATCTTTGGAGAATATTAATACACTAGTTAATAAAGTTTCTTAAAATACTTCTAGAGTGTCAGGCCCCTGAAGCATAGAAATAAAGGAAAATCTTGAGATTCTTTAAGGGAAATTCCAGGCACCTACCTAGCCTTGAGCACCAAACAAGCAACTTGAGAAGCAAGAAGGTAATAGCAGCCTAAAACAATAGCCAAGGCTAAAATAATGGAATATTTGGTTACCCTACAGAAACTAAAGATAACATCTTGGGGTGGGAACAGGGACTAACTGTAAATGAGCATGAGGGATCTTTATTAGGAGGGTGAAAGTGTTATGAACTGATTCATGGTGATGATTGTGCCACTTGTAATGTTACTAAAAACCATTGAATTGTACACTTAGAAGGGGTGAATTCAGCTAGACACAGTGGCTCACACCTGTAATCCCAAGATTTGAGAGGCCAAGGTGGGCAGAGCCCAGGAGTTCAAGACCAGCCTGGGCAACATGGCAGAACGCCATGTCTACAAAAAATACAAAATATTAGTTGGGCATGGTAGCAAATGCCTATAGTCCCAGCTACTGGAGGGTTGAGGTGGGAGGATCACCTGAGTCCAGGAGATCAAGGCTGTAGTGAGCCGTGATTGCACCACTGCACTCCAGCCTGGGCCACAGAGTGAAACTCTGCCTCAAAAAAAAAAAAAAAAAAAAAAAAAAAAAAAAAGATGAATTCTATGAAATGTAAAATACATCTCAATGAAGTCCCTTTAAAGTTTGTGTTTTTTTTTGAAAAAGATTACTTACATCTTAACATATGTCCCCCACCAAATGGAACTGCCAGCTCATAGACCTCAGGTAAGGGGAAAATAGGACTAAACCTCAACCATTGTTCTTTGTTCTGAATTTCTTTTTGAGTGACCTGGAGAAAGTCACACCCACAAGCTAGAGCTAACATTCTTTTCTGCTGACCCCAACTTTTTAAACAAAGCTTCTCTTCCTTAACCACTTGCAAATCAGAGAATCTCTGAATCTACGTATAACCTGTAAGCCCTGCTTCAAGATATCCTGCCCTTTTAGGCCAAAACCAATGTTTAACCTCAGTGTATTCATTTACAATTTTGCCTATAATTTCTGCTTTTTTGAAATTTACTCCTGCCTTTAAAAACCCTTACCTGCAAGCCACTGGAGAGGTCGGAATTTAAGCATTAGCTGCCCTATCATCCTTGCTTGGTATGTGCAAATAAATGCCTCACTTACTCTCACTGCTGTCCTGATGTCACCGTTTGATCTTGTTGTGCCTGACAAGCAGAGCCCAGTTCGGTTCTTTAACAGTTCTTTCTGATTGATTTATAAAGAAGTAAGTGCTGATATAAACTGAATATCCCTAAATTCCCAGATAGTAAGGAAATAAAATGTTTAATATTTAAAAAGTATTGTACTTAAAAAAAAATCCATCCTGTAGAAACAGCTAAATGAACATTTTAGAATTCAAATTTATATAATTAAATGAATCTTTGGTAAATGAGACTATTTTAATAATTTTGGTTTTCCTCACTCATAGGTAGGAGTTGATCAATGAGAACACACGGACACAGGGAGGGGAACATCACACACTGGGGCCTGTCGGGGGTGGGGAGGGGCTAGGGGAAGGATAACATTAGGAGAAATACCTAATGTAGATGACGGGTTGATAGGTGCAGCAAACCACCATGGCATGTGTATACCTATGTAACAAAACTGCATGTTCTGCACATGTCTCCCAGAACTTAAAGTATAATAATAACAAAAAATAATAATTTTGGTTTTCACAAAAGAGCTATGTCTTCTCTCTGATTTATCAGTGTTAAGTATAATATATGTGTATGTAGGGGAGAAAAACTTTTCCTCTACCTTCTTCAATTCAATGATTTAGGGCTTGTGAATTAGAATGACAAAGACAGATTAACAAAAGATATATTTTTATTCACATACATACATATGTGGAAGTTCACAGAAAAATGTGACACAAAGAGGTCGTTAGATTTTGGGCCTGATACATCCCCTTAATAGAGAAAGGGGTGGGGGACAAAGGACACTTATGGGAAAACAAATGACTTTTTGGAAAGACAAAGAAGCCCTTAGGAGAGTATATCAGAGACATGATAGCTTTGTGACAATTTCTTTATATGAGTGGCACAGAAACTTCTCATCACCAGTGATGAGAGTCTATCTTCCCTGGTTGCTCCTGGGGAGGAGATTTATGTCAACTGAGCTTTTTTCTTTTTTTGCAATTCTTCTGGGAGGCTCTGTTTTTAGGTAGATAGATTTCAGGGACTCAAATGACTGCTCAAAATAATTTTTATGCTATAGTAGCATGTTCTGGACCCATTCATGTGCATTTTATTTGAATTTTTTTCCCCCAAGCTACAGGCTTACTGATAAAATAAGCTGACATTACTCCTATACAATGTTTAGGATTTCAAAAAATATAAATTTTGTTTAGCTAAATTGAGTCACTATTTGAAACAACGTATTATTTTAGTATGTCAGCTTTAAGATAATTTCCAAGATCTTTAGGTAACTTAAAACCTTGGACTGCTACTAAGTTGAGTTAATTAATAGATAATCACTGAGTCCTAGGACAATTTCTAAGTAAATAAGCACATTGAACCATTAACTAAACAGTTTAAAATTTATCTACTTTTGCTTCTGATTTTATATGCCACAGAAAGGCTATATTTTTCAGTCATGTGAACGAGTATGTTTAGTTTTACCATCTTAAGAAGATGTAAAAGAGACGTGCAGCTACTGTAGAACGTTGTGTTTTGTGTGTTAACATGCTAGTTTACTCAAATTCTTGTGCATGCCAGAAAGTTTGACAATCCACCCTCTTGGGAGAAAAAGTTTTACTCTACTCACTTAAGTTAGCCCGGTTGGGGCCTGCATATTAACTAACAATAGACAGACTGGCAGGAAAAAAGACAAGATTTATTTATGTCTACATATGTAAGTCATTCAATAATGAGCAACTTGCTGAACAGCCAGAGGTAAAGGTTATATACTTAACCAAAAAAGGGTAGATTTAGAACTCTAAAGGGAAAGTATCGAAGGTTCTATTGGGTTTTTTGATGCTAATGAGCAGCTGAATTCACACATCTGGTGGTAAGAGTTAGTCTTTCTTTCAAATAAGAAACTTTCTCTGAGAAGGGGTGAATGGCTGCTGTATTTGGGGAGTATCTGCTTTAGTTTAGATAATGTTTCTCTCTGTGGCTGCAGATTGTTCATACGTTTTCAGTTTAAAGTAATTTTAATCCCTTCACTCCCATACCATCATTTTTTTTCTCTGTGAATTAAAAGTCAATAACTTTGTTAAAAATTGTAATTATTAGGGATCATTGAGACCATAACAGGAGTAATAGTAACACAGAAATAAAATTGGGATTATGCTTTTGTTTTTCAAAGAAAAAGAGTAGGGTTTTTTTTCTCCCCTGAAGATAAAAAGGTTATTTTCTTAAATCTTCAACTCCTTTACTCCAAAGAGTGTAAGAACTTTAGGGACGCCATAGAGATTTGGTTTGTATGAGAAATGTAAAAAATATCTATTTTTTCAGTCATTGGACACCAGCAATATCAATCATCTGAATCCATTGTATATTAAAACAAATAACATAGTTTTTGTGAAAGATAACTACATATATGTTAAATATAAAAACTATGTTAGACATAAAAAAAAAGATGTATCTATCTAGCTATCTTTTTTTTTTTTTTTTTAGAGACAGGGTCTTGCTGTCTTGCCCAGGCTGAAGTACAGTGGCTCAATCATGGAACTCCTGGGCTCAAGTGATCCTCCCACCTCAGCTTCCCAAGTAGTTGGGACTATAGGTGATCACCACCACACCCAACTAATTTTTAAATTTTCTGTAGAGATAGGGTCTCAGTATGTTGCAGGCTGGTCTTGAACTCCTGGCCTCAAGTAGTCCTCCTGCCTCAGCCTCCCAAAGTGCTGGGATTACAGGTATGAGCCACCACACCCGGCTAAAATAACAAAATTTTCTAAAGCCAAAATATATGAGAATGGCATTGGTTTACATTTTTGTAAATCTCTTAAATGTATGGCTTACTAGAAAATATCTGGATTCACATGTCTACATCTGTATTTAATCTGTTATAATATGACATATCATGTAGTCTTTGCACTGTACATGTGTGAGAATGAAAAAGGCAAATGCTATTTTAATATTATTATGAAAGTACTTTTTACTGTGTGCATCCCCAAAAGGGTTTCAGGAACCTTAGAGTTCCCAAGACTATACTCTATCTTTAAGAAAAGGGTGAGTTGATGCTAGAATGTAAAAGTATAATGAAGGAGAAAACTTGAGAGTGATTTTTTTCTCTTGACTTAAAATAACTGAGTATGAAAAGAGATTCTAAAATATGTGAAATTTTAGCAAAGAGTACTCAGTTTTAATAACTTACTTCCTCAGTTTACAGAGTAATAACTGTCACCTATAATATGAAAGCTTACTTTTTACCTTTCCTGTTATCTGCCTACATAGCAGAGATTCTGTGGCTAATCAGAACTTTTTGTGTTTGCTTTATTTTGATTTTACTACGTTCTTTACTATTTAAAGGAAAAAAAGTCTCACTTTTGAAAGAGCTAAGGTTCTTTACAATCATCTTACCAAAAATTGTTTACTGTCTCTTTGATTAAACAGGTAACTAAATATTGTTTCTCAGTAACCCATGACCCTACCTTAAGTGTTTATATATCCTCTGACAACTCTTTCAAAATAGATTTCCCAAAATTAAAACCCTAAATTTAGAAAAAAATATTTTTTATATACCTTGCCAAAATTTATTTTTTATGGACCCCAAAATATATTTCAGATTTCTCAAGGGCTTCTGGAAAAATCACAGAGATTTGGTTTCTCACCATATAAAAAAAGAAAAGCTAGAAATAATTAGGTTTTTTTTGACATGCTACTATTGTAAGAATTAGATGGGAAGACTCGTCAGATTAGAAGAGATGTTCAATCTTCCCTAGAATGTTTGTGTAGGCAAATGTTATTAATATAACTTTTCACAATGTGTATGCTTTATGGGAAGTTCCTGGAGGTTTGCCAGTGTTCTTGCTATCTATAATAGGTTTTTACTCTCAGGGGAAATATGATCAAAACTCAAGAAATAGTTTTTTTGTTTTGTTTTGTTTTTAGAGACAGGGTCTTACTCTGTCACCAAAGCTGCAGTGCTCACTGCATTCTCAAACTCCAGGGCTCCTGAGTAGTTAGGACTACTGGCCCACGCCACCACACCTGGCTACTTTTAACATATTTTGTACAGACAAGGTCTTGCTGTGTTGCCCAGGCTGGTCTTGAACCCCTGGGCCCAAATGATCCTCTCTCCTCAGTCTCTCAAAGTGGATCACAGGTATGATAAGCCATGGTACCTGGCTGGAAATTCATGAAATAGTTATGTAATACACCACAACAGAGAATTTTACTTTCTTATATTATTCTGCAGTAATAAATAAACCACACCCAATGTCTTTGCTGTAATCTACACATAATTTTTACTTCACTCTCAGGTTTGCCTGAAGAATCTAAATTACAGCCCCGAGTTTGTGTCTTTAACAAATAAATACAGTTTTATATACTAGTGGAAAGGGACCACACCAGGTACTTTTAACTGTTGACACTTCAACACACAGACTATTGCCTAGGCTTCTGAATTGATATCACTTAGCTAACTTTCAGACCCTACCTTGAACTGAGTCAGAATTTCCAGAACTCTTTTTAAAGTCTATAAACTGGTGACTTCATGAAAGCTTGACTGCTAAGCAAGATCCGGTAAAACAAAATTAACTACAGAGGACTGAGTGGAATGATGAGGGAAATTTTATGGTGGTTATTTGTCTGCAATATTGATGTGTTATTGTTCTATTTTCTGGGTATATCAAAAGGCCATTTTCTTCTTAAATAATCTGTAACCCATAATTCAATTCACTGCCTTTGTATGCTAAAATAAAACAGTTTTATGTGGTATCTGATTTTTCACTGACTCACTCCCCAGAATTCAGAGACTTTTACTAAGTCCCAGTGCTTTTCATGACATTTATATACATTTGATAGAAATTTATCTGCTTTTATACCAGGATATAATTGGATATATTGTACAACCAAAGCCTAGACTGAAAGGTATGATTTCAGAATGATGCTCTTTTAATCAGACACGACAGGTCACTTTTATGAAAAACAAAGGGTGACTTTACATATGAGACCAATACTTATGAAGCCCACCTAGTAAAACTGGTTTACATGTCCCAGGTTTACAGATGGTTAAAGGAAGATCAGATATTGGCAAGCTAGGAAATTTAGCCAATTGTGAGGACCTCAAAAAGAGGGGCAATTACTCATTTTCTATAGATATTATAAAAGGAAACTGGTGGAGGTAAGTTTTGGGTCTTGATTTCTAAACCTCAAGATAGCAAATAATAGACACTTTTAAGATTCCAATCCAAGATTCCTTATGACACCTCCCAAACAGAAGTTTATTTTGTAGCCTTAGCACTTACTGCTTATGTTTGAATAGCAGACCCAAGGAAGCTTATACAGTTTGTTAACACTCTTCTTCATCAATTTTCCTATAAAAGACCAATTAGTAAATATTTTCAGCTTTGTGACAGGACCAGGACAAGGATGAGATGAATGAGATGTATTAGTGCCATGCCAAGCCATACTGGAGTCTCAGGTTATAAGGTAGGAAAAAATACCTTTCCTTCTACCCATGGCTGAAGTCCCCACAACAAAAGACAGATTAACAAGAGAAGAACATGCAAACTTATTTAATATAAGTTTTACTTGACACGGGAGGCTTCACAAGGAAATAAAGAATGAAGAAACAGTTAAATATAAGGGTTTTTGCATGGTAGGTTTGATGCAGAGTAAACAGTTATGGAGACAAATAAGGCAAACAGTATGATCTAATGGTAATAAACTGGGGGAAACTTAGCAAGGTATGTTTGTTTTGATTCTTATTGGCATCTCTGTTCCTTTGGAGATAAGGATGCTCCTTTCCTCCACTCAAGGGAGGATACTCTCACATAAAGGTCTTCTGACCTGCTTCAGGGGAAGGCTGAAAATCATTCCTCATATTACTGAAATAAACTTTATGTGATCATATTGTATTATTTTAGTATTGTACATTCAGTTTTGTGAAAGACTTTGAAACTACAAAAAAGAAGAAACCATTACTAGGTGTCCTATAAAATGCTGTGTTGTCTAACCTACTCTTTCTCATTTTTTAAAAATTATTACACTTTAAGTTCTGGGGTACATGTGCAGAACATGCAGGTTTGTCACATAGGTATACACTGCCATGGTGGTTTGCTGAACCCATCAACCCATCATCTACATTAGTTATTTCTCCTAATGCTATCCCTCCCCTAGTCCCTCAACCCATGACAGGCCCCAGTGTGTGCTGTTCCCCTCCCTATGTCCATGTGTTCTCATTGATCAACTCCCACTTATGAGTGACAACATGTGGTGTTTGATTTTCTGATTTTCTGTTAGTTTGCTGAGAATGATGGTTTCCAGCTTCATCTATGTCCCTGCAAAGGACATGAACTCATCCTTTTTAAATGACTGCATAGTATTCCATGGTGTGTATATGCCACATTTTCTTTATCCAGTCTATCACTGATGGACATTTGGGGTGGTTCCAAGTCTCTGCTATTGTGAACAGTGCTATAATAAACATACGTGTACATGAGTCTTCATAGTAGAATGGTTTATAATCCTTTGGGTATATAACCAGTAATGAGATTACCAGGTCAAATGGTATTTCTGGTTCTAATCTTTGAGGAATCGCCACACTGTCTTCCACAATAGTTGAACTAATTTACACTCCCACCAACAGTGTAAAAGCATTACTATTTCTCCACATCCTCTCCAGCACCTGTTGTTTCCTTTTTAATGATCAGCATTCTAACTGGTATGAGATGGTATCTCATTGTGGCTTTGATTTGCATTTCTCTAGTGACCAGTGATGATGAGGTTTTTTTCATATGTCTGTTGGCTGCATATATGTCTTATTTTGAGAAGTGTCTGTTCATATCCTTTGCCCACTTTTTGATGGGGTTGTTTTTTTCTTGTAAATTTGTTTAAGTTCTTTGTAGATTCTGGATATTAGCCCTTTGTCAGATGGATAGATTGCAAAAATTTTCTCCCATTCTGTAGGTTGCCTGTTCACTCTGATGACAGTTTCTTTTGCTGTGCAGAAGCTCTTTAGTTAGTTTAATTAGATCCCACTTGTCTATTTTGGCTTTTGTTGCCATTACTTTTGGTGTTTTAGTCATGAAGTCCTTGCCCATGCCTATGTCCTGAATGGTATTATCTAGGTTTTCTTATGGGGTTTTTATGGTTTTAGGTCTTAGGTTTAAGTCTTTAATCCACCTTGAGTTAATTTTTGTATAAGGTATAGGGAAGGGATCCAGTTTCAGCTTTCTGCATATGGCTAGTCAGTTTTCCCAAAACCATTTATTAAACAGGAAATCCTTTCCCTATTGCTAGTTTTTGTCAGGTTTGTCAAAGATCAGGTTGTAGATCTGTGGTGTTATTTCTGAGGCCTCTGTTCTGTTCCATTGGTTTATATATCTGTTTTGATACCAGTACCATGCTGTTTTGGTTACTGTAGCCTTGTAGTATAGTTTGAAGTCAGGTAGCATGATGCCTCAAGCTTTATTCTTTTTGTTTAGAATTGTCTTGGCTATGTGGGGTTTTTTTGGTTCCATATGAAATTTTAAGTAGCTTTCTCCAATTCTGTGAAGAAAGTCAATGGTAGTTTGATGGGGACAGCATTGAATCTGTATATTACTTTGGACAGTATGGCCATTTTCACGATATTGATTCTTCCTATCCATGAGCATGGAATGTTTTTCCATTTGTTTGTGTCCTCTCTTACTTGCTTTAGCAGTGGTTTGCAGTTCTCCTTGAAAAGGTCCCTCACATCCCTTGTAAGTTGTATTCATAGGTATTTTATTCTCTTAGTAGCAATTGTGAATGGGAGTTCACTCATGATTTGGCTCTCTGTTTGTCTGTTGTTGGCGTATAGGAATGTTTGTGATTTTTGCACATTGATTTTGTATCCTGAGACTACTGAACTTGCTTATCAGCTTAAGGAGATTTTGGGCTGAGATGAGGGGGTTTTCTAAATATACAATCATGTCATCTGTAAACAGAGACTATTTGACTTCCTCTTTTACTATTTGAATACCCTTTATTTCTTTCTCTTGCCTGATTGCCCTGGCCAGAACTTTCAACACTATGTTGAATAGGAATGGTGAGAGAGGGCATCCCTGTCTTGTGCCGGTTTTCAAAGGGAATGCTTTCAGTTTTTGCCCATTCAGTATGATATTGGCTGTGGGTTTGTCATAAATAGCTCTTATTATTTTGAGATACGTTCCATCAATACCTAGTTAATTGAGAATTATTAGCATGAAGGACTGTTGAATTTTGCTGAAGGTCTTTTCTGCATCTATTGAGATAATCATGTGGTTTTTGTCGTTGGTTCTGTTTATGTGATGGATTATGTTTATTGATTTGCATATGTCGAATCAGGCTTGCATCCCAGGGATAAGGCCGACTTGATCGTGCTGGATAAGCTTTCTGACGTGCTACTGGATTCGGTTTCTTGGTATTTTACTGAGGATTTTTGCATCAATGCTCATCAGGGATATTGGTCTAAAATTCTCTTTTTTTGTTGGGTCTCTGCCAGGCTTTGGTATCAGGATAATGTTGGCTTCATAAAACGAGTTAGGGAAGATTCTCTCTTTATCTATTGATTGGAATAGTTTCAGAAGGAATAGTACCAGCTCCTCTTTGTACCTCTGGTAGAATTCGGCTGTTAATCTGTCTGGTCTTGGCCTTTTTTTTTTCTGTTGGTAGGTTATTAATTACTGCCTCAATTTCAGAGCCTGTTATTGGTCTATTCAGAGATTCCACTTCTTCCTGGTTTAGTGTTGGGAGGGTGTATGTGTCCAGGAACTTACCCATTTTTTGAAAATATCAACAAAATTGATAGACCACTAGCCAGACTAATAAAGAAGAAAAGAGAGAAGAATCAAATAGATGCAGTAAAAAATGATGAAGGGCATATCACCATCGATTCCAATGAAATACAAACTAACATCAGAGAGTACTATAACTATAAACACCTCCACACAAATAAACTAGAAAATCTAGAAGAAACAGAAAAATTCTCAGCAAACTATCACAAGGACAGAAAACCAAACACTGTATGTTCTCACTCATAGGTGGGAACTGAACAGTAAGATCACTTGGACACATCACACACCGGGGCCTGTCAGGGGGTTGGCGGCTGGGGGAGGGATAGCATTAGGAGAAATACCTAATGTTGTTGATGAGTTGAAGGGTGCAGTAAATCAACATGGCACATGTATACCTATGTATAAAACCTGCACGTTGTGCACATGTACCCTAGAGCTTAAAAGTATAATAATAATAATAATAAAAACACCAGCTCCTGGACTCACTGATTTTTTTGAGGGGTTTTTCATGTCTCTATCTCCTTCTGTTCTGCTCTGATCTTAGTTATTTCTTGTCTTCTGCTAGCTTTTGAATTTGTTTGCTGTTGCTTCTCTAGTTCTTTTAACTTTAATGTTAGGGTGTCAATTTTAGATCGTTCCTGCTTTCTCTTGTAGGCATTTAATGCTACAACTTACCTTGCAAACACTGCTTTAAATGTGTCCCAGAGATTCTGGTACCTTGTGTCTTTGTTCTCATTAGTTTCAAAGAACATCTCTATTTCTACCTTCATTTCATTATTTACCCCGTAGCCATTCAGGAGCAGGTTGTTCAGTTTCCATGTAGTTGTGCAGTTTAGAGTGAGTTTCTTAATCCTGAGTTCTAATTTGATTACATTGTGGTCTGACAGACAGTTTGTTATGATTTCCATTCTTTTGCATTTGCTAAGAAGTGTTTTATTTCCAATTATGTGGTCAATTTCAGAATAAGTGCGATGAAGTGCTGAGAAAAAAATGTATATTTTGTTCATCTAGCATGGAGAGTTCTGTAGATGTCTATTACGTCCACTTGGTCCAGAGATGAGTTCAAGACCTGAATATCCTTGTTAATTTTCTGTCTCATTGTTCTGTCTAATATTGACAGTGGGGTGTTAAAGTCTCCCACTATTATTGTGTGGGAGTCTAAGTCTCTTTGTAGGTCTCTAAGAACTTGCTTCATGAATCTGGGTGCTCCTGTATTGAGTGCATATATATTTAGGATAGTTAGCTCTTTTTGTTGCATTGATCCCTTTACCATTATGTAATGCCCTTGTCTCTTTTGACCTTTGTTGTTTTAAAGTCTCTTTATCAGAGACTAGGATTGCAACCCCTGCTTTTTTTTTTTCCCACATTTGCTTAGTAAATATTCCTCCATCCCTTTATTTTGAGCCTATGTGTGTCTTTGCACATGAGATGGGTCTCCTGAATACAGCACAGCAGTGAGTCATGACTCTATCCAATCTGCCAGTCTGTGTGTTTTAATTGGGGCATCTAGCCCATTCACATTGAAGGTAAATATTGTTATGTGTGAATTTGATCCTGTCATTATGATGCTAACTGGTTGTTTTGCCCATTATTTGATGCAGTTTCTTCATAGTGCCAATGTTCTTTACAATTTGGTATGTTTTTGCAGTGGCTGGTACTGGTTGTTCCTTTCCATGTTTAATGCTTCCTTAAGGAGCTCTTGTAAGGCTGGCCTGGTCATGAGAAAATCTCTCAGCATTTGCTTGTCTGTAAAGGATTTTATTTCTAGTTTGCTTATGAAGCTTAGTTTGGCTGGCTATGAAATTCTGGGTTGAGATTCTTTTCATTAAGAATGTTGAACACTGGCCCCCACTCTCTTCTGACTTGTAGGGTTTCTGCCGAGAGATCTGCTGTTAGTCTGATGGGCTGCCCTTAACATTTTTTCCTTCATTTCAACCTTGGTGAATCTGATGATTACGTGTCTTGGGGTTGCTTTTCTCGAAGAGTATCTTTGTGGCGTTCTCTGTATTTCCTGAATTTGAATGTTGGCCTGTCTGGCTACGTCGGGGAAGTTCTCCTGGATAATATCTTGAAGAGTGTTTTTCAACTTGGTTCCATTCTCCCCATCACTTTCAGGTACACCAATCAAATGTAGATTTATTCTTTTCACATAGTCCCATATTTATTGAAGGCTTTGTTCGTTTCTTTTCATTCTTTTTTCTCTAATCTTGTCTTCTTGCTTTATTTCATTAAGTTGATCTTCAATCTCTGATATCCTTTCTTTTGCTTGATCCCTCCGGCTACTGATACTTGTGTATGCTTCACAAAGTTCTTGTCCTGTGTTTTTCAGCTCTGTCAGGTCATTTATATTCTTCTCTAAATTCGTTACTCTAGTTAGCAATTCATCTAACCTTTTTTCAATGTTTGTAGCTTTCTTGCATTGGGTTAGAACATGCTCCTTTAGCTTGGAGGAGTTTATTATTACCAACCTTCTGAATTCTACTTCTGTCAATTCATCAAACTCATTCTCCATCCAGTTCTGTTGCCTTGCTGGCAAGGAGTTGTGATCCTTTGGAGAAGAGGCTTTCTGGTTTTTTTCAGCCTTTTTCCGCTGGTTTCTCTCCATTTTTGTGAGTTTATCTACCTTTGGTCTTTGACGTTGGTGACATTCAGATGGGGTCTCTGAGTGGATGTCCTTTTGTTGATGTTGATGCTATTCCTGTTTGTTAGTTTTCCTTCTAACAGTCAGGGCCCTCTGCTGCAGGTCTGCTGGAGTATGCTGGAGGTCCACTCCAGACCATGTTTGCCTGTGTATCAACCACGGAGGCTGCAGAACAGCAAAAATTGCTGCCGCTTCCTTCCTCTGGAAGCTTCGTCCCAGAGGGGCACCTGCCAGATGCCAGCCAGAGCTCTCCTGTAGGAGGTGTCTCCCAGTCAGGATACACGGGAGTCAGGGACCCACTTGAAGAGGCAGTCTGACCCTTATCAGGGCACGAATGCCATGCTGGGACGTCTGCTGCTCTCTTCAGAGCCATCAGGCAGGGATGTTTAAGCCTACTGAAGCTGTGCCCACAGCCAGTGCTTCCCCCAGGTGCTCTGTCCCAGGGAGATGGCTGTTTTATCTAAAAGTCCCTGACTAGGGCTATGCCCTGCCCCCCACCAACCTTCAGCATCCCAGGTCAACCTCAGACTGTGCTGGCAGTGAGAATTTCAAGCCAGTGGATCTTAGCTTCCTGGGTTCCATGGGTTTGGGACACGCTGAGCCAGACCACTTGGCTTCCTAGCTTCAGTCCCTTTTCAGGGGAGTGAACAGTTCTGTCACTGGCATTCCAGGTGCCACTGGCATATGAAGAAAAAAAAAAAAAAAACTCCTGCAGCTAGCTCAGTGTCTGCCCAAACAGCTGCCCAGTTTTGTGCTTGAAACCCAGGGCCCTGGTGACATAGGTGCCCGAGGGAATCTCCTGGTCTGTGGGTTGTGAAGAATGTGAGAAAAGGGCAGTATCTGGGCCAGAGTGCACTGTTCCTCATGGCACAGTCCTTGGTAGGGGAGGGAAATCCCCTGACCCCTTGCACTTCCCAGGTGAGATGATGCCCCACTCTGCCTCAGTTTGCCCTCCATGGGCTGTACCCACTGTCCAACCAGTCCCAATGAGTTGAACTGGGTAACTCAGTTGGAAATGCAGAAATCACCCACCTTCTCTGTCGATCTTGCTGGGAGCTACAGACTGGAGCTGTTCCTATTCGGCCATCTTGCCAGCAAATTCCCACCCTTTCTCATTATTCGGGACTTTTATTGCTTCTTAGCTATTTTACCACTCTATTAGTTGTAGTAAACTGTTAGTAATTCAAATGACTTTTGTTGGTTATGATGCAATTGATTATTTCCCTGTGGAATTTGGAGTTTGACCAATTTTGAATCTATTGAATTCATTTCAGCACTCTGGATTACCTCTATTTGTGTCTTCTTTGGAATCTCCTTGATTTGGCTCTTTACCCTTTTCTAGTTCCTTCAAAAACTGAGTTAAAACATTCTTTAACACATCTTTTTATTTTTTTGTTCAAGATTCATCATTTTACCTTTAAAAACATTTAATATCCTTTAATAATGGCTTAAGACACACATAATTTATTATAAAAGTCCAGTTATACACTCAGGAAAGTGAGGATAGCTTTGGGATCGTTCATGTGATCCAACTATGTGGCAGGGTGTTGGGGATACAATAATGAATATAGAAGACTAGTTCCTTCCTCCCAGAATTTACAACCCAGTGAATTTCCTGGTCCTTTCTATTGATTCATCCATCCACTCACTCTTCTACACTACAAATGTTTATTGAAGCATACTGTTAGTACTACAGCTCAGTCACATTTGGGTTGAATAAACTTTTTCAATCTAGCCTTCAAGCCTTAAAGACATATTTAACAATGTTGCTGGGTCAGGCACGGTGGCTCACACCTATAATCCCAGCACTTTAGGAGGCCAAGGCAGATGGAGCACAAAGTCAAGAGATTGAGACCATCCTGGCCAACATGGTGAAACCCTTTCTCAACTAAATTACAAAAAAAAAAAAAAAAAATTAGCTTGGCATGGTGGTGTGCATCTGTAGTCCCAGCTACTCAGGAGGATGAGGCAGGGGAATTGCTTGAACCTGGGAGGTAGAGACTGTAGTGAGCTGAGATCGCACCACTGCACTCCAGCCTGGCGACAGGGTGAGAATCCACCTCAAACAAACAAAAAAATGTTGCTGTGGGAAACTGTGTAATGCATTCCACCCAACATTTTTTGATGAAATAAAAATCTTAGTAACATTTCTCTAGCTTTTTTAAATAGAAGAGGAAAAGGACCTACTCTCATAATTTCTCATGACTACAAGACTAGTAACAACTGACCAGGCACAGTGGCTCATGCCTGTAATCCCAGCACTTTGGGAGGCTGAGGTGGGTGGATCACGAAGTCAGGAGATCGAGACCATCCTGGCTAACACGGTGAAACTCCATCTCTACTAAAAAATACAAAAAATTAGCTGGGTGTGGTGGTGAGCACCTGTAGTCCCAGCTAATCGGGAGGCTGAGGCAGGAGAATGGCATGAACCTGGGAGGCGGAGCTTGCAGTGAACCAAGATCGCGCCACTGCACTCCAGACTGGGTGACAGAGCAAGACTCCGTCTCAAACAAAAACAAAAACAAAAACAAAAAACAAAACAAGACGACTAGTAACAATTTACAAATAAATTTTTATTCTATTATTGTATTGGGAACTAGATTATCTATGGAATGTATGTACTTATTCAATGATGCTGTTGTTATTGAAAATGTTTCTCAAAATTCTTTAGAATTGCCTTCAAATATACAAGTACACTATTCTGAATACCTCAGTGAAATATTCATCCATTTAAGGAGGATCTGATTTTAGAAAGGGCCAAAAGTCTTTTGGAAATAATTTTAGTCTCATTTTGTGGATAAGAAACTAAAGATAAAAAATAATTTTTAGATGACTTCTTTTCCACTTTCCTTGAGTCTTTTACTACAAAAAATGTAGGAATCATCCAAAAGACTTTTAGCATTTTAAAGTAATATAACGTATTAATTATAGAGTACTAAATGAAATTCCCACTTGAGTCCTTCCAATCCTGCCCCCCTGCCTCATTTAGCAGTGGGTGCCACTATTAATGATATTAGGTATATTAATGCCAACTTTTTCAGGAGTTTATAAAGATAGAACTATATGTACTAATCACACAGATTTTTAAAACCTGGAATCATGCAATACATATTTGTCTATAATTTTCCTTTTATTCATAGCCATTTACTATGGGCTTCCTTTTAGTCAGAATAAGAAGATTATTATTCATTAGTTTTAAGAGTTATTCAATATTTTTTGTAGTGGCAGATCATAGTTTATTCAACCATTTTCCTATTAATGGTCATTTGTTTTAGTATATTGCCATTGCACAAGAAAAGAAAGAGTCTTCAATGGACATCTTTACATTTGTATCTGAATATTCTTGTACCATCATTTCTGTAAGATACATTTTGGGAAAAACTATATAAATGTATTTTAATAGATTTTTCTAATTTGCTTTTTCAAAAGACTGTAGAAGTTATTACTCCTCCCAAATACTCTTGAAGAATATCAGAGAATAGCAGTTTCCACATGCTCACCAACACTGGATTGTATTAATCTTTTAAGTTTTGACAATGTGATGAGTGAAATGGAATCTCATTGTTACAGAAATTCGCATTTTCCTGACCAATAAGGAAGTTGAGTACATTTTAATGTATTTATTATTTTTATGTTTTTCTTCAAATATTCCTTTTCATATTTTTGTCCATTTTCCCATTGCTTTCAAATTTTTTATTAATTTCTAGAAGCCTTCTAAATATCAAATATCTAAAGATCTCTATTAACTCTTCATTCCATGTAAAACATCTTCTCCCAGTCTTTTGAGTTTGTTCACATGTGTCACTAGCTATGCACAAATGTGGCTGGGCGAGGTGGCCCATGCCTGTAATTCCAGCACTTTGGGAGGCCAAGGTGGGAGGATCCTTTGGGTCCAGGAGTTCAAGACCAGATATTAGTTGGGCATGGTTGTGTGCACCTGGGGTTCAGGCTACTCAGGAGGCTGAGTCAGGAGGCTTGCTTGAGTGCAGGAGGGGAGGCTACAGTTAGCCATGATAGTGCCACTGCATTCCAGCCTGGGCAACAGGGTGAGATATTGTCTCAAAAAAACAAAAATGTATAATTTCTTAAATACAATCAAATCCATTACTCCCCTCTTTAAAATTACAGCTTCCCTGCATTGCTTAGGAAGCAATTTTTTATTTCCTATGAAAAATAATAAAATAATAATTTGCGTGTGAAATAGAAAAACTCCAGCTTCTAAGTGAAAATGAGAAATCTTATTTTTAAGCCAAAAAAGTAATAATGAATTCAACTCACATAGCTTCAAAAATCTAAAAAAAACTATAAACGAAATGACTATAACATATTCAAATAATACAATATGATCACATAAAGTTTATTATAATAATGTGAGGATGGCTTACTAGTTGGAAATCTGTTGATGGAATTTATCACATCAGTAGGACAAAGATTTAAAAACGTATAATTATTAATATAAATGCCCCCAAAATAATGAATCTGCATCCAATTTCTACTGCTGGTCGTTTAAAAAATACAAAAATAGGAATGCAAGAATAGTATTTATCTGAAATAGCCAAAATCACACTTAATTTGGGAAGCACTGGAATCATTAGTTTTTATATTTCAGGTACATGACACCTTTGCTTGTTTCATCACTATTATTTGATCTTGCTTGGAAAGTTTATGCAAATGAATAAAATTAAGAAAAAGAAATGTAAGTTATTTATATAGAAAAATTAGTCAAACTAGAAGATTGGATGATTTTCCACCTAAGAAACTTTAAATTCAAAAGATATAATTCAAAAGAATGAATAAGCAAATTCATTCAAGTGAATTTGTAGAGATGGGCATCTTGCTATGTTGCTCAGGCTGTTCTCAAACTCCTGGCCTCAAGCGGTCCTCCGGCCTCAACCTTCCAAAGTGCTGGGATTACAGGTGTGAGCCACCATGCCCAGCTAAAGTGGTTTGTAACAAAATACTTATACAACAAGCACTACATTCCTACATAGCATTAATTACACTAACTAAACAATATGCTAGGAAAAGCATCAATTTCCAGTAGTACAAATGCTATGAAGTAATGAGAAATATTTTAAAATGTCCAGGAAAATGCAGTATTTTATTAAGGAACATAAAGCTTTGAGTAAATGTAGAGCTATATCATGTTTCTGAAAGAAATATTACTATTTAAAAATATGTCAGCCGTGCGTGGTGGCTCACGCCTGTAATCCCAGTACTTTGGGAGGTCAAAGTGGGAGTGTTGCTCAAGTCTAGGAGTTTCAAATCAGCCTGGGCAACACAGTGAGATCATGTCTCTACAAAAAATACAAAAAATTAGGTGAGTGTGGTGGTGTATGTCTGTGGTCTCAGCTACTTCAGGAGGCTGAGGTGGGAGGATCACTCGAGCCTGGGAGGTCTAGGCTTCAGTGAGCCATAATCCTGCGACTGCACTCCAGCCTGGGCAAAAGAGTTAGACCCTGTTTCCAAAAATAAATAAAAACAAAACTATGTTAATTTTCTACAAATTAATTTATAAATGTAATTTAATACTAACCAAAGGTCAAATGAGACACTGAAAAATGATTCTGATATTCATCTGAGAGTCTAAATTGATGAGATGAACCCTGAATATTTTGGAAACATATAAATAATAATGACTTGATCTATCAGTCATAGAAACATTATTAAATTATAAGTAACACAGGATGGCACTGGTGGTGGTACTAAATGATGAATGGAACAAAATAACACTTTCCAAAAATATACCTCCAAATTTGGTATATAATAAAGGTGACAGTTCAGATCACTGTTACAACTTTTTTTTTTTTTTTTTTTTTTGAGACGGAGTCTCGCTCTGTCGCCCGGGCTGGAGTGCAGTGGCGCGATCTCGGCTCACTGCAAGCTCCGCCTCCCGGGTTCACGCCATTCTCCTGCCTCAGCCTCCCGAGTAGCTGGGACTACAGGCGCCCACAACCGCGCCCGGTTAATTTTTTGTATTTTTAGTAGAGACGGGGTTTCACCGTGGTCTCGATCTCCTGACCTTGTGATCCGCCCGCCTCGGCCTCCCAAAGTGCTGGGATTACAGGCGTGAGCCACCGCGCCCGGCCCACTGTTACAACTTAAAAGACATTGTCTGCTTAATGCAATGTGTGCCCACAGATTATTCACCTCATTTCAATAACGATCAGTGTAATAGTTAATACTGAGTGTCAACTTGATTGGATTGAAGGATGCAAAGTATTGATCCTGAGTGTGTCCGTTAAGGTGTTGCCAAAGGAGATTAACATTTGAGTCAGTGGACTGGGAGAGGCAGACCTACCCTAAATCTGGGTGGGCATCATCTAATCAGCTGCCAACACGGCTAGAATAAAGCAGGCAGAAGAAAGTGGAAGAGCAGACTTGCTGAATCTTTCAGCTTCCATCTTTTTCCTCCCGTGCTGAATGCTTCCTGAACTTGAACATCAGACTCCAAGTTCTTCAGCTTTTGGACTCTTGGACTTACACCAGTGATTTTCCAGGGGCTCTTGGGCCTTTGGCCACAGATTGAAGGCCGCACTGTCGGGTTCCCTGCTTTTGAGGTTTTGAGACTCGGACTGGCCTCCTTGCTCCTCAGTTCATAGATGGTCTATTCTAGGACTTCACCTTGTGATCATCTCCTAATAAACTCCCCTTTGTGTGTGTGTGTGTGTATATATATATATATATATATATATATATCTCCTATTAGTTCTGTCTCTTTAAAGAACCCTAATACAATTAGCATACCCTATGTTCCCTCTTGCTTTTTTCGTTTGCAGTATCATTTGAAAGAAAGTTGTAAATACTGTTTCACCTTAACTATTTCAGTATGCGTCTCCTAAAGAAAAAAAACGCATTCTATGTAATCATCATATACTTTTAATGCCTAAGAAAATTAACATTAATTATATAATATCTAAATGCAGTCCATATTGAAATATTCCCAATTGTATAAACACAATTTTATTAGTGGTTTTATTGGATTATTTCAGACCAGAATATATTCCGAGTTCATATATTTCATTTGGTATTTTTGTTTCTGTAGTCTCTTTAGATCTAGTTCAGATATCCTACTTTTCTTTCATGACATTGAATTTTTGATATCTTGTAAATTTTTGTTCTATAATCCTTTAAAGTCAGGTTTGTTGAAGTATAATTTATGTAGTGTAAAATTCAACTCTTTTAGTATATACTTTTATGAGTTTTTACAAATACATTCAGTGATGTAACCATCACAATCAAGATAAAGAACATTTCTAACTCCCCAAAAAGTTCCATTGTGCCTCTTTGTTGTAAACACTTTCCTCTTCTGCAATATTCTGGCAACCACTGCTCTATTTTTATCCCTACAGTTTTGCCTTTTTAGGAAAGTCATATAAAGGGAATCATACTGCATGTAGCCTTTCAAATCTGACTTTTTACTTTCCATATTTGTTTGAGAGTTATCCATTGTGTGGATGTACCAAAATTTGTTTATCCATTTATAAGCGGAAAAATTTTTGGTATTCGGGTGTTGACAATTATGGATAAAACCTCTATAAATACTTGTATACAGGCTTTTGTGTAAACATATGTTTTCATTTCTCATTGGTAAACAGCTAGAATTGAGATTGGGAAATCATATTGTAACGGTATGTTAAATTGTATAAGAAATCGACAACATGTTTTCCAAAGTAGCTGTACCATTTTGCATTTCCATCATCAGTATATGAGAGTCCGGCTGGGTGTGGTGGCTCATGCCTATAACCCAGTACCTTGTGGGGCTGAGGCAGAAGGATCACTTGAGGCCAGGAGTTCAAAGCCAGCCTATTGGATTTTTAGTTGTTCCATATTCTTGCCAACACTTGCTATGTCACTCTTTGATTTCACCATTCTAAATAGTTGTGTAATGGTGTCTCATTATGGCTTTAATTTGTATTACTCTCATGAACAATTATGTTGAACTCTGTTTCTAGGTCTGGAAGGGATAGTTTTAAGCTGTCTGCTATCAGAAAGACTCTACCCCAGTGAAATATTAAAGCAATTTCTCCATTGTCTTTGTTTCCCCCTTTCAAGTCTTTTCTCTTTTGGCTGAGAAAATAAAACCAAGCCCCGATGCTTGTCTCAGTCTATTCAGAAGGCTGACAGAATTTTCCTAACACTGATTTTTTTTTTTTTTTTTTTTTTACTTGTATGGATTATGTTTTCACTACCAAAGGAAGAGAATGAGTTAGTCAGGAATCATCTGGAATTCCTTGAAAATTATTATTGATGGTAGCAGAAATGATGAGCTCTATTTCTGCCACCCTCACTTTCTCTTTCACACATATACACATATGAATACCTCACACAGTCTAAAAAATGGTGGCTTTTCAGAAAATGTATTCCATGCTCACATTTTATTCCAGAAACTGTTCTTTACTCCATAAACCCTCCCTTCAAAATTTCTTTTCAGAGTAAATCTTTTCTAACTTGATCTTAGCAAATATTCCCTTTAATGTGCCTGAAAAGGATTTTCTTCACAGACTACTCCCCAAAACTTTATCCATAAGAAAAAACTATGATGCATATTTCAATATTGTTGAGGTGTAGATTAAAATATAAAGGCACAGTTAGAAATGGGACATTTCAGGGGTGAGAGAAAGCTGGTAGGTAATGAAAGTAGATGAAACAGTGTGAAACAGGCAATGTAATTTAAAGTAGGTTTTGGGGTTAACTTCCCTTAGAATTAACTTCCTTTAGAAACAACATATTTTCTTGCAGTTCTTTATGGATTCTTGTCACTTTCCAATGAGTATGTGCTTTACAAAATTTTTTCAGTGAAGATTCTGACACACTTTACTCCTCCAAGTAAATTTTCCTTTTTTTTTTTAATTTATAAAAATGATGGGGGGAAAAAGATGGGAGGATATTACTTATCATTTCATGGCTGACATGGAAAACAGCTATATTAAGTTTTTAAATAGAGGTCCTCTGGATCCACAGCACATGAAAATAGCACCTACCACTAATCTGCAGTTATGTTACCTATTGGTAACTCAGCAGTGAATATCTTTGATTCGTAGTGCAATAAAGATTCAAATTATTAAAATTGGACCCAATTCATTAATGTTTAGAGATGTCAATATTTACAAATGTTGATGACAACAGGCAGGAAATATATTGATTTGCCAGGGAAAATCACTGGCAAAAAAATGGGAATTTGGAAGACTTCCTGCCTCTTAGTATTCTCCCCAAGACACACACACACACACACACACTCTCTCTCTCTCTTCCAAAGTAAGACTTAAATGAAGATATAAAGCAGTTTTGAAAGGGAAAGAAGTTAGCAAGGACAGCATACTACCCATGAAAATGGTTCTCAAGCTTATAAAATGAATTGCCCTGGAGGGAGCAAAAGATCCTTACACCGATAATTTACTCATTCCCATTTTTCAATTGAGAATGGGAGAGGTGACTCAGTAACAACTGTTGTCGAACAAACACATTTAAGGATACTATGTTTCAGGCCTGGCATGGTGGCTCATACCTGTACCCAACACTTTGCGAGGCTGAGGCGGGAGGATCACTTGACTCTGGGAGTTTAAGATCAGCCTGGACAACATAGTAAGGCCTTGTCTCTACAGAAAATAATTAGTGGGGCATGGTGGTGCTTGCCTGTATTCCCAGCTACTCAGGAGGCTGAGGTAGTAGGATCGCTTGAGCCTAGGAAGCTGAGGTTGCAGTAAGCCATGATTGTGCCACTGCCCACTTTAATCGGGATGACAGAGTTATAACCTATATAAAAATAGAAAAAAAAGATGATTCCATCTGTTTGAACAATTGAGTATAGATAATATTTTTAAATACCTGTCCCCTTAGCTTACTTTACATGTAGTTAGTAGGAAATAATGGACCCTAAATAATGGGCCCTAAGTATGGTTGATCCATTTGCATCACAACATACTATAGGTATGACTGAACACACAATAACCTAAAGATGATAAACAATAATATATAACTAAAAAGCAAGTAGAACAGAATCAAGACCTACCCACTCCATACAACACTGGTGATATGTTGATAAAGTATCCTGCCATAAGTTTAAGAGAGTTTATATAATTTATGAGGCTACAGAGAAGAAAATTATCCACTCCCTAAGTGGTAACAAAAACCAATGCCTCATTACTTTCCTCAGGAGCCAAAAATAAAAATAAAAATAAAAAATCTAGGAATTACTAAAGCCAGCAGTATCAGATCTATTAGATAGGTGAGAGCCACCAGCAGTGGCTCTGATGAGTGATCTGCCTCACTACTCCTGCCACCCTTCCTCTCTTGCCCACCTGCCTCAGGAGGGATTACATATAACTTAAATGGTTATTTCCATCCCTCCAGTTTCTGGATTCTGGTTATAATGATTTTACCTCCAGACATAGGGAATGAAATAGGAAGGGGCAACCTGCTACTCATCAGACTCAGGGTAGAGCACACAAGTTTGGGACATAGACATTTCGTTATAATAATACAACAAATTCTCAACACATGGGAGTTGTAAAGGTGATCTGTCATTTCTGAGTCACTAAAAGTAGATTTAATAATCTGGCTATTGCGTGCAAGTATGTAACCATTTAAAAATTATATAATAA
The DNA here is from genome assembly GCF_024542745.1 of Macaca thibetana thibetana. NCBI lineage: Eukaryota > Metazoa > Chordata > Mammalia > Primates > Cercopithecidae > Macaca > Macaca thibetana. The sequence goes on from NC_065583.1 coordinate 73,110,556, forward strand.
GGGCCAGGCATGGTGGCTCACACCTGTATTCCCAGCACTTTGGGAGGCTGAGGTGGGCGGATCACCCAAGGTTGGGAGTTCAAGACCAGCCTGACAAACATGGAGAAACCCCGTCTCTACTAAAGATACAAAATTAGCCAGGTGTGGTGGCGTATGCCTGTAATCCTAGCTACTTGGCAGGCTGAGGCAGAGGAATCGCTTGAACCTGGGACAGGGAGGTTGCAGTGAGCAGAGATCGTGCCACTGCACTACAGCTTAAGCAACAAGAGCAAAATTCTGTCTCAAAAAAAAAAAAAATTATATAATAAGAAATACAAATGTTATTACATTTAGGAGAAGGCTGGGCGTGGTGGTTCACACCTGTAATCCCAGCAGTTTTGGGAGGCGGGTGGATCATCTGAGGTCAGGGGTTTGATACCAGCCTGGCCAACATGGTGAAACCTTGTCTCTACTAAAAACACAAAAATTAGCTGGGTGCGGTGGCACATGCCTGTAATCCCAGCTACTTGGGAGGCTGAGGCAGGAGAATTGCTTGAACCTGGGAGGCGGAGGTTTCAGTGAGCCAAGATAGCACCACTGCATTCCAGGCTGGGTGATGGAGTGAGACTCCTTCTCAAAAAAAAAAAGAAAAAAAAAAAGAGAAAAAAGAAATTTAGGAGGAAAAACATTTAATGTTAGGGAGACACATGCAATTTAATTATTTTTTCTATAAGCACTATTTCTGTCAGTTGAAAATGAGAAAATACTAATTATAGAATATAGACACACACAAAATTGAATATAAATAGTTGAACATCTTTGTGTTATACTAATTCCATTTAAGTAAAAGATAAATATGTGAATCTTAAGCAAAAAAATAAGCCCATACCTTTGTCTCAATTATCTAATTTATGTAAAAGTGGGAGAACAACAAATAGTCTGTGCAGGTATTAACTTCTGATTAGTTGTTTTCTTTCACGAGGTTAATCTTTGAATTATGGATACTTGATCATTTGGTTTCTGCTATTAAAACTACATCAAGTTTTGGTATCCATAGGACTGTATTTGAATACAAGCTTTATTTCATGTAAAAACATTTGCATTTGATGCAAAAACGAATTTCCAGAAATGAAGTGACTTAAAATAACACATTTATTATCTCGTAGTTCTGTAAGTCATAAGTCCTGGCACAGGCTCAGCTAGGTTCTCTGCTCAGGTTCTTACCAGGCTGAAATCAAGGTGTCAGCCAAGCTGTGCTCCCTTCTGTAGTTCCGGGTATTCTTCCAAACTCATGTGGTTGTTGGCAGAATTAAGAATTCTGTAGGAAGGCGTGCTTTCTTGCTGACCATCAGGTAGGGGCTACTCTCAGTTCTTAGAGGCCGCCCGCCATTTTCTGCCATATAGGCCTCTCTACAACATGCAACTTTACTTCTTCACAGCCAAAAGAAAAGTATTTGCTGTTGCTTTCAATCTCTCTGACTTCTCCTTGACCCTCTTTTTTTTTATTTTTTATTTTTCTTTGAGACAGAGTCTCGCTCTGTCACCAGGCTGGAGTGCAGTGGCACGATCTCGGCTCACTGCAACCTCCGCCTCCCGGGTTCAAGCAATTCTCCTGCCTCAGCCTCCTGAGTAGCTGGGACTACAGGCATATGCCGTCACACCTGGCTAATTTTTTTTTTTTTTTTTATTTTAGTAGAGACGGCGTTTCACCATGTTGCTCAGGCTGGTCTCGAACTCCTGAGCTCAGGCAATCTGCCTGCCTCGGCCTCCCAAAGTGCTAGGATTACAAGCGTGAGCCACCGTGCCCATCTGTTCCTTGACCCTCTTTTTAAGAGTTCACTTGATAATGTCAGGTCCACCTAGGATAATCTGCCTTTACTTACTTGTTTCTTTTTGAGACAGGGTGTCTCTCACACTGTTGCCCAGGCTCTAGAGTGCAGTGGTGCAAGATCATGGCTCACTGTGGCCTTGACCTCCCGGGCTCAAGCAACCCTTCTACCTCAGCCTCCAGATTAGCTGGGACTACAGGTGTGAGCTACCACGTCTGGCTAATTTTTAAATTTTTTGTAAAGATAAGGTCTCTTTATGTTGCCCAAGCTGGTCTCGAACTCCTGGACTTAAGTGTTCCTCCTGTCTCAGCCTCCGAAAATCTGCCTTTAAAAATCAGTTGATTAACAAATTTAGGTGCTGGCAATTTGAGAGTAAACAAAGTAGGAACTAATTCTGATGGGAATGATAGTCAACTAACACAGAAACACCACAACTGCGGACTGTGGTAACTGCTGTGAAGGAAATGAACAGGGCAGTGTGACAGAGTGACTGGGGAAGAACTCTCATGACAGGAGGTGATATCAGGGCTGATATCATCTGGAATCTCAGAATGAATCAGTCAAGAGAAGAGCTTAGGGAAGAACAGGCCAGGCAGCAGCTGAACTTTCACATCACGTCTGAAACAAATTATTCAGGAATATAGATTGTCCTCCTGAAGGGAATTCTCTGGAAACTTGTTTTCCACTATCATCTTTGGCCTTGAGTATTTTAGCGAAAACACAATATAACATGGAATTAAATTTACTGAACACCCGGGTGTTCCATGATTTCAAGATGCATAAAACAATGTCTTTCTAGGCCATCCATCATATTTACCACAATTATTGGGATCAATGGCATGTGATCTTTGTTCTCTTTGTGCGTCACTGGTGCTATAGGATGTTTTAGATATTTACCACAACCACTATTATCCAACTTCAAGCATGAACACCTTTTACACAAGGCTGTCTTTTTTATAGGCAAATGTGAATTTCAAATTGAGTATAATCTATGTTAGCAAAGAAGAAAGAAAAACTTTTCTTTTTACCTTGTTTTGCCACATTTTAAATTTATATACTGGTTTTCAGTGTGAATCTCAGTAGGCCATAACTCAAATCTACCTCAGGTTGGGATATTATTCAAATATGTAACTATTTTATATTATAGAATCCATTATTTCACCACAGTAAGTTATTCACTGAAATAAATCATAAGAACAAACAATTTGGGGGTTTTCTCCCTATATTCATCATTCCCTTCCCTCTATGCAATTCAGAAAGAATTCATGAAATCCTGACAACTCCACAATCAGACATATTTCTCAATAACAACCTTACTTAATTATTCTCAGAATGCCTACATTCTTTTATTGTTTTTTGAGATGGAGTTTTGCACTTGTTGCCCAGGCTGGAGTGTAATGGCACAATTTCAGCTCACTGCAACCCCTGCCTCCCGGGTTCAAGCGATTCTCCTGCCTCAGCCTCCTGAGTAGCTGATATTACAGGCAGGCGCCACTGGGCCCAACTAATTTTTATATTTTTAGTAGTGTGACGTTTCACCATGTTGGTCAGGCTGGTCTTGAACTCCTGACCTTAGGTGATCTGCCCACTTTGACCTCTCAAAGTGCTGGGATTAAAGGCATGAGCCACCACACCCGGCCCTAAATTCATACTTTTAAGGCTTCTCTACAGACCCTTTGAACAACTTTAACTGGCATCTAAGAGCTTGCTTCTCCTCTAGTCTGTCTTCTACATAGTAGCCTGATTATCTTCCCAAAAACTGAACAAAATCCCTGTCCTCATGGAGCCTATGTTCTGATTGAACAAACCAAAAAATTTTTAAAACGTGATAATAAGCTATAAAGAAAATAAAAACGGTAAGGTGAAAGGGCAAAGGAGGGATTAACTTTAGATAGGCTGGTGACATTTCATAATAACAACTGCTAATGCCCTCCAGCTAAAGAGCAGCAGGAAAACAACCAGATTTAAACCAAGGTGGGTTTAATGACTTGTTGCAGGGAGGAAAAGAGCAATGAGGAATGAAGTCGGGCAGGGGCACTCTCACTAAGAGGATATTGGTATTGTGAAAAACATTACAGGAATGAGCTTCTGTTAGGTGATTTTGGGGAAGTGTCAACGTTTTGCTTTGGATTGGATGCTGGCAGGAAACAGGTGATCCTATAACTGAGTATTTTAATATTTGCGATCTAGAAGGCAGGAAGAATAGATCAAGGTTAAGGTTGTAATTGGCCAAGAAACAGTGGTCACTTATATTAAAAAGAATGTTTGGTCATTTTTGTGGTTTAGAGACTGTTCTTCTATTTGCTGTGTTCAGACATGATTATGGAGGGGTCTTATATTTGTCTTGTCTATTGTAGTCATAAAGTGACTATAACTGATGTTGATGTTTTGTGAGACTGTTTATATTTGACAAAACACTGAGAACTGAGAATGCCAGGACCACTGCCAGTACCACAAATGCCTAGCTAATAGTGCCTATCCAGCTCCTGGCTGTCCAGGGTTGGTTCCCACTGCAACTCCGCCCCCTCTGCCCCCACAACTAGCAAAGCCATCAGCTGCTACAATTGTCTCTATAATTCCAATTTATAACTCTTATTCATAATTCTGTATCTTTAACATTTACAACATTGGTATTATTATTTAGGGTACTGAGTTCCAAAACTCATTACAGCTCTCCTGATAATAGTAGTAGCTTATTTAATCATTGATGAAATATACAAGACCGTGACTCTCTGCTATTTGCTGTGGTAAATAAAAAGAAGGGTTAGAGACAATCCTAAGCCTCAAGGAATTTGAAGTTTTTTTTGGAGAGAACTAGTGGTGTGATGATGGTGGGTGATGAGAACAGACATGCAAAATATCTCACCTATAAAAAACAAGTATCTTTTGTCAGCACAGAGTACAACAGGTAGACCAAAGACAATCTGCTTGTGGTTGAATGGTTTAGGAACTGGGAGTAACAAAACATATATTGTAAAATTTAGGAATGACTTCAGAACCCCCAGAGTCAGTTGCTTCATCTCTAAAAACAAGACATCGAAGTTGGATGGTATGTGTAGTTCTGATACATTTGCATGGTACCAGGCTGTCTGTACAGGAATCACATAGGGAGCTTGTTATCAGGTAGAGATTCAAGGGCCCCGTATCCAGAAAACATTAATCATCCTAAGTTTTTGAGATTCATCCATGCTTTTTTTCTTGGGTTGCTGAGTAGTATTTAATTAGATGAATATATCAGTTTATTAATCCATTCTCCCACTGATGGACATCTGGGGAGTTTAGTTTTTGGTGACCATGAATAAAGTTGTTACGGACATTTTTTGTATGTCTTTTTATCGATATATGCTTTTATTTCTCCGGATAAATACCTAGATGTGGGATTGCTGGCTCACAGGGCAGATGTGTATTTATATTAAATGCACAGGTCACATTTTTTTTTTTTTAAATGAGACTGTGTTTCACTACCCTGCTCAAGATGGAGTAGAGCAGCTATTCACATGCATAATCATAACAAACTGGGCTCAAGCGATTCTCACACCTCACCAGCCCTGCTGTAGTTTGAAAGATAGGTACAACCACAACTGGCTCTGATAGGTTAACATTTTTGACATAAAGTTACAAAACATTTTATAATACTCTTGCCTTTTGTGAAAGTGCAGCCGAGTAGAGATGTCAAAGGATCTGTAATAAGTCCTCAAACACTGCTCTGGGGCCCTGGAAGATTCCCCTACAGGCAGATGGATGAAAGTTATGTGGATTATATGTGTAGGTAAATGTAGTTCAGGCAATGCATTTGATAGTGAATAGCGTGTATGTCTGTGAAATCTTTTGACAAATATTTGCTTCTAGAATTCCACATCACTGTCATTAGGCTCTGAAAGAAGGATCCCTGAATGTGACAGACTTAAGATTAGTCATTTCTGACAAAGAGGCCACAATAAACAAATGTTGGATAGCATGTTTGAGTGCAGACTGGGTGGCGCTGGCCACTATAGTGGTAATAGCAATGTAGGTTCCAACAGAGGTCTCTAAGTCACTGGGCCTTGAATATTGCAATACTGCTCCCTCAGTCAGCTCTCTCAAGTTATCCTTAGCAGATTTTTTTTTTTTAAACAGCTGCCACTTCACTTCCACCCTTCAGCAGGTAACCAAGCTCTATCTGAAGGAAAATAGAAACCATCAGAAAGGAACTCTCACCTTCCGGCTAGAAACATCCACCTATCTATATTCATCCTTTATCTACCTTTCGTCATTCTCTGTAATCACAATGAAGAAAGTGTCCTTCCTAAAGCACTCTCCATTCCACCTTCTCCTATTTCTCTCATTGGAGTCGCTCATTCCCATCGGTATTTGCTTCCTCCAATTCTTCGCTTGTGAAAGCTAACTTCTCCAGACCAGGTGCCGCTCTAGTAGCTGCCCTAGCTCTCTAGCCTCGATATAGTCAAACCTTCTAACGGACTGCCTGCACAGCTATTTCCTCTTTCTCATCCGACTCACCAAGGTTTGTCATACAGCCGGCACTGCACCGTCATGTTTAAAATATATAACAGACGGCTAGACAGCATTCCGAGGGTGCAGACAATAAAGTGATCTACAGCTTGTAGCCTGGGTGTTGGATGGCTCATTGGGTGGGGAAGCTGTTATCTTTCCACCGTGCACAGGTAATTTGATATATGCTTTCACTCTGAAATAAAGTTGTGGAAAGGCAGTAGTACGCAACAATTAATAAAACACAAGTGAGTAAACAGTGATGCCGCACAACCAATCAACCCCTCACATGACTTGGGTGCGTATCACCCACCGGCCGCATCTGCCACTCCGCCCAAGGCGCGGTCAGCACCCACGCCGGCCCTTCCGGCGGAACCCGCCTCGCGGCTTCGAAGTGGCCTGGGTTTCCGAGTCAGGGGTGGTGATGGGGGTGGAAGATGAGGGGAAGAGCCGAGCGGCTACCGGCCAATGGCAGCTCTTGAACTTACACCTCGAGACGTCAGCGCGGCTGTGTAAACGGATGTCACACAGCTGGCTCGGAAGTGTCTCCTCCCGCCTTAGAAAAGCGGCGCACGCCCAGCAGCTTCGGAAAAACCTTAGGCGGCTGGAGGGAGGGGCGCGCGCCGCACCCCGCGAGCCCAGAGCTCCATACCGTAGCCGGCCGGCTTCTTCCCGTAGTGCCGTGTGGCTGCCGTTCCGGGTGAGCAGCGGGCGCTGGCGTCCCCGCCACGAGCGCGCCACCGCAACTGGCTCCGCCCCCTGCCGGAACGGGCCGCGCGTTCCTGCGGCTCCGAGCAGAGTCGCGGGCGCGCGCGCCGGCGGCAGATCCGCAGTTAAAATGGTCTGAGCGGGACCCGGCCTTGCCCCCGCTGCCGCGCTGACTGACTGAGCCGGCTGGCCGGGCCCGGACTGGTCACCTAGCCGGCAGGCTCGCTCGCTCGCTCACTCCCTCGCGTCCCCAAAGCTCGCGCCCATCGTTCTCCCGGCTTCCCTGGGCAAAGCATGTAGCCCCCGTCGGGCACTCCGGCGGCCCGCAGCTGACGCCCACCCCCCACCGTCGCGTGTGTGCCCGTGTGTGCGTGTGTGTGCGCAGGGAGGGCGACCCCGCCGCGGGCCGGGGGCCGAGCCAGCGAGCGGCCTGCCCCGCTGCCAGGAGCCCGCCTCTCTGGGTCTCCCTCCCTCCCGTCCCGGTCCCCTTCCTCGGGGTCTTCTATATGGGCCACCTTCTCTCGAAGGAGCCGCGTAACCGCCCGAGCCAGAAGAGGCCTCGCTGTTGCAGTTGGTGCCGCCGCCGGCGCCCTCTCCTCAGGCTGCCCCGCCGGACCCCAGCCAAGGTGCCCCCTCAACCGGCGGCACCCCGGAGCCGGGACTGCTTCTTCCGCGGGCCCTGCATGCTCTGCTTCATCGTGCACAGTCCCGGCGCGCCCGCCCCCGCCGGCCCAGAGGAGGAGCCGCCGCTCTCGCCGCCGCCGCCGCCGCGGGACGGGGCCTACGCTGCCGCCTCCTCCTCCCAGCACCTGGCGCGGCGCTACGCGGCCCTGGCCGCCGAGGACTGCGCCGCTGCCGCCCGCCGCTTCCTGCTATCCTCGGCCGCCGCCGCCGCAGCCGCTGCCGCCTCGGCTTCGTCGCCCGCCTCCTGCTGCAAAGAGTTGGGGCTGGCTGCGGCCGCCGCCTGGGAGCAGCAGGGCCGAAGTCTCTTCCTGGCCAGCTTGGGGCCGGTGCGCTTCCTGGGGCCGCCCGCCGCCGTGCAGCTCTTCCGGGGGCCGACACCGCCGCCGGCCGAGCCCCCTACGCCCCCCGAAATGGTGTGCAAGCGGAAGGGGGCCGGGGTCCCAGCCTGCACCCCCTGCAAGCAGCCCCGCTGCGGCGGCGGGGGCTGCGGCAGCGGCGGCGGTGGTGGTGGGGGAGGGCCTGCGGGGGGAGGCGCTTCGCCGCCCCGACCCCCCGACGCCGGCTGCTGCCAGGGCCCGGAGCAGCACCCGCAGCCGCTCTGCCCCCCGCCCTCTTCTCCCACCTCCGAAGGTGCCCCTACCGAAGCTGGCGGGGACGCTGTCCGAGCCGGGGGCACCGCCCCCTCGTCCGCCCAGCAGCAGCATGAATGTGGCGACGCGGACTGTCGGGAGCCCCCCGAAAACCCCTGCGACTGTCACAGGGAGCCGTCCCCCGAAACCCCAGACATCAACCAGCTGCCGCCGTCCATCCTGCTCAAGGTGGGTCTGGGCGAGAGGCGCAGGGATGCTCGCTTTCCCCCACCCTCGGCCCCCGCCTCTGAGGCTTTCTCTCTCCTCCCCCTAAACGCGGAGGAGGGGGGTTCCCTGACAGTCTAGGGACGTCCGAAGGGGAGACTGGGAAGCCAGTGGGGCCTCTGCGTATGACCTATTTTTTGAAGTAGGAGCACTTGGAGTCTACTGAATGTCTTTTAATAGCTTGACTCTGTAACCCACCATTCAGGGTTCAGCTATTATTAGAATCCCAACCCAGTCGTTTAGAAACTTCGCAGGTATTCTGTGGAAAAGAAAAAAAAAATTAATCGGGAAGTTTATACTTAGTGGGTAAAGGCTTTGCGTATTAGTATTTGAAGGTCTTCAAACGTTACTTTTATGTTTGATGATTGGTAGTTAATGTCAAACAGTTATTATTGAGCATTTACCATAATCAGGCGCTGCACCAGAACTTTATATATATAATATCCCATTTATTCCTTCAGTTAAAGCTGCGAGATAAATACTGTTAATATCTTTATTTTATACCAGAAGAAACTGATTTCTCCGTGCTGTGGGCCACTGTTTACAGTAGTGAGTCAGGCAGAAGTGGCCTTTGCTCCTGTGGAGCTGACAGTCTAGTGGGGCTTGAAGTGGTCGAATGACTTGTGAAAGGTCACATACAGAAAGTAAAGGGCAGATCTAGGTCTTGAATGAGGGAATTTAAGACCACCTGACTTTAAAACCCCTTTGTTTATGCTATGTTGTAATGCCCTTCTACAGTTTAGCCTTTGCATAAAAGCATGCAGATTACCAGAGGTAAGCGCAGATGTATTTTTTGTTGGGAAATGGGTGAGTAGAGGTAGGTGTCCTATATGAACTTTGTGTCATTTTCAACTATCAAGGATATTTTGCAGTTTTGTCAATGCTAGTGACAAACTTTAGTTACATAATAGAGTTTTTCTTAAGTTATTAACTTTTTTCCTCTTTTTCTGTCTTCTCCCACCCTACCCAATCTGGAGCTTAATAAATATAAACCATTTTCATTGTGGATGATACTAGAGACTATCCATAAATAATCTTGATAAGAATTTGGCTACTTTTACCGTTACTGAAGTAACTGTCAGTAATTACAATTGTTATTGTCACCAATATAGTTTCTGTGACTAGACTTTTTGCATATTTACAGTACTGTGTGTTTGGGTCTTTTTTACTGTGATATTAATGTTCTTGTGAATGATACAGCAAGAAGGTGGGAAAACTTACACTTCCTTGTGTCAAAATGTAATGATCTAATTCTTATGGAGGTCTACTTGTTGGAAGAGTAATTCCCTACTCTTTGTGTGCAGAGGTGCATTTTAGGACAAAGGGAACTTTCTTGAGTCCTTTAAATCACTGGATGATATGGATAAATAAAATATCAACAAATATTTGGTATAGAAATTTGATTGCTCTCTTCTTATTTGGCAAATAAGACTGTTTCAAAATGAACCAAAACAAAGCCAGGTACCTTCTACTTTTTTACTTAAACCATTATTTCATGAGGTAAAAAACATTTTAATGCCAAGAAAAAAAAAAGGGGGACATGGGCTCATAATAAAGAGAAACTCTAATAGAATAAAATAAACTTATTCTATTAATACCGCATTGTTCTTTTTCATATTTTTTCCTGAGGATTGTTGAAAACTTTGTCTAAAGGACATATGGGAATTACCATGGACTTGCCCTATTGTGTGTATTTGGACATGTTATGTAGATTTCCATTCCTTGTATTAGAAAACTCTAATAAAGATTCTCTGTCTGAGTCTGATGGTCCTAGTGGTATTCAGCACGAAGTGAGTTGTACTATCTGGGATGAATTGAATTAGTGATTGTTCAGTGTCTGCCAACCCCAGTTTTTGGGTGCAGAGACTCTGGATTCATAGTCCTGTTGAATGCTCTCTCTCCTTTAAGTGCAGTGCCTGGCATATAGTAGCACTCAGTAAATACTTACGAATGAATGTATGATCAGGTGTTTGGAGTCTGGGCTCTGAGACTCGGTGAATATGCCACACCACGAAGGGATATTTCTAAGCAATGTCCATATTCTGACTGGAGTTACTGTTTGAGCCACGGTAGAGCCATGTGGTGGTGAAAGGGTTCTAGCTCTGCTGGTAAGGACTGGAGTTGTTTGACTTGGAGCAGAGAAGACTTAAGGAGCTATGACCATTTTTCTTTTCTAATATTAGAAGGGTTGTTGCATAGAGAGGCACAAGTCCATCATCACTGTTGGAAAACATTCTTAGAAATTATACCCTTTTCTCCTGGTAGTGAGTCAATAGCTATTATAATTGTATTGCTTTTGCTTCATCTTTTATGCTATGAAGTTACTATAGCCGTAAAAACAAACAAACAAACAAAAAAACAAACGAGGCAGGTAGAATTTGGGAGAGAAATGTGAGGATGTTTAAGAATTTAAAGGATTTTTTTTGGGAAAGCTACCATACTTGCCTTTTTTTTTTTTTTAATGGCGGAGGAGAAAAACTAAACGATGTGTTGCATCCTAGACTGATTTTTGGCTCAATATCAGTAAGGATGTTTTTCTTTTGTGTAGGTTAATAAATATTACCTGCTTTAAAGCAGTCAAAAATGCATTTTAATAGTTTCTTTAAAAAGTTGTTTAGCTTTGGGAAAATATCCTGTTTTATGCTTATTACCCACATCTTAAATTTCTTCACTTGGATAAACCAAATCTGGATTTAGTCAATGGCCTGTGGTTTATAACAGCCATACCACTTTTACAAAAAAGATAACAGCTAAAGTCAGGCATGTTTCAGACAAGATGCTACTTGGTTCCAGTGATCATGCCCTACATGTTGATTGTTAACTGACAAATTAGCCCTTTAAGACCGCATAGTCCTTTAACCTTAAAAATATGATCTAGGCCTCCTAAATTTTTATTTTCTCATTTATAAAATGAGGAGGACGGGCATAAAAATATTCACAAGAAATGTACTTTCACCTGTGGCTGCATGAAGAGTTTGGTGAATCCTTTCCACACACAAAAAAGTATAAAACTGGCAAAATTGCCCAAAACTATTTGAACTCTGGAAATCAACCAAAAGCAAAGAAAAACACGGAGAAACATTTATTCTTAGGAAAACTGTTAGAGCTTCAGGTAAGAATAGTGCAAGTCTACAGCATTCTCATGTAGGCTTCTAACGTGACCTCCTGTCCCAGCACTTTTGGCAAGAACTGTAGTTTGGAAAACCAGCAGCTTTGCTGCCAGCGAGTTGATTCAATTTGGGGCAATGAATAAAAACCTTTGTCGATAAAATGTACTGAACTTGGTAGGGAAAAAGAAGGAAAAACCATGTATTTGCTCCTTTAAGGTTGTAGTGCCAGTTGGGGTGAGTGGAAGACATTAAAAGGCAGACCCTGGAAATGAGAGAACCATAAAGGGATGACCACTCCACATATCCTGGCATATTGTGGAACTATGCACATGTGTAGGGGAGACCTGAGGTTTTCTAACTGAGAGCAAGGGCCAAGGCAGATGAGAATTCTCTAAGCTTTGAATATGCCCTTCTTAACCCACACACAGATTGAAGAGCAGGCTCAAGCTGTTTGAGCATATCTTTGGCATATACATAGCTGAAAACTTAAGCTATTCAGACACAGGATGACTCCCTAGAAAGCCAGGCTAAAATATATATATGTGAATTAAAATCTGAACAGAGGTAGTCACACTGCCCAGAACACAGATTCCACAGTTTAGGGCCAGACATGCTAAAAGGCTTGGAAATATACAATTCTGCACTGGCGGCCAGGCGTGGTGGCTCACACCTGTAATCTCAGCTTGAACCTGCGAGGTAGAGATTGCAGTGAGCCGAGATCATGCCGCTGCACTCCAGCCTGGCAACAGGGTGAGACTCCGTCTCAAAAAAAAATAAAAAAAGAAAAAAATATATACGCTGGCTGTGTCATCCAAAATGTCCAGTTTCTAACAAAAAATTTTAAGACACGTAAAGAGACCCATACTGAGGGAAAAAGAAGGCAGTTAATAGAAACTGACTCTGAGTGAGCCTAGAGATTAGACTGAGCAAAGACTTCAAACTGCTATTATAAACATGGTAAAAGAAAGGAAACATTATTTAAATAATTACAGTAGAATATGATGACATTGACCCAACAAATTGGAAATCTCAATAAACAAATGAGAGCTTTAAAAAAAGTTTTATTCTTTTTGATGCTATTATAAATGGAAGTGCTTTCTTAATTTCATCTTCAGATGATTCATTGCTAGTATATAAAAATATTTGCGGCTGGGTGCGGTGGCTCATGCCTGTAATCCCAGCACTTTGGGAGGCCAAGGTGGGTGAATCATGAGGTCAGGAGATCGAGACCATCCTCGCTAACATGCTGAAACCCCATCTCTACTAAAAAAAATACAAAAAAATTAGCCGGGCGTGGTGGTGGGCACCTGTAGTCCCAGCTACTTGGGAGACTGAGGCAGGAGAATGGCGTGAACCCAGGAAGCGGAGCTTGCAGTGAGCCGAGATTGTGCCACTGCACTCCAGCCTGGGCGACAGAGTGAGACTCCGTCTCAAAAAAAAAAAAAATTGCTTATTCTAACATTAAGTTTTGTGTTTATTCTCTGGGATTTTCTCTATATAAGATCATGAAATCTGTGAATATAGGATGTTTTAATTCCAGTTCCCCAATCTGGATGCCTTTTATTTATATTCCATGTCTAATTGCCTTGGCCAGAATCTCCAGTACAGTGTTGCGTAGAAGTCATGATGCAGACATCCTTCTTTTGTTTCCAATTTTGGGGAAAAACTTTTAGTCTTTTACCATTAAGTATAATGATAACTAGGGGTTTTTGGTAGATGCTGTTTCTCAGGTTGAGGAAGTGTTCTTTTATTCCTATATTTCTGAATGCTTTAATCAAGAAAGGGTGTTGGATTTTGTCCAGTGCTTTTTCTTGAATCAATTGAGATGATCTTTTTTTTTTAAACCTTTATTCTATTAATATGGTGTGTTATATGGGTTTTTTTCATATGTTGAACCATCCTTGCATTCCAAGGGATAAATCCTACTTGGTCATGGTGTATAACCCTTTTACTATACTGTGGATTTAGTTTCCTTATATTTTATTGAAGATTTTCACATCTGTATTCATAAGGGACATTGGTCTATAGTTTCTTGAGATTTCTTTGCCTGGCTTTGGTATCAGAATATGCTGGCCTTATAGCATGAGTTAGGAAGTGTTATCTCATCCTCTCATTTTTTGGAAGAATTTAAGATAGATTGGTTTTCATTCTGATTTAAGCATATTACTAGTGAGGCTATCTGGTTCTTGTCTTTTCTTTGTTGTAAGTTTTTTGTTTTTTATTACATATTCCATCTTTTTACTTGCTGTACATCCATTCAGATTTTCTGTTTCTTTTGAGTCGGTTTTTATAGTATATATTCTAGGAATTCGTCATCTATTTCATCAATTTGGCAGCACAGAATTACAGTGTTCTCTTATAATTATGTACTTTTTGTAAGGTTGGTATTAATGTTCCCATTTTTATACATGATTTTAAAATTTGAATCTCTCTTTATTCTTAGTCTAGCCAAAATTGTGTGTGTGTGTGTGTGTGTGTGTGTGTGTGTGCGCGCAGGGTCTCTGTCACCCAGGCTTGAGTGCAGTGATGTGATCATAGCTTATAGCTATGTAAATGGAAGTGCAGCCTTAAACTCCTGGGCTCAAGTGGCTTTCCCTCCTCTCAGCCTCCTGAGTAGCTGGGTCCACAGGCATGCTGGCGCATGCCTGGTTAATTTCTTAAATAATTTTTGTAGAGACAGGGTCTTGCTGTGTTTTCCAGACTGATCTCAAACTCCTGGCTTCAAGCAGTCCTCCCACTTTGGCTTCCCAAAGTGCTGGGATTATAGGTGTGAACCATTGTGCTTGGCCTGATCATGTTAAAGAATAAACTTTTGGTTTTGTTGATCATCTGTTATTTTTCTAGTCTATATTTCATTTGTATTAGCTCTATTTTTTCCCCTTGTTTCTGCTTGGTTTGTGTTGAGTTTTTTTTAATAGTTTCTTAAGGTAGAAGTTTAGGTTGCCAATTCAAGATCTTTCTTCTTTTTATATGTGGTTACTTGTATCTGTATCCCATATATTTTGCTATATGTTTTTGTTTTCATTAATTTCAAATTATTTTCAATTTTCTTTATTAGTTCTTCTTACTTGTTGATTGTTAAATTTTCATGTATTTGTGAAATTTCCAGATTTCCTCCTGTTAGTGATTTCCCCTCCTCTTCCCTCCCCTCCCTTCTCCTCTTTTCTTTCATTTTTTGAAACAGAGTCTCTGTATCACCCAGGCTGGAGTGCAGTGGCATGATCATGGCTCACTGCAACCTCTGCCTTCTGGGCTCAAGTAGTCCTCCCACCTCAACCTCTCTAGTACCTTGGATTACAGGTGCGCGTGCCACCACACCCACCTAATTTTTGTATTTTTTTTTGTAGAAATAAGAGTTTTGCCATGTTGCCCAGGCTGGTCTTAAACTCCTGGGCTCAAGTGATCTGTCTCCCTCGGCCTCCCAAAATGCTGGAATTATAGGCCTGAGCTGCCGTTCCTGGCCTCTGTTACTGATGTCCAATTTCCTTTCATTGTCATTGGAAACGATACTTTGTATGAGCTTAATATTTTAAAATTTGTTGAGACTTGACTTGTAGTGTAGTATTTTAGACTTCGGTCTTTGAGAATGTTTTTACACACTTCAGAAGAATGTGTATTCTGTTTTGTGTAGTGTTCTAGAGATATCTGATAGGCCCAATTTAAGTTTTGTTCAGGTATTCATTTTACTTCTTCATCTCTTGTCTGGTTATTCTGTCCATTATTAAAAGTTGTGTGTTGCGGTCTCCAAGCATTAATGCAGAACTCTTTTTATTTTTTTTCTTTTCAATTCTGTCAGTTTTTGCTCTATGTATTGTTCCATGCTTTTACTCTCAATCTGTATATAGTTTTGGATCTAAAGTGAGTCTCTTGTAAACAGTTTATAATTTGATTGTGTTTTTAAGTTTCATCCTGTCATTCATTGTGTCTTTCTTTTTGAGACAGGGTCTCAGTCTGTTGTCCAGGCTGGAATGCAGTGGCACGATCACAACTCACTGCAGCCTCGACCTCCTGGGCTCAAGCTATTCTCCAACCTCAGCCTCCCATGTAGCTGAGACCACAGGTGCATACCACCATGCCTGGCTAATTTTGTCATTTTTTTTCTTTTTTTTGTGGAGATAGGGTCTTGCCATGTTGCCCAGGCTGGTCTTGAACTCCTGGGCTCAAGTGATCCACTCAGCACAGCCTCCCAAAAGTGCTAGGATTGCAAGTGTGAGCCGCTGTGCCTGGCCTTGGCCCTATGTGTCTTAACCGGAAAGTTTAGCCCGTTTACATTTAGTGTAATTAGTGATAAGGAAATGCATTTACTATTTTATTGTTTGTTTTCTCTATGTCTTATATATTTTTTGTCAATTCCTCTGATGCTGTTCTTTATGTCAGGTATTTTCTAGTGTACCATTTTGATCCCCTTCTCATATGTACATATAATTCTCACATTATATAAATAAATGTAACATATCTAAATATATTAATATAAATCAAAAGTATAAATATGTTAATATATTTAAATATGTTATAAATAACCTAATATAACTAAAGTATAAATATATTAATATATTTAAATATATTATCTTTATATAATGTGGGAATTATATGTATATATGAGAATTACATATATAAATAAAATACAGTAAATAATTATATGTGTATTTCACAGTATTTTCCGTGGGGGTTGTAATTAACACTATATATTATAACAATTTAGTGTGAATTAATACCAGTTTAGTTTCAGTGGTATATAAAAGCTCTGCTCCTGTATTTGTTGTTACTGACACAAGTTACAGCTTTATGTATTTTGTGCCAATCAATATAGATTCATAATTACTGTTTTATGTAGTCTTTTAAATCATATAGCAAAGAGGAGGCATTACAAACCAAAGACACATTAATATGCACTTTTATGTCTACCTATGTAAATACCAACAATTACTGGTGTCCTTTATTTGTTTTGTGATTTTAAGCCACTGTCTGATGCCCTTACATTTCAGCCTGGTGGACTCTTTATAGCATTTCTTTTAGGGGAAGTCTACCAGTCACAGACTTCCTCAGTTTTTGTTTATCTGGAAAGATCTTAATTTTGCCTTTATTTTTAAAGGGTTGTTTTACCAGATAGAGGATTCTTGGTTGACAGTTTCCTTTCAGCATTTTGAATATGTTATCCCACTGCCTTCTGGTCTCCAATGTTTCCAGTGAAATATCAGTTGTTAATCATATTGAGTGTACTTTTCATGAGTTGCATTTTTCTTGCTGCTTTCAGGGTTCTCTCGGTTTTTGTCTTTCAACAATTTGATTATGATGCATCTTGATGTAGATCTTTTTGCATTTATCCTGCTTGGAATTCATTGAGTTTATGAGTTAGATTAATGTCTTTCATCAGATTTGGAAAGTTTTAGCCATTATTTCTTCAAATATTTAAGCCTCTTTCACTCTCTCTTCTTCTGTGACTCCAATTATATGCATGTTTGGTGGTGTTCCACAGGTATGTTCATTTTCCTTCAGTCCACAGACTCGGTAATTTGAATTTTAATTTTAATTGACCTATTTTTAGGTTTGCTGATTCTTTCTTCTTTAGAGGTTCAAGGGATTTTGATGCTTCTCAAGAAAGAGATATGATTATAAGAGGTGGTAACACACAGCAAGCTTCATTTGGTGGCAGTTGGACAGGATTACATGAGAGGAAAATTCCTTTACAGCATGAAGCTGTGCAGAGACTTACAGTGAGGTAGACCACCACCCAGAAGGGGAGAAGGGCAAGGCAACCCTTGTGGGATACAGGAGAATTGGAGAGCAGGCTTACCTGTCTGGGTGATGTCACTCAGCAGCATGGTGGGATGTGTAAAAAATTGAGTTTGGTACTAGCGGGCTCTTGAGCTAATGAGTCTCATCCTTCAATGAAGAAATAACCTAAGGACCAATACACAGAGGTCATCTTTGGCTCATTTATATAACACTTCTGCTTGCTCTAATCTGTTGACTCTCTGTGGTGAATTTTTAAATGTCAGTGATTGTATAATTTAGTTCTAGAATTCTTATTTATTTTCATAATTTCTACTTTATATTAATATTCTCTATTTGGTGAGACATTTCTACTTGGTTCTCATAATTTCCTTTAGTTCTTGGTCCGCAATTTTCTTTAAGTCTGTAAGCATGTCTTAAATTGTTGTCTTTGTCTAGTAAGTCCAACGTCTGGGTTTCCTCATGGGCAGTTTCTTTTCATTTCCTTTTTTCTTGTGAATGGACCAGCAAACTGTGGCCCTTCACAGGCCAAATCCACTGTCAGTTTTTGTAAATCATGTTTTATTGGCACATAGTTGTACACATTCATTTATGTTTTGTGTGCCAATAAAAGTTTATTTGGTTATCTGGCTAGAAAGATGGAGTGTCTCTCAGAGATACAGCCACTTGTGCTGCTGTGTGGTTTTGCATGACTGGAGCTGCTTTTATGATAAAATTAAGAAACAGTAGTGGGGATTCCTTGCTTACTTATTGGACCACAGAGTCTTCTTCACCAAATCTTTTGGCCAGAATGGTGGGTTTACTTTTGGGGTCTGTATTGCAGCTCTGCTACTGTGACATAGCATTTGAGACATAGCCAATAGGGAGAAAAGAGAAAAGGAGAAGAAAGGAAAACCAAAAATGAAGATTCTTCTCACATTCTCTGTCTTGCAGAGGCCCATTTTCCTGGTCCTTTGTCCAGAAAGATAGCTTTTTCTCTGAATTTTTGTTGATATTTACCTCCTGTGCATTTCTGTACAGGGCCACCCTGAATTCCATGCTAGGGGATTAAAGGGGGAAACAAAAAAAAAACCCTAGGAAACTCATCTCTGTTATTGGCCATTCTTCAAATTTTGGTACCCTTCCACAATCCGTCACTAACTTTTTAGAGTTTTGAGGTAATTGCTTTTAGTATATTGTTCAGATATTTCAGTTGTAATGTCTGCAAGTGAAAGGCTGTAGTGGGCTTAATACATGTTTGCTGGCATGGGAGACAAATTTGCTAGTGACTTTTATGGTTTTTTTTTTTTTGAGACGGAGTCTTGCTCTGTTGCACAGGCTGGAATGCAATGGTATGATCTTGGCTCACTGCAACCTCCACCTTCCAGGTTCAAATGGTACTCCTGCCTTAGCCTCCTGAATAGCTGGGACTACAGGCACGCGCCACCATGTCTGGCTAATTTTTGTATTTTAATAGAGACAGAGTTTCACCATTTTGGCCAGGCTGGTCTTGAACTCATGACTTCATGGTCCACCGGCCTCGGCCTCCCAATGGGATTACAGGCGTGAGCCACCATGCCCGGCCACTTTTATGATATTCTGTACTTCTCACTAGACATGTTGGAGGAAAAGCTGGTTGTGAAGGGAACAGGCAGTTGTTTTCCCAAGGCCCAAGATTTAAACGTAGTAGAGATTCAAGCTTATACGTCTACAACTTTTGTCCATATAGAGGTAAGTTGTTTCGGTCATAATTATAATTGAAATCATTTATGTATTACAACAAATCCTTGACTAATAGCCTTTAGTTCAACATCATTTTGTTATAATGTTGATGAGAGAAAAAAAAAAAACAATTCCTAGCCGGGCCCACTGTCTGTGTAGAGTTTGCATGTTCTCCCCATGCCTGCACATGTTTTCTCTGGGTACTCTGATTTGTTTTCTTCCCACATCGCAAAGCTGTGTACATTAGGTTGTGTATAAGGTGTGCATATGTCTAGATGGTCCTGGTATGAGTGAGTGTAGGTGTGCCCTGTGGTGCATTGGTGCCCTGTCCATTGTTAGTTCCTACTTTGTGCCCTGACAGCTGGTCACCTGCAACCCTGAACTGGAATAATTGGGTAAATAATGATCTTACTTGTTTTTATTAATTTTTTTAAATGTATAGCTCACATTTATTTCAGTGTTTAATCTTATTTAATAATTCCTTTAAATTAATATCTTTTATATTCAGTTTTATTTGATTGCCTCAAAAGTATCTTCTTAGAGTTGGTTCAATTCTGGTTGCCAGTGTGGCCCACACATGGTATTTGTTGATATAGCTTTTAATTTTCCAAGATTTGTTTTGGCCCTCATCCTGACCCTAATCATCTTTTTATGATGTAACTTTTAAAAATTATTTTTTAGAGTAGATGTTATTTTGGAATAATTTTATTTTTATTGTATATAGTTAAAATATATGGTGTTTTGACATGGAATACTTTTAGATTTATAGAAAAATTGCAATAATAATACAGAGATTTCCTCTGTATTCCTTATCTAGTGTTGATGAAAGCAGTCAAACTCTGTAAAATATTTGAAGAGATTTACTCTGAGCCACATGTGAGTGATCAGTGGCCTGTGACACAGTCCTCAGGAGATCTTGAGAACATGTGCCCAAGGTGGTTGGGCACAACCTAGTTTTGTACATTTTAGGGAGACACGAGACATAAGACATACATTGGTTCGGTCCAGAAAGGAGGGACAAACTCGAAGTCAGGAGTTCCAGGTTATAGGTAGTTAAAAGATAAAAGGTTGCATTCTTTTGGGTCTTTTATCAGCCTTTCACTGAATACATAATTTACACCTGAGGGGGTGTAGAGGCATAATCACTTTTGCCTTAGTCTGACTCAGAGAACCTGCATTTTAATATAAACAGTCTGGCAGAGGTAGCAATCAGATATGCATTTGTCTCAGGTGAGCAGAGGAATGAGCGTGTTCTGTCGTCATTTGTCCCACATCTGTGAAGAGAAGCTATCAATTTACGTGGTCAGGGTGAAATTCGACAGAATTGCTTTAGGGTCAAGATCTTGAGGTTCACAGAGAATTTCCTTGTGGTCAAATTGTGAGGGAAGTACGTAGCTTTTTTTTTTTTTTTTTTTTTTTTAAATCCTTGTAGCTATCTTATTTAGGAATAAAATGGGAGGCAGGCTTGCCTGATGCAGTTCCCACCTTGACTTTTGTCTTTGGCTTAGCAATTTTGGGGTCCCGAGACTTATTTTCCTTTCATACCTGTTTGCTTTCCCTGATTTTATTTTCTTCTGACACTGTGGTACATTTGCCAAAACTATGAAATCAGCATTGGTACATTACTATTAGTTAAACTCCAGTCTTTATGTGGTTTCACCAGTTTTTCCATTAATGTCTTTTTCTGTGCCAAGGATCTAACTGGGTACCATTAGTTGTCATTCTTTCTTAGTCTCCTCTGGACTGTGATACTTTCTTTTTTTGTTTGTTTGTTTTTCATGACCTTGAATTTTTTGAGGAGTTTTGATTCAGTATTTTGTAGAATGTCCCACATTTGGTATATATATTTTCTTTATTATTAGATTGGGGTTATGAATATTTTGGAAAAGATACCATAAAGGTTAAGTACCTTTCTTATGATTTACTTTTGTTTTTCTTTTTTTCTTAAATCATATATGAAAAGTTCTCGTGGCTCCAAGGTCAAACTGTGAAACTTCAGAGTAATCTCAAGTTTGTCATTCTTTCTTCCCTAGTCTTTTTTCCCTTCCCAGAAAGGTAAATAGTTTTTTTTAATTAGTTTTTGGTTTATGCTTTCAATTCTTTGTTGTTGTTGTTGTTTTTTAAATATAAGCAAACACAAAATGTACATGAACACACATGTCAGTACATGCCTGTTCTCTTCCCCTCCTCTTCTTACAGAAAAGATAACATCAGTTCGTTTTTAGCTCCTATATCATAGTTTCTCTTTAAGGTGGTCTCTTTCAGTGACTTACAGTAATGGCCACTTTTATTCAAGAAGGTTTTCTTTTTAAAAAGTTAACTTTTTCTAACTATAATAGAAACCTTTTCCTGTGCCTTGAAAATGTTTAGCACATATGACATGGTACCATTTTTTATTCACAGATATTTTCCAATTTGTCACTGGACGAGCGTTGCCTTTCTGCATCATTGGTTTGCAAGTACTGGCGTGACCTTTGTTTAGACTTCCAGTTTTGGAAGCAGCTGGATCTTAGTAGTCGTCAGCAGGTATGGAATTGAATTCTAAGTAACAGTCATATGACCTACTCAAAAAATATCTTTATTCCTCTTCAGAAATCTTTACTTTCTTCTTGTTTTTTAAGATAGTTCAAATGACTATAATCTACAGTTTCGTGCTTTTATAGTTTTTTGTGTATATGATTTCAAGTTAAAGCTAGATTCTCATAGTAAACAAGATGGTTTTTCATGTAGATTGGTAATTTAGGGTTGCTTTTTAATTCTTTTTGTCTTTGTCTTTTTTCATTACCTTTTCAAAAACTTATTAAACTTCTTTCTGTGGGAGATCATATTACAAATAGTTTAATAGTAGAAAATGATGGCAAACATTTTTGTAGCACTGCCTCTGTGCTGTGTACTGTTCTAAGGACTTTATACATATTAATTCATTTGATCCACCCAACAACTCTGTGAGTATATACTATTATTTTTTCTGGTTTACAGATGAAGAAATGGAAGTAAAATGGGCTACGATAACCTTTTTTTTTTCCTTAACTTTCCTTTTGATGGACTTTCTACTCTTCCTGTTGCTTAGCTGCCTAATGTGTTTTATAGGGGCATAAATTAGGAAAAAAGAGTTTGTAGTGTTTATTGCAAACAGTTTTTTGGACTTGTTAGATTCCATTTTTAAAACTTGATGACATTTGGCATTAGAAGTTTGTAAAAATATCAATAAGAATAGCATTTTATTGAAGTACTAAACCTGGTCTAAGTTCTGCCGTGGTATATTACTACTGGTGTGCTGATAAATGTTTAGCAACTGGCTTTAAAAAAAGCCCTGATTTGTAATATTTGCCAATTTCTATTACATAAAAACTCCCACCATGACCAGTGTCAAGCTACACGTTATGCCATTGAATGCAGATTTGGAAAGAGGGGCACACTATAAACTCTTGTGAGTTGCTACGAGCCAGCTCCAGCACACTGGTAGTGTATGTGTTTGTGTGTGTGTAACACACACTTTAACCCAGTTAAGCAAGCTCACAAGGATTTGTGTGTAAGTTGTTCCCTTTCTGTTTTTCTGCTTCATTGGTAAGAGATTAAAACAATTAAGATAATTGTTATTTACCTGCTTGGGTTCATGATATTTATGTCCAAGGAAAATGGTGAGGGAGTTAGTTGTGGGCAGTAGAATGGAGAGCAGATATGTGTAAAGCAATCTATTGACTTGCTGCATCATTGCTCTTGAATGTTTGAGTTATTTATTATGAACTCAGACTAAGAATAGCTTCCTCTTCCACCCCCAACCCCCTCCCCACCCAGCCCGCTGCTGGTAGTAAGGTGTGGAGATGAAAAAGTAAAAAATAAAAGGAGAGGTATGTCAGAGTTTTAACTTTTCTGAGAACTGTGTTTATGTTGTTTCCAACAAGTGTAAACAAAGATAGTTTTATCTTTGGCTCTTACTCCAAGTGCTACTTAACAGTGTAGTTCTTTCCTTCTATTCTACATTTCATTTGTGTTTTCTGTCTCCATTATTTTTACTGAAAGGACTTGAATAACGTTAACTTTGTTTTGTATTTTGGAAATGTGGTGATTGGTCACAGAATATGTATAGGCTAGTTTTAAAACAAAAATTCAGATGACCATCTGAATTTTTCACTAGATGAATTGAGTCTTCTGTGAAAAGCTTTTTGATGTGGACATTTCTATATAGTCTTTGGTGTTTTGATATGCAAAATAGTATATTTTCTAACCTATGAATTATATGTGAGGTACTGTTTCTCACAGAAACAGTAAAAGATTAAAAAACTTATGTGCTGTGGTATCATCTGATATTAAGTATAAAAGTAAAGATTCATATAACATTATTGATGTATACTATTTCATGGGTTACAAATGGAAAGTGAAACATTGAAAATCTCAATATAGTTTTGTTTGTGGTGAGTTTTTGCTGAATTTGAATTTTCCCACTAAGGATAGATTTTTAGGCTTTTAATGAAATGAATACATATCCTTTGTTGGTGTTTTCTGATACCACTTCTGACATCAAGTATGTGGAGTTTTTCCACACTAACAAATAATTTTCTGACACTAACTGGTTGTACAACAATTTAATTCAGCTAACTCCCAGAGGTATCATTGAGCTTAAGGGCTCAGTCCCACAAGACTAGCCACACTTCAGATGTCAGTTGCAAGTCCCAGAAGCCACCTGAACTTCTTACTGACAAATTATAAACTTGTGAGTTCCCTTAATTTCTTTCTCGGTTTTGATAGTTAGCCACAACTATTCACAGAATTGTGGAAAATACTTATTATATTTACTGGCTTATTATAAAAGATATAGCATATAGCTTAGAGCCAGCCAACTGGAAGAGATGCAGAAGGCAGGGTATGGAATATACCTCCCTCTCAGCACTGTGATGTGTTTACCATCTGAATCTCTGTCATTTGAGTTTCTATAACCCAGTTTCCAGCTTCCGTCCTCTCCTGTAAGTAGTGCTGAAAGTAATCACCCTTTAATCAAGGGTTTAGTTTTTCTGGTAAACAGTCCCCATCCTGAAGCCATCTAGGCGTCCCACTCTAAGTCACTTCATTAGTATGAACTCAGGTATGGTCTAAAGGGCTTGTTATGAATAACTAAAGAAATTCTATTGCTTAGGAGATTCCAAGAGT
Organism: Macaca thibetana thibetana; assembly: GCF_024542745.1. NCBI lineage: Eukaryota > Metazoa > Chordata > Mammalia > Primates > Cercopithecidae > Macaca > Macaca thibetana. The sequence continues at coordinate 73,134,790 of NC_065583.1, forward strand.
TTTGGGAAATCTGTGGCAAGAATTTGGAACAAAGACCAAATACAATATTTTTATTATACCAAATTCTTGTTATGCTTCAATATTAAGATGGTTTCTCTTTTGATTATTGTTCATGCTGTAATCTAATTAGTATATTGTTTATTGTGGAACATTTAAATAATGGAAAATAAATTTTTGTTTTTAGCAAAAGTTTAAATTTATTACTTTTTCTCTTCCAGGTCACTGATGAATTATTGGAAAAAATTGCATCAAGAAGTCAGAATATAATTGAAATCAACATTTCAGATTGTCGCAGTATGTCTGATACTGGCGTATGTGTTCTAGCATTTAAATGTCCTGGACTTCTTAGGTATACAGCCTACAGGTGTAAACAACTTTCTGACACCTCTATTATTGCGGTTGCCTCTCACTGTCCTTTACTTCAGAAAGTGCATGTAGGCAACCAGGACAAACTTACTGATGAAGGACTCAAGCAGGTAAATTTTAGCATTTATAAAGTGATTTTACTTGAATTAATTCAAAATGTTTTCTAGCAACAACATTTTAAATGGTTATGTTAAAAATAATTCCCAGAGACTCAAGTGAGTCATCTTTTTTACCTATTAATGAATATTTGTTTAGATTAGTTAACTAGAGTGCCATGGTTATAATCAGTAAATTAACTGCTGTGTTTTGTAGTGAGAGCCTGAACTTCTGTGACCAGCCATTTTATAAATTTATGCTTTTGTTACTTAAATTTTTTTTACCACATTTTGCTTTGGGCAACTGCATAGTTTGGGTCAGCATGAGGTTTTAAAAATTAACTTTTAATTCCCCTTTTATTATACAAGATGACATACATACTTAAATATCTAAATGTTGAAGGGATAAATGGAAGTCCAAATTGAAGATTATAAAAGTTAGAACAAAGGGCTAATTACCTATATTTGGTACAATAAGGGGTTAAAAATAGTATTATGCATACTTTCTGTTAATTACACTTCCTTTGGAAATGGCATTTAAGGTTTCTTGGCTCAGAGTGGATTATTTATTCAGCAGATGAATATCCTTAAATTTAAACCTTATACATGAATTAACTGAAAGCTTGGTATAAGAAGAAATTTGGGAAGACTCTATCCTAAATAGTGAGTACTGAGTGTGTCAGTACAACTTATATATTAAGAATGTTACCAACTTATAAGGGAGCCTATTTTGTTTGCAAAGGCATATTGTGCAAAAAGACTTACTTGTTTTAATATTTTTCTTGATTCATTTCTGCTATGTACAGGATTATTTACTAGCAAAGCATTTCATGAAGTTCTTAAACATATTAAATTTTTTATGAAGAAATATATATTTTGTGTGTATAGCATGATTTTATTTACTTTCATGGAAATTTCTCAGCAATTTATATTTCACAATGAAACATTTCAAAAAGGTGTATGTATTTATTAAGAACTGGAATAAATCTATTTCATATTTAATTCTGATATAACACAAATAGGTAATAGTTTAGCAGACTTCTTAGGGTATACCTAGTAATTTTTGTGAAAAAGAGTAAGATTGTAGTCATGGTTGAAGTAGAGAAGGAGCAAAATTTAATATGCCAATCAAGTATTATGAATTTATCTTATATTTACAACTTTGAGAGTAATCATGTAAATCTTCCCTAGAATGTGAGGTGTTTTGGAGCCTGTTACTTAGATGTTTCCTTCAGATATTTATGGTTTCTGAATTATGAATTAGTTACATGTGAGGTAATATTCTGATAAAAGTAGCAAAACAATCAAATTTTTTTCCCCTTAGGTAGTTTTCTTCGTAAGTAATTACGTAGGATCTCATTGCAGTGTGGAGAATATTTTCCTATACTTAAGACTGCTGTAGCAGGGTATGTTTGATTTCATAATAGACTCTTTCCTCTGATGGAATAGTGTTATGGGTATAGTAGAAAGAGAATTGCTTTCATATATACATAAAATAGAAATTAAGTTTTATGAAACAATACATATCCTTATGCGCAATGCACATTGATATTATCTGTTCTGTTCTATTATGTTAAATGTTGGCCTTGACCCATTCACTAAATTAATTTTATGACCTAGTGATATTTCATAAATCCAACTATGGATTTGTATTATGGTTTTAGTAAACTAACAATGTTATGTTAAAATGTATAATAGAGTTACAAAAGCCAAAGAGGGAACTAGCCATAATTGATGACTTACCTGGGACTGTTATTTTTTCTTGAACTCATTAATTTAGCAATTGACTGAATTTTTGATTCTACAGATTAAGTTGTTGCAGGGTTCTGTTTTTTTCCTCTTCTGTCAGTAAAAATTGACAAATGTTTTAGAATGATATATGTAAATTTTATTGATAATTTCTTTAAAATATATTTTCTTTATAACTGCTATAATTTTGATTGACTTTAGCGGATACCAAGTATGTGTGCCTTTTGAATTCTGTCAGTTTGTTTACAAAAAGAGTTGCTTAAAGCATTTCAATTTGGAGCTCTAATAGATGTAGACTCTAATGTTTTAAGTATCGGATTCTGCTTAACAATATTTCTTAAACATGGTGAAGCACCTAAAAAAGTCAGGCTGGTTTTGGCTGAATACTATCCTCTTTGTGAAGTACCACCCTGAAATATTTATATTTTATGTTCGTAATAGTTACTCAAAATAATTTAACCAGTGGAATGTGTTTCTATTATATATATATCTTTTAAAACTACAATCATGTATCTAGGGGAAAAATCTATTTAGGAATAAGAGGCTGTTTCAATTTTCTGAAGTTTTGTTATCATCTAGCACTTGCCAGCAAACAAACGATAATTGTAGTCAAAGTATTAAAATGTATCTAAGAAATTGTATACATTAAGTTACTATTTTATGTGACTTAAATATTTGCAGTTTTAGCAATTTAACATTCCAACTCATAGTGAGCAGTAGAAATTTCTGGAAATAAGTCACTGTAGGCTTTTTTCAGAAAAAATGGTGCAAAAATAATAAATGTTACATTACTAAATTTTGAAATCTGGCTATACTATCAATTTTTAGGTCTTTAAAAATAACTATGTAGAGTACTATCAGGAAAATGTTGGAGCAGGCAGCTTCAAAACCCTACCTCTCCATAAAAACATTGAAAAACAAGCCTAAACTATCAGATCCAACTTTGTCAGAACTCTGGAAACGTCAAAGGTTTATAGTAACCAAAGAAATGCTGAGACAAGAAAAAGGCAACTGAAAGGTGGAAGGAATACTTTGTGGCTTTTTTACTTGCCTGTGCCTCACCCCTTCCCCAGCTTGGCAACAGTCTTGAAGATGACAGTCCACATTCCCAATGTGGGCCCAGATCCCTGGTTCCAGAGGGAGCAGAGCAGACCTTATTTGCAAATTATTTGTTTGTCTGATCAACCTACTTGAGAGCTATTTGAAGGGCTGATGCAGATGCCTATATATCTGTTTTACCTAATTTAGAACCCAGTCAGGGAGGAAAATTGTGGGCATTGGTTGAACACATTATAAAGCAAATGAAAAAAACTTGCTTTTGGGCAAGCTTCTTTGGGCAATAGATTATGGTGAGACATACAATTGACCTAGGAAAAAGAGCCTGGGAGAGAGTTTTTTATTATTTTTGTTTTGAAATTAGGACAATCAGCCTCAGTGTACAGAAGGGAATTTAGAAAGCTGCATGCATGCCCAGGGCAGGACATATGTTCAGGAAAGACCTAAGAAGACCATAAAGTTTATCACTGTGTGCTTGCTAGGCCCAGTACAAGCAGTAAGTAAAGGCCAAGGCAGAGTTGTGAATGGTATGGCTAAGTCTTAAAGGAATATCCCAGCACAGCGCCAGTCTGCAAAGACTAGGATAAGTGCTTTTGTTTTTTTGTTTTAGTTTTGTTTTTAAGCTTTGACATCCAAGGAAATCTCTTTCAAAATGCTGGCTGAATGCAAGCTAAGCCTCGATTAATCAAAAACAGTGAAGCGTAGGGAGGTGGGGAGAATCTAATTTCCCAAGTTACCACGTTATAATCTAATGTTTTAGTATTTAGTTTTCAACAAGAAATTACAAGGCATGTGAAGAAAAAAGTATTGCTCATTAAAACAAAAAAGAATAAATAGAACCCATTCTTGAGGAAGCCTGGACATTGGATTTACTAGATAAAGATTTTAAATCCATTATCTGAAATATGCTCAAAGACATAAAGGAAACCATGGCCAAAGAACTGAAGGAAATTAGGAAAATAATGTATGAACAAATAGAGAATATCAATGAAGAGCTAGAAATTATGGAAAAAAACCAAATAGAAATTCTGGAGCTGAGAAGTACAATAACTGAAATAAAAAATTTACCAGAGGGATTCAAGAGCTGATGTGAGCAGGTGGAAGAAAGAATAAGTGAACCTGAAGATAGGACAATTGAATTTATTGAGTCTAAGAAACAGAAAAAAGAGTGAAGAAAGGTAAGTAGAGCCTAAGAGATGGGTGGGACATCCATCAAGCAGAAGAGCATTCACATTTTAGTAATTCCAGAAGGAAAGGAGAAATAAAAGGGGCAAGAAGAATATTTGCAGCAATAATGACCCAAATTTCCAAAATTTGGTGGAAGGTATGCATCTATACATTCAAGAAACTCAACAAACTCAGGTAGGATAATGTCAAAAAGATACAAACTGAGACACATTATAGTCTAATGTGTCAAAGACACATTCTTGAAAAGACAGAATCTTGAAAGCAGCAAAAGATAAGTGACTCATCACATACAAGCACTTCTCAATAAGATTTACAACTGTTTTATCATCAGAAACTATGGAAGCCAGAAAGCTGTGGGCTAACAATATTTAAAGTGTCAAAAGAAAAAAAAAGTCAAGCAAGAATTCTGTATCTGTCAAAACTATTAAAGAATAGGGGGCCACTCAAGGGGACATTAAGATATTTCCAGATAAGCAAAAGCTAAAGGAGTTTATTACTAATAGATCTGCCCTACAAGAAATGCTCCTGGGAGTTCTGCAGGCTGAAATAAGATACTACATGGTAAATGAAAGTCGTATGAAGAATAAAGAAAACTGATAAAAGTAACTACATAGAGGTTGAAAGGATGGAAAAAGATATTCCACACCAGAAGAGAGCTAGAATAGCTGTTTTATTATAAAAAAACAAAACAAAACAAAACAGATTTTAAGTCCAAAGAGATCCAAGAGACAAAGAGAATTATTGTATATTGATAAATATATAATATTAATCTGTCAGGAAGATACAGCAATTATAACCACGTATGTACCTAACAACAGAATCCCTAAAATATATATAGCAAAAATTGAAAGACTTGGAGAGAGGAATAGACAGTTGTACATTAATCATTTGAGACTTAAGTAATTCACTTTCAATAGTGAATAGCACAACCAGAAAGAAGATTAACAAAGAAGTAGAGGATGAACAGTACCATGAACCCATTGCACCTAGCAGAGATGTACAGTACACTCAAGAACAGAAGAATACACATTCTTCTCAAGTGCACATGGAACAGTCTCACAAATAGACCATATGTTTGATCACAAAACAAGTTTTATACATTTAAAAACGATTGAAATCATTCAGTGTGTCTTCCCTAACCATAATGGAATGAAACTAGAAATCAATAATAGAAGGAAAATTGGAAAATACTCAGATATGTAGAAATTAATTAACAGAGCCTTGCAAAACCAATGGATTATAGAAGAAATTACAAAGGAAATTAGAAAATATCTTGAGATGAGTGAAAATGAAAGCACAACATTCCAAAACTCAAGGGATGTAGCAAAAGCAGTGCTTAGAGGGCAGTTTATAGCTGTAAAAGCTTACATTAAAAAAGAAGATCTGAAAGCAGTAATCAAAGCGTACACCTTGAGAAAGAAGAGCAGACTAAACCCAAAGTTCGTGGAGGGAAGGAAATAATGATCAGAGCAGAGATAAACATGATAGAGGACAGAAAAGCTATGGAAAAAAAATTACTGAAAACCAAACTAGGTTCTTTGAAAAGATTTGAAAAAACCCTGACAAACTTTTAACTAGATTGACTAAGAAAAAAATACTCAAATTAGTAAATCATAAATGAAAGAGTAGACATTACTACTGACTTTATAGAAATAAAAGGATTGCGTGAGAAAACTATGAATAACTGCTTACCAACAAATTGGATAGCCTAGATGAAATGGAAAAATTTCTAGAGATACAGAAACCAGAAAAACTGACCCAAGAAGTAGAAATTCTGAGTTCCAGCTACTTAGGAGCCTGAGGCAGGAGGATTGCTTGGGCCCAGGAGGTTGAGGCTATATTCACTGCACTCCAGCTAGGGCAATATAGCAAGATTCCATCTCTTAACAAAAAAAGAAAAGGGTAGAAAATCAGAATATATTTGTAAAAAATAAGGAAATTGAATTAGTTAAAAAAAATCTCCAATGAAGAAAGACTAAGGACCATAGCTTTAGTGATGAATGTTTTCAAATATTTAAAGAAGAATTAACACCAGTCCTTCTCAAACTCTTTCAAAAAAAAATTGAAGAGGAGGCAAAACTTCCTAACTTATTCTGTGGGGTCAGCATTATCTTGATTCTGGAGCCAGCCCAAGACCCTACAAAAATGAAACTGCAAAACAAACAGAAAACAGCTACAGACAAGTATCTCTAATGAGTATGTAAAAATCTTCAAAATGCTTGCACACTGAATTCAGCCCCAGATTAAAAGGATTTGACACCATGACCTACTATGATCTATCCAAGGAGTACAAGAGTGGCTCAACATACAAATATCGATCGATGTAATATACCACATAAAGAGAATGAAAGGAAAAAAAACCATCTTAATTGGTGTGCAAAAGCATTTAAGTGAAATAAGCAGCCTTTCTTGAAAAAGCAAAACAAAACAACCTATCAAACTAGGAATAGAGTGATGCTTCCTCAACATAATAAAGACCATATGTGACAAACCCACAGCTGACATATTCAGTGATAAAAGATGGACAACTTTTCCCTTAAGATCAAGAATAAAACAAGTATGCCTGCTTTTGGCAATCCTGTTTTACATTGTGCTGGAAGTTCTAAGGAGCAATTTCGCAAGAAAAAGAAATAAAATGCTTCCAAATTGGAAAGGAAGAAGTAAAACTATTTGTATTCGAAGATGACATTATTTTATGAATGGAAAACCCTCAGGAAACCACAAAAAACCCATTTGAACTAATAAATGATTTCAGCAGAGTGCCAGGATACAAAATCAAGATACCATAAATCAGTTGTATTTCTGCACACCCCAAAAGAAGTAGAATCCAAACGATTTCGTTTACAACAGCATCCAAAACTATAAATTTCCCTTTAAACACTGCTTTTGCTGTATCTCATAAATTTTGATAGTTTTATTTTTATTTTCATTTAGTTCAAAATGTTTTAAAATTTCTTCTGAAGTTTCTTCTTTGACCCATGTGTTACTAAGAAACGTGCCATTCATGTATACCTATGTAACAAACCTGCACGTTGTGAACATGTACCCTAGAACTTAAAAGTATTATTTTTAAAAAAGTGTTATTTGAATCGCTAAGTGTTTTGGGAGTATTTTTGTCATTTTCCTGTAATTGATTTTTATTTTATTTCTATTGTAGTCTGAGAGCAGACATTGTATAATTTTTATTCTTTTAAATTTGCGAATGTGTGTTTTATGGCCTGGAATGTGGTCTGTCTTGGTGAATATTCCATGTGAGTTAGAGGAGAATGTGTATTCTACTACTGGATGAAGTGGTCTCTAGATGTCCATTATATCCAGTCAATTAATGGTTTTATTGAGTTGAACTATGTCTTTACTAATTTTCTGCCTGTTGGATCTTTCCATTTCAGGTAGAAGGATATTAAGGTCTCTAACAGTGAATTTATCCATTTTACCTTGTAGTTCTAACAGTTTTTGCTTCACATATTCTGACACTCTTTTGTGAGATGAATACATGTTAAGGATTATTATGTCTTCCTGGAGTATTGTCCCTTTTATCATTATGTATGTCCCTCTTTATCCCTGATAACTTTTCTTCTTCTAAAGTCTGCTCTGTCTGAAGTTACTATAGCTATTCTCAGTTTTATTTTAGTTAATAATTGTAATTCTTCTTTAAGCATTTCTGAAGGATTGCTTTTAAGTACTTTTTCTCTCATTTACAACTCTTTTAATTTACAGTTTTATTCACTGTCCAGATCACTTTTGAATTCATTGAAATATTGAAATTTTGTTTGCTGCCTAATTTTTGTGAATACTCTTTTGACTTTCAAAAGCCTTTTAAAAGAGGAGTTTTGGGTTCATTTCAAAATTGAGAAATTTTGCATATTTCCTACATAATCCTATTCTTCACATGCATAGCCCCTCCCATTATCAGTATCCCCCACCGGAGTGATACATTTATTATAATTGATAAATCTTCATTGATATATCATTATTTCCAAAGCCCATAATTTATGTTAGAGTTCACTCTTGGTATTGTACATTCTATGAGTTTGGACAATATATAATGACATGTATCTACCATTATAGATACAGTATATAGTATTTTCGCTGCTGTGTTCTGCCTATTTATTCACTCCTCCCCTCTAACTCCTGGCAACCCCTAATGTTTTTATTGTCTTTGTAAACTCTTCCAAAATGTTTATGATTCCAGTTGGAATCATGTAGTATGTAACCCCTTTAGATTGGATTCGTTCACTTAGTAGTATGCAGTTAAGGTTCTTGCATGTCTTTTCATAGCTTATTTATTTTTAGCAATGAATAATATCCTATTGCCTGTTACGTACCACAAGTTTGTCCATTCAAATACTGAAGGACATTTTGGGCATGTCCAAGTTCTGGTAATTATAAATAAAACTACTATAAACTTCTGTGTGCAGGTTTTTGCATGGGCATAATTTTTCAACTTTTTTGGGTAAAAACCAAGGTGCATGATTGCTGGATCATGTGGTAAGAGTCTTCAGCTATAATAATGAATTCATTTATTTCTCCTTCTAGGATCTGTCATTTTTTACTTCACATATTCTGATGCTCTGTTGTTAGGTACATATGCTTTAAAGATTTCTAAGTTTTTTTGGAGTGTTCACTCCTTTATCATGATATCATGTCCCCCTTTATCGCTGATAACATTCTTTGCTTTGAAGCCTGCTCTGTCTGAAATTAATATAGCTACTTCTGCTTTCTTTTGATTAGTATTAATATGGCATATCTTTCTTCATTCATTTACTTTTAATTTATATATTTCTGTCTATTTAAAGTAGATTTCTTGTAGACAACGTAGAGTTGGGTCTTGTTTTTTTGATCCATTTTGACAATCTTTTAATTGTTGTTTTTAGACCACTGATGTTTAAAGAGATTATTTCTGTAGTTGAATTAATATCTACCATATCTGTTAATGTTTACTATTTGTTCCCCTAGTTCTTTGCTAATATTTTTGTCTTCCATGCTTTTTCTGCCTTTTGTGTTTTTTTTCTTTTTTATTTATTTATTTTTTTTTATTATTATTATACTTTAAGTTCTAGGGTACATGTGCATAACGTGCAGGTTTGTTACATATGTATACTTGTGCCATGTTGGTGTGCTGCACCCATCAACTCGTCAGCACCCATCAACTCGTCATTTACATCAGGTATAACTCCCAATGCAATCCTTCCCCCCTCCCCGCTCCCCATGATAGGCCCCGGTGTATGATGTTCCCCTTCCCGAGTCCAGGTGATCTCATTGTTCAGTTCCCACCTATGAGTGAGAACATGCGGTGTTTGGTTTTCTGTTCTTGTGATAGTTTGCTAAGAATGATGGTTTCCAGCTGCATCCATGTCCCTACAAAGGACACAAAATCATCCTTTTTTATGGCTGCATAGTATTCCATGGTGTATATGTGCCACATTTTCTTAATCCAGTCTGTCACTGATGGACATTTGGGTTGATTCCAAGTCTTTGCTATTGTGAATAGTGCCGCAATGAACATACGTGTGCATGTGTCTTTATAGCAGCATGATTTATAATCCTTTGGGTATATACCCAGTAATGGGATGGCTGGGTCATATGGTACTTCTAGTTCTAGATCCTTGAGGAATTGCCATACTGTTTTCCATAATAGTTGAACTAGTTTACAATCCCACCAACAGTGTAAAAGTGTTCCTATTTCTCCATATCCTCTCCAGCACCTGTTGTTTCCTGACTTTTTAATGATACTCGAAATTTTAAATATTTCACTCTAGTTTCTTCTTGATTGCATGGTTTCTAAGGAAAAGTTAGATATAATTTTTATTTTTGCCCCTCTGTAGGTAAGGTGTTTTTATCCTCTGGCTTCTTTCTAGATTTCTTACTTTTTCTTTGTCTTTTTTTTTTTTTTAACCTTTGATTTCTTGTAGTTTGAAAATGATATGCCTCCTAGGTGTAGTTTTTAGTTTGTTTGTTTGCAGTTTTCCTTCATGCTATTCTCTGAACTTCTTGGGTCTATAGTTTGGTATCTGATATTAATTTGGGTAAATTATTAGTCATGAGTGCTTCAAAACGTTTTTCTGTTCCTGTCTCTCTTGTCTTAGTATTCACTTTTCACTTATGTTATACTTTTTGTAGTTGTTCTCTGGTTCTTAGATACTGTGTTCATTTTTATTCAGTCTTTTTTCTCCTGATTTTCAGTTTTGGAACTTTCTGTTATATTCTCAAACTCAGACTTTTTCCTTAACCATGTCCGGTCTACTAATGTATATTTTTATAGTGCTTATTGGTGCTTGCATGTTGTCTACTTTTCCCATTAAAGCTCTTAGCATATTAATCATAGTTTTAAAAAATTTCTGGTCTGGTAATTTCAACATTTCTGCCATATCTGACTCTGGTTCTGATGCTTTTTTCAGTCTCTTGAAATTGTCTTTTCCTTGTTAGTATGCCTTTTAATTTTTCATTGAAATGTGGACACGATGCACAGGTTGCGTGTCCCTAATTCAAAACTCCAAAATCCAGTATGTTCCAAATTGGAAACTTTTTGAGTGCTGACATGGCACTCAAAGGAAATACGCATTGGAACAGTTCAGATTTTGGATTTTCAGATTAAGCTTGCTCAACTGATAAATGTAGTGCAAATATTCAAAAATCTGAAAAAATCCAAAAATTAAAACGCCTCTGGTCCCAAACATTTTGGATAAGGGGTACTCAACCTATACTGGGAAATGCAACTTTCCTAAATGGGCCTTTAGTAATATAGTGGTTAGGTGTGGGGAGACGGGAAATGATCTATAGTTTTAGGATTAGGTTTTAATTTTTTGGCAAGTCTGTGCCACTGGGCTACCTTTACTAGTGTTTCTTTTTTTCCCCTTATGCTTAGGTGGGCTAGGATGGCTAGAGAGGGCTGGAGTTTGGTATATCCCTTTCCTTACATGGAAGGCTATAGCTGCCTGGAGTTCAATATTTTCCTTCCCCTAGGAAGGTTAGGCTTTGACAAAACTCCCACAGGTTAGGCTCTGGTAAAATAGTTCCTCCTGAGGACAGACCTTGTTAAGAATAATAGAATCCTCTGGCATATTTCAAAATGGTTACTTTTGTCCTCTCACTGTTGTATGCATGAGGTGATTTCTCCAGTATTCACCGTGAAGACCTGGTAGAGCTCCTGTAGATAAAACTCACAAAAGCATGAGTATTGTCTTATAACTAGGTCCCCCTGGAATTTTTAATTATCAGGATTATCCATGCTGTGCCTCAAGTATTTTGGCAAATGCAGAGTTTAGATTTTCCTACTGTAGTGCTGGTTCCTGCTGAGGTTTCTGGTAGTAGTTTCTCTTCTGGTGAGTAGTTGTTCTCTGTATCTGCCTGTCTCTGCAGTTTTGTGGCAGTGGTTTGGTCTGTGTCTTCATTTCTCTGATGGATCTAAAAAGAATTGTTAATTTTTCAGTGTGTTTAGCTTTTTATTTTTTAGAGCAGAGTGGCAACTTCTAAACTCCTTACATGCCAGACTGAAAACCAGAAATCTTTTCTTTTAAAGCAAGCATTATAGTTACTGAATGATCATCCTTATCTTGTTTATGTTCAGTTTTATGCTTTATTATGTGGAAAGCCCAAGATATTTCCCAAATCCCTCTAACTTGGATGGTCTAGGATAGGCCTTACTCTAGGCATAGTTCTTGCTCCCAGGGTACCATCTTTTTGGTGTCTCAGCTGGACGCCAGGGCACTTACGAGCATTTCTCCCTTTTGACAGGGTAGAGTTCCAGTGTCTCTAGCACTTTCTTCCTGGATAGATAATTTTTTACTTAAAAAAGTTGTATTCGGCTAGGCGCAGTGCCTCACGCCTGTAATCCCATCACTTTGGAACGCAGGCGGATCATGAGGTCAGGGGTTTGAGACCAGCCTGGCCAACATAGTGAAACCCCGTCTCTACTAAAAATACAAAAATTAGCTGGGGCGTTTGTAGTCCCAGCTACTTGGGAGGCTGAGGCAGGAGAACTGCTTGAAACTGGAAGGCAGAGGTTGCAGTGAGCTGAGATCGCGCCACTGCACTCCAGCCTGGGCTAAAGAGCAAAACTCCATCTCCAAAAGAAAAAGACTTGTATTCTATTTCTATGGTTTTTAGATAGAGTACTAATTGTGCTAGATTTAAGGCATCCTAATGGTTATGCTTTTGTAGGGTTTGGTTGATGCCCTCTGAATGTTTTTCTGTGGGTCATAGACAAATACAACATTGAGAAATTTAAAGACTGTAAGCCAAATTGTAAGTATATCAGTTATAATGACTGACTTTACAATGCTGGGATAGTCTGGAACTTAGGACATTTATGGATGGTGTAATGGTGTTTAGTGCAGATAGGCACTGATTTAGGTCCGGTCTTGCTAGTTATATCCAGTGATGTCTAAAAACAGAGTGTCAGTTTCTGCAGTGAGAATAAATGATAGTTTTACTCAGTAGTAGTAAATCATAATAGCTTCTCCTGTGAGGCACTGTTCCTCATATCTAACTTTACCTCACATGCTGGTACTTTCTACATATGCCGTCCACGTGGTTCTCATCTTTGTGTGGTTATCCATGTGGCCTCTATGAAAAGTCATTTCCTTATAGATAAAGCCACCAAAGCTACTTTTCAATGTCAAAACACCATGTAGTCAGTTTAAATTATTTTACCAGTCTGCGGCGCTGTGATTTATGGGTCTTAACTTGAAGCTCTACCAACTTGTCCACACATTGATATCTGAGACTTCACCAAAAACCACACTTATTCCTTCTGTTAGTATATAGATTCTGTTCTTATTTCTCCATGTTTCTAGCTGGTGTACTAACTGTTGAGGTCTCATGGGGCCTCCTATTCACTGTACAGGATGTTATCAAATTGGTAAGTATGACAAATAGTGATGGAGGAGCAAGATGTCAGCTTTAGCACTCAGAAAATCTAAGGTGGAGAATATTGCTTACAAACAGTGCTAAATGGGATTGTTAACCTGACTCTGGAGTTTGGCTAACTGACTAGTCATTGACTAGGCTAACCAGCAGAGTGGCCCCAAATGGAGAAGTAAAGATTGCTTGCTCCCTGTGTGCAGTTTATTCACAAGGGGAAGAAGTATACATACGAGCTGAAAATACCCAGTTTATTAAATACAGAATAATCAGTGGAGAGACTGGGAATCAGACTAGTTTGGCTTCCTACAGAATGAGAAAACATTTTCCCCTGCCATGTCTGTTTGTATTTTTTTAAAAACTTATTCACTTTTGACTGTTTATTGCTGATTCCTTGCTATCGAAGGTAAGGATTTAGCTCACTTATACTTCTTACCCTGTGTGTTATCCTTTCGTCCTTCTAACATAATTCTATTATAATTTTTGTTAAATAAGTATTCAGTATTTACATTCTATAATTATGTACCTATCTTTTTTTCTCTAAAGCATTTTGTTTTCATTGCAATTAATAAATGTCTTATTTCTTTACCTAGTTTTTATACTCTTAACACTAATGAAGACCAAAGCTTTCCTCCAGTTGCATTAGTATGTCTATATGTGAATACTTCATTACATTTACTGCCCTAAAGCAGATTTGCCTGGGATAGTCTAGTCTGGACTTCTCATATACAAGTGTGATTGCATTAGTGGTCATCTTAGTATCTTACCACCGTTATCCTTAAGATTTCCATTCTCTTGCTATTGGGTTAGATCTTCTGTTACCCAGAAGATCGTGTTTTATAGAGCACAGATTCTAATACCTTCCCGATACAGTGTATATGGGAGGTAAATCTTTTGATAACTTGTATGTCTGAAAACATCTCTAATTCTACTTTCACACTTAATTCATAGTCTGAATCCCGAGCACAGAATTCTAGGTTAGAAATAATTTATCTTCAGAACTTGATGGCATTGGACTGTTGCTTTCTTTTAGTTTTGTTAAGAAGTTTGATGCATTTTCATCCTAATCCTTTCTATGAAGTTTATCTCTCTAAGTCTGTAGAATCGCTTTAAACTTGTGTTTCTGAAACTTTATGATGATTTGCATTGCAGTGTGTCTGTTTTTGTTATTTGTGCTGGACACATGGATAAGCTCTTTCAGTCTGGAAGTTGATACCCTTTCATTCTGGAAAATTGGATAGAAATATTTCTTTGAATTCCTCTGTTTTCACTGAATAAACTTTCACAAATTCCCATATTTTGCCCATTGTGCTTTGGTTCTCAGCTATATGTGGTATACCCCAGTCTAAAAACCCTATGTTTTGCTCTCCCCAGAGATTACATTTTTTTGGCATTGTGGGAAAAAAGGCAAGGTCAGACTGTGCAGTAATGGGGAGGTGATCTGAAGATTTAACTACTTTTTCAACAGACTTTCAAGAATTCTACTATTTTTAGCCCCAACCTCAGCCTCACTGCCAGACATATGTGAGTCTGTTGAGAGTTCTTTAGTAGACTTCTTTGCTTTTCCCACTGTTGGCTTTGGATTTAGTTTGCTTAGGTATAGTGACATGCCATTGTACATTTGTTGTAGAAATATATATGCCTCTTTTAACGAATTCAATACAAATCTGATATCTAATGAGCATGATGAATACTAATGAAAAATATTTCAAGGTATCTGCAACAGTGATATATGAAGTAATCTTTGATTCTATTGCTTACAAAGTCTCAGGTATTGCTAAGCTACTGCAGTGTTTTTCATATAATAAGGAAAGGCTAAAGTTCAGTTGGAGGATAACATAAAAAATGAACATGTACTTTAAAAAAAATCTGCTTTCCTGAAACCCCTGAATTCTCTCCATGGGCCGGTTAGAACCCATGAATTAACTGTGGAACTTAGTAGTGTATGAGGCCACAATCATAGTTTCTTGTATTTGCCCACTTAAAATGAGCTTCTTTATAGTACATAATCCTGATCAGCCTTTTCATTCATTTAACAAATATTTATTAAGTGTCAACTAAGTGTAAGATACCGGGCACCAGAGATACCTTATTTAATAAAATAGACAATCTGCTGGCTTCACGGAGTTTACATTTCTGTAGGAATATGTTATTGGTAGTAGTGCAGCCTAGATTATAAAAATATAGTTTATATCTATCACCACCTCTGGAAAAGTGACTGAACTCACATGTATTTCTGATGTCATTACTTTACTTGAGACAGAACTTGTAAGTTTTTTTCCTTATAAAAGCAATGTTTGTTAAAAAAATTAGAGAAGATTCATAGGCAGAAGGGAATAAAAATTCATGCACTAATCAGAATTAACCACTGTGAGCACCTTGGTATGTATTTCAGTCCCGTTTCTGTGCACAAATACATATGTATGCATTTATGCATAATTTCTTTATAAAATTGGATTATACTATAACAGCTTACATACATTTTTGTCACGTTTGTTCCAATTTTAGTGGTTGTATAATACTCAGTCTTATGAATACGTTATAATTTATTCCTTTAAGTATTATTTTTTTTTCTTCACTATTAAGACACAAGAGAGGCTGGGTGCAGTGGCTCACACCTGTAATCCCAGCACTTTGGGAGGCTGAGGTGGGAGGATTTCTTGAGGCCAGGAGTTTGAGACTAGTCTGGGCAACATAGTGAGATCCTAGCTCTACAACAAAATTTAAAAAGTAGCCAGGTATAGTGGCACACACCCGTACTCCCAGCTACTCAGTAGGCTGAGGTAAGAGGATCTCTTTAGCCCAGGAGGTTGAGGCTGTAGTGAACCATGATTGAGCCACTGCACTCTAGCCTGGGCAACACAGCGAGACCCTGTCTTTAAAAAAAAATACTGGAGTAATAATTATATAATTTTGAACTGTTAAGGAATACAGATACCTTGGCGGGCTTGTAATATGAGTTGGTTGAAACAGGGAGGTACATTAGAAGGTTAAAAATGTTTATACATTACTGTTTTAAATTATGGATTGCTTACATTCTATCTTATTTTATAAGTAACATAAATATTTAACTCTGACATGGTTATTTTCAAAAAATTATATGAAAATCTCACTTGAAAGATGTTGCCTTTGTTATTTTTTGAGCATTCAGCTAAATCTGTTTGTTTACAGCTGGGCTCAAAATGCAGAGAACTCAAAGATATTCATTTCGGCCAGTGTTACAAGATCTCAGATGAAGGCATGATCGTCATAGCTAAGGGCTGTCTGAAATTACAAAGGATATACATGCAGGAAAACAAATTAGTAAGTACTTGTTATCATCCTTGTGTTGTTCATTTTGTTCCTAACCTTTGAATTCTTTCAAGTTTATTTATAATTTTTTTTCTGCTTATTGTCTTGTGATGGTTCAAATACTACTTAATCAAAAGCAAAAATTCTTTTAAAGTGATGATTTTATAAATTGATCTTTTAACTGAATAGATGGTGTTTGTGTGTGGTACCTGCATGTTAAAAATCCCTCATTAGCATGTGCTAATGCATCTTTTCTAAATGTGGACCGTGAACTAACAGTGGTAAATTGGAAAAATCGAATTTGTTTGTCTATGGTTGTAGTTCTTTCTGGTATCTCTGGGGATTATAATAATTCTAGACAGTTAGAAATTTTTTATTGTCCAGAAAAATGTACTCTTGTAAAATAGAACCTTTTACTTAGTATGATAAAAAATGGGATTCAATAATTTAGAGTATATAATATGGGCAATTACATAGATTTTATATTTTAAGCATGTACATGGATAACTCAGATGTGTTTAATGTATTATGCTTAAAAAATCTTACAATTTTTTTATTGAGAGGTAATTAACATAAAATACATTTCAAAACTCTTTAAAGTGTACAACTCATCAGCTTTTAGTATATTTACCATGTTGTGCAGTCATTACCAATGTCAAATTTTTGAATATTTTCATTACCCCTAAAAAAAAATCCTGTGCCCATTAGCTATCACTCCCCATTTTACCCTTCTTCTAGTCCCTGTCAACTGCTAATTTACTTTCTTTCTCTATGGGTTTTCCTATTCTAGATATTTTGTATAAATGGAATCACGTGATACGTGGTCTTTTGTTTCTGGTGTCTCACTTAGCATGATGTTTTCAAGGCTCATTCACGTTTACCATGTATCAGAGCTTTATTATGTTTTATGGCTGAATAATGTTCCAAAGCATTTACATTTTTATATGATAGGTACATCATATCAGTTAAAAGAAAAAGTTGTCACTAGGGGGCACCAGTAGGAGTTCTTCAAATTGAAAAATAGCATGCGTACAGTCATGGGCCATGTAACAATTTTTGGGTTAACAGTGGACAGCTTATATAATAGTGGTCCTGTGAGATTATTATACTGTATTTTTGCCTTTTCTATGTTTAGATACAGAAATACCATTGTATTGTTGCCTCCAGTATTCAGTACAGTGACATGCTGTTCAACTTGACAGCTTAGGAGCAATAAAAGCTATAACATATAGTCCAGGGCTTTCTGTATGCTCATAGAATGTTTAAGTACATTCTGTGATGTTCACACAACAAAATTACCTAGTGACACATTTCTCATAACATTTTCCTGTCATTAAGCAATGCATGTCTGTATTTGAAAATGTTGTCAGGGTAGTCTTGAATGTGTAGTATACCACAAAGAAGACTTGCTTTTTTAGTTGTATTTCAAAAATGGAGAGATCTTTTTATTGCCCCTTGGAGTTCATAACATTTAATAAATATTATGTAATAGTCATTCTTGAGATAGCAGGATTTTGTAAAGATAAGTTAGGTCTGTGTTAGAGACACTGAATTTTTGAATACTGGTGTTCACTTACTTGCATTGTGACCCTGGGAAAGTTACTTGAGTTCTTTACACCTCATTTGTAAATGAGGTTATTGATCTCTATTTGCTAGTTATAGTTTCGAGGATTAAATGACACCGTATTTTTAAATTGTCTAGTACAAACTCTGACTTATAGGAGACATGTAAAACATAGTAGTTTTTATGGCATCACAACTGTATTTGTTATCTAACTTTTGGTTTTCACTTTACATTCAAGGTAAATTAAAGGATGGTGATCTCAATTTAGAAGTTTTCTATTTCTCAAGCAATAGGATATTTGTTGACTCTTATTTTTCTTGTTGAGTAAATGTAAAAAAATAGTTTTATTGGCACATCAAACAATTTTTAGCCAGTGGTTTCCCCAAAAAGCAACTGTTTATGTTTTGAAGGTTCTTGTTATGTTCACATTAGTTTTTTCCTAATATTTTGTTACATTAAAAAGATGTTATATACTTAAATGCAAAGGGAATCAGTTTTGTGTTTAGTTTTTTTATTAAACATTTTCATTTCATTGGAAATTTGAGGTAATTTTGCTAAGTCTTAAAGGCTAATTCACTACAGTTCTTCCATTTAAGTTTCTTAGAAAAGGAAATTTAGAATAATTTGAACTCTTTGTTGGATTATTGAGATATTGATACCTAACCTCCCACTGGAAGTTTGTATTTTTAAAATTGATGAAATAAGGAGAAATATTTAAATACTTGCAAAGCCACAATTTTAAGTAATTAGAATGTTTTTACTTTGACACGTATTCTTAGTAATGTAACAGCAAATATTTTAAATTAGCAACTAATACGGGTATGTACAGAGAACACTGTCAGAAAGAATACCAAAAGAATTTCACCTATGCTTTGACAAATACTGATAATCAGTCAAATTATTTTGCTAATTCTCTTAATAAACTGAATCTTCTCAAAAGGAGTATTATAGTTTAATTGCATAGTCTAAAAATAATGGTAGCATAGTTTTCGTATAAACTTTGCTGACTTAAACTATCAAGCTGTTTTGATAGTATTTGAGTATACATACATCTTTTCATATTATATCTTGGCCTTTAGATGGCAGCATTGTCTTTGTGTATTTCTGTGACATAGCTTTTGTGTCCTTGATGTAACTATAAGGATATAATGCCTCTATAAGTTTCTGCTGATGGTTGCTGCTGATGTTATGGTTTATTTTACATTTTTGTTCTTTATGTAACCTTAATGGGAAAATTTCTTCTTAAGTTATTTTAAAAAATTGTATCTAGAATGCTACAGGATGATCTTACCATTTTACACGAAGTAGTAAGATAGTAGAACATTTTTATTTGTGGCACTGGTTTAAGTAAGATAAACTTTAGAATAGGGGAAAGATTCTTGTGTTTATGAGGGAGAAATTTTATTCATATGGAAAGTGAGGACAATGATATGCCTTAAATGAGTTATAGTGAAGCAGAGGACTGAGGACTTAGATGTAGAATTTTTTTTCTTTTTGAGACGGAGTTTCGCTCTGTAGCCCAGGCTGGAGTGCAATGGCGCAATCTCAGCTCACTGCAACCTCCACTTCCTGGGTTCAAGAGATTCTCCTGCCTTAGCCTCCTGGGTAGCTGGGATTACAGGTGCAAGCCACCATGCCAGCTAATTTTTTTTGTATTTTTAGTAGAGATGGGGTTCCACCGTGTTGGTCAGGCTGGTCTTGAACTCCTGGGCTCATGATTCGCCCACCTCGGCCTCCCAGAGTGCTGGGATTACAGGTGTGAGCCACCGCACCTGGCTTTAGATGCAGAATAGTGAGACAAGTGTCATGTACCTACATAGGTATAGTTTGCATTTGCTGTAAAACTCTTATGTTGACTATATAAATAGATTTGAGGAGTACAACTGCAGTGAGGGTCTAGCATATTGTATGTGTCTTTCTCTTCTAGTGATAGGTTTTATATCACTTCTGAATAGTGCATGCCACAAGGCTATTTTTAAGTCGTATTTAGTTTGAGCATATAGTTATTAATGATCTAGAAACCTCAGTTAAGTATATTTCCTCTGCTTCTTTAATTTCCCTGTACCAGATTCTGCTTCTCTACTTTTTGGACAGAGAAGCTCTTTGGGTGGCTTTTTATTCCGTTGTAAAATGATGAGGTCAGATAGATTACGTGTCATTTGTTATACAGGCTGATGTTTTAAAGTACTGGAATTTTATGAGTTATTCCAAAAATAGCTTCTGTGCTATGTCCTATGTCAAAGCATTTTTGATGTAGATCTGTATGTGTTATGTGTGTATTTGGTCTATTTTTTTACATTTCGTACTCTGAATAATTGGCCTGTAAACTATTATAGATTACTCAGTTGTCAAGAAAATAGTAATGTACTATGAATAGATTTCAGAAAGTTATAGGGAAATGACTAAAGTTTCCTAATTGAAAGTTGATTTCTTGAAAGTTAATTGTGAATGTTTACTTTTCAATCTTTTAGTTGATATTTTACTAGTTTTATAATTCTGTGACTTCTCTTAGAGTCCTTTGGCTGCTGCTGTAACAATCTTGTTTTAGATTTTATCCTTTGGAGACTTACATGAATGATACAGGATCAAATTCACCTCTCCAGGCTTTCCCCCCACCCACCCACCAGGCTGAAAGCATTTTAACATGAGATGGAGGCAAACACCATTTTTGAGTTGCACTGAACTCAGTTAAAACCTTGATGCATACTCACATGACTTGCTTTAGTTATCTTAATTTTTGCACTTTGTTTTGCCTCCTTGCAGAAAGGATACAATACTACTTCATACATGTTCTTATGAGGATCAGACTAAATGAGATTAAGAGGTAAAGCACCAAATGGGTTCCATTGCCACAAAACACAAGAAGGCTTCAATAAAGGTTTTTATCCTCTCCTATCAGGAGAGAGGATATTGAAGCCTATTATTTGCTTTCTGCAGTTTACTAATTTGAATTGGGCTGTATCAATGCCTAGTATCACCTAGTCTGATTTTACCTGTTAGACACTGACAGTTTAATTTTTTTTTCTCTTTGCTGTGATTTGAGGCTGTTGTAGCAGTTAGGTGAAAAAATTGGTAGCCATGTTGATAATAAACTAGAGTAGTATATAAGATAAACATTTGTATCAAGAGTTTAAATAGCAGTAGTTAATTCAGCATTATGTGAAAGCTTCCATTTCCTGACTCTTACTGTTCACCATAGAGTTAATATATTAATGGGTTTATACATAAGAGTTAATATATTAAGGAGATTGGTTGTCCACAACCGTAGCCCCCCTACGATACTCTTTATGTCTTATTTCTCAAATATTCCTTGTGAAGTGAGTTTAATTGTAATACCAGACATAAATAATTTACATTTTTGAGGGATTTTGTACAAAAGGGCCAAGTACTCACTTTAGCCTCCAAAATCATCCAGAGTATATACTTGCCTTCAGTGTTCTTTCCCCTCTTAATGGATGGGGCATTTACTTAAACCCAGAATGGTAGTTTCCAATGAACAGTAATACTTGCATGTGGCATTCTAAAGGAGGTGACCGAGAGATATTGAATCTTATCTTATTATCTCTGTCCATTTGGGTTGCTGTACCAAAATACTATAAACTGGATAACTTATAAACAACAGACATGTGTTAGTCACAGATCTGAAGGCTGACAAGTCCAAGATTAAGGCACTGGCAGGTTTGGTATCTGGTGAGGGCTTACTTTCTAGTTCATAGACACCTTCTCACATGGCAGAAAGGCAAACAAGCTCCCTGTGGCCTATTTTGTAAAGGTATTAGTCCCATTTATTAGAGCCCTGCCCTCATGACTTAATCACTCCCCAAAGATCCCACTTCCTAATACTATCACTTGGAGATTACGATTTCAACATATGGGTTTTGGGTGTACACAAACCTTTAGACTATAGCAACTACATTTCAGGATTTTGCTGTCATTTGTTGGTAATAGAAAATATTTAATACAAGTTATCTTTTATTGAGTATTGTTAATTTAGCAGGTACTATGCTGTTTTGTATAATTAATCCTCATAACTACCACATGAGGTAGCTATTTTTATCCAATTTTACCAGTGAGGTAATTGAGGCATAAAGAAGTTAACAACAGGTAGCTGTCAAAGTCAAAATTCTAACCCAGATCTGTTAAGATTCCCAGACTTTTCTTCGCTAGCCCTTTGGATTGCGTGGATATATTACCTGTAATGCTAATCCACACACCTTTGAACCAAGTAGCAACTTCCAAAAGACATTATCTCCCTTTAAAACACTTATTGACCAGTGCTGTGAGACATCAAAGGAAGAAGTTAATTATTAGCATGAGTAGAAAATCATTTTTTAAGGTGGTAATTGATTGCAGGAGAAGCTGCAAGTACCAGCAGAAGTGTATTTAAAACTTTTTCTAGGAAAATTACTGAAATTATCAAAGAGGAAAGCTAGCATTTAGTGTTGATCTTAATCTTATATGAATATGAATATAATTAATAATAGAATTGCAGTATTTTATACAAAGCTTCTCTGTATTGTAAACATGGTGTTTTATATTTTTGTGATATTTCGATTCAGAAGCTAGTAGCATTTGATTTTTGTCCAGAAGATTTAGTGGCAATTTTAATGAATTCATGAACTGATAAGTCTACTCTGTTCCTTAACATTTGTTTCGGATGTTCATTCAGTTCCATTAACATTTGAACAGTTACTATGTTCCAGGCACTGTGAGAGGTGTTGAAGAATTAAACAAGAGTTACACTGCCAAAGAGAGAAGATCCTGGTCTCATGATAGTGCTTTAGAAAAACCAATTATAAAAATAGTTATTCTTATGTGAGGGATAAGGAAGGAATCTGAAAATCTTATAAATAGTAAGTGATCTTTGAACTGAGTTTTGAATTACATATACTGATGTGATGAATATGCAAGCAGACATATTTTAGGGTAAGGTAATTGCAGTAATGGGAAAGAGCATTAACAAAGATAAAACATCAGAAAAATATGGGAAATGCTTAATAAGTGGTGAGTGTTACAGTGCCACTAGGTTGATAGGCTGGATAGTAGGGAAGTATTCATATTTGGTCTGGAAAAGAAAGAAGGGACCGGGTTGTTAAATTTTTTTCAGTGTCATGCTGTGAAATTTGAAAGTCTCTAGGTAATAAGAATTATAGCATGAGATTTTAGCAAGTGTGAAATGTGATCAGATTTTAATTCTTGTTTTATTTTCCTATTTTGAAAAATTAAGAAAAATATAGAATACAAAAAGGAGTAATAACAGGTGTATGCCCATCACCTGTAAATTGACAGTTGTTAACATTTTATTAAATTTGCTGCTGCTGCTGCTTGAATTAATAAAACAAATAAACTTCAAGTCTCTGTTGTCTTACATTCATACTGTTGTCCCATTGTTCCCTTCCAGAGCAACTGCTATGATGATGTAAAGTGCTTTAAAAAATACTTTAATATGTATGTGGATAACCATGACATGTGGTATTATTTAGTTTGTGGTCACATGTAATTTATATCTAGTGTCATATGGTTAAATATCTGGTCTCACAAAGTATATATGAGTCTACAATTTGCATGTTTACTTTTATTTTTGAGATCTAGCCATAATGAATATAATTCATTCTTTTTCATTGTTAGTATTCTATTCTATGTATAAATCTCCTGGTTATTCATTCCCTATTGAAGGTCACTTACATTGCTTACACTGTTTTACTATCAGAGGCAGTATTGCAATAAAATTATTGTATAAATCTCTTGTGCTCATCTTCAAGAGTTTCTCTAGGGCATATACTAGAAGTATATATAATATGGTGCTAAGATATGTACATTTTCAAATTTTTCTAGATCATGTCAAATCACTCTCTACTGGTAATTGAAATCATGATTTAGAGATGTATCTTGCTGATGGAGTGTCAACTCTTCTGAGGGCCAGGAGTATGTACTCATCTTTTTATTCATCCCTCCTAGTGTTGGTATATAATAGACATTCAATAAATGTTGGTTTAGGGACAGATGGGTTACTACTGCATTGAGCATGCTTTAAAAAATGTATCACTTCAAATATTTTGATGACATATTTTATTAAATAAAAGCTTAAAATAGTTTAAAGAGTCAAACATTTTTTCACTTTTCAAGTAAGTAAATTGTTTTGACCTAGTTAGCACATTAATGATGCCATTCTTTGTGTATCAAATTTATCCAGCCAAAGTCACTAATGTACTCAAGGGTTTTTTTTTTTTTGGGATAATTGTCTTTAACAACATGCACTTCTGATCAACTAGAATATAATTCTTGTCAGAATTATGTTGACTTGTACATTCTTACTGTTAATGAAATCAGTTTTATTTTGTTAAAGTGGTATTTGAAAGATCTAGTTTCAATTAAAACAAGGTTTTTTTTTTTTTTTTTTTTTTTTTTTTTTTTTTTTTTTTTTTTTTAAAGTAGAGACAGGGT
The DNA here is from genome assembly GCF_024542745.1 of Macaca thibetana thibetana. NCBI lineage: Eukaryota > Metazoa > Chordata > Mammalia > Primates > Cercopithecidae > Macaca > Macaca thibetana. The sequence goes on from NC_065583.1 coordinate 73,159,405, forward strand.
TTCACTATATTGCCCAGGCTGGTCTCGAACTCCTGGGCTCAAGTGATTCTCCTGTCTTGGCCTCCCAAAGTGCTGGGGTTGTAGGCATCAGCCACCATGCCTGACCTAAAGCAAGTTTTTTGACAGTATAATTTCATTCTGAAGAATAAATACATTTTTACTCATTTTAAATTCTTTGCTAGATCTTATCCTCTTACTCTCTTTTTAGTCTATTGGTATCTTTCTCTTACGGCTGTTTTTTTGGTTGGTTGTTTGTTTTAAAATCAGATATGTTGGCAGGAACATAAGTGAGTTATATTCTATTATTTGAAGGCATAAAGAGCAATAAAGAATGAAGGTGTATTTTTTCTTTCCCTGTGTGCCAGTGTCGTATAGAAGACAGGCAGTGACTTGGATGATATCCAAACAATTTTTCTTTGGAATGCATTATTTTTTACCCAGCAGATTTACCTGCTTAATTATATTAGTTTAGTAATATTAAAATTAGTTCACAAACTCTGGGGACTCATCAGCTGATGATAGGAGATGACCAAATGCAAATAGGATCTCAGGAGGAAGCTAGCTTAGTATTAAAAACTCAGATAAAGATATCCCAGTGTGAATAATGCAGAATTTGTTATGGTTAAAAAGAGGAAATTCCAAATAGTATTTAAGTATTCTTTAAAAATATATGTTTTTCTGGATCAAATTCTAGAGTGCTTCTTTTGGGTTTAAAATTTATAATTGGTAGATTATTTTTAGTGTAATTCTTTTGTTAGTGCTTTTTTTCCCTACATATATGGTCTGTAGTTTAAGTCCTGTTTTTTTAAAATAAAAATCTAATTTTTATTTGCTTTCTTTTTTGACTACCTGTTAAAATCAGAGATTTGAAACAAAACAAATTATCTCTAAGATACAAGTGTGGAAGTGCAGTGTTGGGCTTTGTGCTCAAGTGTTGGCCACAGGAGATAGTGGGTTGAGATAAAGACTTGATTCATTAGGCTTAGCAAATAGAAATTTTATAAGGGTTAGATGGTAGTGGCATGCTAGTAGTACATTAAGCCTATCATTTATGAGAATATGTTCCTGAACTACCTTTCTAGCCTGTCAGTCAACAAGTGAAATGTATTATTTGGATTTAGGAAGAAGTTTTGACTTACGTTTTTATCCACAGTAATAAGGTTCTAGGGTTTTAGGATATCCAAGACTTAATAATCCCAGTTATTTCAGTGACTAGGCTTAAAGGAAGGAGAATTGGAGAATTACCTTTTTTTCTTTCTTTCTTTTTTAAATAAAGATTTACCTTTCTAAATATAGTTTACAGACTTCAGTTGAATCTGACTTCCAGGTAATAGGATGCACTTTTTCCATCATTTTATTGTAGTCATTATCACAAAGATACATTATTGTGAATGTCCTATGGCCCTTGGGCCTTGGTCAGACAACCCTGTCTTCAGGCAAAGATATACAGGCGATATTTCTATCTAAACCTGTGTTAAGTACTGTTCCTATTAGTGTTGCAGATTTTGCTTACTCATATTAGGTTGGTTGTCTTCTTTTACTGTCTTTCTTGAAATTATTTTCAAAGGTTTGAACATAAAGTTACCTGATAGGCAGTAGAAGGATGAATAGTCATGTGAGTTTTGGGGTGGATTCTTTTTGTTGTTGTTGTTAGCTATATCATCTAGATTTTAATAGCCAAGAAGTTTAAAAGCCAGGTAAGTCCATACTGTTTTGATACTTTTTTTTCCAACCCTTCTTCTGTTGCATCTTAGTTTGTGTAGCCACATCTAGGTTGCAGACTATATCAGTATAGTATTTTTCTTTAGTGGCTGCCATATTTCATTATTTTGGATTTCTATTGTATGATGGTAGAAGTACTCAAGTTACTTCAGGAGAGTTTGGGGGTAAAAAATTTGTAGTGTCTGTTACCAGCTCTTCATTGGCTATTTTTGATTGGAGCATAAAATCTAGATGGTTATCGTTCACTTAATAAGACATATAAATAAATATATTGAGACTGTAATACAAAGAAAAGTAGTTGTAAATCAGAGTCCTTCTTACTGAACTATAGTTGGGTGATTTTCTTTTATTTTCCCTTTTGCTGAATATCTTTGAGAATATAAAAAAGAAGGCATATATTTATATTCATTACTGCTTAAATGTCCAAATGAATGCCTAGAGGTTATAAAATTATTTGCATCATGTTCTGCTAGCTTTTCATTTTAACTCCTCTGAGAACATGATAAAATTTCCTTATCTTTTTACTAGGTTAATATTTACTGTAAGTATTTGAAGATAATTTTGTAGTTTTCTATTTCATACATTTTAAATTGTTGCAGGACACAATTTAATATACACACATATACTCTTATTCCATTAGTATACTGATAAATCTCTGTTTATCGTATATAATTGTAGGCAGTTGCATTATGTAATCTAGTATACATTCTGTAGTTTTTCATTGTTTTAAGCTTTTTTGTGTGAAGAATTTAATGGAAAAAAGTATGAAAGGTTAAATATACGTTGTATATATTCCTCTGAATTCACTCATGAACTAAGATGTTTCTAAAGGTTGACTCTTACTGATCATATCTACAATCCAGCAGTGTTCTTTCCAAAATACTGTTTTTGTCATTTCAGAATGTGTAGTGGCTCATTTCAAAGATTTCTTCAGTTACTAGTCTGTCTCATTACTTTTTTTTTTTTTTTTTTTTACTTTCTATACTTCATTTATCATTCTTCTTTTTATCTTTCTTCCAGAATGTGTTCATTACTACCTTCAAGCTCAGGTGAATATTATTTTTTTTTGCAAATACTGTTTGAGAATTACCTCACATTATTTACTTTCCTGTATTCTGTCAGCTTCCTGTATTTAGTTACTTCTTATTAATCTGTTGATAATTTTTTTTTTTTTTTTTTTTTTTTTTGAGATGGAGTCTCACTCTGTTGCCCAGACTGGAGTGCAGTGGCATGATCTCGGCTCATGGCAACCTTTGCCTCCCATGTTCAAGTGAGTCTCCTGCCTCAGCCTCCTGAGTAGCTGGGACTGCAGGCGTGCACCACCATGCCCAGCTAATTTTTGTGTTTTTAGTAGAGACGGGGTTTCACCATGTTGGCCAGGATGGTCTCGATCTCTTGACCTTGTGATCTGCCTGCCTCGGCCTCCCAGAGTGCTGGGATTACAGACGTGAGCCATCATGCCTGGCCAAAATTTCTTGAGATAAGGAAGGAAGAGTTTCTTCTAAAATCACATTTTAAATGAGACACATGTCAGTAACTTTAAACATAACCATTTATACTTTAATATGTACGTAAAAGTATAGCATTTAGGACATAAAATTTAATTTTTATTAATTGAATTGGTGAAATATACTTTATTCTATAGCAATATCAAGTGATTCTTCATTAGCATTCATACAAGAAGAATGACAATGATAGTTTGAAGAAGTAAAATCCCAAATAAGTGTGTTCTTTTTAAGAATTAGGTAGATTTTAGGAAATGATTTCTTAAAAGTGGATTTTGAAACTTAATGTCTTTAAACATTTTTATTACAAATTACCTATTATATATTTTCATTCACATGGTTGTACATCTCATTGAAGATATTTGGTTTGTTTCAGTATTTCATCCTTCTGTTTCAGGCAACCCTAACAAAAATCTCTCAAGACTGCTAATAAGTGTGGTCTCTTTTCTTTTGTCATACTTTAATTACCTGATTCTTGAAAAGATGAAAGTTAACTAGTTGCTTCTGTGGTTGAGTTTGTTCAGAAGAGCTTGACTTTATTGTTGTAATTAGAGGTAGATATTAAATATAATATTTGATAGATACTTGCTGCTTGGTACCAATCAAATGCGTCACCAAATCTGGCATTAAATTTAGTTCAGAATACTGGCATTGCATGCCTTGAGAGTAATATATCATGCAGAAGTTACACTGGCAAGTGTTTTTTTAAAAAATACTTTATATAAAATTTTTAGTTTTTAATTTCATAAATTCTTCTCATATATATATATTTAATATGTTCCAACAATTTTTTAGAATCAAAAATGGGAAAAGAATGCCAAGAATAAGGATAGAGGCCGGGCGCGGTGGCTCAAGCCTGTAATCCCAGCACTTTGGGAGGCCGAGACGGGCGGATCACGAGGTCAGGAGATCGAGACCATCCTGGCTGACACGGTGAAACCCCGTCTCTACTAAAAAATACAAAAAACTAGCCGGGCGAGGTGGCGGGCGCCTGTAGTCCCAGCTACTTGGGAGGCTGAGGCAGGAGAATGGCGTGAACCCGGGAGGCGGAGCTTGCAGTGAGCTGAGATCCGGCCACTGCACTCCAGCCTGGGTGGCAGAGCGAGACTCCATCTAAAAAAAAAAAAAAAAAAAAAAAAAAAAAAAAAAAAAAAAAAAAAAAGAATAAGGATAGATATTTTGTTACAATAATGCAGTTTGTTTTTTCATTTTCTTGGAGGATTAAGTGACATTTGGACAACTTGAGAAGGTAAAAAAGTGGACAAGTGTTGGTTCTGCCAAACTATCGTTTATCCTTGGATTAAATTGTGTTTTTTTTCCCCTCTAGAAGTAATATCTTTTTCTAGTATACCCATATGGCTTTCTGCTGTAAAGTTAGTCCAAGTATATAAGAATAATCTATTTTCATACATTAAAATCTATTTAAAACAATCACATTTTTCTAATATACTTTATATTATCATGTTTTTAGATTACAGTCAGAAACGGTTTTTTTAAGAAGAATATAATTATCTTAATTGCTGATCAGTATAATAATAGGAGGTATTTCACATCTGGTCTTCAATAGTGGTAAATCATTGTCAGTCTAGTGTGTGCATTTGCCTAGAGTCACAGGTTAATTCTTTAGACATGGGTACCTTCCCCGTTTCTGTTAAGGCATACCTTTCTCAGTTATTGTAAAAATGAACTTCCAGATACTGGAACCAACTTGTAATCACCTTAGTGCTTACCCTCTGTCTCTGAACTTCTATATTAGTACATGTCTATGGTTATTTGTTTTTATGCATTATAATGCTATATTTACATTAAATTTGCTTGTAACTTATAATCATGCAGCTTCCTCTTGTCCTGCTTTTCAAAATTTAAAAAAGTCCTATTTTTTTTTTTTTAGATGGTGCCTTAACCTTGAAAGTCATACTATCCTCTAAGCCTGCTTTTTGGCAAATCTCTTTATTGCATGCCTGATAATGAGCCATATAGCATTGTGTGTGTGTGTGTGTGTGTGTGGGAGGTGGGAGAGTGCAAATATTTATATTCAAGAACTCAAAATGTTTTTAATGATAGTTGAAAAATTGTGAGTAAAATGATATCAAAATGATATTTGATCTGATTTTTCTCATTTATAACATTTAAAAACTAGTACTATCAATGCCTTAAGAAAAAGGTTGTATATATTCACCACATTATTTAAACAAGACTAGTGGAATTTATTTTGTTTTATCTTATTCTCCTACCAATATGTAGAATTTGTAATTTAACAATTGAAATGATTGCTTCTTGTGAATACTTACATTGTTTTAGGGGACTTTTCCATTTTTTAGACAGTGAATGGCAGTACCCACTAAGTAGTGATCCTCGTAAAACTTCGGTGGTTTCATTTACTATTAACATGCACTTTGACAGCTGGCCTTTACTAATCTCACACCATGGGTTTGAAACTTTTTCCTTAAAGCTTTATAGTTGAATTACAATATATTGTGTCCTTTGTTTTCTCCTGGACAAGGATTTTAAACAAACTTTCTATTGCACTTGTTGAATATGTATTTTATAGTAACCGCCATGAAGTTTGCAGCGTTTTAGAAGATGAAGAAGCAAAGATAAAAGATACACATTCAAGAAGGCTTGGTTTCACAGTTGGTGCATAATCCTTTCTGCTGTCATTGGTACCCTAACCCTCTACCTACCAGAACAAAAGAAACTGAATTGAAAATTGTGGGAGCTGGGGAACATTCTGTTGGCAACACATTGCATGGCCCATAGGCGTTGTCAGGTCTCAGTTTGATGCCCTTTATTCTTTCTGACAGATGTGAGGTAGGGTCTATGAGGGGGAAGTCATTACTAGAGAGAGGGCAGTGTCAGATCAAAAGTAACCAGTGATCAAACAAGGTAAAGGGCTGTGGAAAATAGGCCCTCTTTCTGGCCTCAACACCTGCCTGATCACTGAAGGGAATAGTCCTTATGTGTCAGGGCCAGTTGATTTTCTTTGATGTACAGTGAATTAGAAGTCAGAGTGGAAGCTTAACTGGAGCACAGAGATTTTTATTTCCTAGTTCTTGGGCAATTTAGGTGTTTTTTTTTTTTTTTTTTTTTTTTTTTTTTTTTTTTTTTTTTTTACCTTAATTACCTAGAAGTCATTCTGTTGAGTATTAAAATGTACTCATTCTGACTTTGTTATCACTATATATTTGGAAATGCTACTAATAAGCAATTTCCAATAGCACTGTAAGTCAGGCTTTACAAGTCATCAGACTACATTTCTCACACTTCTAATTGTAACTTCAATTAGATCATTTGTAAAATATAATGGTAGATATAAAGTACATAGTACTGAGCTTGGCACATTGTAGGTCTCTTCATTGTAAAATTTGAGAAGTTACCTCATTAAGTAATTTTGAATAAATTTGAATTAACTCTTTGCACATAAGTACTTATTACTATGTTTTCTTTTAAGGTAACCCTTTCTAATCAATTCAATTGAAAGAAAATTTAAAGAGACAATCTCATTGGCGTTTTTGTATGTATGGTTCTTTTTCCCTGCCCTTTCATCTTTAGAGTATGTGACTGAAGTCCCGAAGGATGATATTTTTGTCTTTTGTTGGCTTCCTGTGTGGATATATTGACAACTACAATTTCTAAAAATTTCAGTTTATATTGTTTTCCTTTACATTAAGAGCAAATATTTGACCACTACTAGATTTCAGTGTCTCAACCTTTGTAAATACTGCCACATTTTATTCAGGTTCGTAAATAGTTAACAGTCATTTTGTCCTCAAAATTCTGGATGTAAGAGTTTATTTGAAATAAAGAATCTTAGTACTTAAGCATTTTAAAAGTGGTTTTTTAATCTAGTAATTTGTCCATCTTTGCATGAAGTCTCATGTTTGGTTTTGATACTTTAGGTAACCTTAAATCTTCTTCCTTTATGCATTTGGAAATGTAAATACAAAACAATATATATTATGTTGCATTGTCTTCACATTAATATTTGTCTTATAGACTACTGTTAGCTATAATATATATTTTATGCTTGGGAAATTTCAGAATAATATGTTGAATATATATATATATACTGATGTTTCTGGTTTGACTTAAACAAAATTTGCTTATAAATTATTGTATGTTTTGCTTCAGCTCTCATTTTAAGGTAGTTTGATTTAGAACTTCTTATACAAGATTTTATATCTATTTTTGAAACTTTTTGAAATTTGCAAGATCTTTATACGGATTCATTTCATAATCTTTAACTATAGACTCTTTTTTTTTTTTTTTTTCCATTTTTGCTTTTGATTGTTGTTTAATATGTTTGCCCTGGCCACATAGCTCACACCTGTAATCCCAGCACTTTGGGAGACTGAGGCAGTGGATCACTTGAGGTCAGGAGTTCAAAACTAGCCTGGTCAAACATGGTGAAAATCCATCTCTACTAAAAATACAAGAATTAGCTGGGCATGATGGTGCACAACCATAATCCCAGCTACTTGGGAGGTTGAAGCAGGAGGATTGCTGGAACACAGGAAGTGGAGGTTGCAGTGAGCTGAAATTGTACCACTGCACTCCAACCTGGGTGACAGAGCGAGACTCTCTCAGAAAAACCCAACAACAACAACAACAACAAACAAACAAACAGTTTGTCCTGAACTACCTCTGAGGGATAGTAACTTGAAACCAATATGAGAGTATTATTCTGATTTAGGGAGAAGAATGATTTTGGTTTTGGTTTTCTGAGGTAATTCCCACAATCCTCCTTTTAATCTGAATATTTGTTTAAAAAGATTGGAGTTTGTTGATGTTTTAATATTAATGTTAGGAAGAAACATTTATAAAAGGTGAATTTCTGTACGTAAATGTGAATTATTGTTTTCAAAATGGACCTTGGCAACATAGAATTTTACTAGTTATAATCTTTGGTTCATGATATACTGTGGTAATTGGTCCAGGCATAATCTTATTTCATTATAAAAGTTAATTTATCAAAAAGCTTGTAAACATTTGCTCAGGAACGCTCCATCCATACTATTAATTAGAATGTTATCAATAACTTTTATCTACCTATGCATTCCTTCCTTCTCTCATCTTGACTCCCCTTCAGAGGCAATCAGAATTAACTGCTATCCTGAATTTTATATTTATCATTCTTTTCATTTTGTTACATTTGTATGTATGTCTGATCAACATATTATTTAGTTTTTACTAGTTTTTAATCAAATAAGTTTCCAAGGAGGTCACTGGTGAACTGGTTGATACTATTCAGTTCTAACTTTTAAGATATTCTTTACTATATTTTCACGTCAAGTTATTTCGGATCTTTAGATTGAATATGTGATATCTACATGTTGGTCCCTTGCATTTTGCATTTTCAGTTTATAAGTTATATTCATAAATACGGATAACAAGGTCTTTTTTTCCAGTTTTGATTTGTTGCAATTTTAGCAATTCCTGTGACATGATGTGCGGGTTAGAAGAGTTACTCTGTTAGGTGACAGGTGTAGTTGGTCAGGAATGTCTAGTCATTTCCCAGTTTGGAATGGAGATAAGTGAATTTCATGCTTACCAAATGACTTTTATGTTTTACTTAGCAGTCTGTAGTGTCATTAATAAGTTCAACCATTGTAATTTTTCATAAGGATAAAATGCGCTAAATTTCTTTGATTGCTGGAAGTGCTATTGATTTAATAACAACTTTAAAGGAGAAAAATGGAAAAACCATATTAAATATTCATGTTGACTTTAAGACTTGGATTTCAAAACTACCAATTTGCAAAAAAAATTAGTCTTTTTTTTTTTTTTTCTGTAACAGCTTAGTTAAATGGTCAGTAGCTTAGTATTTATCTCATACACAGTTTTGGTAAAATCAAACCAAACAAAGTATTTGCTTTCACTACAGATGGAGTTTTCTCCAGTTTCCATTTTTAACATGTAGTCTATGTAAAATAAAAAAAATATGTGCTCATATCTGCCTTCATACTTTTGCTAGTCCTTTGGAAATGTGGTTGGTTATAACTAAGAATACTCAGTACTCAGAATGGTTAATGATTTCTTGATGCTGAGTGAGCTAATTAATAAAATTTTACTGGAGATGAAATTAGCACTTCTTAACATTGACAACAATAGATTTTTTTCCTTTTGAACAAGTTATGATTGATCGTATTTATAAGGATGTGGAGTATAAAATACATTTTTTTTTTTTTTTGAGACGGAGTCTCGCTCTGTCGCCCAGGCTGGAGTACAGTGGCGCGATCTCGGCTCATTGCAGCCTCCGCCTCCCGGGTTCAAGCGATTCTCCTACCTCGGCCTCCTGAGTAGCTGGGACTACAGGTGCCCACCACCACGCATAGCTAATTTTTTTTGTATTTTTATTAGAGACGGGGTTTCACCAGGATATAGAATAATTTTTGTACCAGTCTCAATTTTTAGGAGGTTTTCATCTAAGTAGAAAGCTCATATGGGCATATGTATATGTGTGCACGTGCGATGATCATGTGTGTATACATGCAGTGATGATGTGTGTGTATGTATAAAATAATATAAGGTGATAATGTGTGTTTAGAAGGGGAGTGTTTTTTTGTCCCCCTGTTACTTTATATTGAGACTATACTTCTTTGCTTTACGAAGTGTTCTAGGAAATCTGTATTTGTTGATTTGTATGTGTTCTTTAAAATATATCTGAGATTGCTTATGAATTATTAATGAAACAGTTGGCATAGAAGGTTTTGTGTTATAGTTTGAGAAGTTTCACATAATTCATTGCATTGAAGTTTATTCAGTATTGTTTTAAACATATGAAGAAGCTAAACAGTAATCCCTTGCATGCTTTTTAAAACAATGTCAAATAATTTTATAAAGATAAAATGGTATAGCTTATTGGTTTTTCTTAGTGTAGATCAGTCATTTAAATAATTTAATGGAAAAAAGTTGTCACATGATTCATAGCAGTTATTTCCTTATGACATTTGGGAGAAGAGACAGAGATTTGAGAGTGGTGTGACGTTATTTTATACCCTAGAAAACTATATTGAAAGCTAGGGCATATATGGTTCTGTTGTTATAGATAGTATGATCCTGGATCCATAAAGTGGTCTTTGGCTGCTTCATGGTTATTAGCTATGTGGTTCAGTCAATACTGTTCTCTCATGCATTAAGTATTTATTGAATACTAACCACATATGAAGCAGTACGATTCCAGACCCTTTTTCCATAGGCCATGCCAGTCTACTGATTTTATAGTAACTTTTAACTCATAGGAGTAATTTCCTATTATGTTGTATTTACCTATCTAAGTGCTTGCTAGGGAGGACAGTAACATCTGGAATCAAAACCACTCTTCCTGAGCCTGGACTGTTAGCCTCTCATATATTGAATACTGTGTTTTAAGAGTAAGAATTTGAAAGTGATGGCACTTTATATAATATTTATTTTACTAATGGTAACTTCTAAGTTAGTTTATCTTAAAGTGAAATATTTTGAAGATTACAGGAGCTATTTTATAGTATGAAACATGGTGTACTCATTACAATGACTTGTTCTGATAATTTTTTATAAAGACATTTTGCTGTTAAAGACTTATTTCATTGAGCTATGGTAGTACTTGGGTAATGCATAGGTAGCGATACTTGAAGAATTGAAGTCAATTGAGTTTTGGCATTATTCTGTTGAGTTGATGTTTATTTATTGTTAAGGACATTTTCCACTATATCCTGTGAGTTCTCCCTTATGAGAACCTGCAGTTAAGTATTCCCCCTGGTCTTAGTACTCGGGAAAGCTAGACTTCTAAGCAGTTGTTTTCTTTTATTATGATAATGCTGTGAATTTTATTAAAGATGTATAGTTGTCCTTTTCCTCTTTGCTTTGACATCAAAGAAACCAAGAAACACATAGTAATCCATCTAAGGCAAAGTATTCAGGACTTCTTTCTTAGGTTCTTTATTATAGAATAACTTTTTGGAAAATGCTTCTTTTTACTTTCTCCTTAATTTTTATTTCTACTTGTGTTTCTCCTGTAGGGTTTATTTCCAGAAAGAAGTGCCTCAATTTCTTTTTGGAAAGAGACAAGATATATCTAAATATAAACAGAAGTTCTTACATAAGTATATTTTAACTTTAAAATACCTTCTTTTTTGCATAGGCAATTGTGGTATAATGAAAAGCACCTTGGAGCTTGAGTTGGGAAGATCAAAGGATGGATAATTACCTCTGTCTCTTAGTTGAGTGACCCTTAGCAAGTGACTCTGAGGTGGTTTTCTCATTTATGGCATAAGAATAACATTATTACTTTAGGATTAAGTCAGATATACGTAAAAGTGTTAGTCACATGTTAAATGATTAGTTAGATTTTCCCTTCAGTCAGTTACCTGTCAAAACTCTTGATAAATATTGAATGCTATTCATAATTTAAAAATGTATACTTGGGACAGTTTTATAATGTATTGAGATGTATAAGAAAGAGGCCCAAATAATTCCTGTTCTCATAAAAAATGTGCATATTATTAAATTCTAATAGTGTAGAAAAGTAGAAAATAAAAACTGAAAGCCTCCTGCTAATTCCTCTGGTGATTATTTTCAGAAAACTTTTAATACACATACCAACATGCATGTATCTGTCCCTATTTTCAAAAATTATATTGCATTTTCTCTTCTACAACACTTCATTATTGGTGGATACTGTGGCTCTTTTCATTTTTTCCCACATGACGTTCCCACGTCACAAACGATAGCCCTACATTTCGATGGTTTTCTATCAGAAGAATATATTTTCATATTTTTATGTTATCTTGTTGATAATTTTGATGAAACCAAGAGGCATGTCTTTCTACATACTTCTCTTCATCTCCATTCCTAGTGTTTTTGTTTTTTCTTTTAAATAATGTCCATGTCTGCTGCTTTCATTCTCTGAGACCACCAAATAGTTTAAAACCTGGATTCAGAGATAAGAATAAACAGACTTAAGATGTTAAGATGCTTTAAAAAATGTTCGATACCATATACTCGGTCATATCATTAGTGAGCATATTTTTCTTTTGGGAAGTAACTAATGCTTTCCTTAAGGCCAGGCCAGACAAAGGGATACACAGTGGCAAACTTCTTGGGGCTTATCCTCATCAAGTGGTTTATGGGAAGATAGTTTTTGTGTCAGACAGATGTAGATTCCAATACCAGTATTGCCATTTTACAAATTGTAGGTTCCTTCTTAAGCATTTAAGCTCCTTGGATCTTGATTTTTTAAATGTATAGATTGGAGATGATATAATCTATTTTGTTGTTGAGAAGATCAAATGAACTTAGTGTATGTAAACTGTCCAACAAAGCATCTTGGGAAATAGTTGTTCACAAATGTTAGCTTCCCTCTCGTTAACTTCCCAACTGCCATTTTTCTTCTCTCTTCTTCATGACCAAAGGAAACCTGGAATTATTGCCAGAGCTTTGTTGGTAGTGAATGGTCTTCTTACTGAGTAGAGCAGCAAGGGGGAAAATTAACCAATGGTTGCTTTATGTATTTGAGGTTCAGTGAGCCTTTTATCTTGGGAATTTCTGGAGAGTCATGTTTAACCTTAGTGTTTGCTTGTTGTTTTCAAAACTCTGCCTACACTTGTTATATCTTTTATATTTTTTACTCCTAGTAACATATCCACAGTAGGTGTTGCAGTTCATTCATTTTTTTTTCTTTGGTGTCTGTCATTTTCTTTGCCACGAATCATTCTTTGCAGTTAAATCATCTTACTATTAAATGGCAAATATCGAAATCATTAAATATGAGCTACATCATATAATCTGTAATTTACCTGATTGCAGAAAATTCTAGTCAGTTTGCTTAAACAATAAAAAGGTTATTGGCTTATAACTGAACTGTGATGAGGTGTAGTTGAGGCTTTAGGGTTGAGTTAATTCAGTGTCTCCACAGTGCATTTAGGGAGCTAGTTCTTTTTGACTTTTTTTGGCTTAGCTTTCTCTTATGTCAACCTTAGTCTAAGTCTGGATTTACTTCTGGATCAAAGATTGTTGACAACAATTCCTAAGTGAGTGTCGTTTGTATATCATAGTTTATTGCTTTTTTATTGCTGAATAGCATTCCATTGTAAGGACATACAACAGTTTGCTCATCCATTTACCTGTTAATGGACATTTCAGTTGTTTCCAGTTTTTAACTATTTCATATAAAGCTGCTGTGAACACACATGAACCAGTCTTTGAATGGACAAAAGCTTTCGTTTCTCTTGAGTAAATTTTAAGGAATGAGTTGGCTGAGTTGTTTGGGAAGTGTATGATTAACTTGAACTTTGTGAAAAACTATGAGTTTTGCAGAGACGTGCCATTTTTCACTCCTGCCAGCAATGTTTGAGAACTCCGTTTGCACTACTATGTCCCCACCAACAGGTGGTATTAGTTTTAGATGTTTAAATTTTAGCCATTCTGAGTAGGTGTGTAGTGGTATCTTATTGTGGTTTTGACTCTCAGTGAGTGTAGAGTGGTACCTCTTTTGTTATCCCTGTGTCTAATGATGTTGAGTACCTTTTAACATATGTATTAGCCTTTCCTATCTCTTCTTTTGTAAAGTGTCTGTTCAAATCTTTTGCCTTTTTTTTTTTTTTTTTTTTTTTTTTTGAGACAGAGTCTCGCTCTCTCACCCAGGCTGGAGTGCAGTGCCACGATCTTGGCTTACTGCAACCTCCACCTCCCGAGTTTAAGTAATTCTCCTGCCTCAGCCTCCTGAGTAGCTAGGATTACAGGCATGCACCACCATGCTCAGCTCATTTTTTTTTTTAATTTTTATTTTTAGTAGAGATGGGTTTCACCATATTGGCCAGGCTAGTCTTGAACTTCTTGCCTCAAGTAATCTGCCGGCCTCGGCCTCCCAAAGTGCTGGGATTACAGATGTGAGCCATTGCGCCCAGCCAAATTTTCTGCCTATTTTTTTTAATTGGTTGTCTTCTTATCAGGTTATAAGAGTTCTATATTTTTGATATAAGTTCTTGTGTCAGATGTATGCATTGTGATTACTTTTTCTATGTGTGTATCTTTTCTTTTTAATAGTGTCTTTTGAAGAGTGCAAGATTTTAATTTTGATGCTCAATTTGTTAATGGTAAGGGCTTTTAGGTCTTGTCTAAAATCTTCTGATAGTATCAGTTGTTTTTCTCTGTTGCACCCCTAAAGTGTAAACTCAGTGGAAATGGGGAGATTATCTTCCTTGTTCCTTGCTATGTCCTCTGTCTAGAAGAGTGTTGGGCACATGGTAGTTGCTCAAAAGTAATTCTTGAATGAGTAGATTCTTTTGGTTTCATAGGCTAGAAAATGTTAGCTGTTGCTTATGTACTGTTCACTTCTATCCCCTGTATTTCACCTGTCATTACTACTGTCTTGTTTCCTTAGGTTGATTCTTTGCTTTTCTATTTCTACTTCTGACTCTTTAATCCTAACCCTTTTATGTTTTTCTGAACTACAGTAGCATCTCCTTAGGCTTGTCAGATGCCACCACTTCTCCTAGGTGTACCTATAATCCAATTCCAGACAAATTGGGTATTTACTGTTTTTTAATAATATTGCTTTCCTGCTTAAGAACTGATTTAAGCTCTATTATAGATGGTGAGGTGGAACCTGCCGTGGTAGTATTTCTTTCTCCCTTTGTTCTTATTTTTCACAGTTTCTACCTTTGTTTATACTTTCTGCTGGAAAACGTGTCCCTTTTTCTCTTGCTAAAATAAATCTCACTTATTTTTCAAGTTTTCCATTTATTCTTAGGATCAAATTTTGGCCTAACTTACCTAGCTGAATATTTCACAGATACTATATTTTTGTGCCCTTAGAATTGTTTCCTCCTTAAGATAAGAATTCATGCATTCTACTTCTTTGGTAAAGTTTTGAATACAAACATAATACTTCTTGGTTGATTACTCTTTTCTTCCTTGACTGAATTTGATGGCGGTACATGGCAAGTTTGTGCCTTTCTATCAGTTTTTTACCTCTTAAATAAAAACATAACTGTGGTAAAATATATATAACATAAAATTTACCATCTTATCCATTTTTAAGTATTCAGTTCAGTGACGGTAAGTACATTCGCATTGTTGTGTAACCGGTCTTCAAAACTCTTGTTATCTTGCAAAACTGAGCTTTATACCCATTAAACAACAATACACTGCTTTTCCTCCAGCTCCTGAAAACCACCATTCTACTTTGTGTCTTTGTGACTTTGACTCCTCTAGGTACCTACTTTCTGCCTCTCTGACTTTGATTCCTGTAGGTACCTCCTCTAGGTGTCTGAATTTCTTTTTCAGATTGTTCATTATAATCACACAGCATTGCCTTTTCATGACTGGCTTATTTCATTTAGCATAATGCCCTGAAGATTGATCTATGTTGCAGCATGTGTTAGAATTTTCTTCCTTCTAAAGGCTGAGTAATATTACATTGTGTATGTGTGTACACGTGCATGCACACACACACACACATATATATACATATACACACCACCTTTTGTTTATCCATTCATCTATTGATGGACACTTGGGTTGCTTCCACTTTTTGGTATTATAAGTAATGCTGTGAACATGGGTATACAAGTATCTCTTTTGAGACGCTGCTTTCAGTTCTTTGGGATATATATCCAGAGGTGAAATTACTGGATCTTAATATAATTCTATTTTTAATATTTTTAGGAGCTGCCATACTGTTTTACATAGTGGTCACATCATTTTACATTTCACCCAACAGTGCACAAGGATTCTAATTTCTTCACATCCTTGCTGACACTTGTTATTTTCTGTTAGTTTGCTTATTTATTTATTTATTTTTATAGTAGACATCTTGATGTGAGGTTGAATTTCTTTGTTTTGATTTGCATGTCCCTAATGAGTCATGATGCTAAGCCTGTTTTCATGTGCTTTTCTTGGCCATTTACATATCTTTGGATAAATGTCTTTTCCAGTGCTTTACTCATTTTGAAGTTGGGTTATTTTGTTGTTGAGTTGTAGGAGTTCTTTGTGTATGTTTCGGATATTAACTCTTTATCAAATAATGATTTACAAATGTTTTAACCCTTCTATAGGTTTCTTTGTCCTTCTGTTAATTTTGTCCTATACTGCACAGAAATTATTAAAAGTTTTATGTATTTTAACATATATTTTAACTTTTGTTGCCTGTGCTTTTGATGTCAAAACTTAGAAATATTGCCAAATCCAACGTTGTAAAGCTTTTGCCCTACGTTTCCTTCTAAGCGTTTTATAGTTTTAATTCATATGTTTTGGGTCTTCAATTCATTTTTCGGTAATTTTTAACATATTGATCAGGTCCAGCTTCATTCATTTGCATGTAGATATCCAGTTTTCCCAGCACCATTTGTTGAAAAGACTGCCCTTTCCCCACTGAATAGTGCTGGCACCCTTGTAGGAAATCATTTCACCTTTTGTGCAAGAATTTGTTTCTAGACTGTTTCATTTGGTCTATGTCTTTCTTTTTGCAAGCACTATACTGTTTTTTATTACGTTGCTTTGTAGTAAATTTTGGAATCAGAAGTGTGGGACTCCCAGTGGATTCTTCTTTTTCAAGATTGTTTTGGCTATTTGTGGTCCTTAGATTCCATATGAGTTTTAGGATGAGTTTTTCTTTTTCTGCAAAAAATGCCCTTCGGATTTTGATAGGGATTGTATTGAACCTGTATATTGCATTGAATAGTATAGATATTTGCACAATATTAAGTATTCCAATCCATTAAAACAGGATTTCTTTCCATTTATTTGTGTCTTTAATTTCTTTCAGTGATATTTTGTAATTTTCAGTATATAAGTCTTTTGCCTCCTTTAAGTTTATTCCTAAGAATTTTACCCCTTTTGATGCCACTGTAAATGGAATTGTTCTCTTAATTTCTTTTTCAGATTGTTCCTTATAAGTGTTTAGAAATGTGCCTGAATTTTTATGTTTTTTTTAATTCTGTAACTTTGCTGAAGTCATTTATTATAATAGTTCTTCTTTAGGGTCTTCTATTTATAATATCATGTCATCTGTGAACAGAGATAATTTTGTTTCTTCCTTTCTAATTTAGATGTCTTTCCTTTCTTTTTTCCCTCTAATTTCTCTGGTTATAACTTTCAGTACTATATTAAGTAGAAGTGGCATAAATGGGCATCATGTCTTGTTTCTGTTATTAGAGGAAAAGCTTTTAGTCTTTCACCATTGAATATGTTGTTAGCTGTGGGACCTTTCTGTCAGTTTTTATTGAGCACTGTTAGTCACATCCAATGTACACATTATACATTTTCTAGCTATAAACTGACCGTGTTATATCGACATTTAATAAGATTTTGGAGCTTGATCTTTTTTTCCAGGAGTCTTGCATACAGTAAGTTCTCAAATAACATTTTCAGTGACTGTACAGACATTGATGTACAGTATAGACAGGCCTTGATATTACCTCAGCACCCTGTTTGGAAACAGCTATTAAATTGTTGATGGAAATTTAATAGATGATTTGAGAGATCTAAAGTAATAGTTTACCTCTAACATCTGGCAAAGTCAATATTTATTATTATTATTTTTAGAAAGGGTTGTGGTTCAAAAATGTAATTATTTTCAAAAATACAAATGAGGAAGTCTTGCTCCCACCAATCACCATCTTCCTCACTGCTCTCTATGTATAATTAGTGTTTATGAAAATGTGAAAAAAAATCTATTTTTATACTTTTCTTATACAAAGAGTAGCTAGTATTTACACAAAAAACAGGATGATATTTACATAAAAGTTAAATTAGTATATACATCACACATTTTTCCCCGCATTTAACAGGTCTTTCATAATTGGTTCATAAGATTGTTCCCTTTTTTTCTCCTCTGAAAGTGTGGCATAGTATTAGGAGGTAGCTTAATTCTTTCAATCAGTAGCCAGTTGATTGCTAGACACTTAGGATATGCCACTGTTTTGCAATTATATAAATTATGTCATTTATAAATATATTATACTGTACAAATTTAGGTGTATTTATAGGAGACATTCTTAGGCTGGGATTGCTGAATCAGGGTACAGGCGCCTGTGATTTTCATAGATATTGCCAGATTTCCTTCCTTAGAGATTATACCATTTTGCATTCCTATATGCAGTGGATTGATAGGGCTTGTTTTCCACACTCTTGCCAGTGGTGTGTTGTTAAGCTAGTCAATTTTTGCCATTTTGACAGGCAAGAAATGGTATCTGAGTTGGTTTTAATTTGTGTTTCTCTTATTATGAATCTGGTTGGGAATGATGTGTTTAAAAGCCATTTGGGTTTCTTTTTCTGTAGCTGTATCCTTGGCTCATTTTTCTACTGAGTTGCTAATCTTTCTCTTCTACATTCCTAGGCACTTTTTATAAATTAAAGGTATTAGGTCCTCATATGTGATTGGAGTTATAATTTTTTTCTTGTTTGTCATTTAGTTTTAGCCTTTGCCTGTGTAGCATTTTTGACATGCAAAAGTTTTTCTTTTTTAAAAAATTTATTTACATTTACCACTTTTTTGTTTTTTGGCTTCTGAGTTTTGAGTTATAGTTAGAAAGTCAAAACAGCACTTTTTGAATGGACTGCAATATCCACAGGTAATAGGAGCAGTAGCAATGTAAATTTCACAATATGGCATGTGTCCAAGGGACATTGGAACATGTTCAGGACAATAGTATGCAGATGTACTCTTAAAGAATAGCATACTATACCAGTCTACTCTTCTGTAAATCAGTGGCCTTTTTTTTTTTTTTTAAATGTGAAACAGTATGGAAAGAGCTTCCGGCCATTGTTTTCAAATCTGCACAAATAAAAGACATGTACTTAATTTGCTCAGTACTTGGAAAGAAGTCGTTTTCTCTACTCTTCTGTCCTCAAAGAAGCAGCAGAATAAATATCTTAGAGTTGTAAATTTACCTCTACCAATAAACACTTTGATATTCAGTTTCTTCCAATTCAATATTTTAATATTATTATATACTCAGTAATTAAGGATGTTAAATGTGAACATTGCTTGGATTTGAAAATACTACAACAATAAGTGCATGTGTGACATATAATAGGTAATAGTAGTAATAATTTCTTATAAGCATCAACAGTTATATTGGATGTGAAAATTATTATCAGAAAAATAATTTCTTATATGCATCAATGGTTAGGCAACATGAAGATTACTGTTACTAGATACATTGTGGAATACATACTCTTAGAGCACCTCTCCTAGGTATACTAGTTGGTAATTATTTATTTAACTTTACATATTTGGCGTAAAGTTTGGTTCACAGGCATTAAACATGTGCTTTTTCTTTAAACAGATTTGCATGATTTTTCTAATTAAAATCAACATTATCTATACATTGTTACAAAGCTAATTGGTTTTAAGAAAACCCTGTTAGAAGGTAACCTACTTAAATATGATAATATGCTGAAAATGAAGTTTTTAGAGGCTTACAGAATTACGTTGGTTATTTTCTTAATTGTAAAAATGAGGGTTTTTCTTCTTAACGAATCTAGCAATTACATATTTAGTAGCTGATATCTAATTGGAGCAAACATTGTGGGAAGTAGAAAACAGAGTTGAGCCTTCCCTCATATTTAAATGTTAATATGAAATTTAAAATTCTCCCAACATTTGAAGTCCTAACTTACAAAGATTTCATTTAAAACATTTTCGTGTTAAATAGACTTGTAAAAGAGATTGAATTATTATAGTCCAATTTTTTTTTAGTTCTCTTTTCTAGACAAGAGAGAAGAGACCAAAAAAAAAATTTTTTTTTGGATGCTTTCCAAGAGCTCTATGTGTTTGCTTGAGAAGTTACAATCACTTGATTCAAGTCTGAGTTTTATTGGACAGGCTTGTCTGGTGGGTTAAAATCCCCTCATGCTCTCCCAGATGATTACTGGCTTGTTTTTCTTCTCTTAAAAATATTAAGAATTTATTTTTTATAGCTATGCTAGACCTAGTGACATAGGCCACTTTGGGTCTGTATGCTGCTGGCTTAAAGAAAGAATGAAATATGAAAAGACAAAAACAAAGAAGGGCGTAAAAGAAAAGGTAAGGAAAGGAACAAAGCCAAAGGTAAAAGAAAAGGAAAACATGATAATTTTAGAGTGGTGAATTAATTTCTAGGTAGTAAGGAGAGAGAAGTTTGTAATGCTAAATGTTCTAAAGGAGGACCTCATCATCTTAGAAAATGTTTTTTGAGGTAAGAGAATAGATTTTTTTTTTTTAATTTCAAAATTGAGTAATTTTTCATGATGTATAAGTAATATTCAAGGCAAGTAAGTCATTTTGGGACCCTAGTAAACAGATTCACCTCGTATTTTGATAAATTTATTTTTCACTGCACACTTCTCAAATACACATATTTGAGAAAAAAAGATTGCTGCTTTTTGGTGGTATCTAACCTGGATTCTAGAGGTAATTATCCTAGTTTTTATAGTAATACTAATAGAAGTTATATATTTAAAAATAAATTGTTAAATTGAAAAAGTGAAAGTTATCAAAAATATCAAGTTATATTTTTTTCTGAGAGATAATTTCCTCCATTTAAAATAATAACTTTTAGATTTTGTCCATTTAAAATATATGATTCTTAGGGTTATATATGTTTTCAAAATTAGTTTGTGTTTATTCAAAAATAAAAATTTTAAATTATCTTGAAAATAATATTTTAACTATGATAGGAAAATGTTAAAATCTTCTTATTGTTTCAGATGTTTTATAAAGTAAATTCTGTTGAAGAATATTAAATAAGTTTTTTTGCTAATCCTTTTGCATTACAGTGCATAGTTAAAATTCATTAGATATAACCTCTCCCTAATGATAGTTACTTGTCCCAACCAAATTACAAATGCTTTAATTAAAGAAATAAGATGTTTAACTTTTGGTGTGCTGTAGTTGTAATGCCATACTGATAATTTTCACATCCAGAAAAATTTCAGAGACGGTACATAATTAATGCTGTTTTAGTGGGAATGACTTGGTATTTTGCTTTTTTCTAATGTTAATTTGCCCATTCTGCACTGGAATGATCAGTTTCAAGAACTAGATTTCTTTTATAATTTTAACACTATTACACAGAAGATAGACAAGTTTAAGTGAAATGGCTTATTTAAAATATTTTTGTTGTAATTGCCTGTTTGCGTAGAATAAAACCATTGGAAGGCAGTGCCGTGTGTCCCCACCTTGTGTCTTTCAGGGGAGTAGACAAAGCAGAATGCTCCATGTGTGAACTCAGTCATAGTCAGTCATGGTTGGGTTTGGCCTTGATTTGGGATGTGTTATGACTTTTTAAAAATCAATATTTCTTTTTCACTATGATTTTAAAACTGTAAAGTTAACAGAGTTTTTAAAATATTAATTGCAGTTATCCCATTATAAATATAATGGAGGCTAGGCAGTTTTTTCATAAACATCACTTGTTTGAGTCAATTTTTGATACCAGGAATGGAAATATTAAACATTTCACTATGTGAGAGCACCATATTATGTCATTATATGCTGTTAATTCTAGGTACTCAAATTCTGGCTCTTAATCCTGTAAAATTAGGCTAGTTTTCTGTTTCCTATTTATGATTGCACAGAGTGCCAGAAATGCTTAATGAAATACAGTTTTGATGAGAGAGAATCAAAATATATCCCATATTTGAAATTATGTATGAATAGTAAAAGATATTAATTGCTATTAGCCTTTATAACTAGTTTTCACTTCCTGCCTCAAAATTTCAAGAATTTTATGTATATTGGTTATTGAGGAACATTTTTTTTCTGTAATCATATTTTTTAACACTATTGGATTATTTGGGATTTATTTGGAAATCAAAATAGAAATAATTATAAATATATCAACATATAGCACAGTGTAAAGTATGTAATAGGAGGTCAGTAAGTACTATTTGATTGATATCTGTGTATCTTACTGATTTTTTTGCTAAACACACAGCAAGGGTGAAAAATGCATAAGGCACTAAGTTACTGGGTGTGTTATTGTTCTATTATTGAGTACAGTATGCTGGGTATAGCTCATTACTAGTTTGTTGATAAGCTGGCTGTTGATGATTAAGAATACAAGGCATTTTTGTTGTGCACATGGGTTTTTTTCTCCTTTTATATTAGGAAACATAACATTGATTTGTTTGGAAGGAAAAATGTTTATAGTTTTTTTAGCTATCAGTGTATTATCTTACATTATATACAGGCATTGGAATATTTTTGTGATCTGTTTCATAAAAGTCATTTTGGGCCAGAGCCGTATATAATTTTATAATTATTTAATTATCTGTAAAGCTTTTATGTTAGCAAATATGAATTCTAATAAAAATAGTAACCTTATTTGATTATTTATTTGCAGATATGTAGTGAATGATTGATTCATTCTGATTTTAAATCCTTTTGCATTTATATCACTTGAGTTGTAATACTTTGACAATAAAGAATACTGTTCCATTTGATTGCAGAAATTCTATGTAGGTCTTGGGATAGATATTTAACCATATTGTTTTAAGATAATATTTTTAATATGACTATACTTCGAATGCATTTATTGGTATAACTTTTTCATGAATTTGGCATATTAAGATGTTTGAAAATGTTTTTATTGTACTTAGGTAGTTAACCTTTAGCATATTCTATCCTCATTTTTATACCATAACACAGAGTATTTTTAGTAGATTATTAATTTATAGAAAAAATAGTGATAATTAAAAATACTATTTTAAAAAATCTCCAAAAGTTTTTCAATCTATGTATAGTAGTTGTACATATTTTTCAGGTACATGTGATTTTTTGATACCTGCATACAATGTGTAATGATCAAATCAGGGTAATTGGGATATGCATACCCACAAACTTTTGTCTTTTCTTTGTGTTGGGACCTTTACAAATCTTTTCTAGTTAGGAAAACAAAAAACAACTCAGTAATTTATTGTAACTTTAAAAAAAAATGTTCTTTACGTTAGAATTTAAAAAGTTATTATCAAAATTTTATGTACATGACATAACAAATGAATATATATGGGTTTGATTTTGGGGGAACTAATTTGTTAACATGTCTTATAAGACTTTATAGAGGAAAACATAATCAGAAGAAAGCTAGGATTTAGCATTGCATCTGTTCTCCTTAATTTAGTACCTATTGGGATTTGATAGTGGTATAACTCAGAACTAGAAATTGAGACCATTATGTATAATTTTTATATGAATAGACTTTGAAATTATTATAAATAACTTTAAATGTGATAAATATACAGATTGATAAATATACAGTTAACTGAATAAAAAGGTAGAGAATATTTTATTGGTTCGGTGTTAAAATTTACATTTCATGTAATTAACTGGATGTGTAACAACTGAAGTTTCCAGTTGTTTAATACTTTGATGTGATTTAGTGATTACTGATCTCTAAAAAATTCAACAGTATAATTTCCCATATATACTATTTATTTTAAGGTTTATTTTGGTATGCTGTTACCTAATTCATGACTTGCTTATTGTTTTTAGAATATTATTATACTGTTTAAAAATGACTATTTGATAAGGCTAAAACTATATTAAATCTAGTTAGTGTAATAATGAATAGACATCGTTAAACAAAGGAAGTAAGTTTTGTTTTCTGAATTTAAAAATGCTCCTCAGTGTTTTGTTTTGATATTTTAATGTTAAACATTTTAGATTTCATATTTGAAGATAACTATTATTTATATGATTTACTTTTGAGTGCCTGCTGTGTTGTTTTGTACAATGTTGGCTAGCACCTGTGTTTTAAAAGAGGATTTTATTAATCATAAATTAAGTTTCTTTTAGGTTTAATATTTAATCTAGAACAGAAGTAATTTATTGTAGGAGTAATTTCATAGGAACTTAGAATTTAAAACTGATATTGCCATATAAAAATGGTTTATAGTTCATATTGAATTCTTCCATTGTTGATCTTTTAAAGATGTATTTGTCTGGCAAAGTATTTTAATAACAGTTTATCGCTGTTTTTTTTTTCTCCTTTGAAGTTTTAAAGGGTCATGCAAGCAAGCATGAATTCTACTAAAAGTCTTAATCTTTCTTAAGGGTAGAGTTTTATTAGATTTCATAATATACAATTGTTCATGTAACATAATACATACTCTTCAAGATAAATCTGTGTGGGCCTCATTCAAAGAGATTTTATTACCGAAGACTCTTCTTTAATAGATGTCATGAGATAGCCTCATCAAGGTATGTGCATTTGCAGGGCAACATTGCAGTCAGACTCCAATTATGTTTTGTGGCCATTTTGGAATGTCTAAAAATGATAGCTATTTACATAGAGGGCTTATTTTATACATCAAAGATGATGTTTCTTAACATTATCAATTCTGAAGTATTTTATAGACTTATGACATGTTAGTTGGTCTTCAAATAGTATGTATTTTAAATGATTGAAAAACAGATTTATATCCTAATTGAATTATTAAATGATGTTGATTAGCAAGCCTAATTTCAATTATTTTGTTTGGGAATTCTTTGTGTTTTTATGAGAGATTATGGTGCGGAAGTTAAATAAGCATATGGTTGATGCTTTGTTGCTTAAAGGATTTCTTTTCTCTCTTTTTTTTAGCAAGTTTCGTTTGTTTGGAAGAGAATAAATTCTCTTGGTTGTATTATAATTAGAAATAACACAGTGAAAGAAATATATTACCAGGTTTGGTTAAAATTATACAAGCTTGGGGTAATTTTTAGTGTGTTAACTTTGTTGACACACAAATATTTTGAAATATAATGTAATTATTTACACTTTAATAAATAAGTGTATTGATTGTACTTTTAATACATTTATCCATAAATTACATATTTTCACCTTGTCATTTAAAAGCACAAAATATTAAATTGTAGAAGAATCTTGATGATGTTACTATTTATTTATATGTTAAATAACTCAGAAAAAGTAAAACAGAATATGTTACTAAAGTTGATTTTCTTTCCATCTTCTCTGGATTTCACAGATCTAATAGATTCTAAAAAGATAAATGAGAATTTCTTTTTTGATTTTTTAAATTACCTTTTTACTTCAGTAATAAAGTGACCAAATTTATATGTTATTTCCTGAGTTTTGATTGTCTTTTCTTTATTTTCTGATGAGCTTGTACTTTGTTAAAACTCTGGTAATTTATTCTAAAAATGATTAATCTATCATCCTTGATTGATTTTTAGAGGACAGTTCTTATAGTGAAAATAATGATGTATTACCTGGTGTTTGTTGTTTAGAATTTACATAAAATTGTAAATAAAAATGGAAAAAAAATTTAAATTTGAAAATAAGACAATAAATGATCTTTAGTATTACAATAGGCATGAAACTTACCTACTAAATTAGTATTATGATACCTATCTTGACCTAGTCTGCAGTGTTTTGTGGGACTATAATAAGACTATAGGTTTTGAAGTACTTTATAAATTATAAAATGTTATATAAACATAGGATAGCAGTATTATAAATCTTGGGACTTATTAATAACTTTCTTGCCTTATTTTAAAATAATGAAATTAAATAAATTCATCATCACTCTTAGAAGTAGTAATTTCCGACACTTTGATTTTTTTTTTCTGGTTGTTCCTATTTTTTGGCCTAATTTCTAGGTAGTACAGACTGACTAACTTTTGAACACAGTATTAATCTGAATTAAATTTGTAATATGGAAGAAGAAATATTCAGGAAAATTTAGAGTTAAAGTGAGTAATGGCATTTGGAACACAGCATATGACAAACCGTATGAATGAAATGTTAAATTATAAATTATTTCTCTTATTGTACTTGTTTTCTAAACTCACTTATGGGATAGTCTTAGGAATTTTATGTTTTCACAGAATTACTTTTTTCTTATACATCCAGTCTTTGTAAATATAATTTAAAGACTTTTTGATTATGCCATTTTAATATTGGCCAACAATGTGAAGACCATGATTATTTTTAAGAGTGTATTTCAGTTGCTATATGCCTTTTTTTCTTTTATCACAGTTCAGGAGAAAATATATTCAGAAGAATGTGGAAACATGCATTTAAGGCTCCATGATTACTTATTAAATATTGGTAGTATTGCAGTGTTTTAAATATGATCTTTGTTGCAGATTTGAGTTTAAATTTTGTTTTATTTTGAAGTAATAGAAAATAGAAATGTTGCAAAAATAGCACAAAGAACTCCTATTTACCTTTTACCCAGATTTAATAATTTTTAACATTTTGCCACCAAATATAGTATCTCCCATCATCGATTTTTATCATGAAAGCCTACATTTTTCTTTATGGTAACTAAATATTCATATTAGTAAGAATTTTATTTTTAGACTTGTTCTGTCAGGTTCTTTCTTTTTGCCATGTAAACCTTATATAGTAAAATAAATAGAAGACTGTGTATTAGTTGTTAAAAAATGTTTTTTGATATGCTTTGGGACTAGAACTGATGTGCATTAAATGACTACAACGTACAGCTATTTACCTCCTTTCACATATGTGGTACTCCTTGTCACTCAGACTGATGAATGAAACAATAATCCTTATCTTAATAATGGGTTGAAAAATAATAGACAATAGAATCTGATAATATATAAATGTAAATAATTGAAAGAAAAATCTTTAAACCTGATACCAGCCTGTGATAATTCATCTTTTCCACTATCCAACTCTTACTGAAATGTTAATGAGAATAGTTTAATATAGCTACTAAGCACATATTTTGCAGTTGTTGGCTTGCTGTAAATGAATGACAGAACTAGGTCTGTCTGTTTTACTTCTTCCCTCACCAACACAGTGGTGGACTTCTTATGTGGCAGAAGGTAGAGTTGAAATTAAATGGCCTTATGTGTCTGCTTTTTGAAGACCTTCTGGGCTGTTGTTTTCAAATTGAAAAGTCTTCTCCGAGTGGATGTTTATCCAATCCAGGTGTCCAAGTCTGCATGTAAATATAAGTGGTAGATAAGCTTCTTCCAGAGAAGTTGTGATGCTTGGTACTTCTCTGAATAGAATGGATTATCTGTACTTTAATATGGTTGGAAGCATCATTCATCAGGTAGAAAGCTGGATTAGATGAATCTCTATCATCTCTTCTTATAATTATGTTATTTCTTCAATGGGTAAGCAGTGAAGATGACCCAAGAGCAGAAGTTGGAAGGAGAAATAAATGCTGCTTGAACATTGGACAGTCAGATTTTTAGTAACTAAGATTTGATAATGTGTGAAATATTTCCCTTTATTTAAAAACGTGATGGTAATTAGCAGTTGGAATTTGTAATTGATTAAATTCATTTTATTTCATATGAATGACTTCAGTCTAACCTAAAAATAGGAAGTCAGAGTCTCTGTTATTAGCTTATTATATTTTAACTGCTGAAATGACTATGCTGATAACTTAGAAATTATCGGTATTGGAGTAGTTTAATTAGAGGGCCTGGAAGAAATATATACATTTGTGAATATATTACATAGAATAACTGAGTTGGCCCTATGGACAATAATAGAGTGAGACTCATTTCTTTGTATGTCCTTAAAGTAATGAAAAATTTACATAGTTGTGTTTTTAAGGGTAGAAATTTTGTTTTTACTATAGCATTACCTTGTCTTGGAAGTAACATTTAAAATTACAATAACAGGGGTTTTTTTTCCTTTAGTTTTAAGGTGCTTTTCAAGTGTAACTTAGGTTTATAAAAGTTTTTTACTCATACTTTGGCATTTGGGCAGTGTCATAACATGTGTGGCTGCTTAAATAGAAGATATGTGTGAAATTACTCTCATCCTACTATTGGGGCTGCCTTCCAGCAATGGCTTGGACTGCTACAGTCAAGCAATCTGCTACTCAGGATATGTAAGTTTAGAAAAAAGAGATTCATTTTTTTTTTAACAGAGAAAGGAAATTGCTTTCTACATGGAGATTAGAAGTATAGGTAGTTCATGAAATACAAATGAGCAACGTTCTAAGAGTTGATTTTTTTAAAGTTGTGTTTTTTATAGG
This sequence comes from Macaca thibetana thibetana, assembly GCF_024542745.1. NCBI lineage: Eukaryota > Metazoa > Chordata > Mammalia > Primates > Cercopithecidae > Macaca > Macaca thibetana. The sequence continues at coordinate 73,187,565 of NC_065583.1, forward strand.
AGTTGAGAGAGACTAGGGATGCTTATTCTTTCTAGGAATGTTTTCTGTAATGGGTCCCTAATCTATTCTGCAGTAGCCTTTTACATAAGCTATGATGCTGTATGTATTATGAGACCTCGCCACCTTTTATAAGAATGTTTTTATAGAAAAAAAAAAGCATGTTTTTCAGTCCTAGAAATGTGTTCCAAAGACACATTTCTCTCTTCTGTTGGTAACTTCAATGACCTGAACAGAGTATCAAGCCCTATGCTAGCTGAAGCTACAGGAGATGGGGTCAGGGTCTGGAGAACAGGTTCTCTATTATAGTTTGAAAGCCAAAGGGACTAACTGGAACTCTTCATACATAAGTACCTAGAACGCATGCAGCATTTCCTGGCACTGGGCCATTATCTCTCTTCTTTTCTTTCATTGGTTCATTATTAGCCCTTTGTTGTTATGCATTCTCTTTCTGAGAGCTCTTTCTTCTTCAACTAACAGGACACAAAACAGTGTTAATGTTTTTTTCTCTTTTCCTGTCATCAGAGCAAATCTTTTTTTTAGATTCTCCATGAGCTTATGCAGAATGACAAATGGGGATTTGGAAATGAAATAAAAAGACTCTTAGGGAAGACTCAGTCCAAGGAAAGATACCAGTAGTGGATCTTTGGGAATTCAGAGACCCAAAATAATTTATTGTACATTTGGAAGAATATCAGACTTCCTTGGAGCATATTAAGAGTAGAGAACATGAAGAGAGTTAGTGATAAAAAGTATGTAAGAAGGCCGGGCGTGGCAGCTCATATCTGTAATCCCAACACTTTGGGAGGCCAAGGCAGGTGGATCACCTGAGGTCAGGAGTTTGAAACCAGCCAGGCCAACATGGTGGAACCCTGTATCTACTAAAAATGCAAAAATTAGCCGGGCATGGTGGCGGACGCCTGTAATCTCAGCTACTTGGGAGGCTGAGGCGGGAGAATTGCTGGAACCCCCGAGGCAGATGTTGCAGTGAGCCAAGATTGCGTCATTGCAGTCCAGCTGGGGTAACAACAGTGAGACTCCTTCTCAGAAAAAAAAAATAAATAAATAAAATAAAATAAGATATGTAAGAAAAGGCTAGGTAGGTTGACTTTTTTTGTCTTGGGGAACTGAAGGTAGAATGCAGTGATTTCAGTGATGCTTACCTTTTTCCTCATTCCCTTTTCTTCTTCATCCCCAAATTTTATTTGTGTTGAATTGGTCGTGAATTGTTGTCTATTAGAAGTGAGAATGGCAGTGGCTGTAGTTTTCTGAAGAAGTTTGCTGGCATTTTGGCAAAGGGAATGCTGAGAGGAGATTAAATCTCAACTGGCAACAGCAGGTAGTGAAGTAAAATTGTCTGTGGACTTTCAGTGTTGGTCTGGAGGCAATTCATATGTAGGACATGTGTAAAGAAGGAACCCTGACAAGTCACATATTGCCTCTGATTTAAAATAAAAGAAACTTACATTCCATGTTATGATGCTTAAGTAGTGGTATAATGATTCTCTAGTACAGCAATAAGAGAAGGGCCCTGCAGTTTTTGAACAGATTTCCTAGCATACATAATCTATTAATTTTAAGTAGCTAGCTCTAAATTATTTCTTGAAACAGTTTAAAAAATATCTCCAAGTTCTAATTGAAAATAATTGTTATATAAGTAATTTACTAGAATATTTCAAATTATATATGTTGTAACCACAGCTGGGTTATTTATTTAGCTACACAGTTTAAATGAGCAATTTCTGATATAATTAAACTTTTTGGGACACAGATAACTTGACAGGATCATTAAGTAGAAATAGCGTGGCCAAATTTGGGACAAAAGATTTAAAAAAACTTTTAGAGTAAAGCAGCTCTTAGAGTAAAAACATTTAGTAATTGAGGGCAAGGTATTTGGGTAGAAAAGGAACTGTCCATTGGTTATGTAATATTTTAAAGGCAAGGATATGTGGATAGTATGATAGTGCTTTTCTCTTAACATTGCACTCCTTTTGCATGTATTGAAGGTGGTAGTCCACCCAGAGGTCTTACATGTTTTGTGAGACCTCAAAATTGTAGAACTGTGATCTTGTATAGAAAATATTATGCCAGAAAATCCTAGTGATGCTTAGGAAGACCTGAATTACCTTCAAATAGAATTGTTTAAAGATTGTTTAATTGTTTAACAATTATTTAACAATTTAATTGTTTAATGCACAGAAATTCACTTGCCTTTAAAAAACCTTAAATATTTAACTTATAGAATGTTTTGCAGTTTGATAAATATTCAATTTCAGAAGAACCTTTGTGATTTTAAACCACCTAACATGATTTAAACGTAAATGTTTTTATTTGAAGTATTGAATATAGAATATTTGTTGTGCAAATGTAAGTAGATGAGGGGTAGAGAATCCTTTTATTTCTTTGTTTTACTTTTTTGAATTACAAAATCAGTACATTCTCACTAAAGAAACCTTGGAAAACACAGTGAAGTTCAAATGGCAGAAATCACAGATTACCCATAATCCACCACCAAAATACAAAAATCAGTCACTGTTTGTAACTGAGTGAATATTCAGTTTTTTTCTGTGTAAATATAAGTTGTATTTTATAAAAAATTGTTATTATTTTTATGTGGCTTCACTTATTAGTACACTTTGAACTTTATTCTAAGATAAATAATCAAATAGAACATTAGTTATTTATGGCTGGGAAATAGTGTATATATTAATTTATTTGGTATTTAAAATGTTCTCTTTCTTGCTTTCTATGTTATGCTGTAATGAATATTGTAGTTACATCTTGGTAGGCATCTTGATTGTTTCCTTTGTTTTTAAAAAGATGAAAATGGCCTTTTTTTCTGATTATAAAGGTAATACATGTTGATTGGTATTTAAACAGTACAGTAATGTGTTTTTAAAAGTGTACATTTATGGAGTTCTTTCAAACACATAATCTGTTAATAATTTGGTCAATTTCATTTCAGACATTAATACATATATGTACAGATATAAGTGTATTTATTTTAATATTAAAAATGGCTATGCTCTGTTATTTCGGTTTATGCTTGTTTACACTATCTCTTTTTCATTATTCTGTGTGAAGGAATACCAATTATACCATCATTTTAAAAAACGATTTTGGTCTTCCATTGTATTGATGTATCATAGTCTATATGACCAATTAATTATGTTTCATATTCAGGTTGTCTCTGATGTTTCAGTATTATAAGCATCCCTGTAATAATTCTCTATTGCCACGCCAGGTATTTGTTTTTTCATTTACTCTTGGAATTATTTCCTGAGCATGTATTCTGAAAGTGAAATTTTGGGATCCGGACAGCATTTGCTTTTAAAATTTGCTACCTATTGGCAGATACCTTTCAGAAAAAATAGTTGTGTCAATTTATACTCTTACCTACAGTGTATATGAGTGCTCTTTTTCTTGTGTCTATTCTAAACCATATGTTAGCCATTTTAAAATTATTTAAAATCAGTAAATTTACAATTGTGCTTTAAAAAATTTATTTCAAGTGAAAATAGTTGTCTTACCAACTACAGGTAAAGGATGGAGGAAGTGAAGGCCAAAGTTAATTCTGTTCTGAGCAACAACCTGATGTATCACAATGCTCATTCAGATTCTCTTAGTAACTAAGCTATTTTGTGAAATAATTGCAAATTCGAAATCTATGATGAAGGTTTTCTTCCCAAATTAGAGTTAATATTTCTATCACAATTTCCATTAAGCAAAACCTGTTTTGACCACAGAATATACTTGTAGGAGTCAGAGTTCTTACTAGTGTTAAGATGATAGTACTGGTTTGAATTTCTGTTCCACCTTTACTAGCTTTGTGATCGTGGGCAAGTTATTTAACCTCTCTGAATCTCAGTTTTACTAATCTATAAAATGGGAATATTTTCCTTATAGGATTATTATAATGAGATAATGTATAAATATGCTTTTTATAATGCCTATACATTCTAGACACTCAAAAAATGAAAACCACCATTTGTTACTGTTATTTCTACTACTATTATTTTTACTACTACCATTGTTATTCTTACTATATTTACTATATTGTTGTTTACAATAATGTTCTTTCTCATTCCTTAATTTTAGTTGATACAAAAATTTTGAAAAAGTCATGATAGTGAAAAACAGCAGTAGTAGGCATTTCTTTGGATAGGTAGAGTAAAAATGGAGACAAGGTCATGTTTCTATTCATAGGAACAAACAGAACCAAGAACCTGAATCTGTGAGGCAGTATTCATTGGTCATCCAATATGTAAGAAAATGTGCATGTATCATATTATGTTTTCCATTGTATACTACTTAAATGAAGTTGTAAAATTGTGTATTGCATATACACGTAGATAAGACCTAAAGCAAACTGGACTTGCTTATAAAAAGTTCTGATTTGCCTTTTCTTTATTCCTTGATGTTTTATAACAACGTTATCTCAAAAAAAGCATTTTTTTCTTTAGCTGTCTTATTTTAAAGCTATGTTAATGGATCAGGATGAAGGGTAATTTGTTGTACAGGCTCTTTCATACAGAAGAACATCCTGTCATTCATAGCAGTGAAGTACCTTTGTGCAAAGATCAACTATCAGTAATCACAATATATATGTTAAACAAAATCAGAGGTTGATATGGTATACAACAGAACAAAATATGGCTGAGTGCAATGGCTCACACCTATAATCCCAGCACTTTGAGAGGCCATGGTGGGAGGATTACTTGAGGCCAGGAGTTCAAGACTAGCTAGGGCAATATAGTGAGACCCCGTGTCTACAAAAAAATTAAAAAATTAGGTGGCTGTGGTGACACATGGCAGTAGTCCCAGCTACTCAGGAAGCTGAGGCAGAAGAATTACTTGAGTCTAGGAGTTTGAAGCTGCAGTAAACTATGATTGCAACCACTGTACTCCAGCCTGGGTGACAGAGTGAGACCCTGTCTCAAAAAATAAATAAATAAAACAAGATTTTACATATACTCAAAAGAGTTAACACCCTAGACTAGACAATTAAAGGTCACTAACTTAAATGTAAAGCTTTTTCTCTTTTTTAAAAAAGCTTTTTCTCTTTCAAAAATGTCTTCCTAAGGAGAATATATATCAATATAATAAAACCTTTTCTTGGTGACTCACATTCATCACCGTAAATACCAGTAACAGATCCTGTGTTACACACATTGATACACTGAGGGAAAAGTGAGAGGTATAGGGGTACTTGACTTGATGATCTCAGGGTATTACTTTTTGGGTTTCATGATGGATACCCAAAGATAATGTATATTATAAAAAAGAGAGGAAGTTTAAGAACCAATAAATGGGAGGGATTAAGACAGGCATAATCAATAAAGTAAATTAGTACATTTAATAGTACGGAGTAATTGCTAGTGTCAGTATTTAGAGATAACCCTTGGACTTTTCTTAACATGCTCACAAGTGATAATTAATTAGTGAAGAGAGAGAATGTGAAGGTTTAGTTTCTTTTTATATAAGACCTGTGAATTCTACCGAAGTTAAAATATGACTCTGTGTTCTGCGGACACAATGAAGGAAAATGCTATCCCCTATCTTTTATACTGAACTTGATAGAATACTTGACAAACCACAGAGAGAAATACACCTTTACTTCAAAGAAGCTAGAAAACATGCTCAAAGATAAATTATAGTAATAGTTAATATTTGAACCTGACCCTTTTAGAAACACTTTAAATATTTTGTCTAGTTTAATTCTCACACTATCTCTGTAAGGTAGTTACTCCATTTTCCAGATGAGGAAACTTGAAACTTGGGGAGATGACAGTGTTTTTCAGGTACAAGGTTAGAAACCTGGTAGTATGGCATCAAAATTCATGTTCGTAACCACTACTATCTGTGTAGCAGATTATATATGAATATAATGTCTTAGAGTACAGTGTGCTAAAAAGTTGCTCTTGGAGACCTATATCCTTTAGTAATTCGTATTAAATGCGTAATCACCAGTGTTTCTCATTCACAGCATCATTGATTAAATCTTTAGGCCTTCTTGAGGAATGGGAAGAGTATTTCCCTCCTTATATCTAAAAAGCGGAATTATAATATCAGTAAGTACACATACGTTTTTTCAAGAAAATGTATAAAATTTACTGCCAAAGTAAAAAAGATCTCATAAAAATATGCAAATTCATGTATTCTTCCATTTACGTAAACAGGTATGGATAAGATTAAAAATCCAAATGTAACAGCCGTTGGATATTGGGGATCTACTCAGATTACTAAACCAGTATCCTAAATCAGTATTAATCTGACTCTACTAATGGGTTTTGATATAAATTTATGAGATCCAAACTGGCATTTTTAAAAAAAGAAAAGAAGCTATCAGGATTTATCATACGATAAGGGTAAACATTGTTTTATGGAACTGTTATTTTCAAGGGTGGAGAGATAAAATGGATGGATGTTTCTTTGTGTGCAGATTGTTTGAAACAGTTTCAAAGGACTACCTGACAGTGTTCTGATTTTACTCCCTTTTTGCTGAGATTGTTGAGCAGTTCTTTTAGTCTTCTCTTTGTTTTCAGTTCAAACTGAGCATGCCCAAAACTCAACTGGACTGAACTTGTAGTCTTAGCTATCCTCTTCTGTCACTATATTCTTCTTCTGTGTTCCCATTCTTGGTTAAAGCCTTTCAGTGATTTTTCCTCTCATACAGGATGGAGATATCACACTGCTTAGCATAGTTGACAGTGTCTCTCTTGGCCTCACTTCTGCTATGCAATTCTCACTTTTTTCCCCCCTTCAGCTTTTCAGTTCCAAGGTACATGTGCAGGATGTGCAGGTTTGTTACATAGGTAAACCTGTATCATGGTGGTTTGCTGCACAGATCATCTCGTCACCTAGTTATTAAGTCCAGCATTCATTAGCTATTCTTCCCTGATGCTTTCCCTACCACCCACCTCCAATGGGCCCCTTCATGTGTCTATGTGTTCTCATCATTCAGCTCCCAGTTATATGTGAGAACGTGTGGTAGCAAATCTGACTTATATGTCCTTACTAAATCACTCTGTGTTAGCCAAATCCATATGTGGTTTTCTGAACATGCCATATACACTCACTTTTTCCTGGTCACAATCTCTCTTTCCCGTCTTTTCTATTAGGGTCAGACTTGATTTATGACAGCTTTATGAGGTAGGTCTTATATCCTCGTTTTTCATATGGAGATATAGAAACTCAAAAAGTTTACCTTTCCCTGAATTCTTCTTTTAAGAATTAGAAATTGAGAAATGTAATCAGTTTCTAATACAAAAGTTTTATTGTATACATACAGTAGACTATTGGTCCCTTATGGAAAAGTTTTATTCTTATTTTATTATAGAGAAGGACAAAGAAGAGGTCTCCCTTCCCGCAGGGAGGGAAATAGTTTTTAGTTTTTAATCCAGTATGTACAAGACTGAGATATGAGGTAACAGAAAAGGAATATTGATTGATTATGAGAGTTAGAAATACCAAATGAGGGAGAGAGAGAAAGAGGTTTCTTGGTGCCTAGGCCTATTCTTTCTTGTATTGACAATTGTAAGAGATTCTCTTTTTCTGAATTTCATTTCGGTTTATTTTTGTTCTTGGCGATCTAAAGGGCTTGCAGATAGGTGTATTTATTTTTAAATAGTCCATTTTTTTTTGACTAATCTTAGTTTCATTTAAGTAGGGGAAATCTTCACTGAAAGTGATTATATCATTCAAGTTTATTCAGGAATTTTGGAATTCAGGAAATTTTTCATGATAATTATAAATGATAATTACGTTATTTGGTTAACTCATAAATGTTGAATAAACTTACTGGGTTGAATTACTGAATGTTAAGATGAAGTAATATTGGCATGTGACTTCTGAAGCATATCAATAATTCAAATTAAGTTTAAAATAATTTTTCTAGAATGCTGTTACTTGAAGAAAAGCAGATTTAAAGAAGTATAAGTTACTAGAGACATGTTTTCATAGAAATTGTGGCTGTTGCAAATTTATTTAAAACACTATCAAATTGTTTAATGCCCATCATAGGTTATTTGTTTTGAATTTAAAAGTGTAATAAAATTAAAATGTGTAGGGACACATGTCTTTGGGCTGTGAAAGGTAAATTAGTAGGAAGGAACATGGTATAAGATTATCCCACTCCCAATAAAAAGCTGTACTTGATTTCTACTAGTTCACTGATTCTCAAACTCTGGTCTGTGGACCCATTATACTCTTGAAAGTTATTTGAGATGCCAAAGAGATTTTGTTATGTTGTTCTATTGAATTTTTTTTCACTTGAAATTCAAAATGAGGAAGTTTGAATACACAGGCATATATTCTATTAGTCATCAGAGTGATGATGTTATCTCAGGTTTGTAGTCTCTGAAAAATTCCACTGTTAACTGAGAGAATAAGAGTGGAAAAGGCAAATAATGTGTTAGTATTATATTATTATTAAAATATTTTTGACCTTGCAGATACCTGTACAGACCCCAGGTAAGAATCCCTGGACCAAACTCTGAAAATTTTGCTTGTAGGTAAAATACTTTCACTTTAAAACTCTTTGTTTTAAATGGGAGAAGCCTCTAGTTGAAGTAAAAATAAAGTCTTCAGAATACATATGTTTTATATGGTCGTTCAGCAAACTCATCCCTTTTAAAGTCAGAATTATTTCCACAGTGAAAGAAAGCAGTTTGACTTGTCTTTATTTGCATGTAGTCTTAAATTGGAAGACCAACATATGAAAAAGGGGAATGAGTATGTTGAGAGTGTGTGTGTGTGTATGTGTCTGTGTGTGTGTTTGTATGCCCACGTGTTTTGGAGGAAATGATCTGGTCAAGGGGAATTGAACTGAGACTAGAAATTTGTTCTGGTGGCTCATTAAGTTAACATTTGTGGTGGTAATATATGCATTTTGCAGCCTGTTTTTAGTCATACATTGTGGTTTACTATACGACTGTTACTTGTGTCCTATACTCACTAATTAAGAGTTAGTAGAGGGACTATATTTTGAAACATTTTTGTATATATACAAGTCTTTTTTTTTTTTTTTGAGACGGAGTCTCACTTTGTCGCCCAGGCTGGAGTTCAGTGGCCGGATCTCAGCTCACTGCAAGCTCTGCCTCCCGGGTTCACGCCATTCTCCTGCCTCAGCCTCCCGAGTAGCTGGGACTACAGGCGCCTGCCACCTCGCCCGGCTAGTTTTTTGTATTTTTTAGTAGAGACGGGGTTTCACCGTGTTAGCCAGGATGGTCTCGATCTCCTGACCTCGTGATCCGCCCGTCTCAGCCTCCCAAAGTGCTGGGATTACAGGCTTGAGCCACCGCGCCCGGCCATATATACAAGTCTTATGATCTTTTTGAGCTTTCAGAAGAGTATATTAAAACTTAAGCACTTTGTAATGTTTGTTATGAACACAAATTAGATTTAGACCAAGGGCTTAAATGTAATGATGAAGCTATATAATTTCATGTCCAGTTTTCTTAAAATGTTAGTGTTTGCAGGTTTATGTGTTAGGTACTCTACTTAGGAAGTGAATGTAAATCGCCTTTCTGTATTGAGTTACATGTTCATTATTTGTGACATTTTTGGCTTAAATGATAAGGCTTTTCTTTTTTATAAATAAAAAAGGATTTTCAACTATGAATTATCACTGATTTGTTTCAACATAGGTTTTTCTTTAGAAAATGAGGCATCTATATGTAAATTCCATAGATTACATTATTGAAAAACTATTAGTGTATACATAAAGGATAAATGTCAGTGGTTGAATGATTATAATAAAATGTTCAAGAAAATATGAAACATTACATTCCTTAAAGTATTATTTAAATATAGTAAAATTAACAGTTGGTTAAGGGTTTGATGAGGAAAATTATCTTAATTACAGTTGTTTGATTAGAAGAAATTTTTCAGGCTTTGTTTGTAGAATTATATTTTGTAAGTATCTCTTAATTTTCAAGATTTCTCTCAACTCTAGGCAATGATAGGCTAATTCTCTTTTTTAAAAGGGTTAATTTAAAAGTGACTTATTTCCTTAAGCTAAAGACTCATTTAGAGAGGCTTCTAGGTAAAGACTTAACTCTGTAGGATTGGGAAGCAATATGTATTTCTTTTATTTTGGGATTTTGTTTGAAGCACTCATTCCATAAACTGGAGGTGAACCCTCCCACCCTTTTTTTTTTGGAAAGAAATTGTTCTTCAGTTACAATATGTTGGTGTATTCATGGAAGTATTATTGACTAGTGATGACTATATTTACTTGGAATAGTCATTACACTATCTTTGTCTTGATTTTAGTGTAAACTTTATCCTTGGATGTATCAGTTTAGTTGCATTGGATGACATATGTATTTTCAGAAAAAGTAGCCTTGACCAATTACTTTATTGATTGGTCCACATCTGTGGCATGTTTTTCAGAAAGACATATGATGGGTTGGCGCACAGAAATGTCACATTCCAATCACGACATGAGAAATGGTTGGATTGCCTGTCCTACTAGGAGGTATTCTTAAAATTAGTTATCCTGTTATAGTGTATCAATACGTATATCTCCCATTAAGAATGACACCTATCTGGATTTCATTATTATCAGAGTTAAAAATCATAATAGGCATTTATAGGTATGATAGACATCTATAAAAGTTATAGAAATTATCATTCTTGGAATTAATATGCTGAACTTTTTTGCATTCTAAATTTTTGATAGTTGTCCTAAATGGAAAAATCTTGTCTCTTAGTGAATAGTTATTAATACACACCATTTATACCAATGACTGATATGCATTTTCCAGGAATGTTAAAATTTTATCACTCACATTCCATCCAAGAATAAGTGTTATTTCTCCAGTATTTGTCTTTTTTCTTGAGATTAGACCTATAGTACTGTAATTTTAAAACAAACAACTCCCCTAGAACTTAACCACAGTTCATTTTTGTTGCATTCAACTGTATGGCAATTAGCATAATATTTAATTTTTTTCCCATTAGAAATGTAGCGGCAAGTGCTGTATGAGAAAGATGTAAGAATCTTGCAGCATAGATAAGCTGTTGTAAATGTGTGTAAAATTACTGACCTCAAATCATTTTGGAATTCAAATGATGCCAACAGTTATCTATGAAAAAATGACCTGCATTGTTTTTAAAGCTTCTCTTTATTATGTGTTTTTAAAGCTCTCTAATTCATCCTAGGTTTTTATCACTTAATTCATCTATATTAATATGTGTCCCCTCTATCTTAAGACTGGGTAATAGAAAACTGAGCACCAAAGTCCACTGAATTAATAAGTGGGAGGAATAATAGAATTCAGAGATTTCTGAGTATTTTTATACATTTTCATATGCTCAGAGACACAAAAATGTAATAAGAAACCATAATTAAAATGCTATAGTAATCATATCATGAATCAATTTGATTTTACAAAATAAAACTTTAGTAGGTCTGTTCCTTTTTATTGTGTACATGTATATGTATACTATATTTTACTCTCTGTGATCAAATTATAGACTAATTATAGACTTTAAATATGTATATATAGACATATTCTTTAATATTCATTGTATTTTACTGTGATCTTTAATTCTAAATCATTTTGAGTCATCAGTTTTTTGAAACTAGCAGAACTTTACTCTTACATATATAACACAATTCCATATAGACCTTCATTATATGAATGCAAGGTAATAAAATTATATATCTTTATTTTTTCCTTTTTCTTTGTTACCTTTTTATTTGTGGGTGAATGAAAAAAACTAAGTGAGTTATTTCACACTAATGAATAATTTTTAGGTCCAGAAGCTGCCCTCCAAGTTTTCTTAAATTGCTGCAATAGTGAAATAAAACTACTTCTTCTGTATATAAAACATGGTTAAACTTTCCAGTAGAAAATCTTCATGTGGAGATAATATAAAATAGAAGATCTTTTATGGTCGTTAGTTTTAAACAGTTATCGAAACAACACCATAGATAATTTAATTCACCCATTTAATTACAACTATTATATTTCTTTCTGGAAGCATTTGTTCAACAATTCCAAAAATTGAATATGAGAAAAAAATAATAAATGTTATTTGTTTCTAAATTGGGCCACTTTGAACTAAATATAGAAGTAGAAAACGTTTGAGTGTCTCTCTTCCATTTTAGATCTTTAACATAGTTGAATATTGAAGGATATATATATATATATATGTTTTTTTCCTTGATGCTGTATTTTTTTAATCAAGTAAATGGAGTTCTTTAGTATCAGAGAGTAAAACTTTTGAAAATTATTTTACTTTTTAAGTTGCTAAAAGTTTTTGAGTCAGAGATATAAATACTAATTCATTTGTATAAGCAGTGATTATTCTAAAAGGTTAACAAAAATCTCAAGTGAACTGCTGATACATGATCATCTATTTCTGGTTTTGAAAATTTTATAAACTGAAAATTTTAACAAGAATTGTCCGTAAGAATGGACATACTCCTTTTAAACTTGAAGAAATTAATTTTCTGAAACTTTTAAATGTAGGATCTAGATTTGGACATTTAGCTTTATTTACCCATCATTTTAGATGTTCTGGGAAGAAATATCTAATGATTTTTCCATGGCATCTACCCTTTTTTTCAGATTCTCGACTGACATTTTATCGTGTTATTGTGTCCACGCTATTTAGTTCCTCCTGGAGCCTTCCGAATTTCACATGCACTGCTTCAATCAGCTCCTGCAGAGTGGATAACTTACCTAGGGACCCAGGCCTTACTGGACAAGCAGCCAATCATGAACAGGGGCAGGCTGGCCTTTTTAAAAAAATTTTGATTTTTATAATTTTTTGCATTTTGAAGTATAGGTATTCATTATAGCAATTTATTGGAAAGTAAAACGCCAGGGAGCTTTTCTGGAAAAACATATCTTTATCTAAAATTGAAGGATTATATGGAAATTAGCCCACCTGTTTTCTTTTCTTTCCTTATTTAATAACTTTTAGATTGTGATTTAAGCACTTTTCTATTTCTAGAAACTAGTGTGTCTGTTTTTTAGTACACGTTTGTGTAATGTAAACTTGCTTGTGTCACTGTGAAAAAGTAGTTTGAAAACTGTACTGTGTATGTACAAAATATACGTTAATGGTATCTTGGGATGGGGAGATGTGTGAGTGAGAACCTCAGGTTTAGTTTGGAAATAGAAGAGAGGGATTTGCCCTCATGAGCTTTAAACTAGGTTCAGATTGTGAATTTATCCTTTATGTATGTCATAAAGGTATAAAGGTCCAACTCTGCCATTTGTTTAAAAGAAAAATGAACTTGATAGAAACCTGACAGATTTTTAACAATTTTAAATCATTTAAAAAACTGTTACAAATCAGACTGTGTTTTAAAATAGCAGTAAAAATTTGGGGCTTTTTTTTTTTTTCAGATATGTACTCATGAGTTAGGTAATAGAGGAAAAAGTGTTATACTCTCCTAATAAATTAAATGCTGGCACTATATGTGAAACTGAAAGTAAATAATAGTTAAATCATTGTGCTATACTTTTAATGTAGATATGGAAAAAAGACTCGTTTTAGAAACTGCAAGAATAAATGTATTTTAAATGCCGACATGTTAGGTTTTTATTTTTTGTTTTATTTTGAAAATATATATAAACTAAATTAGGTTTTTGATTAATGGTTAAGAATAGTGAATAAACAAACATGAATTTAAAAATTAAATTGAATTAGGAATTATAAGACTTTGGTACTTTAATATTCTGTATGAGATAGTGTATTACTATATCAAAGGATGAACTATGTTTTGTGTTGATCAAGAACTTTGCTATTAAAAAAAGATTTATATTTTCTACAGTTACAACGTTGCTTCCCATCTCTCAGACTGAATTTTTGTTGATTTCTTCTTAGCACCGTTAGGCAAGTTAGTGGAATTTAATTTTTATGAAGAAAAACTTAGGACTTTAGATGCTTTCAGTAAAATTTAAAGCCTATTGAAGTTGTTTTGTTAAGATTTTAGTTTAAATCTATGATTGGTATTGATCTTCTTTGACTGGTGGAGTAGAAAGAAACAACTTTTTCTATGCACAGATTTTATACAAAAACGATTTTTCTCAGTGCCTTCTGTTCTTTATTTAGATGTTTGGAAGCCAAATTTTATATGTCTTGTTCACATAGTAGTGAGAAGTAGCAGGAAGACTATAATTAAAATAGACAAAAAATTATTGTTAGGACATTGTCTATCATACGGAGCTGTACTTTGTAGAATTTCTGTGGTACTTTATGTTTCTTTCTCCCTAAAAACAAAAATAAATTAGTTATATAATAGTAAATTAAAATTGTATAATATAAGCCCTACTTGGGTATTTGTGGCAATTCAGGAGTAATTGCTTTATCATCATTCTGTTCGGAAGTAATTGCATTGCTTTTGGTGACTGTAGCTTACATTTAGAATTCAGTCAATTGGGTCATATGCCATTTTTATAAATTGAAAATATAATGCCATAAAATGTGAATTTTTGAAGATATATGGATTCTGATTTTGCTGAATTTTTTAGGTTTTTTGTTTGTTGTAAAAACTGTATTTCTACCAAAGGAATAGAATGTTAAATGCTTACTCAGCAAGAATTCTAAAGCATGAGTTAAGTTGGGATAAATGACTTAAAATTGTTTCTTAATTTGTTATGAATAAACTTTTTTTGAAGTTTATTTCTGAGTTGTTTAATGTTTTTGTAGTACTGAATGCTAATTTTGAAAACAATGTTTCAGAAACATTTAAAAAACAATTTTAGCCATCTTCTATAGATGAACGGTCAGTCAGTATCATTCTTAAAATTCTTTTTTGAAGGTATCCAAAATTATTTCCTTCTGCACAGAACAAACAGTTAATGTGATGTTTATGCATTGGGTTTTTGATGTTTGAGTCTTTAAATTGCCACATAGTCTGAAAATAATTTTATTTTACTAGTAATGCTTTTGGGATATTTATTATTTTTTATATATGGAGGTTGAGCACCATCTATTGGTCAACCTGAAGTATATTAATTTGCGAATTCAGCAAAAATTGTTACTTAATTACATTCC
This sequence comes from Macaca thibetana thibetana, assembly GCF_024542745.1. NCBI lineage: Eukaryota > Metazoa > Chordata > Mammalia > Primates > Cercopithecidae > Macaca > Macaca thibetana. Next base: position 73,202,583 of record NC_065583.1, read on the forward strand.
TTACTGAGGTTCTACATATTACATGATTTTGTCACAATAAGATCTTCGTCTAGAGTATACCTGCCTTTACTGTTGTAGACTATAAAATGACTCACCTTTACTATTTAAGTTTCTAACTTTGCTATATACTACTGAATTATAAGTTATCCTCTAAAATAGGTGAATAGTCTTAACCCTGTGTTAAGAATATACCCTGTTTATTTATGGAGTTATTCAAGGTGATTATTTGCTTTATGTGGAGATTATCCAATTGAAGCAGAATAGATAGGTGATTTATATATTGTTACCTATGCATACTAGGTTTATTATTTCAGAAAATGATGCTAAATTTAATATTTAAGATAATAGATAATAAAATACTTTTTGTTTTCCTTTAATATCAATTTGAACGAAAAATATTTATTATCTAATTGAGCAACAATGGAATTAGGTATATTAAAAACAAAAATAGCCATTTTTGTTACTAATATATAATTTTTAGAATTTTGATTTTTATCATATTGAATGTGTTATTTTGTTTGAAATGGATACAGCTGAAGTGTGTATTAGTAAATGAAGTTTTAATTTTAAAAGATATTTTAATGATTTAATACAGATATTAATAAAGCTTATTTTCTCAGAGCAAAGCAAAAAAAAATAAATGTGAAATGACATTTCATGGTCTCAAAGATATTAAAAATGTGTATTCTTTAAGACTAGATATAGAAGGCAACTCTGGTACTTCTCTCCATTCCTGACATCAAAGTGAGGCTACAGCTGTATCAAAGTCTTAACCCTCATACATTAATAATGTACAGTAAATAAATCAGTGCTTTTGGGTTTTAGGGAGGGTGATTTTTTTTATTTTAAGTTGTACTTTCTAAACATAAATCATTCATTACTTAGTATTAGATGTATTCTTAGCAAGAAAATAGTTATAAATAAGGCCAAAAGAAACAAGTTTAAGAAACTAAATTGGTATTTTATGTTTCATAACAGAAAGTCACTGATTTTTTATATGAAAATAAAGACTTGTAGTATCCGCAGTATTATACTGTTTCAAATCATGAATCATATACTGATTCCCGTTGACTCCTGTTGCTTTTTCCTTATCCACTTAATGTCATCACTTCTTCCTAGTGTTCTAATCTAGAAACTTGAGACTCAGCTTTGATTCTTCCCTATCTCTTATCTTTCTCCTAAAAATTTAGTGTCTAAGCTTTGGAAATAACTTTTTTCTTTCTTTCAGTCTTACTCATTTCTCTGTTCCAGAGAGCTTGTTGTATAATGTTGACTAATTGAATTACTAATGTTATTGTCTCCAATCTCTTTCCTGTTCCACCATATTCTTACTAACACTGAAAGGTTTTTTTTGGTGGTGGTTGTTTGTTTTTTGGGTTTTTTTGGTTTTGTTTAATTTTCCTACTAAAACACTTGACTGGTCATTTTAAAGATTCTTTAATGGCTGTTGACTGTGTGCTACACAATCGAATCTAAATTCCTTAGGATGTCACTCACTAGAACTTTATGGTCTTGTTCCAATTGACCTTTTTAGCCTTACTTTTTTCCTTTCTCCTTCCCCTTCCTACCTTTTGAGACCTGAGGCACAGGCCAAATTTGTGAAGTGTTACTTTAAGAATTAATCATGCTGGTTTGAGCTCTACTAGCAATTGGATTGTATTACTGGAATCCTAGAAGGTTTGTTGGTTGCGTGTGTGTTGATAGTTGGTGAACTCTTTGAAAACAGTAACCATGATTTGTTTTGTTTGTTTGATTTGCCAATTTCAAGTCTTACGGATAGTGCTTGGCATGCAGGAGTCTGTATAATAATATAGTAAAGAGTATGGACTCTGGAGCAGACTGTCTGGGTTCAATTCTTAGCTCCTCTACTTTGTCTCTTTGAACAATTTACTTAATGCCCTAGCCCTTCAGTAAAATGGGTATTATAACAGTATTTATGTTATAAGATTACTATGAGGATTAAATGTTTTAATATATATATAATGTGCTTAGAACATTACATGGTATTATGTACTCTGTATGTAGGTGCATATGAGAATTAAATGCTCAATGTTATTTTTAATATTTAAAAATATTAAAAAGAATAATTTACTATATTTCAAAATTTGGAAAAGTACGTAAATTTGGGAGAAAGTTCTTAAAGATTTTTTCTTGTAGTAAAATATCAGAAATGTTAATTGAAAATCTTTTCTTGACTGAAAAATATTTTGTTTAAAATTTTACTAAGAATCGAATTGTGTAAAGTTTCAGTAAATAATATATCCTTCAGAGTTAAGAAAAGTGCACTTTTATATAAATATTTTATGTTGTCGCTGCATTGTGTTAATGTCACTCTGAATAACTATTAACCAAAATGTGTCTTTTTTAGAAATATAAATACTGTTAAGAACAAAAGTAAATTGGCACCTTTTCTGTAAAAGTAGACTTTTAAATTTAAAAATGGAGATCTAACATAGGTGTTTTTGTTTTAGATGTAGGCTGAATATAGTAACATTAGTAGATGACTTTAAAGAACAACTGTGGATATGAAGTAAGTCATTCTGTAACAAGGCTTATTGCAGAAACAGACTTGCTTATGACTAATAATGTCTTAGATATGGATTTTTTTTGTTTTTTTAGTTTGTTTTTATATTTGTTGTCATGATGAGTTTTCTTACCACTTCTAGCCAAGTTCAGAGTAAAGATTTGCCTTTACGCAATTTGCTTTCAGTGGTTTTTGGAGGAAGAATATGGATGGATATAAATGTCAAGAGAAGAGAGAGAGAGTTAAGTTTGATTTCTTCAGCTTGAGATTTTTATTCATCGTTTGGCATTGTAAGATGAAGGTTAAAAGCCTCTGTTGGGATATAAACTTCTGAAACTAGACAGTTCTCCTCAAAAATTCATAAAAATATTTATAATGAATGAGAATCACTGAGTAATGTTAATGTTAGCTTAGATGATAAAGCACAAAGTATTTTTTAGGAGCCTACAGCTATTAGGAATTACAAAAAGTATATCCTTCAGACAATAAGGTAAGAAGAGTTCATCCTTTTTTGGGTTAGAGCCTGTATTTTGAACACTAATGTCAGTAAGAATATATATATATAGTATATCCTTTCAAAATACTGTCGATATGTATTGTTTTCTTTCTTTGAATGCTTATGTTAGAAATAAATATAGATTTGACAATCAGTATTTGTTTAATATCATGTCTGCTTTGAATTTTTTATCTTAATGATTGAAATACATTACTCCTCCTTTTTTTTTTTTTTTTTTTTTTTTTTTTTTTTTTTTCTGAAACAGAGTCTCACTTTGTCTCCCAGGCTGGAGTGCTGGAGTGCAGTGGTATGATCTCGTCTCACTGCAACCTCCGCTTCCTGGGTTCAGTGGTTCTTGTGCTTCAGCCTCCCAAGTAGCTGGAATTACAGGCGTGTACCACCATGCCCGGCTGATTTTTGTATTTTTAGTAGAGGTGGGGTTTCACCAGGTTGACCAGGCTGGTCTTGAATTCCTGACCTCAAGTGATCCGCCCACCTCGGCCTCCCAAAGTACTGAAATTACAGGCATGAACCACCACGCCTGGCCAAAATATATTTCTTCTGAGTGAGATACTCATTATTGATAATGTTCTTAAATAATTTGTGCAGTGGTAAAATTTATGACTTAACAGAAAATACCTGTTTGCTTTTTATGGTGTTTCATCATTTGATTATAAAATATACCATGATTTAGCAAGCAAGTCTGGTTTATTTGGAAAAGTTACTTAAATATATCATCTTCATTTTAGACTTATAATTTTGAAGCTGTATTTTTGTTTTGGAAACTGTATATGAGTCCCTAAAAGTTGTGTGGTCAGAATCAGGTAGAGACTTAAAACTTAGGAAATTATAGAGGAAACAGAAGTATTCCAATATTATTTTCTAGGAATAAAATCATGCATGTCCCCATATTTGAAAATGTCTTTCACTTAATGGAATTCACAATTTTCACACTTTGTTTTAGATGTGAAAGCTTTCAATAGTTTCTTGTGAATAGGCCACTAAAATTAGTGTAAAATATTTCAGTTTTCTAAAATAACTTATTAGTATTACGATATTTCACTTTATAATGAGAAATCTTTATTGTAAGATGTGATGATTCCTAACAAGAAATATTTAAAGTATCAGCAATAACCATATTTTCAGACTAATAAGAAACTAATATAGGTATACTGTTTCTATTCAACAAGTATTTTTACAGTGTCTAATAAATACTGACATTATGCTAAGTCTTGGTATTTCCCAATTAAATATTTAGGAGGAGAAAGACATTAATAGAGAATTAAAATGTGATGTTCTAAGTGCTATGTAATAAGGCATGATTGAAAAGAAACTTAGAGCATTGATTAAGTCTTCTTGGGAGTTCAGGGGTTTTTTGCGAGGTCATGATACCTCAGCTAGTTTATAAAGATTTGAAGAATATTTCCAGGTGGATAGCAGAAAATGAAGGGATTTTAGGTTGAGGGAGCAGTATATGTAAAGTTCTGGTGGGCATTTAGAGAGAAAGTTCAGGAAGAACAGACTGTGGATCATGAGGCTAACTAGAGATATAGACTATAAAAGCTTTTGGGGGGGCTGGGCATGGTGGCTCACGCCTGTAATCCTAGCACTTTGGGAGGTTGAGGCAGGCGAATCACCTGAGGTCAGGAGTTTGAAACCAGACTGACTAACATGGAGAAACCCCATCTCTACTAAAAATACAAAATTAGCTGGGTGTGGTGGTGCGTGCCTGTAATCCCAGCTACTTGGAAGGGTGAGGCAGGAGAATTGATTGAACCTGGGAGGTGGAGGTTGCGGTGAGCCAAGATCACGCCATCCATTGCACTCCAGCCTGAACAACAAAAGCGAAACTCCATCTCCAAAAAAAAAAAAAAAAAAAAAAACAACAAAACCAAAGCTTTTTGGATGCTATGTTAACAATTTTGGCTTTTATCCTTTAAGCATTGGGGAGATATTAAATAATTTTGAATAGAATAGTAACACACATCTATTTACATTTTTGAATTATTATTCTGATCATTCTGTAGAGGATGGAGATAGAAAGACCAATTAAAGGAATTACTACAATAGTACAGGAAAGAAATGATGACCGCCTGAACTGAGGGCAGTGATAGTGAGAGGAGAGAGGTATTAAGGAAGTAGGGTCAGCCAGCAAGTCTTGATTATTAATTATACATTGGGTTCAGAATGTTTTTTGCAGTACTTAAGACTGACTGCTGGGTTTCTGGCTTGAACTACTAGTCCTTGACATAGTTATTAATGGAAAGAGGACATAGTTTTGGGAATGGGTGGACTTCAGTAGTAAACATGTCTCATTTGAGATGTCAGAGAACACTTGGTTAGGAATGTCTAAGTATGCAGTTGGATATCTTGAGATCTGGAACTCAAGACATGGCAATTTGGAAGTTAGCGTACTGGTCCCAAACTCACTTCATTATTTTCATTTTGTTAGTTTGTTAATATTCCTCTAAGAACGGGTAAAGTAATGAGAATAAGGAGAATTTAGAACTTAAGTTAAAGAACTTTTGGAAAAATAAATGTCTGTGTAGAGCCTATTTCACACTTAAGGAAACTGCCTGGGATTCATTTCTCCTGCCAGTAATTTCAGTTCTCTGCTACCAGCTGTCTTGTAGGATCAGTGAAGTTGTTTTAAGGAAAAGTAGAGCACATGATGACCTGGCTCTTCTGAATACTTACAAACTTAGAGGATGCCTAACTTTTTAGCATGCCTCCAACTCACCTAGGTGCACTATTTGTAGTTTTTTGTTGCATATATCATTGTTTCTCTCTGTTGGTGTGAGCAGTTGAGAGTTGACAGAATATAATCAGTAAGGTGGTAACAATAATTGTTTTGATATCATTGCCACTCATATCATTTATTTCACAGTTGCAGAAATGGAACTAGTCCAATATTTAATACCTCAACATTTTATATGTATTGTATAATATACATGAGTGTAGGTTTTGGATGCAATGTTCTTTCCAGGACAATTTAAATCTGTTCTTTAACTATTTTAAATGGCGTTGCATATGTGGTATGAACTTTTTTGTTTCCACTTCTGCAGTTTTAATATTCTGTATGTCATGGAAATATTTTTGTTAATTTTTAAATTGTGATCTATATAACATACAGAAAACAGGATTGAACATTGGCATTAATTGAATCACTGTATATACTTGAAATTGCTTAATATGCCATCAATTTACAGGATGTAATTCAAACATTATTTGCAATAACAATCCCCAAAATACCAAGGAATAAATCCAACAAAAGATATGTAAGACTTTTATGGAAAAAAATTATACAACTTTGTTGAAAGATGTAGGATCTAAATAAATGGAGATCAGTGTTACGCTTTTGGATGGGAAAACAGGAATTTCTGTTCTATAGTTTCTATTCTGTAATTTCTGTGATTGAATAGAAATTCCCCCAAAATTAATCCATTAAGTTCAATACAATCCCAATCAAAATCCCAACTAGCATTTTCTTTTTACAATATTTGACAATTTGATTTAAAATTGACATGGGAAAGTAAGAGCAAGAAGAGCCAAATAATTTTGGAGAACACTAAGGGTCATTCATCTTACCAAATACCAAGATTTACCATACAGGAATGGTAAATTAAAATAGCGTGATCATGAGACATGGGGTAAAAAAGCCACTAATGAAACAGTCTGCCTTTTCAGTCTTGCTTCCTAACTCCTCCTTGTGTACAACGACATGCCAGCCAACCTGAGCTATATGTGCTAACATTCACGCCCAGTACTGTGTGCCTTTGCTATTGCTATTCTACAGAATTCTCTTCATCCCTATGGACTCTACTTCACTGAATCTAAGATGTGTTATTAATTTATGTACTACTAAGAAAAAATGTTGCCAATTAAACTGACACACCATCATTGCCAGATACACCCAGCTTCAGAGATGTTAAAACATGAAAATGTGTCTTAAGATTTATGGAAGATGGTATTTAAAATGCCAGTGTCTCCACTAAAAATATCCCTTGGTTTCTCTTATCTGAAAGTAGATTCTCTCCCTGTGAATCTGCATAGCATGCATTTGTGCATTTTTTGTGAGTGTTTTATAGAGTAAAATACACTTGCACAAAGACTTTCCTCTGAATTTTTCATTTTAGAAGGTATCTCCTACAATAATTTTAATAGGACCAAGAGTTACCAAATATTGAGCACATACTGTAAGTCATGTGATAGTTGCTTTAAGGATGTTATCGTGGCTGTTAGGCAAACTTCCAAGGCAATTTCTGTTCTTCAGATTTTGACATAGGAAACTGGAACTTAGAGTTTAAGAAATTTTCCCCAAAACACAGTTATAGGGTTGGAACCCCAGACTGCCTAACTTCAAAGCCATGTCATGTCATGGCAGCATCTGCCTGTTTCCTCTCTGCTTCCCTCTCCTGATTACAGTAAGCTCTTTGAGCATAGACACCACACATTTTGCATCTTTATAGTCCCCATACCTTCTTATACCATCCCTTGAAACCTAATGAATGGTCAATAATCTGTAGAATGAATAAAAGTAGAGGAGGAGATCAGGGCACTTCTTCAAACTGATACCTCTTTACATATTGGTCCACTGTTTATTTGTGTGTGAGATCAGCACAAAGGAGGTGTAAGTAATTGAGGCTGAGCTATTCCTTTAACACCAAATATTAGAATAAAGAATAGATGTAACTTCCTAATTCAAGGATCATCTTAACATTTTAGAAAAATATTTTTGAATTAAATTTACATATTCATTATAGAAAAGATGAAAAGTGGAGAAAAAGAAAATTAATAATACATTATCAAGCATGTACTATGAACTAGGTACTTTGTGTGTGTTATATCATTTAATTTACAAAACAACATAATCATATAGGTATTGTTATCTCTATTTTGCACATGAGAAAGCTGTAGCTAAGAGCTGTCATTCATTTACCCATGATGTCATTACTAGTAAGTAGAGGTGTTCCAGTTTGCTTAACTTCAGAGTTCATACTTCTCTCTTTTTGTTGGTTTTCTGTATTTAAACTTGGTATAAATAGGATCAATAGTGAACTTTCTGCAGTTTTCATTTTCTGCCCAACAGTTTTTGAGATGTCATCAGCATTGCTTCATATAGTTTTACTTCATTCAAGTAATTAAAAATGTTTCTAAAAGTAGTAAGTGTACATAGTTTAAAAAGTCAAAGTTATGTTTAAAGTGAAGAGTAGATACCTCTCCATTTTTTAGTCTTCTCCACAGAGACAGCTGCTTTCAACTTTTTCTTATTGTATTTCCTCTTTTGTTTACACAGATTTCTCACTGCCATTTCCTGACTTTTAAATTTTAATTACGTAATGCCTTTCTACTATGAAAGAAAATAATTTAGTACTTTTCCTCCCTTCCATCATTTTCTGTTTTTTTCTCTTCCCATCCTTCCAATATATTTATACAACACTGTCATTACTATGTGAACATTTGCAACAGAGCTACATAGTATACTGTGTTCAGTTTTCCCCCGTTTTTGTAACTTGTGGTTGTTTGCAAGCATACCTCATTTTGTTTTTTGTTTTTGAGATGGAGTCTCACTCTGTCGCACAGGCTGGAGTGCAGTGGCCCGGATCTCAGTTCACTGTAAACTCCGCCTGCCGGGTTCACACCATTCTCCTGCTTCAGCCTGAGTAGCTGGGACTACAGGCGCCCACCACCACGCCTAGCTAATTTTTTGTATTTTTAGTAGAGATGGGGTTTCACCATGTTAGCCAGGATGGTCTCAATCTTCTGACCTCGTGATCTGCCTGCCTCGGCCTCCCAAAGTGCTAGGATTACAGGCATGAGCCACCGCGCCCGGCCGCATACCTCATTTTATTGTGCTTTGTTTTATTGTGCTTCTGAGATACTGTGTGTTTTGCAAATTGAAGGTTTGTGGCAACCTTACATCAGGCAAGTCTGTTGGTCCCGTTTTTTCAATAGCATGTGTTAATTTCGTGTCTCTAGAGTGTCATATTTTGGTAACTCACAACTTTTTTTTTCTAAATGTGATTTTAAGCTTAAGATCTTGTTGTTGAACTTTTAGGTTCAGGGGTACATGTGCAGGTTTCTTATATAGGTAAATTGCATGTTGGGGGGGTTTGCTTTACAGAATATTTTGCCACCCAAGTAACAAGCATAGTGCCTGATATAAGGTAGTTTTTTGATCCTCACGCTCCTCCTCCCCTCCACCCTCAAGTAGGCCCTGGTGTCTGTTGTTCACTTCTTAGTGTTCATAGGTACTCAGTGGTTATCTCCCACTTGTGAGAACATGTGGTATTTGGTTTTCTGTTCCTTTGTTAGTTTACTTGGGATAATGGCCTCTAGCTCCATCCATGTTGCTACAAAGGATAGGATCTCATTCTTTTTATGACTGTAGTATTCCATGGTGTATATATACCACATTTTCTTTATTTAGTTTACCATCAGTGGGTATTCAGGTTGATTCCATGTCTTTGCTATTGTGAATAGTGCTGTGATGAACTTACATGTCCGTTTGTCTGTAGGGCAGGATGACTTATATTTCTTAGGGTATATACCTAAGATATATAGGTATGGGTTGAATGATAATTCTGCTTTGGGTCCTTTGAGAATCACCACACTGCTTTTCCCAATGGCTGAACTACTTTACATTCCGACCAGTGGTGTTAGAAGCATTCCCCTTTGTCTGCAGCCTCACCAACACGTTGTTATTTTTTTTTAAATAATAATCATTCTGACTAGGGTGAGATAATACCTCATTGTGGTTTTACTTTGCATTTCTTTAATGATTAGTGATGTTGAGCATTTTTCATATACTTATTGGCCATGTATATGTCTTCTTTTGAGAAGTGTCTGTTCATATCCTTTGCCCACTTTTTAATGGGATTGTTTGCTTTTTGCTTGTTGATTTGTTTAAGTTCCTTATAAATTCTAGATATTAGACCTTTGTCAGATGCATAGTTTGCAAATATTTTCTCCCATTTTGTAGATTGTTTACTCTGTCAATAGTTTCCTTTGCTGTGTAGAAGCTCTTTAATGAGGTCCTATTTGTCAATTTTTGTTTTTGTTGCAATTGCTTTTACTTCGTCATGAAATCTTTGCCAGGTCCTGTGTCCAAAATAGTATTTCCTACGTTATCTTTCAGTATTTTTGTAGTTTTAGGTTTTATATTTAAGTCTTTAATTGATCTTGAGTTGATTTTTATAGATGGTATAAGGAAGGGATCCAGTTTCAATCTTCTGCATGTGGCTAACCAGTTATCCCAGCACCATTTATTGAATAGGGAGTCTTTTTTCCCATTGCTTGTTTTTGTTGACTTTGTTGAAGATTAGTTTGTTGTAGGTGTGTGTCATTTCTGGTCTCTCTATGCTGTTCCATTTATCTATGTGTCTTTTTTTCTACGGGTATAATGCTGTTTTGGTTACCATAGCCTAGTATTATAAAATCAGGGAACGTGGTGCCTCCAGACTTGTTCTTTTTGCTTAGGATTGCTGTGGTTATTCAGGCTCTTTTTTGGTTCCATATCAATTTTAAAATAGTTTTTTTCTAATTCTATGAATAATGTCATTGGTAGTTTGATGGGAATAGCATTGAATCTCTAAACTGCTTTTGGCAGTATGGCCATTTTAACAATATTGATTCTTCCTAACTATGAGCATGGAGTGTTTTTCTGTGTCATCTCTGATTTCCTTGAGCAGTGTTTTGTAATTCTTACTATAGAGATCCTTCACCTCTCTAGTTAGCTGTATTCCTGGGTATTTTATTCTTTTTTGTGGCGACTGTGAATTGGATTGCATTCTTGATTTGGCTCTCAGCTTGGATGTTGTTTGTATATAGGAATGATACTGATTTTTGTACATTGATTTTGTGTCCTGAAACTTTGCTAAAGTTGTCAGTTCAAGGAGCTTTTGGGCAGATGCTATAGGGTTTTCTAGGTATAGAATCATATAGTCTGCAACAGGGATGGTTTTGACTTCATCTTTTTCTGTTTGGCCGACTTTCATTCCTTGTTCTTGCCTAATTGCTCATCTACGACGTCCAGTACTATGTTGAATATAAATAGTGAGAGAGGACATCCTATTCTTCTTCTGGTTCTCTAGGAGAATGCTTCCAGCTTTTGCCCATTCAGTATGATGTTGGCTGTGGGTTTGTCATAGATGGCTCTTATTATTTTCTTTTTCTTTTTTTATTATTATACTTTAACTTCTAGGGTACATGTGCATAACGTGCAGGTTTGTTACATATGTATACTTGTGCCATGTTGCTGTGCTGCAACCATCAACTCATCAGCACCCATCAACTCGTGATTTACATCAGGTATAACTCCCAATGCAATCCCTCCCCCTCCCCCCTCCCCCCACCCCATAATAGGCCCCAGTGTGTGATGTTCCCCTTCCCGAGTCCAAGTAATCTCATTGTTCAGTTCCCACCTATGCGTGAGAACATGTGGTGTTTGGTTTTCTGTTCTTGTGATAGTTTGCTGAGAATGATGGTTTCCAGCTGCATCCATGTCCCTACAAAGGACACAAATTCATCCTTTTTTATGGCTGCATAGTATTCCATGGTGTATATGTGTCATATTCTCTTACTCCAGTCTGTCAGTCATGGACATTTGGGTTGATTCCAAGTCTTTGCTATTGTGAATAGTGCCTCAATGAACATACGTGTGCATGTGTCTTTATAGCAGCATGATTTATAATCCTTTGGGTATATACCCAGTAATGGGATGGCTGGGTCATATGGTACTTCTAGTTCTAGATCCTTGAGGAATCACCATACTGTTTTCCATAATGGTTGAACTAGTTTACAATCCCACCAACAGTGTAAAAGTGTTCTTATTTCTCCACATCCTCTCCAGCACCTGTTGTTTCCTGACTTTTTAATGATTGCCATTCTAACTGGTGTGAGATGGTATCTCATTGTGGTTTTGATTTGCATTTCTCTGATGGCCAGCATGACGAGCATTTTTTCATGTGTCTGTTGGCTGTATGCATGTCTTCTTTTGAGAAATGTCTGTTCATATCCTTTGCCCACTTTTTGATGGGGTTGTTTGTTTTTTTCTTGTAAATTTGTTTGAGTTCTTTGTAGATTCTGGATATTAGCCCTTTGTCAGATGAGTAGATTACAAAAATTTTCTCCCATTGTGTAGGTTGCCTGTTCACTCTGATGATAGTTTCTTTTGCTGTGCAGAAGCTCTTTAGTTTAATTAGATCCCATTTGTCAATTTTGGCTTTGTTGCCGTTGCTTTTGGTGCCATTGCTTTTGGTGTTTTAGACATGAAGTCCTTGCCCATGCCTATGTCCTGAATGGTATTCCGTAGGTTTTCTTCTACGGTTTTTATGGTATTAGGTCTAACATTTAAGTCTCTAATCCACCTTGAATTAATTTTCGTATAAGGAATAAGGAAAGGATCCAGTTTCAGCTTTCTACTTATGGCTAGCCAATTTTCCCAGCACCATTTATTAAATAGGGAATCCTTTCCCCATTTTTTGTTTTTCTCAGATTTATCAAAGATCAGATGGCTGTAGATGTGTGGTATTATTTCTGAGGACTCTGTTCTGTTCCATTGGTCTATATCTCTGTTTTGGTACCAGTACCATGCTGTTTTGGTTACTGTAGCCTTGTAGTATAGTTTGAAGTCAGGTAGCGTGATGCCTCCAGCTTTGTTCTTTTGACTTAGGATTGTCTTGGCAATGCGGGCTCTTTTTTGGTTCCATATGAACTTTAAAGCAGTTTTTTCCAATTCTGTGAAGAAACTCATTGGTAGCTTGATGGGGATGGCATTGAATCTATAAATAACCTTGGGCGGTATGGCCATTTTCATGATGTTGATTCTTCCCATCCATGAGCATGATATGTTCTTCCATTTGTTTGTGTCCTCTTTTATTTCACTGAGCAGTGGTTTGTAGTTCTCCTTGAAGAGGTCCTTTACATCCCTTGTAAGTTGGATTCCTAGGTATTCTATTCTCTTTGAAGCAATTGTGAATGGAAGTTCATTCCTGATTTGGCTCTCTGTTTGTCTGTTACTGGTATATAAGAATGCTTGTGATTTTTGCACATTAATTTTGTATCCTGGGACTTTGCTGAAGTTGCTTATCACCTTAAGGAGAATTTGGGCTGAGATGATGGGGTTTTCTAAATATACAATCATGTCATCTGCAAACAGGGACAATTTGACTGCTTCTTTTCCTAACTGAATACCCTTGATTTCTTTCTCTTGCCTGATTGCCCTAGCCAGAACTTCCAACACTATGTTGGATAGGAGTGGTGAGAGAGGGCATCCCTGTCTTGTGCCAGTTTTCAAAGGGAATTTTTCCAGTTTTTGCCCATTCAGTATGATATTGGCTGTGGGTTTGTCATAAATAGCTCTTACTATTTTGAGATACGTGCCATCAATAGCGAATTTATTGAGAGTTCTTAGCGTGAAGGGCTGTTGAATATTGTCGAAGGCCTTTTCTGCATCTATTGAGATAACCATGTGGTTTTTGTCTTTGGTTCTGTTTATATGCTGGATTACGTTTATTGATTTGCGTATGTTGAACCAGCCTTGCATCCCCGGGATGAAGCCCACTTGATCATGGTGGATAAGCTTTTTGATGTGCTACTGGATCCGGTTTCCCAGTATTTTATTGAGGATTTTTGCATCGATGTTCATCAGGGATATTGGTCTAAAATTCTCTTTTTTTGTTGTGTCTCTGTCAGGCTTTGGTATCAGGATGATGTTGGCCTCATAAAATGAGTTAGGGAGGATTCCCTCTTTTTCTATTGATTGGAATAGTTTCAGAAGGAATGGCACCAGCTCCTCCTTGTACCTCTGGTAGAATTCAGCTGTGAATCCATCTGGTCCTGGACATTTTTTGGTTGGTAGGCTATTAATTATTGCCTCAATTTCAGAGCCTGCTATTGGTCTATTCAGGGATTAAACTTCTTCCTGGTTTAGTCTTGGGAGAGTGTAAGTGTCCAGGAAATTATCCATTTCTTCTGGATTTTCTAATTTATTTGCGTAGAGGTGTTTATAGTATTCTCTGATGGTAGTTTGTATTTCTGTGGGGTCAGTGGTGATATCCCCTTTATCATTTTTTATTGTGTCTATTTGATTCTTCTCTCTTTTCTTCTTTACTAGTCTTGCTGGCAGTCTGTCAGTTTAGTTGATCTTTTCAAAAACCAAATCCTGGATTCATTGATTTTTTGGGAGGGTTTTTTGTGTCTCTATCTCCTTCAGTTCTGCTCTGATCTTAGTTATTTCTTGCCTTCTTCTAGCTTTTGAATGTGTTTGCTCTTGCTTCTCTAGTTCTTTTAATTGTGGTGTTAGAGTGTCAATTTTAGATCTTTCCAGCTTTCTCTTGTGGGCATTTAGTGCTATAAATTTCCCTCTACACACTGCTTTCAATGTGTCCCAGAGATTCTGGTATGTTGTATCTTTGTTCTCATTGGTTTCAAAGAACATCTTTATTTCTGCCTTCATTTCGTTATGTACCCAGTAGTCATTCAGGAGCAGGTTATTCAGTTTCCATGTAGTTGAGCGGTTTTGACTGAGTTTCTTAGTCCTGAGTTCTAGTTTGATTGCACTGTGGTCTGAGAGACAGTTTGTTATAATTTCTGTTCTTGTACATTTGTTGAAGAGTGCTTTACTTCCAATTATGTGGTCAGTTTTGGAATAAGTGCGATGTGGTGCTGAGAAGAATGTATATTCTGTTGATTTGGGGTGGAGAGTTCTGTAGGTGTCTATTAGGTCTGCTTGGTGCAGAGATGAGTTTAATTCCTGGATATCCTTGTTGACTTTCTGTGTCGTTGATCTGTCTAATGTTGACATTGGGGTGTTGAAGTCTCCCATTATTATTGTATGGGAGTCTGAGTCTCTTTGTAAGTCTCTAAGGACTTGCTTTATGAATATGGGTGCTTCTGTATTGGGTGCATATATATTTAGGATAGTTAGCTCTTCCTGTTGAATTGATCCTTTTACGATTATGTAATGGCCTTCTTTGTCTCTTTTGATCTTTGATGGTTTAAAGTCTGTTTTATCAGAGACTAGGATTGCAACCCCTGCTTTTTTTTTGATGTCCATTTGCTTGGGGATCTTCCTCCATTCCTTTATTTTGAACCTATGTGTGTCTCTGCATGTGAGATGGGTCTCCTGAATACAGCAGACTGATGGGTCTTGACTCTTTATCCAATTTGCCAGTCTGTGTTTTTTAATTGCACCATTTAGTCCATTTACATTTAAAGTTAATATTATTATATGTGAACTTGATCCTGTCATTATGATATTAGCTGGTTATTTTGCTCGTTAGTTGATGCAGTTTCTTCCTAGCATCGATGGTCTTTACATTTTGGCATGTTTTTGCAATGGCTGGTACCGGTTGTTCCTTTCCATGTTGAGTGTTTCCTTCAGGGTCTCTTGTAGGGCAGGCCTGATGGTGACAAAATCTCTCAGCATTTGCTTGTCTGTAAAGGATTTTATTTCTCCTTCACTCTTGAAACTTAGTTTGGCTGGATATGAAATTCTGGGTTGAAAATTCTTTAAGAATGTTGAATATTGGCCCCCACTCTCTTCTGGCTTGTAGAGTTTCTGCTGAGAGATCTGCTGTTAGTCTGATTGGCTTCCCTTTGTGGGTAACCCGACCTTTCTCTCTAGCTGCCCTTAACAGTTTTTCCTTCATTTTAACTTTGGTGAATCTGACGATTATGTGTCTTGGAGTTGCTCTTCTTGAGGAGTATCTTTGTGGCATTCTCTGTATTTCCTGAATTTGAATGTTGTCCTGCCTTACTAGGTTGGGGAAGTTCTCCTGGATGATATCCTGAAGAGTGTTTTCCAACTTAGTTCCATTTTCCCCCTCATTTTCAGGCACCCCAATCAGACATGGATTTGGTCTTTTCACCAATCCCATACTTCTTGAAGACTTTGTTCATTTCTTTTTCCTCTTTTTTCTTTAGACTTCTCTTCCCGCTTCATTTCATTCATTTGATCCTCAATTGCTGATACTCTTTCTTCCAGTTGATTGAGTCGGTTACTGAAGCTTGTGCATTTGTCACATATTTTGCATGTCATGGTTTTTATCTCTGTGAATTCGTTTATGGCCGCCTCTGCATTGATTATTCTAGTTATCCGTTCTTCCATTCTTTTTTCAAGATTTTTAGTTTCTTTGTGCTGGCTACATAATTCCTCCTTTATCTCTGAGAAGTTTGATGGACTGAGCCTTCTTCTCTCAACTCGTCAAAGTCATTCTCCGTCCAGCTTTGATCCATTGCTGGCGATGAGCTGCGTTCCTTTGGAGGGGGAGATGCACTCTTATCTTTTGAATTTCCAGCTTTTCTTCCCTGCTTTTTCCCCATATTTGTGGTTTTATCTGCCTTTGGTCTTTGATGGTAGTGACTTACTGATGGGGTGTGGTGTGGGTGTCCTTTCTGTTTGTTAATTTTCCTTCTAACAGTCAGGACCCTCAGCTGTAGGTCTGTTGGAGATTGCTTGAGGTCCACTCCAGACCCTGTTTGCTTGGGTATCAGCAGCAGAGACTGCAGCAGACAGATTATTGCTGATCAGCAAGTGTACCTGTCTGATTCTTGCTTTGGAAGCTTCCTCTCAGGGGTGTACCCCACCCTGTGAGGTACAAGTCTGCACCTAGTGGGGGATGTCTCCCAGTTAGGCTACTCAGGGGTCAGGGACCCACTTCAGCAGGCAGTCTGTCCGTTCTCAGATCTCAACCTCCGTGTTGGGAGATCCACTGCTCTCTTCACAGCTGTCAGACAGGGTCGTTTGCATCTGCAGAGGTTTCTGCTGCTTTTTGTTTAGCTGTGCCCTGTCCCCAGAGGTGGAGTCTACAGAGACAGGCAGGTTTCCTTGAGCTGCTATGGGCTCCACCCAGTTCGAGCTTCCCAGTGGCTTTGTTTACGTACTTAAGCCTCAGCAATGGCGGGTCCACCTCCCCGAGCCTGGCTGCTGCCTTGCAGTTAGATTGCAGACTGCTGTGCTAGCAATAAGAGAGGCTCTGTGGGCATGGAACCCACCCGGCCAGGTGTGGGATATAATCTCCTGGTGTGCCATTTGCTAAGACCCTTGGTAAAGCACAGTATTGGGGTGGGAATGACCTGATTTTCCAGGTGTTGTGTATCTCAGTTCCCCTGGCTAGGAAAAGGGATTCCTTTCCCCCTTGCGCTTCCCAGGTGAGGCGATGCCTCGCCCTGCTTCAGCTCTCGCTGGTCGGGCTGCAGCAGCTGACCAGCACCGATTTTCCGGTACTCCCTAGTGAGATGAACCCGGTACCTCAGCTAAAAATGCAGAAATCACCCGTCTTCTCTGCTGCTCGCGCTGGGAGCTGGAGACTGGAGCTTTTCCTATTCATCCATCTTGCTCCGCCCACCCCTATTTTCAAGTATGTTTCTTCAATGTCTAGTTTGCTCAGGGTTTTTAACATGAATTAACATGATGTTGAATTATATCGAAAGCCTTTTCTGCATCTTTTGAGATAATCATGTGTTTTTTGTTTTCAGTTTCATTTATAAGAGGAATCACATTTATTGACATGTATGTTGAACCAGTCTTGCATCCCAAGGATAAATGAAGTCCGCTTGATTGTGGCAAGTTAGCTTTTTCATAAGCTGTTTGATATGGTATACTAGTGTTTTGTTGGGGATTTTTGTATCAATGTTCGTCAACGATATTGTCCTGAAGTTTTTTTTTTTTTTTATTTTGTTGTTTCACAACTTTTTAAACCTTTCCATTATTATTATATATGTTATGGTTATTGGTGATATTCATGTTTTAGTTGTTTTAGGGTACCATGAACTGTGCCCATATAAAATGGTGAGCTTAATGGGTAAATATTGCATGTATTCTCACTGCTCCACTGACTGGGTGTTCCACTGTCTCTCTCCCTCTCCTGGGCCTCTCTATTCCTTGAGACACAACAATAATGAAATTTGGCCAATTATAACCCTAAAGTAGCCTCCAAGTGTTCAGGTAAGAAGAAGAATCATGCATCTCTCACTTTAAATCAAAAGCTAGACATGACTAAGATTAGTGAGGAAAGCATATCAAAAGCCGAGATAGGCTTAAAGCTAGGCTTCCTGTGCTAAACAGCCACATTGTGAATACAAAGGAAAAGTTCTGGAAGGAAATTCAAATTGCTACTCTAGTGAACACATAAATGAGAAAGCTAAATAGCCTTATTGCTGATATGGAGAAAGGTTTAGTGGTCTGGATAGAAGATCACACCAGCTGTGAAGCCAAAGCCTAATTCAGATCAAGGATCTAACTGTCCTCAATTTTATGAAGATGGAGACAGGTAAGAAAGCTGCAGAAGAAAAGTTTGAAGCTAGCAGAGATGGATTCATGAGGCTTAAAGTCAGAAACTGTCTTTATAACATGAAAGTGTAAGGTGTGAAGCAGCAAACGCTGGTGTAGAAGCTGAAGCAAGTTATCCAGAAGATCTAGCTAAGATCATTTATGAAAGTGGCTACAGTAAACAATGCATTTTCAATGTAGATGAGGCAGCCTTATATTGGAAGCAGATGACATTAGGAATTTCAGTGATAGAGGGAAGTTAACACCTGGCTTCAGAGGACAGGCTGACTCTCTTGCTAGGGGTTGATACAGCTGGTGACTTTAAGTTGAAGCCAGTGCTCATTTACCATTTCAAAAATCCTAGGACCCTTAAGAATTATGTTAAATCTATTTTGTCTGTGCTGTGTAAATGGAACAACAAATGATACCACATCTGTTTATAGCATGATTAAGTGAATATTGTAAGCCCACTGTTTACAATATTGTAAAGCCCACTGTTTGTAAGCCCACTTATAGTATGGTTTACTGAATATTGTAAGCCTGCTGTTTACAAAGCCCACTGTTTTCAAGCCCACATATTACCACATCTGTATAAAGCATGGTTTATTGAATATTGTTTAGCCCACTTTTGAGACCACCTGCTCAGAAAGAAAAGATTTCTTTCAAAATAGTACCACTCATTGACAATGTACGTGGTTACCCAAGATCTCTGATGGCATTTACAAGGACATTAATGTCATTTTTATGCCTGCTGACACATCTATTCTGTAGCCCATGGATTAAGGAGTAATTTAGACTTTCAACTCTTATTATTTAAGAAATGCATTTTGTAAGTCTATAGCTGCCATAGATAGTTATTCCTCTAATGGAGCTTGGCAAAGTAAATTGAAAACCTTCTGGAAAGGATTCACCATTCTAGATGCCATTAAGAACATTCATCATTCATGGGAGGAGGCCAAAATATAAAATTAACAGAAGTTTGGAGGAAGTTTATTCCAACTCTCTTGAATGACTTTGAGGATTCAGTACTTCAGTGGAGAAAGTAACTGCAGATGTGGTAGAAATAGCAAGAGAACTAGAATTAGAAGTGAAGCCTGAGGATGTGACTGAATTGCTGCAGTTGCATGATCAAACTTCTTATGGATATGCAAAGAAAGTGGTTTCTTGAGATGGAATCTACTGGTGAAGATGCTGTGAATATTATTGAAATGACAACAAAGGATTTAGAATATTATGTAAATTGAGTTCATAAAGCAGTGGCAGGATTTGAGAGGATTTGCTCCAATTTTTACTCCATAGTAGAAAGAAGTTTTGCTGTTGGTAAAATATGATCAAACAGCATCACATGCTACAGAGAAATCTTTCCTGAAGAGTTCATTGATACATCAAACCCCATTGTTGTCTTATTTTAAGAAATTACCACAGCCACCCCAATCTTCAGCTACTACCTAGGACCCTGATCAATCAGTAGCCATCAACAGTGAGGCAAAACTTTCTACCAGCAAAAAGATTACAACTTACTGAAGGCTCAGATGATCATTTGTATTTTTTAGGACTAAAATATTTGTGTAAATTTACGGGGTACATTTGCAATTTTGTTACACGCATAGGTTGGACAGTAGTAAAGTCAGGGCTTTAAGGGTATCCATCACCCAAATAACCTACATTATTTGACAATTTCTCATTATCTTCCCCCCTCCCACTCCCTCACTTTTCCAGGTCTTCCTTATCTATCATTCCACTGTCTATATCCATGAGAGCACATTTTTTTAGCATACACTTAGGAATACGAATATGTGATATTTGTCTTTCTGTGCCTGGCTTGTTTTACTTATGATAATGATCTCTGGTTCCATCCATGTTGCTGCAAAAGACATTTTATTCTTTTTTATGGCTGAGTAGTATTTTGTTATGTGTATATACCACATTTCCTTTATCTGTTGATGGACACTTAGGTTGATTGAATATTTTTTGCTATTGTGAATAATGCAGTAAGCATATGAATGCAGATATCTTTTTGATACAGTGAACATATGAATGCAGAGATCTTTTTTGATTTCTTTTCCTTTGGGTAGATGCCCAGTAGCAGAATTGCTGGATCAAATGGTAAATCTATCTTTAATTCTTTGAGAAATCTCCATACTGTTTCCCTAGAGGTTGTACTAAATTACATGCCCACCACAGTGTATAAGTGTTCCCTTTTCTCTACATCCTTCCCAACATCTATTATTGTCTTTTTAATAATAGCTATTTTGCCTGGAATAAGATGACATCACATCGTAGTTTTGATTTGCATTTCTCTGATGATTAGTGATGTGGAGTATTGTTTCATATACCTGTTGGCCATTCTTGTCTTCTTATGAAAAATATTTATTCATTTCTTTTACTGTCTTTTAAATGGGGTTATTTGTAGTCTTTGGTTGTTGGTGAGCTGTTTGAGTTCTTTTTTTTTTTTTAATTATACTTTAAGTTCTAGGGTACATGTGCATAACGTGCAGGTTTGTTACATATGTATACTTGTGCCATGTTGCTGTGCTGCACCCATCAACTCGTCAGCACCCAACAACTCGTGATTTACATCAGGTATAACTCCCAATGCAATCCCTCCCTCCTCCCCCCTCCCCATGATAGACCCCAGTGTGTGATGTCCCCCTTCCCGAGTCCAAGTGATCTCATTGTTCAGTTCCCACCTATGAGTGAGAACATGCGGTGTTTGGTTTTCTGTTCTTGCGATAGTTTGCTAAGAATGATGGTTTCCAGCTGCATCCATGTCCCTACAAAGGACACAAACTCATCCTTTTTTATGGCTGCATAGTATTCCATGGTGTATATGTGCCACATTTTCTTAATCCAGTCTGTCCCTGATGGACATTTGGGTTGATTCCAAGTCTTTGCTATTGTGAATAGTGCCGCAATGAACATACGTGTGCATGTGTCTTTATAGCAGCATGATTTATAATCCTTTGGGTATATACCCAGTAATGGGATGGCTGGGTCATATGGTACTTCTAGTTCTAGATCCTTGAGGAATCGCCATACTGTTTTCCATAATGGTTGAACTAGTTTACAATCCCACCAACAGTGTAAAAGTGTTCCTATTTCACCACATCCTCTCCAGCACCTGTTGTTTCCTTACGTTTTAATGATTGTCATTCTAACTGGTGTGAGATGGTATCTCATTGTGGTTTTGATTTGCATTTCTCTGATGGCCAGTGATGATGAGCATTTTTTCATTTGTCTGTTGGCTGTATGCATGTCTTCTTTTGAGAAATGTCTGTTCATATCCTTTGCCCACTTTTTGATGGGGTAGTTTGTATTTTTCTTGAAAATTTGTTTGAGTTCTTTGTGGTTCTGGATATTAGCCCTTTGTCTGATGAGCAGATTGCAAAAATTTTCTCCCATTCTGTGGGTTGCCTGTTCACTGTGATGGTAGTTTCTTTTGCTGTGCAGAAGCTCTTTAGTTTAATGAGATCCCATTTGTCAATTTTGGCTTTTGCTGCTGTTGCTTTTGGTGTTTTAGACATGAAGTCTTTGCCCATGCCTATGTCCTGAATGGTACTACCTAGGTTTTCCTCTAGGGTTTTTATGGTATTAGGTCTAACATTTAAGTCTCTAATCCATCTTGAATTAATTTTCGTATAAGGAGTAAGGAAAGGATCCAGTTTCAGCTTTCTACTTATGGCTAGCCAATTTTCCCAGCACCATTTATTAAATAGGGAATCCTTTCCCCATTTCTTGTTTCTCTCAGGTTTGTCAAAGATCAGATGGCTGTAGATGTGTGGTATTATTTCTGAGGACTCTGTTCTGTTCCATTGGTCTATATCTCTGTTTTGGTACCAGTACCATGCTGTTTTGGTTACCGTAGCCTTGTAGTATAGTTTGAAGTCAGGTAGTGTGATGCCTCCAGCTTTATTCTTTTGACTTAGGATTGTCTTGGAGATATGGGCTCTTTTTTGGTTGCATATGAACTTTAAAGCAGTTTTTTCCAATTCTGTGAAGAAACTCATTGGTAGCTTGATGGGGATGGCATTGAATCTATAAATAACCTTGGGCAGTATGGCCATTTTCACGATATTGATTCTTCCTATCCATGAGCATGGTATGTTCTTCCATTTGTTTGTGTCCTCTTTTATTTCACTGAGCAGTGGTTTGTAGTTCTCGTTGAAGAGGTCCTTTACATCCCTTGTAAGTTGGATTCCTAGGTATTTTATTCTTTTTGAAGCAATTGTGAATGGAAGTTCATTCCTGATTTGGCTCTCTGTTTGTCTGTTACTGGTGTATAAGAATGCTTGTGATTTTTGCACATTAATTTTGTATCCTGAGACTTTGCTGAAGTTGCTTATCAGCTTAAGGAGATTTTGGGCTGAGATGATGGGGTTTTCTAAATATACAATCATGTCATCTGCAAAGAGGGACAATTTGACTTCTTCTTTTCCTAACTGAATACCCTTGATTTCTTTCTCTTGCCTGATTGCCCTAGCCAGAACTTCCACCACTATGTTGGATAGGAATGGTGAGAGAGGGCATCCCTGTCTTGTGCCAGTTTTCAAAGGGAATTTTTCCAGTTTTTGCCCATTCAGTATGATATTGGCTGTGGGTTCATCATAAATAGCTCTTATTATTTTGAGGTACGTTCCATGAATACCGAATTTATTGAGCGTTTTTAGCATGAAGGGCTGTTGAATTTTATCAAAAGCTTTTTCTGCATCTATTGAGATAATCATGTGGTTCTTGTCTTTGGTTCTGTTTATATGCTGGATTATGTTTATTGATTTGCGAATGTTGAACCAGCCTTGCATCCCCGGGATGAAGCCCACTTGATCATGGTGGATAAGCTTTTTGATGTGCTACTGGATCCGGTTTCCCAGTATTTTATTGAGGATTTTTGCATCGATGTTCATCAGGGATATTGGTCTAAAATTCTCTTTTTTTGTTGTGTCTCTGCCAGGCTTTGGTATCAGGATGATGTTGGCCTCATAAAATGAGTTAGGGAGGATTCCCTCTTTTTCTATTGATTGAAATAGTTTCAGAAGGAATGGTACCAGCTCCTCCTTGTACCTCTGGTAGAATTCAGCTGTGAATCCATCTGGTCCTGGACTTTTTTTGGTTGGTAGGCTATTAATTATTGCCTCAATTTCAGAGCCTGCTATTGGTCTATTCAGGGATTCAACTTCTTCCTGGTTTAGTCTTGGAAGAGTGTAAGTGTCCAGGAAAATATCCATTTCCTCTAGATTTTCTAGTTTATTTGCATAGAGGTGTTTATATTATTCTCTGATGCTAGTTTGTATTTCTGTGGGGTCGGTGGTGATATCCCCTTTATCATTTTTTATTGCATCTATTTGATTCTTCTCTCTTTTCTTCTTTATTAGTCTTGCTAGCGGTCTGTCAATTTTGTTGATCTTTTCAAAAAACCAACTCCTGGATTCATTGATTTTTTGGAGGTTTTTTTGTGTCTCTATCTCCTTCAGTTCTGCTCTGATCTTAGTTATTTCTTGCCTTCTTCTAGCTTTTGAATGTGTTTGCTCTTGCTTCTCTAGTTCTTTTAATTGTGATGTTAGGGTGTCAATTTTAGATCTTTCCTGCTTTCTCTTGTGGGCATTTAGTGCTATAAATTTCCCTCTACACACTGCTTTCATGTGTCCCAGAGATTCTGGTATGTTGTATCTTTGTTCTCATTGGTTTCAAAGAACATCTTTATTTCTGCCTTCATTTCATTATGTACCCAGTAGTCATTCAGGAGCAGGTTATTCAGTTTCCATGTAGTTGAGCGGTTTTGATGGAGTTTCTTAGTCCTGAGTTCTAGTTTGATTGCACTGTGGTCTGAGAGACAGTTTGTTATAATTTCTGTTCTTGTACATTTGCTGAAGAGTGCTTTACTTCCAATTATGTGGTCAATTTTGGAATAAGTGCGATGTGGTGCTGAGAAGAATGTATATTCTGTTGATTTGGGGTGGAGAGTTCTATAGATGTCTATTAGGTCTGCTTTCTGCAGAGATGAGTTCAATCCTGGATATCCTTGTTAACTTTCTGTCTCGTTGATCTGTCTAATGTTGACAGTGGAGTGTTGAAGTCTCCGATTATTATTGTATGGGAGTCTAAGTCTCTTTGCAAGTCTCTAAGGACTTGCTTTATGAATCTGGGTGCTCCTGTATTGGGTGCATATATATTTAGGATAGTTAGCTCTTCCTGTTGAATTGATCCCTTTACCATTATGTAATGGCCTTCTTTGTCTCTCTTGATCTTTGATAGTTTAAAGTCTGTTTTATCAGAGAGTAGTATTGCGACCCCTGCTTTCTTTTGTTCTCCATTTCCTTGGTAAATCTTCCTCTTTATTTCGAGCCTATGTATGTCTCTGCATGTGACATGGGTCTCCTGCATACAGCAGACTGATGGGTCTTGACTCTATCCAGTTTGCCAGTCTATGTCTTTTAATTTGGAGCATTTAGTCCATTTACATTTAAGGTTAATATTGTTATGTGTGAACTTGATCCTGCCATTATGATATTAACTGGTTATTTTGCTTGTTAGTTGGTGCAGTTTCTTCCTAGCATCGATGGTCTTTACATTTTGGCATGTTTTTGCAATGGCTGGTACCAGTTGTTCCTTTCCATGTTTAGTGCTTCCTTCAGGGTCTCTTGTAAGGCAGGCCTAGTGGTGACAAAATCTCTAAGCATTTGCTTATCTGTAAAGGATTTTATTTCTCCTTCACTTATGAAACTCAGTTTGGCTGGATATGAAATTCTGGGTTTAAAATTCTTTTCTTTAAGAATGTTGAATATTCGCCCCCACTCTCTTCTGGCTTGTAAAGTTTCTGCCGAGAGATCTGCTGTTAGTCTGATGGGCTTCCCTTTGTGGGTAACCCGACCTTTCTCTCTAGCTGCCCTTAACAGTTTTTCCTTCATTTCAACTTTGGTGAATGTGGCAATTATGTGTCTTGGAGTTGGTCTTCTCGAGGAGTATCTTTGTGGCGTTCTCTATATTTCCTGGATTTGAATGTTGGCCTGCCCTACTAGGTTGCGGAAGTTCTCCTGGATGATATCCTGAAGAGTGTTTTCCAAGTTGGTTCCATTTTCCCCCTCACTTTCAGGCACCCCAATCAGACGTAGATTTGGTCTTTTTACATAATCCCATACTTCTTGCAGGCTTTGTTCATTTCTTTTTCTTCTTTTTTCTTTTGGTTTCTCTTCTCGCTTCATTCGTTCATTTGATCCTCAATCGCTGATACTCTTTCTTCCAGTTGATCGAGTCAGTTACTGAAGCTTGTGCATTTGTCACGTATTTCTCGTGTCATGGTTTTCATCTCTTTCATTTCGTTTATGACCTTCTGTGCATTAATTACTCTAGCCATCAATTCTTCCACTTTTTTTTAAGATTTTTAGTTTCTTTGTGCTGGGTACGTAATTCCTCCTTTAGCTCTGAAAAGTTTGATGGACTGAAGCCTTCTTCTCTCATCTCGTCAAAGTCATTCTCCGTCAAGCTTTGATCCATTGCTGGCGATGAGCTGCGCTCCTTTGCCGGGGGAGATGCGCTCTTATTTTTTGAATTTCCAGCTTTTCTGCCCTGCTTTTTCCCCATCTTTGTGGTTTTATCTGCCTCTGGTCGTTGATGATGGTGACGTACTGATGGGGTTTTGGTGTAGGTGTCCTTCCTGTTTGATAGTTTTCCTTCTAACAGTCAGGACCCTCAGGTGTAGGTCTGTTGGAGATTGCTTGAGGTCCACTCCAGACCCTGTTTGCCTGGGTGTCAGCAGCAGAGGCTGCAGAAGATAGAATATTTCCGAACAGCGAGTGTACCTGTCTGATTCTTGCTTTGGAGGCTTCCTCTCAGGGGTGTACTCCACCCTGTGAGGTGTGGGGTGTCAGACTGCCCCTAGTGGGGGATGTCTCCTAGTTAGGCTACTCAGGGGTCAGGGACCCACTTGAGCAGGCAGTCTGTCCGTTCTCAGATCTCAACCTCCGTGTTGGGAGATCCACTGCACTCTTCAAAGCTGTGAGACAGAGTCGTTTGCGTCTGCAGAGGTTTCTGCTCCTTTTTTTGTTATCTGTGCCCTGACCCCAGAGGTGGAATCTACAGAGACAGGCAGGTTTCCTTGAGCTGCTGTGAGTTCCACCCAGTTCCAGCTTCCCAGTGGCTTTGTTTACCTACTTAAGCCTCAGCAATGGCGGTCGCCCCTCCCCCAGCCTCGCTGCTGCCTTGCGGTTAGATCGCAGACTGCTGTGCTAGCAATGAGGGAGGCTCTGTGGGCATGGCACCCTCCCGGCCAGGTGTGGGATATGATCTCCTGGTGTGCCTGTTTGCTTAAAGCGCAGTATTGGGGTGGGAGTTACCCGATTTTCCAGGTGTTATGTATCTGAGTTCCCCTGGCTAGGCAAAGGGATTCCCTTTCCTCTTGTGCTTCCCAGGTGAGGCGATGCCTCGCCCTGCTTCAGCTCTCAATGTTCGGGCTGCAGCAGCTGACGAGCACCGATTGTCCGGCACTCCCTAGTGAGATGAACCCAGTACCTCAGTTGAAAATGCAGAAATCACCGGTCTTCTCTGTGGCTTGCCCTGGGAGTTGGAGACTGGAGCTGTTCCTATTCGGCCATCTTGCTCCGCTCCCCTGAGTTCTTTGTATATTCTGTATATTAGTCCCTTGTTGGATGAATAATTTGCAAATATTTTTTCCCATTGTGCAGGTTGTTTCTTCACTCTGTTTATTATCTCTTTTGCCATGCAGAATCCTTTTAGTTTAATTAAGTCACATTCATCTATTTTTGTTTTTGTTGCCTCCGCTTTTGAGGTCTTAATCTAAACTCTTTGCCTAGATCAATGTTCAGAAGAGTTTTCCTTAGGTTTTCTTCTAGTATTTTTATAACTTTGGTTCTTACATTTAAGTCTTTATCCATCTTGAGTGCATTTTTGTATATGGTGAGAGATTGGGGCCCAGTTTTATCTTTCATATGGCAGTCCATTTTTCCAGCACTGTTTGTCTTTTTGCCAGTGTTTGTTCTTGTCAACTGTGTCGAAGATCAGTTGACTATAAATATATGGCTTTATTTCTGAGTTCTGTATTCTGTTCCATTGATCTATGTGTCTGTTTTTTTACCAGTACCATGCTATTTTGGTTACTGTAATTTGTCATCAGCTTATGTGATGTGAGCTTTGTTCTTTTATAATAAAATTATAATATAATCTGAAATCAGCTAATGTGATGACTCTAGCTTTGTTCTTTTTGTTCAAGATTGCTTTGGCTATTTGGGTTGTTTTTTGGTTCCATACAATTTTTAGGATTTTTTTTTTTGTAATTGTGTAAAAAATGACACTGGTCATTTGTTAGGGATTGCATTGAAACTATAGATTGTTTTAGGTAGTGTGAGCCATTTAATGGTATTAATTCATTTGATCTGTGATCATGGACTGTTTTCTCATTTTTGTTATCTATGATACATTTTCTTTCATTAGAGTTTTGTGATTTTCCTTGCAGAGATTTTTCACTTCCTTGGTTAAACATTCCTAGGTTTTTGTTTTTTTTGTAGCTATTATAAAAGGGATTGCCAACTTGATTTCTTTTTCAGTTAGATAATCGTTGATATATAAAACCACTACTGATTTTTGTATGTTGATTTTGTATCCTGCAACTTCACTTAATTTAGTTATCTGATCTAAGAGTTTTTAAATAGGGTCTTTAAATTTTTTTAGATATAAGATTATATATTAGCAAACAGGGATAATTCGACTTCCTCTTTTCCAGTTTGGAGGCTTTTACTTATTTCTTTTGCCGGATTGCTCTAGCTAACACTTTCAATACTGTGTTAAATAGGAATAGTAAAGTGGGTATCCTTGCTTTGTTCCAGTTATTAGAGGAAATGCTTTAAATAGTCATCATTTAGTATTATGTTAGCCATGGTTTTGTCACATATAGCCTTTATTACTTTGAAGTATGTTTCCTCTCTGCCTGTTTTGCTAGGGTTTTTATCATGAAGGGATGCTTAATTTTATCAAATGCTTTTTCTGCATCTAATGAGATGATCATATGCTTTTTTGTCCTTGATCCTGTTTATATGATACATCACATTTATTGATTTGCAAATGTTGAACCATCCTTGCATACTTGATATACAACCCACTTGATCACGGTATATTTTTTGGATGTTCAGTTGGATTTGGTTTGCTAGTATGTTGAGGATTTTTGTGTCTGTGTTCAACAAAGGTATTAGCCAGTAGTTTCCTTGTTTTGTTGTGTCTTTAATTTTCGTGTTGGGATAATACTGAACTCATAACAGAGTTTGGGAGAATTTCATCCTCCTCGATTGTTTGAAACATTTTTAGGAGGAT
This sequence comes from Macaca thibetana thibetana, assembly GCF_024542745.1. Taxonomy (NCBI): domain Eukaryota; kingdom Metazoa; phylum Chordata; class Mammalia; order Primates; family Cercopithecidae; genus Macaca; species Macaca thibetana. Next base: position 73,231,191 of record NC_065583.1, read on the forward strand.
TGTAGTTAGTTCTTTGTACCTTTGTGATAATTTGGCTGTGAATCCATTTGGTCCTGAGTCTTTCTTTTTTGGGGAGTCTTTTTTTTTATTATTATTATTGCTGACTTAATCTTTTTATTACTGACTCATTATTGATTTGTTCAAGTTTTCTATTTTTTCCTGATGCAACCTTGGGAGGCTATATGTTTCCAAACATTTATCCATTTCTTCTAGGTTTTCTAGTTTGTGAGTATGTAAGTATATGATGATCTTTTGTATTTCTGTAGTTATCAGATGTAATTTCTCCTTTTTCTTTTCTGATTTTGTGTCTTCTCTCTTCTTTGAATAGTCTGTGTAGCTATTTATCAGTTTTGTTTGTCTTTTTGAAAAACCAACTTTTTGTTTTGTTGTTCCTTTGTATTTTTTAAAGTCTCTGTTAAATTTAGTTCCGCTCTGATCTTTGTTATTTTGTTTCTTCTGCTCATTTGGGGTTTAGTTTATTCTTGCTTTTATGGTTTCTGGAGGTGTATTGTTATAGTGGCAATTTGTAATCTTTTTTCTTTTTTGATGTAGGCATTTAATGCAATAAACTTCCCTTTTAGTACTACTTTTCCTATGTCCCACAGGTTTTGTTATGTTGTATTTCTGTTTTCATTTATTTCAAAAAATTTTAATTTCCATCTTAATTTCTTCATTGACCCAGTGTTCATTCAGGAGCATGTTGTCTAATTTCCATGTATTTGTAAAATTTCCAGAGTCCCTCTTGGTATTGATTTCCACTTTGGGATTGATTTTCTAGTTTTATTCCACTGCGAGATACTTGATATTATTTTGATTTTTAAAAATGTGTCAAGACTTGTTTTGTGGCTTAACATATGGTCTATCTTGGAGAATGTTCAGTGCGTTGACAAAAAGAATGTATATTCTGTAGTTGGGCAGAATGTTCTGTAAATTCTGTTAGGTCCATTTGGTCTAAAGTCCAGTTTAAGTCCAGTGTTTACCAATTTTTTGTATTGATTATCTGTTTAACACTGTGAGTAGGTGTTGAAGTCCTCCACTACTATTGTATTGCTATCTGTCTCTGTCTTTAGGTCTAGTAATATTTGTTTTATGACTCTGGGTGGCCCACTTTGGGAGCATATATATATTTAGAATTGTTATATCCTTGCACTGAATTGATTCCTTTGTTATTTTATCCCTCCCCCTCTTTTTACTGTTTTTAACTTAATGTCTGTTTTATCTAATATGAGTATAGCTACTACTGCTTGCTTTCGATTTATGTTTGTGTGGAATAGCTCTCTTTACCCCTTTATTTTCAGTTATTTGTGTCTTTATAGGTAAGGTCAGTTTCTTGTGATCAGCATATAGTTGGATCATGTTTTCTTTTTTTCTTTTTTTTTTTTTTTTTTTTTTTTTGAGACGGAGTCTCGCTCTGTCGCCCAGGCTGGAGTGTTGTGGCCGGATCTCAGCTCACTGCAAGCTCCGCCTCCCGGGTTTACGCCATTCTCCTGCCTCAGCCTCCCGAGTAGCTGGGACTACAGGCGCCCGCCATCTCGCCCGGCTAGTATTTTGTATATTTTTTTTAAGTAGAAATGGGGTTTCACCGTGTTAGCCAGGATGGTCTCGATCTCCTGACCTCGTGATCCGCCCGTCTCGGCCTCCCAAAGTGCTGGGATTACAGGCTTGAGCCACCGCGCCCGGCCTGTGTTTTCTTTTTAATTCATTCAGCCAATGTATAGCTTTTAATTGGAGCATTTAATCCATTTACATTCAAGGTAAACACTAATATGTGAGGTTTTAGTCCTGTCATATGTAATTGTTTTCTAAATTCTCTGTTTTGTTTTGTTTTGTTTTTTTTCTGTATTTGTTATTGTAGTTTGGTGGTATTCTGTTGTGGTGACATTTCTTTCCCTTTCCCCTTTGTGTGATTACTTTGCCAACGGGTTTTATACTCTCATGTGTTTTTATGATGGTTAATGTTGTCCTTTTGCTTCCAAGTTTAGGACTCCCTTGATCATTTCTTGTAGAGCCAATCTAATAGCAATGACTTCCCTCAATATTTGCTTGTTTGGGAAAGACTTCATTTTGCCTTCTTTTATGAAGATTAATCTTGCTGGCAATGTTTTTACTTCAGCACATTCAACATATCATCTCAGTTTCTTCTGGTCTGTAACGTTTCTGCTGAGAAGTCAGCTGTTAATCTGATGTAATTTCCTTTATAGGTGAATAGGTGCTTTTTTTCTTTCTGTTTTCAGAATTTGCTCTTTTTACTTTGACTTTAGATAGCCTGATTATAATGTTCTATGGCAAAGTCGTTTTCGCATTTTATTTGCCTGGGGATCTCTGAGCCTCCTGTATCTGGTTGTCTAAATCTCATGCTAAACTTGGGAAGTTTTCAATTATTATTTCATTAAATAGGTTTTCTAAACTTTTTGATCTCTCTTTTTCCTTAGGGATACCAATAATTCATAAGTTCAGTTGCTCCACATTGTCCCATATGTCTTGAAGGCTTTACTTATTCTTTTTTTATTTTTTTCTTTGTTTTTATTTGACTGGATTATTTCAAAAGAGTTGTCTTCAAGTTCTAAAATTCTTTCTTCTGTTTGGACTGGTCTTTTATAAATTTTTTTGAATGTATTTTGTATTTCCTTGAATGTATTTTGAATTCCTTAGTCCAGAATTTGTTTTTTTCCGCCAAAGATATCTACCTCATTGGTAAATTTTTCATTAATATTCTTAATTATTTTTCTGTGTTCTTTGTATTTGTTTTCAGATTCCTCTTGCATCTTGTTGAGGTTCTTTAAAATAAATACTTAAAATTCTTTATCTGGGGTTTTGAGAATTTCTTTTTGGTTAAGATCTATTGGTAGAGAATTATTGTGCTTCTTTAGGGGTATCATATTACTTTTTTTTTCTTTTTTTTTTCCTGAAGATGTGACTACGATGTTGGTTGAGTAGAGCCCTTTGGTTTTGTTTCTGGGTGCATGCAGCACTGAAGTCTGTGTATGATTATGAATATTATTATTTTAGCTAAATAGCATTACTGATATCCGTGGTTTCCTCTGTTTATTAGGGTGATGTTGTTTGTGGAGGCTGTGATGAAGTTGTGCTGGGGTCTGGGATGCTGGATGGCCTGGTCTTCAAGTTGTAGTGGTGATGGTGGTGGACTAAGCATGCCTTTTGTTCCCAGGGCTTTGAACACTGGCAACTGTGTTAGTGATTCCAGGCATGCTGATTCTTGGGCCTCTAGGTGTCTTTCTTGAATGTTGGTTGTAATAGCAGTTTACTATTACTTGAATAGTAATAGAAGCGGCTCACGAGTCTCTGAGTTGGCTGACATGGCATTGTTGATGGCAGTAAAAGTGTTGAGATGCTTTTCTGGGTTCCAAATGCTCTGTGCTTGTGTTGGCAGTGGTTGCAATGTGCAGGCTGGCTTCCAGGCCAGCAGGTGGTGCTTACAGGTAAGAGCCAGAAGCAACAGGGTGTTTATGCCCAACCTCAGTCTCTCAAGAGGAGTGCTTCAGTGTACCAGGTGGTGGATTGGGTTTGTAAGCTTTAGGACCCTGCATCTCTCACCCTGTCTTGTCAAAGGAGGTTGGGCAAAGCCAGGCACATCTGGGCTGGTCAAGCTTGCACTCAGGCCCCCCAGTGGCGAGTGCTTGCACCAGCTGTGATGGGGACGCGATGCAGTTCTCAGGCCCCTGGCAGAATGCTTGGGTGGGTGGTGGCTGCTGCAGCATTGAGGTGCAGTCACAGGGAGGGTGGGGTCAAGTCTAGTGGCCAAGACCTTGCATCCCACTCATACCCCAGTTCTGGTGAGGCTCATTCCCTTGTCCCGGCTGTTGCAGCTGACCTGGCTGTTCTGTCAGACCTGGCAGTTTGTGCCTGGCCTGCAACTCAGTCCTGGGCCATTGGAGCCCCTGCCAAGCTCAAGATCAAGCCTCTGTGGCAACTCTCCTCCTGCCTAAGTCCCAGAGACAGTGCCTGCTTCTAGCACTGGGGGCTGCAGCCCATGTTACACTTTTCTTCTCAGTACTGCTTGCATGAGTCCACCCCCAACTTGTGCCTCTGTTCTGCATGCAGCAGCCCGAGTTTCCCTAACACCTAGGACTGGCACAGCGGGTTCCTAGGACTGCACACAGCCTTTTAAGAGCTAAAATTGAGAATGGGATCTTACTGTTTCTTGGGTTTCAGAAAGTGGGTGGGACCCAGTCCTTCCCTGAAGTAGTTCCTTTTCACACTCTTCTAGTCACTCTGTAAGTTAGATTTGGGGGTTGGAGGGTCAGGGTGTTCTCTCATGACCTGGATTATATAATTCCCTTGTGGGAAAGTGGACCTTAATAGGACCCTCACTTATCCTCTCCCATACTGGAAATAACTCCCAATTCCTGGCCAGTCCCAGCCAAGCAGGCTGCCTTTTCTGCCTTTCCTTCCTAGTTTGCAGTGTTTCCTTTTGGTTTTCTGTTGAACTCCTGTGTTCCCTCTTAGGCATGTATTCAAAGTGTGACTGTCTACACATGATTTGGGTTCTTCTAAGCGAATGAGGAATGCTTGAAATGCTTCTAGTCAACTATCTTGAAAGAAAAGTATTTTTAGTTAAGATATATGCATTTTTTAAGACATGATGGTATTTCACACTTAATAGAATACAGTATAGTGTAAACATATTTTTTATATGCACTGGAAACCAAAAATTCATGTGACTTGCTTTTTTATGATATTCAGTTTATTGTGGTGGTCTGGAACCGAACCTGCAATATCTCTGAGGTATTCCTTTGTTTTTTAGGGGAAGTTGATAACTTTTGAACCCTCATTTGCTTGATTTTCTTTGTACCAATTACTGCTTCTTGTTTCAGACTGAGAGAACTCTAATAAGTTCTTTTCAGAATAACCAAATAAATTAGTGTTTGGCTTTTTGTTTGTTTGTTTGTTTTTAGAGACATTCCTCCTGAAACCTTCAGCCCTCCTGCTTCAATTTAGGTTTCTTTTGTCTTTTCTGTATTAGATTTCTGTTTTTCTTGGTTCTGTATTTTCCTTTTACTTGTTTTACATCTTCAATTTTATTTTTTTCAGTAGTTTCTTGAGAAGGAATGCATGGAGGTTACATTTTTTCCCCCAGAAAGTTTAATAAGTTGATAAGAAGTTAATTCTTTCATAAATCCAATAAACTCTCATTAAAAAAAAATAATAAAATCAGATTATTTCCTCTCAGTTAACGAGTTTGGGAGGAGAAATATGGTGAACTGCTAGTTTGTTGAAAAATTTCCCCTCCAGTTTAGTGCTGTCAAAGATATCAGGTTAGTTGAGTTTAATAAACGATAAAAATGCAGATTTAGAGAAGACATAGTTAGCCCTTTGTATAGAAGAGGCAATGTCAATTGTAAAGCAGTGTCATGATTCTGTTTTCATTGATAGAATGGCATTTATTTTAAGTAATTTTTGGTTTAAATGGAAACATGTAAATTGTAGTGTTTAAAGGCAATTATAATCTACTTCTCACATAAAAATGTCTGAAGTACAATCTAAATATAGATTAAATGAAAAAAAAGTCCTCTAATTACCTGTGGAGAAAAAATTAGCCAGGGTATGCATTGGCTTATGTTTTATGGTTTTTAAGTGGAAGTTTTCTGTTTCTGACATTGTAGAGAAGGCCTTTTACATAAATAACCTCCCATACATCATTTCAAAATGCCTAAGAGCTTGAATAATAATTTTTTTCTTGAGTAGTCTGCAAATGACATCTCAGTCATTAACTACTTTGGGATAAAAGCATTTTGCTAATATTGAGCTTCACTCAAAATTCTTAACTTGTTCGCATTGGCATATGCTGTTTATGGTGTTGTATTTGACTTGTTTGTTAGATGTCTTTTTTTCTCCTTAGTAAGAAATTTTACTGCTAGTTATCTTGTCAGAGATCATTATAAATAGAGGGATAAAAATCCTGGTGGTAGATTGCAGTGTTTTATACTGAGCATTATTGATCCATAAATACTTACAATACATTATTCTAAGGTTGTCATTGCTAGAAAGGACTGAATAAGGATTAAGAAACTATGTTGACAGAAGTCATCACTTTAATGACAGGCAATTTAGTTTACAGTAACTGAAGCAAGGAAAAATGCAATCAATCATCACAGCAAGGATTTTCACAAATGTTTACCAGTCTATAATGAACGTTCTGTAGATCATCAAGGTCATTTGATAGTTTCTCTGAAAGTAATGTTTTTATATTCTAACAAAGCAATTCAAGTATTTAAAATAAACTGCTGTGTCCATTTCTTAAAGTTCTGTAGTACAATGAAGGAGTGAAATATGAAGGATTAAAAAGTTAAGAAACATTAAAATAAATCCAACTAATTAATTAAGCATTTTGTTTCATACTTGAAGTTAGACATGTTATTTTTCCTCCAGTGATAATTTAATATTGGATTACATTTACTTACTTTCTTCTTATTGTTTTCAACTTTTAATACCGTGTTAAAAATTTTATGCTTAATGTCTCTTCAAATTGTTTTCTCCTGATTATGTTAAAGAGTAAATCTATATGCAATGTACAAATTCTCTCCTATCAACATTCCTCATCCACACTGATTCTGGGATAGTAAATGGGTTGGAATTAGGAGATTAGAGCCAGCAAAGAAAGTTAGGGTGCGTGTTGTTCATTAATCATAGCTGAGGCTGCTTCTGGAATCCATGCCTGAGCAAGCTCTAGAGTTAGAGTTCAAATTCAGGCTCTGTCCATTGCTTAGCGGATTTAGTCAAGAGACTTAAGTCTCTCTTGGTCTGCATTTCCCTATCTGTAAAATTTGAAGAATACCTTGCTCATGTGATGTTGGGAAGATTTATTTCACAACCTTTGTAGGGGTCTATAGTTACTGACACAGGTAGCTCTTCATTGATATTAGTTCCTGTTTACCATCACTCCTGTCTGATATCTAAGATAGTAAAACATTTGATCTATTTAATGGCAATAGAAGTAGGCAGAAGGGAGTCATGGTTACTATTTTACATTCTGTGGAAATATATTCAGGGTAAGTCATAGCATGCTTAGCATAGGCCAGGCCACTTAGAAGGTGACAATTGTGGCATTTTAAAAAATTGCTTTAGTAATTTCACACACGGGTTTGACTTCTAAAATTTTGTAAAACAAACAAACAAACAAACAAAAAAAACCCTCCAGAACAAAAAACCTGAACTAACTCTTTGATCAACTTGTTTGTTGGAGTCTTGTGTCATAGGCAGTGCCTTAGTCAACCAGACTCTCATCGTAGTCTTAGGGTGAAAGAAGCGTCCTTACACTCTACTTTATAAGTTGCACATTTGCATTTTATTCAGCAATTATTATAAGTAATATAGGTCATTAAATGAGATTAAATATGTGTGTATAAATTGAATTCTGAGTGAGTTATTTGTGGTTGTAGCATTCATGATGGTAAGGAACTCTGTTGGAGGATTACAAAGACTTGGGATTTAATTCTGTCTTGGTCACTTCCTTTTTGTGGACTTGAGTAGTTAACCTCTCTGCTCTTCAATATCCTTATATGTGTAATTGGGATAATAATTTTATAATAGTACTTACACTTGGGGTTCTGGTTTTAAATAAATATTATAACAAATGTTAAAGTTGTAACATATAAAATCCTTAATGTTATTAACTGTGATTATGTTTTTTTTTTTTTCTTTTTTGAGACGGAGTCTTGCTCTGTGGCCCAGGCTGGAGTGCAGTGGCGTGATCTCGGCTCACTGCAAGCTCCACCTCCCGGATTTACGCCATTCTCCTGCCTCAGCCTCCCGAGTAGCTGGGACTACAGGCGCCCGCCACCTCGCTCGGCTAGTTTTTTGTATTTTTTAGTAGAGATGGGGTTTCACCGTTTTAGCCAGGATGGTCTCGATCTCCTGACCTTGTGATTCGCCCGTCTCGGCCTCCCAAAGTGCTGGGATTACAGGCTTGAGCCACCGCGCCCGGCCTGATTATGTTTTTCATACCATACTCTGCATAGAGTATTTTCATATACATACACATATAAATAATTCATTTTGCTATAGCTGTGTTCATGATGCAACTTTTTACAATTAGGACACTAGTCATATACATAATAGGTTTCTGATGACAATAATATTGGTTCTATCCTAAGTTAAATGAGAAACCCTTTTATTGGGAAAATGCGGGATCATTTGTTATGGAAATTATAGCTAATGGCCGGGTGTGGTAGCTCATGCCTGTAATCCCAGCACTTTGGGAGACCCAGGTGGATTGATCGCTTGAGGCCAGGAGTTTTGAGATCAGCTTGGCCAACATGGTGAAACCCTGTCTCTACTAAAAATATAAAATTTTAGCCGGAAATGCTTGCACATGCCTATAGTCCCAGCTACTTGGGAAGCTGAGGCACAAGAAGCGCTTGAACCTGGGAAGTGGAGGCTACAGTGAGCCAATTGTGCCATTGCAGTCCAGCCTGGGCAACAGAGTGAGACCTTGTCTCAAAAAAAAAAAAAAAAAATTATAGCTAACATTTGTTGATTGCTTTTTTATTTATTTATTTATTTATTTTTATTTTTTGAAGACGGAGTCTTGCTCTGTCACTCAGGTTGGAGTGCGGTGGTGGTGGCGCGAGCTCGGCTCACTGCAAGCTCTGCCTCCTGGGTTCACGCCATTCTTCTGCCTCAGCCTCCCGAGTAGCTGGGACTACAGGTGCCCACCACTACTAATTTTTTAGTATTAGTTAGTAGAGATGGAGTTTCACAGTGTTAGCCAGGATGGTCTCGATCTCCTGACTTCGTGATCCACCGTCTCGGCCTCCCAAAGTGCTCGTATTACAGACGTGAGCCACCGTGCCCGGCCGTTGGTTACTTTTTATGTGCCACACGTTGTGCCAGTGTATTAGCTCATTTAGTCTTTGTTACCACCCTATAAGGCCCATTTTAGAGCCTTTTGCCCAGGTAATAGCCTCATTTTATAGATGAAGAAACTGAAGCACAGAGAGGTTAGTTTGCTGAAGGTCACATAAGTGAGCCAGAAATTCCTGTTTTGGAGATCTTTAAAGAATTCTTAAGGATTCCTCCTTTGTTCTCTCACTAAATACTTGGAAGGTTTTTTCCAACTGGATGAAAGCAATGAATGAACATTAAGATGTTACAAATAGATACATAGAGAAATTTTGCATTTATATCTGTCTTTCTAAGCATGTTGCTTCAGGTGTTGTTTTATAGTTTATTATCTGTTGGCAGGTATTTCCCAACTCATAAACATGTATTAATCCACCAATATGTTCTCAGGAAGTTGGCTATATTGGTAGTTTTCTTCATGGTAGCTGCCCATCCTTGATAATGTGTGGTTGTAGGACCTTCCTACTTTTTTCTCCAGAGTTTGAGTCTGTGTTGTAATGAATAAAGAGATTGCTTATGGTTTTGCCGGGTGTCAGGAATTTACCAGCTATCTTAACCTGCTTTGTTCTGTGTGTGTATATTCTGGTGCCTCCTCCCAGATTACTGAATGGGTAGAGGAAGAACAGAAAAAGCATAAGAGAGCTCAGTGATACATTTCACAGAGCACATCTTGAATTTGGAGCAACCTCTCTTCTTTGTTTCAATTCTTATCTTAGCAGTGATCCTTCTAGCCAAGCATAGGGCCGGGAACTTAGAATGGGCTTAATAAATGTGTGATGAGTAAATGTAAATGAATATATAAAATGAATGTTCTCTTTAGCTTGTAGCGTTCTTTTCGTTATCACAATCAAACAGATGTTGGGCTGAGAGTGGGGGAAGGATGAGAAGCTGCCACACATAAATATGATTTGGACATCTGTTGGATTAATAGAGAAGATAGGCCTTCTTTAATAGACTGGAAGAGGAAGGGAGCTCCAGTTTTAGTGGTTTATTTCACTGGAGGAATTGAGACAATCGTGTGTTATGATTTCTACTGTGATTTGATTAGATATAGGTACCTAATTTTCATTAATGTATTCTCTTCTGTTGCTATTTCTTTTTTTTTTTTTGCATTGTCTTTATTTACCAAATAATTTGTCTTCATCATTTCCACTGCTCTCTTGGATGTAATTATTGGGAAAGGAGGTGAATTGCTTGCTTACACAGGGAGGTAGGGAATGTGGAGAAGGAGAGGGGGAAAGAAGGAGAGATAAATGTTTACCATGAATAAATGGACTTTTGGGGGAGAATTTCAGCAGTCTTTATGTTTATGTGGTTCCCCCCTTCTCATAACAGTAAAAAGGGTACAGGAGAAATAATTTAAAACTGACAACTCTTCAATTATTTCAACATAATAATTTAAAACTGTTAACATAACTGTCCCCTTCTCATAATAGTAAAAAGGAGAAATAATTTAAAACTGTCAACTGTTCAATTATTTCAACATAATAATTTAAAACTGTTAGCATAACTGTTAACATACTTTAAATAAACATCATTCTGAGAAAGAAAATCTTAAGTGTCAGTTATCCTCAAAGTTTATAGCTAACGGATGCTCTGTTTCTTTGGTTTTACTAGACAAATTTCCTTGAGAACATGTTTTTTTTTTTTTTAATTAACCTAAGAGTCATGTCCTTTTCATTACAATTGTTGCTAAATATATGATTTATGTATTTATAAATAAATATATGATGTGTAAATTATATTAATTATAAATATAATTAAAATGATTCATATAGTTATAAATAAATATGTGATTTAACTGCATCATAAATATATGATTTAGCTGCATTTCATTTAGATACAGGTATGGGGGAAACAGCCTCTCTCAACCTATGACAGGAATGGATTGTAGGGGAGATCGCCATCACTTTTTTGTAGGGTATCCACAGACACTGAGAGTTTCTCAGTATTTAAGACTCCTTTTCCATTAAGAGTTCCTATGATTTTCTTATAATCTAATTTTTTATATGGCAGCATACCTGGCATCTGTACTTTTTACCTCTCCTGGGTGCTTTTAGATGATGGAGATCGTTTACTTTTTTAGTGTCTTTTAATGTACATGTTTGAAGTCTTAGTTTCAAAGTTGTTGGGAAGACCTTTTAGCTTTGATACTTGGTTTGGCTGCTTTTTTTTGTTTTGTTTTCTGGTTCTGCCGTGACCTCCCTAATCTCCATTGAGGGGGATATAGCCACACTCCTGTACCTTGATATTTGTAGCAACAGTAGTAGGGGGAAGTGCATTTTAGGGCAGTACCTAGGTTTTATTCAATGTTTCAGGTAGTAAAGTAACTTGATTAAAAAAGAGAGAAAACAAACCCTCATCTAAAAGATTTCAGCAAATATTCTTTATTATTGAATAGCTTTTTTGTGGCAGAACTGTCTTAGGTACTATGGATTCTAAGACAAATAATACATGGTTCTCTTCTTTGGAAGACTTTACAGTCTGTCTAGGTGATATACTGGTGGAAGGAAGGTGGTGGAAGAGGGGCACGGAGGGTGAGGGAGGAGATCTGGTACCCATATTTTAATCTTCTTGCCTTACTTCAGAGTTCTCCAGGTCTAGAGAATGAAGATTCTTCTTTTGTGCACCAGTTTTATGATCATGTGGAAAAAGAATAAAAATTGAGGAATTTACAGATTTTTTCATCTGTATCCAATATAACCAAATTTGATGGCATTAGTTATTGTGTATATTCTTCCCACTAAGTTCTTGAGGTTATACCTTTCTTGGGTTATCCTTAGAGATAATGGTAACAGTACTGTTGCTGTGATCATGGATGTCATCTAAAACTAAAGATTGGACGCTTGCATAACAGCGTAAGGAAATAATTAAAGAACTTAAGAGCATGCCACCTCAAAATACGCCACTTTGAGTGGCATATTGACTATTTTGAGGTGAAGGCACTTGAAAAACAGTAGGTTCAAGAAGATCACTCTTACCTTCCTTCTACTCCTTAAAAGCACAAGATGGAATTCCTATGTGAAAGAGGTCCTCCCAATACGAAGGAAAGTAACATTCTTATCAAGGATGGGAAATTGAAGCTGAGGGAAATCTGTACAAACAACCTCATGAAACCAACCCTTATCTTCCTAGTCACTTCTCTGCCTAAAATAACTACCCTAACTGAAGTCCCTTTTCTTTGTTATATTTTCATAATTTACTGTTCTTTGTCCACCTCATTATATGAGTATTCAATTCTAATTGAGTCTTTGGGTCTTCATTTCTTTTTGAAGGCTCCTGTACCACATAAAATTTGTATTAAATAAATGTGTAAGCTTTTCTCCTGTGGATCTGTCTTACGTCAGTTTAATTCTCAGGACCAGCTTAAAAACCCTAAGATGGTAGTGGTAAAATTCTACCTCCCCTAAAGAATACATTCCAAGATAATTCATATAGTCCATTTTAAAGTCCTTTAGTTAAAAACCTATAAAAGAGGTATGTAATAACTGATATCAACCTCTTTTGAGTAGTATTTATATATCTTTAAAGAAAATGCATTTCTTTCCTTGCCATTTTTTTTTTTTCAGTTTGAATTCTAGCTTTTTAGTTTGATACTTAAAAATACGTTCAACATAGTTCTGATTGAACAGTTTATCAGGGAAGGAGTGAGGAATCAGGCGTTCTGCAATGACTGAAGTATTGTGCCAAGTGACTGATGTATCTCAGAAGAAAAACAGGATAATTTATATAACCTAAAGTTCTGGTCCTTTTCTGATAACGCTGAACCAGAGCCATTTCATAGTTACAGATTTGCCTTTAAATCTTATACTTTGAGATGAAATGCTTCAAAAGTAAAAAGAGGAGTGTTAGGTGAAGTTAAGTATAAAAGCCACAGCACACATGCATGCATTTTTGCCTGCAGACACACACACACACACACATGCCCACCTACCTCTTGTTGCTTCTTAGGAATAAAATGAAAATAGAAGTGTCGCTCATGATTTATTCATGAGTCGAATATCCACTTTATGGATCATGTAGATCTTTAATTTCCCTTTATTCTTCCCCTCTCCCCAGTTTCTCCCCATCAGCTGCCTAATGTTTTCTATTTTTTCTTATTACTATACTAGAGGATGGCACATGTCCAGGACACACACTTTAAATTATTCAACTTTGTACTTTGTTAGCAATCAACAAAAAACTAAAATTACTTGGAAATTATCTTTTGCACTTTATGTCATCCCTGTTTATCATTATAAATAGAGTTGATAAATAAAAAAATTTAGAAAATACATTTAAAACAGGTGTGAACATTGGTTTTTCATAATGTCTTAGAGACAGATCTCAGCTCAAATGTCACTTCCCCAAGGAGGCCTTCTTTAATCTGTCCCTACCAAATACAGCAGCTCTAGTCATTTTTTTTTATTTTATTTTTATTTTTTATTATTATACTTTAAGTTCTAGGGTACATGTGCATAACGTGCAGGTTTGTTACATATGTATACTTGTGCCATGTTGCTGTGCTGCACCCATCAACTCGTCAGCACCCGTCAACTCGTCATTTACATCAGGTATAACTCCCAATGCAATCCCTCCCCCCTCCCCCCCCCCTCCCCCCCCCCCCTCCCCCCCCCCTCCCCCCTCCCCCCATGATAGGCCCCGGTGTGTGATGTTCCCCTTCCCGAGTCCAAGTGATCTCATTGTTCAGTTCCCACCTATGAGTGAGAACATGCGGTGTTTGGTTTTCTGTTCTTGTGATAGTTTGCTAAGAATGATGGTTTCCAGCTGCATCCATGTCCCTACAAAGGACACAAACTCAAAAGAAGACATTCATACAGCCAGCAGACACATGAAAAAATGCTCATCATCACTGGCCATCAGAGAAATGCAAATCAAAACCACAATGAGATACCATCTCACACCAGTTAGAATGGCGATCATTAAAAAGTCAGGAAACAACAGGTGCTGGAGAGGATGTGGAGCTCTAGTCATTTTTAACCCTCGTATCTGACTTTATCTGACTTCATAGCACTTATTTTATTTATTCATCTGCTTATTCAGCCACCTGTATATTGTCTGTCTTCTGGTTTAGATTGTAAGTGCTGTGGTGAGTATTTGGTCTTCTTTACTTCAGCATAGTGCCTGCCCCAGAGTAGGCACAAAATATTTGTTTAATAAACCATAGATGAGGGAAGTAATTTGCTTTGTTTTTATAGAAATGGGAAATTAATACTTAATGATGATACCTTTACCAACGTTACACTACTTATGACTAGTAGGAGTGGATTAAGTAGCACCTGCATCTTATACTGAATATTTTGAACATTGATGATTTACATAATTAAGAATTTCAAACCACCTAAATTTGTTAATCTCTTATATAAACTAGAAGTTGAATATTTTGTGGTTATGTGAAATTTCTTATTGTAGTTCTTAGATTTCTAGTTCAGTAGTAAAAATTTGGTCTGTTTTCTAAATGTGTTTTATAGCATGTCTTTGAAATGTTGCCTTTGTTATGTTTGGAGACTTCTGTGCATAGATGTTTCAAAAATGTTACGTTTTCTGTACATGTAAATATTTAACTCAGCAGTGTATGGGAAAAACATTTAGATTTGCTTGTACAGATTTAGAAACTTTGAAATAACAGTAAGGGTAAACATTTTCCAAACTTAAAATTATTTTTAAGCTAACATTTGCAAGTGTTGTTTAGCAAACTTACAATCCTGCCAGCTCTGAAAAGTAAGATTAGGTATATGTATTATGCAGAATTTGCTAGAAATAATTGAATAGCTAGATGTAAACACTACTAGATGTTTGATACTTAGATTATATAACAATTTCAAATATACAAAGATTTGATAACAGCATCAGTTTTTCTTTTTTTTCTTTTTTTTTCTTTTTAGTCTTGGGTATGTCTTTATTAGCAACGTGAGAATGGACTAATACAAAGCAACTATATTTAAAATAGTAATTAAATTAAAACAGAGTCCTTAAGGTGAACTCTGATCCAATATGACTGGTGTCATTATAAGGAAAGGAGATTAGGACACATACAACACAGACACACAGGATGAACATGTTCAGGACACAGTGAGAAGGCAGCCATCTGCAAGACAAGGAAAGAAACCTCAGAGTGAAACCAGTCCTGCCAACCATTGATCCCAGACTTCTCTAAACCTGTGAAAAAAATAAATTTCACCATCAGTTTTTCTTAATTTGACTTTTCATTGTTATTTAGGGAAACTGGTTCTTTATTGTCAACTAGATTTTTAAATAATGTCCTAAATAATTTTTAATTATATGCATTATTGGAAAATCCTGAATATATTATGCTAACCTCTTCAAAATTTTACTAATATCTAAATGTTAAATACTTTTAATAGTAAAAATCTGCTTTTTTGAATACTTTTTTGTAGGAACCTTAAATGCAACTTATGCTGCAGAATAAATCTAAAATTATGCTATAGAATAAATCTAAAATCTACATCTAAATAATTAAAAATTAGTGTTCATTCTAATAGTTCCCCTTACCCATGAGGGATCCCAATGGATGTCTGAAACCACAGATAGTGCTAAACCCAACTGCCCTCAATCAAAACACATTTCTGTTGTCTTTCACCTACAAATATAATGCCTTTTCCATCTTATCTAAGCACTTTATTATGCACTGTAGCCACAAATTTTACTGTTTTGAGGTGTGATGGCAAAACTAGCATGAATTTCTTTTGCTTCTTCACAATTACACAGATAGAAGATTTGTTCTTACCACTGATTTTAGCAACCTCAGTATACCCTTTTTTTTTCTTAAGTCCAAAACTGCTGCCTTTTTATTTAAAGGAAGCATGTTATGGCTTAATTGTGGCATATGTGAATTGCCAGCATCACATTGGGGATGTTATTAACTAAAAAAAGAGTTACTTGAACATAAGCGCTGCAATACCCTGACAGTTGATTTGATTACTGAGCCAGCCACTGAGTGACTAAGGGTGTGTAGTGTCGACAGTTGTGGATATACTGGACAAAGAATGATTTATGACCTGGGTGGAATAGAGCAGGATGGCACAAGATTTCATCATGATACTTGGTATTCAGAGTGATGTGAAAGTGAAACATTTATGAATTGTTTATTTCTGGAATTTTCTGTTTAATATTTTTGAACTGTGGTTGATCACAAGTAACTGAAACTGTAGAATGTGAAACTATGGATAAGGGGGATTACTGTATTCAACTTTAAAGTTACAATTATAGTTTCTGCTCATAGTTGCTCCTTACTTAAAGTTATAGTATGAGATTTCAAGCAAATTCTGGCTATTTTTAAAACTTGAAAAAAAATTGTATATTTTTAATCTGTGCCCCAACTCAACCACACTTACTCATGTATTATAGACATTTTAAAGTTTAGAAATATGGAGGATTTGGAATTCATTCACCTGAGTAAGAAAAAACTGAAGGGCAGCTAAGTATTTCGATATATGACGAACCATATTGCATTTCTGTAAAAGTTAAACTTAATTGTAATCTTGAACCTTACTATTTAAAGTGTGATCTGAAGATGGGCAGTATACCAGCTAAAACTTTGTTAGAAACGCAGCAACTCAGGTTCTACCCCAGACCCGCCAACTGAAACAGGATCTCCTTTTTAACAAGATGTAGTTTGCTTGCACATTAATTTTTGAGATGCTCTGGTTTAGAATAAACTTCTCAAACAAAAAAGAAAACAGATCCTGATCTTAAGGTGATTATATATTGTTTTCCAGACATTTTAAAGATATTTAATAATAGTGAAAATTCCTTAAGTCTTGGTGAAATTAAGGATGTTACTGTGTATGTGAGCCCTAAAAACAATGGTTGGTTTCGTTATGTCTTAATGAATGATATAGAGATTAACAAAATACAGTTGAACATTGGAAAACACAGTTGTGACCTTTTTAGTGTATATTGATTTTATTTATTAAATCATTATGAAGTGGTGCTGGGTTTAATATAGATATAATATGATGGGAATTGTTGAGAACAGTAAGTAGTATTTGCAATTTTGGCTTTTGGTTTCTTTTTTTTAAAAATTAATTAATTAATTTTTTTTATTGTACTTTAAGTTCTAGGATACATGTGCATAACGTGCAGGTTTGTTACATATGTATACTTGTGCCATGTTGCTGTGCTGCACCCATCAACTCGTCAGCACCCATCAACTCGTCATTTACATCAGGTGTAACTCCCAATGCAATCCCTCCCCTCTCTCCCCTCCCCATGATAGGCCCTGGTGTGTGATGTTCCCCTTCCCGAGTCCAAGTGATCTCATTGTTCAGTTCCCACCTATGAGAGAGAACATG
Organism: Macaca thibetana thibetana; assembly: GCF_024542745.1. NCBI lineage: Eukaryota > Metazoa > Chordata > Mammalia > Primates > Cercopithecidae > Macaca > Macaca thibetana. The sequence goes on from NC_065583.1 coordinate 73,248,368, forward strand.
CGGTGTTTGGTTTTCTGTTCTTGTGATAGTTTGCTAAGAATGATGGTTTCCAGCTGCATCCATGTCCCTACAAAGGACACAAACTCATCCTTTTTTATGGCTGCATAGTATTCCATGGTGTATATGTGCCACATTTTCTTAATCCAGTCTGTCACTGATGGACATTTGGGTTGATTCCAAGTCTTTGCTATTGTGAATAGTGCCGCAATGAACATACGTGTGCATATGTCTTTATAGCAGCATGATTTATAATCCTTTGGGTATATACCCAGTAATGGGATGGCTGGGTCATATGGTACTTCTAGTTCTAGATCCTTGAGGAATCATACTGTTTTCCATAATGGTTGAACTAGTTTACAATCCCACCAACAGTGTAAAAGTGTTCCTATTTCTCCACATCCTCTCCAGCACCTGTTGTTTCCTGACTTTTTAATGATTGCCATTCTAACTGGTGTGAGATGGTATCTCATTGTGGTTTTGATTTGCATTTCTCTGATGGCCAGTGATGATGAGCATTTTTTCATGTGTCTGTTGGCTGTATGAATGTCCTCTTTTGAGAAATGTCTATTCATATCCTTTGCCCACTTTTTGATGGGGTTGTTTGTATTTTTCTGGTAAATTTGTTTGAGTTCTTTGTAGGTTCTGGATATTAGCCCTTTGTCTGATAAGTAGATTGCAAAACTTTTCTCCCATTCTGTAGGTTGCCTGTTCACTGTGATGGTAGTTTCTTTTGCTGTGCAGAAGCTCTTCAGTTTAATTAGATCTCATTTGTCAATTTTGGCTTTTGTTGCCGTTGCTTTTGGTGTTTTAGACATGAAGTCCTTGCCCATGCCTATGTCCTGAATGGTATTCCCTAGGTTTTCTTCTAGGGTTTTTATAGTATTAGGTCTAACATTTAAGTCTCTAATCCATCTTGAATTAATTTTCATATAAGGAGTAAGGAAAGGATCCAGTTTCAGCTTTCTAGTTATGGCTAGCCAATTTTCCCAGCACCATTTATTAAATAGGGAATCCTTTCCCCATTTCTTGTTTTTCTCAGGTTTATCAAAGATCAGATGGCTGTAGATGTGTGGTATTATTTCTGAGGATTCTATTCTGTTCCATTGGTCTATATCTCTGTTTTGGTACCAGTACCATGCTGTATTGGTTACTGTAGCCTTGTAGTATAGTTTGAAGTCAGGTAGCGTGATGCCTCCAGCTTTGTTCTTTTGACTTAGGATTGTTTTGGAGATACAGGCTCTTTTTTGGTTCCATATAAACTTTAAAGCAGTTTTTTTCAATTCTGTGAAGAAAGTCATTGGTAGCTTGATGGGGATGGCATAGAATCTATAAATTACCTTGGGCAGTATGGCCATTTTCACAATATTGATTCTTCCTATCCATGAGCATGGTATGTTCTTCCATTTGTTTGTGTCCCCTTTTATTTCACTGAGCAGTGGTTTGTAGTTCTCCTTGAAGAGGTCCTTTACATCCCTTGTAAGTTGGATTCCTAGGTATTTGATTCTCTTTGAAGCAATTGTGAATGGAAGTTCATTCATGATTTGGCTCTCTGTTTGTCTGTTACTGGTGTATAAGAATGCTTGTGATTTTTGCACATTAATTTTGTATCCTGAGACTTTGCTGAAGTTGCTTATCAGCTTGAGGAGATTTTGGGCTGAGACAATGGGGTTTTCTAAATATACAATCATGTCATCTGCAAACAGGGACAATTTGACTTCTTCTTTTCCTAACTGAATACCCTTGATTTCTTTCTCTTGCCTGATTGCCCTAGCCAGAACTTCCAACACTATGTTGAGTAGGAGTGGTGAGAGAGGGCATCCCTGTCTTGTGCCAGTTTTCAAAGGGAATTTTTCCAGTTTTTGTCCATTCAGTATGATATTGGCTGTGGGTTTGTCATAAATAGCTCTTATTATTTTGAGATACATTCCATCAATACCGAATTTATTGAGCGTTTTTAGCATGAAGGGCTGTTGAATTTTGGCAAAGGCTTTTTCTGCATCTATTGAGATAACCATGTGGTTTTTGTCTTTGGTTCTGTTTATATGCTGGATTACGTTTATTGATTTGCGAATGTTGAACCAGCCTTGCATCCCAGGGATGAAGCCACGTTGATCATGGTGGATAAGCTTTTTGATGTGCTACTGGATCCGGTGTGCCAGTATTTTATTGAGGATTTTTGCATCGATGTTCATCAGGGATATTGGTCTAAAATTCTCTTTTTTTGTTGTGTCTCTGCCAGGCTTTGGTATCAGGATGATGTTGGCCTCATAAAATGAGTTAGGGAGAATTCCCTCTTTTTCTGTTGATTGGAATAGTTTCAGAAGGAATGGTACCAGCTCCTCCTTGTACCTCTGGTAGAATTCAGCTGTGAATCCATCTGGTTCTGAACATTTTTTGGTTGGTAGGCTATTAATTATTGCCTCAATTTCAGAGCCTGCTATTGGTCTATTCAGGGATTCAGCTTCTTCCTGGTTTAGTCTTGGGAGAGTGTAAGTGTCCAGGAAATTATCCATTTCTTCTAGATTTTCTAGTTTATTTGCGTAGAGGTGTTTATAGTATTCTCTGATGGTAGTTTGTATTTCTGTTGGATTGGTGGTGATATCCCCTTTATCATTTTTTATTGCATCTATTTGATTCTTCTCTCTTTTCTTCTTTATTAGTCTTGCTAGCGTTCTATCAATTTTGTTGATCTTTTCAAAAAACCAACTCCTGGATTCATTGATTTTTTGGAGGGTTTTTTGTGTCTCTATCTCCTTCAGTTCTGCTCTGGTCTTAGTTATTTCTTGCCTTCTGCTAGCTTTTGAATGTGTTTGCTGTTGCTTCTCTAGTTCTTTTAATTGTGATGTTTGTCACAAATGAGTGTCAATTTTAGATGTTTCCAGCTTTCTCTTGTGGGCATTTAGTGCTATAAATTTCCTTCTACACACTGCTTTAAATGTGTCCCAGAGATTCTGGTATGTTGTATCTTTGTTCTCATTGGTTTCAAAGAACATCTTTATTTCTGCCTTGATTTTGTTATGTACCCAGTAGTCATTCAGGAGCAGGTTTTTCAGTTTCCATGTAGTTGAGCGGTTTTGATTGAGTTTCTTAGTCCTGAGTTCTAGTTTGATTGCACTGTGGTCTGAGAGACTGTTTGTTATAATTTCTGTTCTTGTACGTTTGCTGAGGAGGGCTTTTGGTTTCTTATCATTTGAAAATGTATATGGCTAATTGGGTCAGTTGTCTAGATTTAAGAATTGTATTAATATCTTTAAATGTCTAATTGAAATTTTTTTTCCTGAAGATTAGTGCAGAGGATCAGTGCAGGTAGTTCTGTCTGATTAGATAGAATTACTGATAAAGTATTTCAAAAAATAAAATAACAGTTGCCTCAGGTTAGTCATATAATCAAAGCAGCTAAAAGGGCAATGAAATAATAAGTGTCTATGAAAACGAGAAAACTTTTAAATGTGGATTAATCATTGATTAAAACAAAACTTATAAATTTATTCTGTTGCTTCTTTTTAAAGATTTTTGTATTCTTGACAATATTAATTCATATAATAATCTTTTAATGCAGAGGATGGATCATGGATTAAAAAAATAGCGCTTTTGACTTATGACAATGCAAATAAAAATTTAAAAACTATCAGCTGTTACTATAATGATACAATTTAAAAAACATTTTTTCATGCTTACTGATACTAGATAGCATTAGGAAATGTAAACTAAGGAAGTAGAAAATAATTGACTGGTTTATTCTTGCACTGAAATTAGAAGAATTATAATTGGTACTTTCATACTAAGTTTATTCAACTGAAGTTACTGTCATGGGTCAATAAAGCTGCAAGGCTTCAGAGAGCTGATCTCGTCTTTGCACTCTGGCCTTTTTCAATAACTGGAGATGTATTCAGAAAAGTTTCTAGATGAAAATTCTGAATACTTCCTAACTCATTTATTTCAGTGTCAGAAAATTTTATTTTTAATTGAAATCTCTTTATTTTCATTTTAAGCCTACTTATACCTGTACATTTAAAAAATTGAAATAGTATAAAGAGCTAGTATAGAGACAGGGACCATCTTGTTATCCTACTTTATATAAAGATTTATAAAGTTGACTATTTTTATCTCCTCTCTCTTTGTTGGCCAGTTTAAATAATTTAGTTCCTTTATTGGTTCTCTCTTTATCTTTTGACCACTTGGGACAGAGCACCTGGCTGTTTCAGTGTTTTGGTGCTCTTAACTTATAGATGCTACAATGGTACAACAGTACCTGTTGTGTTTCTGAATCAGTTGGGACTAAATGATTTCATTGAAAAGCGACGTTTAAAGTAGAGATTTTTTTTTTTTTTTGGAGACAGAGTCTCGTTTTGTTACCCAGGCTGGAATACAGGGGCGCAATCTCAGCTCACTGCCGTCTCCACCTCCTGGGTTCAAGCAATTCTCCTGCCTCAGCTTCCTGAGTAGCTGGGACTACAGGTGTGTGCTACCATGCCCAGCTAATTTTTGTATTTTTAGTAGAGATGGAGTTTCACCATGCTGGACAGGCTAGTCTCAAACTCCTGACCTCGTAGTCCACCCGCCTCGGCCTCCCAAAGTGCTGGGATTACAGCCCACTGTGCCCGGCATAAAGTAGAGATTCTTTAAAAGAAACAAATACTTCACATTAAGTATGAAATTTGCTTATCATATTGGGTAGTTTGTTCTAATAAGGATAATTTTCTCTTTCTCTCATCTCATGGTTTTTTGGAGTTAAGTTTCCTGGACACTTTGCAATGCGGGGAATTCTATGGGAGCTTTTTCAGGATAATGTGAAAATACATAGATGTGTTTCTTATGTATTAAATAATATTGATTAATCATTATAATTTTGAAATAATGAACATTAATACTTTTTTAAGATGTCTGCAACAAACGTGATGTGGAAACACCTTTGATTTTTTTTGCTGACAACTGTGATTTCTTGACTATATTTATAATAGAAATGCTGAATAGAGGTTAGTGAAAGTAAAAGTGTATTAAAGTTTGGGGAAAGTAAATAGAAATATTTCAAATAGAAATTGAATGTAATCATGTAATTATTTTTCCATCCAAATTTATGGACCCATTAGAGTTTATGGACTCCAAGATAAGAACTGTTTATTTGGCAACTTCACTGAATTCCCTTATACTGCAATTTAAAAAATTTTGTTGTTTTTTTTCTTAGGTGGATATTTATATCATCTAAAAATAATGATAGTTTTTTTTTCCTTTCTATCCAATTGTTACAAATTTTATTTTATTTTCAACTTAATTTTGTCCAAGACCTCTATAACTGTGTTTGAGTCATGTTGATAGTAGTCTCTTTTGTTCTTGATCTTAAAGGAGATGCAGACCCTCCATTAAGTGTAGTGTTCATGCAGGTTTTTGATATACAGGTATTCTTTGCTAAGGTGCTTTGGGCCTGAAATCAGATGGGGAGTTGGTGTAGCAAGATTCTCAATTAATTGGTTATATATGGTTCATGAATTTTGGATAGTGAGTAGTGAAAACTGAGACAGTGAGGAAAATTAAAAACTGAAAATATTTGAATTAATTTTGTCACTGAGTTCCACTAGCAGGTTTTCAGCCAAGTTCAGATTGAACAGTATCCTTATATAACTTTTACCAACTTAAGGAAGTTCCCTTCACTTTATAATTTAACACTTTCAAAAATTATAAATAGGTAGTAATGGTTATCACATACTTTTCCTCTATTAATTGAGCTAATCATAGATACTGTCGAACTAAGTTTACATTCCAGAACACTTGATGACAATTGTATTTTAATAAAGTATTGGGTTTATTTAGCTCTTTTTTTGATGGTGGTTTTTGTTGTTGTTGCTTTTTTTTTCCCCATGTAATTCCTAAGTGAGGTGGGCCCATATTTTCTTCCTTTATAATGTCTAATTTTGGAATCAAGATTTCAATAGCCTCGTATAATGAGCTAGGCAGTTTTACACTCTTCCTATTTGCTATAACTGTTTGCATTAGAAAGTCATTAATGTTTCTTAAACGTTTATTAATCCCACTTGTAAAAAACCATATAGACCTTTGGCTTTTTGAGAGGGATACTTTGAGTACCTTCCAAATTATTTCATAATTTTTGGTATATTCAAGGTCTCTATTTCTTTCGACAATTTTCATGTATATTTTTTCTGGGAATTTTTTTCATTTTATGTAGCTTTCCAAATTATTAGCCTATGCTTACAGCACTTTAAAAATATTTATTTATCATTTTGTATTCTCCCTTTTCATTCTGTGTCTGGCTGCTTTGTCCCATTCCCCCATCTCTGCATCTCATCCCTATGTTTGATGAATCTTGAGAAAAGTTTATAAATATTTATTAATATGTTTAGTCTTCAGGAAAGTAACCTTTTAAAAATCTTCCCTGTTACATTTTTGTTTGGAATTTTGTTGATTTATTTACTTTATTATTTCTGTGCTTCTTGTTCTTAATATTGTTTAGCATTTTAGTTCTCAGTTGTGGGTGTTCTTCGTTTTTTCCTTTTTTTTTTTTAGTTTGTGTTTAGTTTATCTTAGTTTTTAAGACAATAACAGGTAAAATGTTGGGTGACCCTTCTATCCTGTATATTTGCATCATCTTCCTGATTTTGTTTTTTATTTGAGTACTTTCTCTAGAATGTTTTTAGTTTGGGTCTTTATGGGCAAACCTTCTGTGGCCTTGTATGCCTAAAGCATTTCTATTGTGCGCTTATCTTTGTGTGTTAGTTTGGCTTGATGTAAAATTCTAAAGTCAAAATTGCTTAAAACTATGTACTTAAAAGAGTATATTTAAAAATATATACTTAAAAAGAGTATACTTAAAAAATATACTCTTGTACTCATTTTCCAAAGTTTATCTTCTTTCTCTCTGGAAGATTTAGAAATTTTATCTTTTTGGTCTCAAATTTAACCATAATATGTCATGGTATGGGTTTATTTGTCCTATTAATTTTTCTATTCTGAGATCTTTGATCTTTCTTTCTTTTTCAGTTCTGTAAAATTTATTTTAATTATCCTTTCAAACTTTGTTTTGTCTCTCTGTCAACCTCCCTCTTCTCACCATTTTTTTCTGAGCCTCCTGTTATCTGGATGTTCACATAACTGCTTCTGTTCCTTGGCTTTTCTTTCATGTTGTTTTATGTTCTTTTCTAATCTCTTTTAGGAAGGACCGCAGTGTGATTTTCTAAATCAACAATTTAACCTATAATTGTATTTATCCTACTGTTTATCTCTATTGCATTTTAAAATTTTATCTTTTTTTTACTAATACTTAACATTATTTTTTAATGCTTTCTTATTCATACTTCACATTGCTGATATCTTTCCTTACTGCCTTAGCTATATCATGTTTATTTTGAATTATTGGCACATCTTTCAATAATTCTGCTTCAGCACATACTCTAGACAAGACAATAAGGGGATCCCAGATTTTTCAGTTATGTAAAGTGTGAGACTGTGTGATACCGATATTGGTGAAATGACTATAGCAAACTCGTGCAGATGACAGCCAGAAGTCCTGGGAGTTGGGCACAGTGCGGAATCTTTCTTGGTCCTGGCTGTAGTTTGGTGCCACCTAGTGGCCATTGCCTCCTCTGCTCCTTGGCTTAAAGTTCCACAATACGGTTTCCTTTTGTGAGCTCCAAGACGGTGGCAGCAATTCCAAGAATCTCTCGGTTAGCTGTCTCTCATTTTGTGGGCCTGATTGGAATGATTGGTCTGGGAGAAATGTAGGGGTAAAGGAACCCGTTCTCCTCTTCCCTACTTGTAATATGATGTTGCCTGGCGTGGTTTTGCTGTTTCCTCCTTTTCCTGTATCCCCCTTTCCTTATGCCTACCAAAAGGGGAAGCCCATGATGTTATGTTTAGATAGCTGTATCTCTTTAATAGGTAGATATTTTTGTTAGTTGATTTTTAGATCACTTCTTATTTCCTGGATATAGCTACCGTATGTGGTAATGTGAATTGGGAAGGGCAGAAGACCAGCCTCTGGTTATTGTTAATCTGGCAGAAAAACTATAGGAACCACCCAATCTCTGCTGATCGCCCCTTGCCTCTTCACTACCTATGGTTTTCACCTTCACTTCACAAGAGTCCTTAAGCTGCCCCATATTAGTAAATCGTTAATGCTGACATTAACAATTAGTCCTCTCCTGTCCAATGCCTATGCTGTGGTGAAGGTGTATGCTTTACCTATCTTTATAAGAGAGGCAAGAGTAGCATGGAAAAGTTTTCCAACAACCAGTTTCCTCCCAAATTAGGCTGCAGCATCCTGACTTCAACATACATAGGTTGGTTTTTTTTTTAAGTTTCTTACAACTATTTATCTCACTAAGCTAGTTTCTCCAGTATTGATTTTTGTGGAGGAAGCCAGTAGTGGACAGAGTTTACCATCCTGATAGGAACAATAAAATATATTACCTTATAGATAACTGCACATTTCAACTTAGCCTAAGTGTTAAAAACTGTTAGTGCCAAGTAGGTAAATTTAAAAATAATAATTTATTGCTTGCTTTCAGGTATTGAAATTATTATTTTGCTGGCTATTGAAAAAAATTCCTTATGTGATTCTTTTGCCTTGGGACTTCCTTTTGCTTTTTGTTTTGCTTTATATGTTTTACATCTCATATTATCACATCTTTGACACTGAGAAATTGTCTTGGACTTCTTTAGAAGTTCTCACATTTTTTTCAAGCAACATTTTTACAAAGCCCTTTCACATATATTAGTCATATTCATTTCTAACTGCGACTGTATGGGTGAAACTATAAGGCCAAGAGAGGTTAAATGTGTTAGACCTGATGATACAGCCAGCAGCTGACAGGCCAGGAATGTAAACAACTTTACTTCCAGGGCTCTCTGTCTGCCTCACTACAGCTACATTGAGGGATACATTTTTTTTTTTTTTTTTTAAACATCAGAATTCTCTGAATGCTTTGAAAGCAATTCTTAATTTCAGTTTTTGTAATAAAATGAATTTCATAGTTTTAGCTTTTTAGAAACTTTTAAGTCAAAGATTTCCACGAAACCATCATATCCCATATTGATAGACATTTTGGTGGATTGTCATATATATATTTTTAACCAACATAGTTTCTTTGTACCTGACTTCCTCTTATATCAGATCTCTTCAATTCCTTATTTTCATAGCTTGGAAAACAGTATTGTTTGTGCTGTCTTTTCTTCAATTCAAATTATGCTTTGAAAATAGCTGATAGTCGCCAAAGACTTATTGTTCAAGGGAGAAAAAACCCGACACTTTTAATGCACAGAAACTTGTTATTTAAATGGAAATTGTATAATTGCTTTCATTATGATCTATAGACTGCCTTGGAAATATGAGGGCCCTAGATAAAGCATATCACAGCTTTTATTATGTCTAACTTTAGGTATTATTTTTATTATGTTTAGTTTTTCTATTGGTTTCTGAAATCTAATTTGGAATTTCTTTTAAATTCTGTGTGTTATCACTTCAGGAATATATCCTGGGTATACTCTTCTGTTGACTAGCTTTCCGCCAGCTAGATTGTAGGATCCTAGAGTGTTTTATCAAAGAAAAGATGTTAAAGGCCATTTATCCTGACTTCTTTGATTAATCTGAGGAAATGGAAATGTTAAATGACTTGGCCAATGGGCATCTAGCTAATAAGAGACTGAGCCTCCTTAGAGCTCTGATCTTTGTATGCCACTTAATCTTCTTAATGAATGACAAACAGAAATTTTGTATTTTTTTCTTTGAACCTATTCTGCTTCTAGGAATCTCACATTATTTTTCTTTTCAACAACTGAGTGCTTCTTAGCTACCTATTTTTTTACCCCAACATATGAAAGGGTAGAAAGAAGAAGAAAACTAACCTTGTTCCTTTTAAGTTGATGTTTTATATTTGTCTGCTAAGGCTGCCATAACAAAATAGCATAGACTGGGTGGCCTAAACAACAGAAATTAATTTTCTTACAACTCTGGAGGATAAAAAGTCAAAGATCAAGGTCTGGCAGGGTTTAATTTCCGGTGAGGGCACTCTTCTGGCTTTCAGATGACTGCTGTCTTGCTGTGTCATCACATAGCAGAGACAGCGTCTAAAGCCACAGCCCTGTTGGATTATGGCTCCACCATTATGACCTTATTTAATCTTAATTACATTCCAAAGACCCTATGTTCAGATACAGTCTGGAGTTAGGGAGTTAGGGCTTTAACATAAGAATTTTTGAGTGGCACAATTCAGTTTGTAGTATGCTCTATGTATCATAACCTTGTAATGTAATTTGCATTCCCCACAGTTGCTGGCATCCCTGCCTCAGCATCCTTAATGTGATCAGTCTTTGAGATCAAGGTATGAGTGGTCTGGGGAGATGCAGGTTGATGCAAACATAATTTTTTCTGCTACCTTTAACAAAGCATACACAACCTCATAGGATTACAATCAGTTCCTCGGTCCAGGTACCAACAGGTCTTTCTTTCAAAAAATCATAATATGTTATATATGTGAGCAATTTAAGATCATTTTGCCCTTTTAAATCTTCATGGAAGACATTATCAGGTCATGATTGAGTCCACATGGACACATATTTTGGCATCAGAATTCCTGGTTTCTTGGCTCTGCCACTTTAGTATCTGTGAACCTGGATAGGATTTAGTCACTGCCTCTGTTTCTCATCTGTAAAGTGGACAAGATTACATCACAGCTACTGACAGTGAGGATTACATGAGATAGCACCTGATAAATAGAAATTATTCAGTTAATAATAATGATAATTATTATCCTCCTTTGCTACTCTTCCTGAACTTTGAAGCTCAAATGACTCTCGCTCATTTGTTCTCAGTATTTACCCTAAAGATTCCTCCCTTTGTCATTTACGGCCTTGGTAAGATTTAATCAATTCTGTGTTTCATCATGGTGGGTGTAAGCTTATAGAATATTTTATCCAAGTCCTTTGTTATTATTAAATTATCCAAGTGAATAATCAGAAATCAACTTATGATGTTCCCAATAATCCCTATTTTATAGATGAGGAAACTGAGGGTCAAAGAAGTTAATAACTGTTCAGCTAGGGTGAAGCCAGAATTCTCTGTTGGATCTGTCTTCATTTGTTGTGCCGTTTTCATTACGTCACATTAAAACAGTTTAATACTTTCAAGTGATAGCTACTCAGTGTTCTAAGTTCTGTAACATCTAAAATATCTGTAGCCCATATAAAGCCCAGGTAGTTTGTGATCCAAGCGTAATGGGCTCCTATTCAGCCAGAGGCCGGTAACTGAAACACAGTTAAAAACAATTTGAATATTTATATTGCTCCTGAAAATGCTAAAGGGATACCACTTTAAAAATATCCGTTAGTGAAGAATTTTGTATTGAATTCTTGTTACATGCTCAAACAACTAAGTAAGGAAAACACAGAACAGAAAGAAAAAAAGTACACTTTTTTACCTCAGGTAAACACAAACTTGTGCAGGGAAGAAGAAGGAATAATAGGAATAATAAATATAATAGGAATAATAGGAATGATAAATATAAAAATATATTTTTATATAGTCATAACTAAATACTAAATGTGAATCTAGCTAAAATTATACAACTACATAGGAAAGATTGTGTATATGTTGCATCTGGGTGGAGGAAATATAGCTTCATCCTTATTTTCATATTTGAAAAAGTCAAATGCCTAAAACTTGAAATCAAGAAGTAGCAATACAAACATTTGGAGATACGGTATTTGGAGATATGGAAATAAATTCCAAAATAATCATGAAAGAACTGAAAATGTTTACCTCTGGGAAGGGGGAAATAGGGTAGAGGTGGTGTGGAAAGACAAGTCTGCAATTTTTTTAAACAAACCTTTTGGAGTTATTTGATAGTTCAAGCCAGGTGCCTATATAATTTTAATAAAATGAAGTAAAGAAAAAGTTAACTTTTGCCCTATGATAAATATTTTGACTTGACTTTAGCTGATGTTTTGTTTGAATGTCAAGATAAGCATTGATTTTCTTTAGAAGGCATAGCACTTAATTAATTTGCCTAATATTAATTGAATGTCTGCAATGTGCTAGGCATAGCAGGGGATGTAAATGTAAATTAGACAGTAATCCTTCCAAGGAAGTTGTGATCTTGTCAGGAGATGAGATATATGCAAATAACCGAAATGGGGGATTGTATATAATACCTGCCAGGAGAGCAGGCTTTTCTTAGTCTTCTTGACTCTTAGCGTTGCCTCAAGCCTTGGGTTGATAGTACAGCTCATATTTCCAGTGATCTTGGTCTTGCTTATGATTTGCAGAATTGGCTTTATTCTAGACCTTTATCTCTTTCTAGTCTTGGTGATCTTGGCCCTTGCCTTACGCCTTGCTTTGTTCAGCATTTTCTTTGGTGGATTTCACCTAAGTCGAATCCCAGGTAGAGAAATTCAATTGGCAGGAACAAAACCTTTTCATCGACATTGTATTTTTAGTTCTAATTTTCCTCTTATGTCAGAGCAAATGTTTCTTCATTTGTCAACAAATGTGTTTTTGAGTACCTATGATGGGGCAGAGGTGAAACTACTGAAAGACTATATATAATATTTATATGAAATAGGAACCAGATCACCTCTCAGTTTTTCTTCCTGACCAGTCCTTTGAGTCCAAGTCTCTTTTAGTTGGAAAGGTTAGAACCTAGGAGTATGATTTTACAGATGAGAAAACAAGCCTGGAAAGGAGATAACAAGCCTAGAAAGGCTAAGTGGTTTCTCTCAGGGCGAAATGCTAGGCTATTTTCCAGGTCAACATAGAGGCCAGAATTCAAAGTTTTTGCTAAAATTTGTGCATGCTTTTCATGAGCCTGGCTTTTTGCTAATCACCTTTACATAGATTCTTACTTTATCACTGTAATTACTCTGTGTTTTAGGTATTACTTCCTACCTCTCCCCAACAATCAAAGAAAAACTTTGGAATTGATGTGCAGTAATATATTTAAATCTCAGTTTTCCTAAGTGATTTCTCTAAAGGTTCCTTCCTAGAAAGAGGTCTTAGAAAAAAAAAGAAAGTATGTGTTATCTGTTTTGGATGGTGAAACTCCCGTTATCTGATTTTCAACCAGTTTACAGAAATGCAATGTGTGGAAATAAACTAACATGCCCCACGTGTTAGAAATGACATCTGCCTTTGTTGCATGCAGTGAAACTAGATCATGTCGTGGATCTGGTCAGTTTTTCCTTGGACGCAAGCCCAGAGGACTCCTGAGATTAAGCCTAAATATGAACTCAACAGAATTCTGTTAAATTCCCATAAACCAGGAAAGCCTATTGATGATGAATTAGAAATCAGTTATTACTTTTTTTAAAAAGTGAAAAGAAACCCTGCTATCTGTTCTTCTTTTATGAATTTAGCTTTGAATTGGTCAAAATGTAGGGATCATTGAAGAAACTTCAAAAACGATGTCAGTTTTTAGATTTATGATTTTATAAAATACTACAAAGATAGGAACAACGAAATGAAAAAGTGAAAATCCATGTTACAGTATGTGTATGTATTAAAATATGCTGCATGCTAAGCTTTCAGTACACAGTAACATACTTCTATTTTTAGAATAATTATATTCTGCTATGATTATGTTCTATCTTAATGTTTTTCAGGATTTGCAAAAAGTGTATTTTAGTATGTCGAAAAATAAACGACAAATTATATGTGTATGTATGTATGTATGTATGTGTATGTAGGTCTGTATGTGTGTACTTTTCCTCCAGATTGATTAATCTCTTTGATGGAGGTAATACTTAACGCTCTTTTCCATCAAGTTGTATGAGCCCTTTGTATACTCATTAAAGCCATACTAAATGATTTTCAGCATTATAGATATGTATGTAAGGCAATAACTTCATTGTGCAGATTGCATAGTGTCATATTACAGTAAATTGTGATTGAGTGGCATGTATGTATATAGCCAGTTTAAGACATTGGAATTAACTTAAACATTGACACTCGATGATTTTTCTGAAGGTCTTAATGCAGTGTTTCTAACAGCCCTATTAAAGAAGGCAGGAGGGTTGGGTTGTCTTTTGTTTAACCATGATTATTTGGCTCACCTTTGTGGGGGAAAATATATATTTGTGTGAAATTATGACTTAAATTATTAAATATTCTACAAATTAACATATTGTAGCATCCTTGCAACACAATTAAATAGGAATCTATTACTCTTTAATATTACAGAGTTAAATGAGCATGTTGGGAAATTAGAGGCATTTATGACTTTCATTTTCTCCCACTGTTCATTTCATCTCTTGAGAATAAATGATGCCTATAGAATGTCCTGATGATGATTTCCGATCCTTACCAAATCAGCACACTTAGTCACAGCAATGACTTAAACAGTGGAGAGAAGGAAGCATTCGGGACAGAGTTTTCTGGGTAGTTGGGAATTGATAGGGAAGAGACCATAGGCAGAGAATTTTGGAAATTTGCAGTTGTTCTCGTCTCCTCTAAAATACCAAAGAATATATAATTTATCCAGTTCAAGCTTACATAGGGAAATTACCTTGAATATGTTGTGATTTTGGGGAAAATCTTTGTTCTTTCTTTTCTAGAAGCACAGTTTATATTTGTCAAAAAGCATAATTATCTCATTTACCAGTAAGTTTCTTTAATATATAATGCAACTTGAAAATTCTTTCAATTTGAAGTTTAAGATTTTGTAAAACTTATTCATGCCTTCATCAGTTGTTTCTATGATTCAAAATACGAGCTTGCATAAGACTATCTATACTGTGTGAAAAGGTGATTTCATATCTATTACAGTATTACTTGTATGTGGATACCTCTTTACAATTTCTTTTCTTTTTTTGAGACAGGGTCTCACTCTGTGGCCTCTCACTCCACTCACTGCAACCTCCACCTCCCAGGCTCAAGCGATCTTCTCAGCCCAGTCTCCTGAGTAGCTGGGTTTGCAGGCACCCACCATCACACCTGGCTAATTTTTGTATTTTTAGTAGATACGGGGTTTCACCTTATTGCCCAGGCCGGTCTCAAACTCCTGGGCTCAAGAGATCCGTCCACCTTGGCCTCCCAAAGTGCTGTGATTACAGGTATAGGGTACTGCACTCAGCCCTCTTTACAAATTTTTTATTATTTGCTATATTTGCCTACTTACTTCTTAAATTATTGTTAGTTAATTATCCCTCATGGTTAATGCGGAATGTTAGAACCAAGGAGAATGGGCTGAGTAGGAGAGTTAGCTGGTGGCAGGATGTAAGCTAATTTATTCATTTTCCTCTTATAAAGAGAACAAAGAAGAGAGAGGAATAAAATTTTATGAGATATATTGGTAAGACATATGACATTGAAAGAACCATTAAATGATGAATAGTATTCCTGTAATCTGAAGAACTTTGAGTGGAGAGATGGTATTTCATGCATTAACAAACATGAGTAAAGATTTAAAAATAACACTTTTAGCAGGTATGAATCATTTGGAGACAGTATTCAAATAACCATTCTACATTCATAAATACCAGAATTACCATTATAGAAAACCTGCTGAGGACAGAAATAAAAATTTTTTTAAAAATCACCTTTCTTTCCTAGAATAAAGTACCTTTTCTGTGATTCATGGAACCTGTCTTACAAGGAAAATTTCACATAGTATAGGTTGGGAAAGCTTTTCTTGTCTTCATTAGCTTTACAGTTACTTTGATCATGCAGTTCTAATTTTGAATGTTTGTTTTGAGAATGCTTTATTGATATGTTAATCTGCTTTAACTTGCTGAGGTACTTTATTATTGCAGTTCTTTGGAATCTCTCAGATCATTGATATAGAATCCTAAATCCTTTAGAGGATCCACAGATTCTACTTGGGGGCCTCAGAATATCTTCATATCAGTCTTTTCTAAGAGTATAGGTGTAACTGACTCATGTGGATGATGGTACAGATATGCTGTGCATAATGAGAATTTGAGAATTTTTCAATTAGAGCATAAGGAATAGCAGCAGTACCTTTTACCCAGCTTTGTGGATGAAATAATGTTTGCCTCTCTGCTGTCAGAGAAACTTGATATCTATACAGCTCTCTTGTGGTCTATAGTTATTTCTGTGACTTTTTGCCCTCATACCAAAGCCAAGGATAGCCTTATATGTGTTCATGTATCTTTCTATGTGTAGTAGAACATATTTAAATGGTGTTAGGTTCCTGGGCATATGTGCATTGCCAACTTTCAGATAACAAATGACTACTGGAATTCACACCAACTATCTTACTATGTTTTTACCTGGTTTTAGTCATTTTATTCCAGAAATTTTAGAAGCAATTTGAAAATAATACTCTTGCAGAATTCTGGTTTTTCAGAATTAGTTTTTTTTTTTTTTTAAACAACATTGCATTTTGTCTTAACAAAGAGGCTGCTGATTTAATTTTGTATGAGTGATGTTTTTTAACCTTGTAAAGCACTTTTCTTCAATCATGCATTAGTATGTTTTCCATTGCTGCTTAATTGCTCTGAATACACTTAGGCCAGTTTTATACCTGATAACAAGAAACCCTCCCAGTTATAAAATTACAAGACTGGAAGAAATCTTAGTGATAAACTAGTTCATAGTTACAGATGAAGAAACTTTACAAGATATTGGCAAATTGTTCTCCAAAGTGCTTATGAAAATTTATATTCTCACCAATGTTGGAAAAGTTCTCTTTTCTTTATATTCTCTCCAACACCTGTGCAAGAGCTTTGTTAAGACTCAGCAATTCCACACACATATCTACATATACAGATCTTATCGTAGTTATTGTCCATGTGTTCAAAGAGACATGTCAAGAATGCTCAATGTATCATTGTTTGTAATAAAAATAAGAGAATTAATAAATCACTGTATATTAAATAATGGGAAGTGGTTAAAATTAATGGAATGTATCTACATGTATCAAGAATATGTCTATATCTCAGCCACGTAATACTGAATGAAAAGATAAAAGCAAATTGTGGAACTATATAATATGTTATTTATATAAAGAATAAAAACCTATAAAACAATTTATATAGGATTGATGGAATGTTATTGAGCTTTGCGAAGAGTTTATATAATGTGGAGAAATGTGTGTTATGTATAACAGGGTAGCAGATTGTCTATGATTATAGCTAAAGGAAAACTACTACATGTTGTTTTTGCAGTATACGTTCTTCTGTTTGTAACCTGCTTGTCCTGTAGTGTTTTCAACTTCTCTTGGCTCGGTTTCAGGAAATCTTATGAATTTTGAAAACCAGACATTAGATTGTGTCAGAATAATGAAGTATGGCTGTAGGAAGATTTCTATTAAACTGTTACTTGATTCATCTGATAAGAGGACAAGCATTTAGGTGGCTGTTATCTTTAAGGCCCAAAATAAAAGGGAACAGACTTAATTTTCCTATAAGAAAATAATAATATTTCCTATAAGAGAATAATAATAACTAAAAATACCATCTTGGAATAAACATATGAGAAGATTTACACCCTTATTAATAATGAAAGAACTCCAAATGAAAACATCATCGAGATATTTTTTACCCTGCAGGTTGGCAAAAATAAGTTTGATAATTTCTGGTGATGGCAAGAACATGAAGCAAGGGACACTCTTTTCAATGGCTGGTATCAATCAGTGCAGTTTTTCTGGAAGACAGTATAAGTAAATTTCTCATAATTAAAAAGGCCCATATTTTTTAACCTGAGAGTTGCACTGCAAGAAATTACTGCAGATAATTGGCACAAGTTTTTCAAAATATATCTACAAGGATATTTGTTGAAGTATTTTTTTGCAACGACAAAACAAATAACAAAAACAGGCACTAACTTAGATATCTATCGATATAGCATTGATTATATAATTTTGTATTTTCATGTGATAGAATACTATATAGCTATTAAATAAATGAGATCTATGCATGCTGATGTGGAAGGTTCTCCAAGATCTTTTAAGTAAATAAGCTGCAAAGAATGTATCAAGTATGACACTGTTATGTAAAATCAAAAGGAAAAATAAGTACATATACCATACATGAGCATTTGCATTAAACAATTTATAAGCAATTACAAGAAACATAACAGTGCTTGCCTTTGGATAATATAAGAGAAAGACGGCTTTTACTTTTCATTTTGTATCTTTCAGTACTCTTTATATTTTCTAACCTAATAAATGTTTTGCTGTGTTTTTAAATGCCACTAGAGTTTATGTCAGAATTTGCATCTCTTCATCCTCTACTCTTATTCCTGTATTGATTATAAAACACTACCAGCTGCAACAAGAAAACAAGCAAAAACCAGCAAGTGATTACATAAAACACAATGCAATTATGTTTTCAGTGAGCATAGATGGTCGCTAAAAAATATCCTTCAAAATAGGTCATTAATAATAATTATTTATTGCCTTGTTAGTTTAAAAAATGATGTAAAGGTCAGAACATTAGTGGCTAAAGCCAATTGGTCATTAACTGTGGTAATCATTGACCTTATAAAGGAGAATTGGTCTTCTGAATGATTTTCTGAAGTTGTTAATAACTGTATTTGAAGATTAGCAGCTATATTGTGATGACAAGCATGCCAAAAGACATTGGCCCCATTCATATGAAAAATTATGTTTTTAATGTGTAATTTGCTGTAGCATTCATCAAAATTATGCGTTCTTTCAAAAAGGAAAAAATTGATTGGTAGCAGTTGCAGTGCCAAGGTTAGCATTAATGGTACTGAAACATCTAAATTTCCTGGCTTTTAAACCTTTTAAAAACCTTTGAAGGGATTTATATGGGCTCTTGGATATGAAACAGTTCTTAAAAAATCATAAGGTCACTTTTTTCTTGCATGCCAAAAATGTGTTTCCTAGATGTAGGAGAGCTGTCAGCTCCTTCTAACTATTTTTACAATCTCTTCATTCATTGCTGTTTACTTTTGGATAAAGGGAAGAGGAGTTACTTTCTCTGCCCTACTGTGGTAGCCCCCAGCAGGACTTTCCTAGTGTGCATATTTTTTTAGTACAAGAATATATCTAATTGTGGTCAGGTGACCTCTACTAGCATGTTCCAGAAAATATATGTCGCTTATGTTTTGTAGTTCTCAGCTCTGTACTGCTTCTTACGGCATCTTGCTTAGGGCAGTGGAATATGAACTGAGGCCAAACACTGTAGATAACATTCCTGAAGGCCAGGGTGCAAAACTCCTTTTTCTTTTTGTTACAGTGTAGGCTGTACTCGTATACAAGTGTATGGCTTTTCAAAGGTTGCAGAGCAACAAGCTTCACTAGTTGAAAAAGCTAAATGTAGAATTGTCTTAATTTATCATCAATGTGCATGATGCTGTTTGTAATACTGATTAGATATGTTTCTATAAATTAGTATGTTGGTACAGAATAAGGCAGTATATTTGTGTGAGCAGATAATAAATAGAATGAACCTTCACTTTTAATATGTTGTTCCTCTCATGTTTAAAAATCATGTGCAGAGCTCTTATATCAGATATATTCCTGGCTTGTCTCATACCCTCCCTAGCAGGAGAAAAGACTGAAATCTCCCTTTCTTAAAGCTGTAACAGGGTAAGGCATATCTAGTCATGGTGGTGCAGGGTCAGAGGGTTAGACAGGTCTCTAGGCCAAGGAATGATTAGTGCACCCATTTTCTGGTGAAAAAGGGAAAAAATGGGAAAAGGAGCATTAACTGTGGATTGAATCTGGCTTTGAACTTTTCTCATCCTGGACTGACTTGACTGTCTTGATGTCAAACATAATTTAGAAAACTGAAGAGAAGAGGGAAAGTCTATTGTATTAATCCATGTTTTTACTTCTCCTGTTGCTCCTTCTTCCTGATGTTTCAAGATTCCTTCTTTAATCATTTGGATTTCATTTCATGACCTTTCTCTTATACTTTTA
This sequence comes from Macaca thibetana thibetana, assembly GCF_024542745.1. Taxonomy (NCBI): domain Eukaryota; kingdom Metazoa; phylum Chordata; class Mammalia; order Primates; family Cercopithecidae; genus Macaca; species Macaca thibetana. The sequence goes on from NC_065583.1 coordinate 73,268,221, forward strand.
GGGTAGGTCTGCTGGGAAAAAATTCTGTAAGTTTTTCTTATTTATGAATGTTTTAATTTCCTATTCATTCCTGAAAGATTTTTTTTTCTGGATATAGAACTCTGGCTTGACAGTTCTTTTCTTTTCTTTCTTTTTTTTTTTATTATTATTATACTTTAAGTTCTAGGGTACATGTGCATAACGTGCAGGTTTGTTACATATGTACACTTCTGCCATGTTGCTGTGCTGCATCCATCAACTCATCAGCACCCATCAACTCGTCATTTACATCAGGTGTAACTCCCAATGCAATCCCTCCCCCCTCCCCCCTCCCCGTGATAGGCCCCGGTGTGTGATGTTCCCCTTCCCGAGTCCAAGTGATCTCATTGTTCAGTTCCCACCTATGAGAGAGAACATGCGGTGTTTGGTTTTCTGTTCTTGCGATAGTTTGCTGAGAATGATGGTTTCCAGCTGCATCCATGTCCCTACAAAGGACACAAACTCATCCTTTTTTATGGCTGCATAGTATTCCATGGTGTATATGTGCCACATTTTCTTAATCCAGTCTGTCACTGATGGACATTTGGGTTGATTCCAAGTCTTTGCTATTGTGAATAGTGCCGCAATGAACATACGTGTGCATGTGTCTTTATAGCAGCATGATTTATAATCCTTTGGGTATATACCCAGTAATGGGATGGCTGGGTCATATGGTACTTCTAGTTCTAGATCCTTGAGGAATCGCCATACTGTTTTCCATAATGGTTGAACTAGTTTACAATCCCACCAACAGTGTAAAAGTGTTCCTATTTCTCCACATCCTCTCCAGCACCTGTTGTTTCCTGACTTTTTAATGATTGCCATTCTAACTGGTGTGAGATGGTATCTCATTGTGGTTTTGATTTGCATTTCTCTGATGGCCAGTGATGATGAGCATTTTTTCATGTGCCTGTTGGCTGTATGAATGTCTTCTTTTGAGAACTGTCTGTTCATATCCTTTGCCCACTTTTTGATGGGGTTGTTTTTTTCTTGTAAATTTGTTTGAGTTCTTTGTAGGTTCTGGATATCAGCCCTTTGTCTGATGAGTAGATTGCAAAACTTTTCTCCCATTCTGTAGGTTGCCTGTTCACTCTGATGGTAGTTTCTTTTGCTGTGCAGAAGCTTTTTAGTTTAATTAGATCCCATTTGTCAGTTTTGGCTTTTGCTGCCATTGCTTTTGGTGTTTTAGACATGAAGTCTTTGCCCATGCCTATGTCCTGAATGGTACTACCTAGGTTGTCCTCTAGGGTTTTTATGGTATTAGGTCTAACATTTAAGTCTCTAATCCATCTTGAATTAATTTTCGTATAAGGAGTAAGGAAAGGATCCAGTTTCAGCTTTCTACATATGGCTAGCCAATTTTCCCAGCACCATTTATTAAATAGGGAATCCTTTCCCCATTTCTTGTTTCTCTCAGGTTTGTCAAAGATCAGATGGCTGTAGATGTGTGGTATTATTTCTGAGGACAGTTCTTTTCTTTTAGCACTTGAAAAATATTGCCCTACTTCCATCTGGCTTCTGTAGTTTCTGTTGAGAAATCTGATGTCATTCAAATTGTGTTTTGAAATTGAGTTGAGAGAGATCTTACTGCTTTCAAGATTATTTCTGTCTTTAGTTTTTAGGAATTTGGTTATGATATGTCCTTACATATATTTCTTTGGATTTTTCATGTTTGACATTCGCTCATCTTGAATTTGTAGGTTTATGTCTTTTACCAAATTTGGGGACATTTCTGCCATTATTTCTTTAAATACTGTTTTAGTCCTATATTTCTCCTATCTTTCTGGAATTCTGATAACATGAACGTTAAATTTTCTGTCAAAGTCACATAGGTGTCTAAGGTTATGTTCTTTTATTTGAGTTCATTGAGTTCATTTTCTCTGTTTTTCAGATTGAGTACATTGTATTCTATCTTCAGGTTCATTGACTCCTCTCTCTTGCCTTCATTCTGCTATTGAGACCATCCAATGACTTTTTCATTTTGGTTATGTATTATATTTTTTAGTTCGAAAACTTCCATTTGGTTCTTCTTTATATCATCTATTTATTTCCTGAGACTTTCTGTTTGTTCGTTTGCTTCAACTATGTCTGTAATTGTTAAAGTATTTTTATGATGGTTGATTTACAATTTTTGTCAAATAATTCTAAAATCTGTGTTATCTCTTGATTGTCTTTTCTTATTTAAGTTGAGATTTTCCTAGGAACCAGAGGAGCAACAGAGCAATGAATTCTCTGGATTTTCTTTCTGCTTCCTGTATTGCAGACTAGGTGTTACATTAGCAGGTAACCTGGAAACACCAATGCACGCAGATAAAAAAGCCCCAAGGAAATACTGCTCTTTCTAGCCAAAGAGTCAGAGTCTTCATGTGTTTGTTTTGCAGATAATGTCCAGAGTTTTTAGCTGTTCTTAGCAGGAGGAATAGAATATACCATCTTGCCCTGGAGCTGGAAGTGTTGACTTGAATGTTAATCCCTGGTATTTGGCTGTTATGAATCATGTCACTCACAAGTATCATGTAGATGAATGATGTAAACCACTAAAAGCCATGGGTACTCTGAAATAAGTTTAAAAGGCAGCAGAATTTAAATGCTATGAGTGAAAATTAAAATATCCTCAAAACTTTTAAAAAGAAACTTTAAATATCACAAGTTTAGATGTATTAATTTTAAAGACATATTTATATTTAAAATATTAAAACCTGAGGTTAAAAGGAATCTGACAAAAGTTATGTCTTAACAATAATACCTTACATTTTTAGGAGAATGCCCTTATTTATGAGAAAGCCTTAGCCTAAAATCTAATTTCCATTTTACAGGTAATAAAACTAAGGTACAGAAGGTTAAATAGTGTGACCAACTGTCATAGTGCTGTCTAGGGCAAAGCCGGAATTTGATACTTTCACTTTTTTATCCTCTCATATACTTTGTACATTCACATCTCTGGGCCCTTGTCCCTATTTTTTTTTTTTTCTTTACAATGGTCCCTACCTCATCTCCACCCCTGGAATTATCTTTGGAAAGGCTCTCCTTTTGTACCTTCTATCTTTGTTTTATGTAGAACCAAATGGTATTCCAAATACATAAAACCAATTGCTTTTTCTTCTTTGAAGCCAGGGCAATTTTTGCATAATGGTTTCAGCATTTATCTCATGTTATTATGGATACTTGTGCACATTATCCCACCATCACCACTATTGCAAACACAGATATAGTAGACAAGGCCTTTATTTTTTTGAAAGTCTGCATTATTATGTAGTTGGTGGTGAACATTTGTGAATTGAATTATATTTAATATCTACTCCCAGTCAGGCCCTCACTTCACTCATGCATATTCTGAATATAGTGAATTCTACAATATTAGGTAAGTACAAATTACCTAATATTTCAAGACACTGAGTCTCCTCAACAAAACTAATCTAAATACATCATCGAGCAAAGATATGCTTTTCTTGATGCTTTTGTTTCTTAAATGAAATTTTGAAAATTTAGGTATTTCCTCCAGATTAACATATAATCTTTTCTACCTTTTGCCAAATTAACTAATTTAAAGCAATTCTACCGAGTTTATATTATGTGAATTCTTTACTGGCAATATTCCTGTTAATCCTTACAACTCAATGGAGGATGCACTATGGCAATTCTGTTTACAACGAGATTATTAGGGTTAGGAGTGGTTAAGTATGTGACTGTTGGGTTGTGAAATGAGTGATTCAAATCCACTCCTTTTGACTCTGGATGCAAGTCTTAACCATCTGAAATTGTAGAAACTTGTCTGCCCTTTTCTTTCTTTCTTTCTTTTTTTTTTTGAGACAGGATCAGCTAGGCTGGAGTGCAGTGGCATGATCATGGCTTACTGCAGCCTCAACCTCCTGGGCTCAAGTGATCCTTCCATCTCAGACTCCCAAGCACCTGGAACTACAGGTGTGCACAACCATGCCCGGCTTGCTCGCTTGCCTGCTTGTTTACTTACTTATTTTTGAGACAGGGTTTCACCATTTTGCCCAGGCTGGTCTTGAGCTTCAGGGCTTAAGTGATCCTCCCACCTTGGCCTCCCAAAGTGTTGGGATTACAGGTGTGAGTCACCATGCCTAGCCTCTAGTGCTTGACAGTTTCTAATGTATATCTTTTGAAAATATGAGGAGGAGGGAGAGATTTGTGCTGGGAGAGTAAAGAAAGACTCGAGGTGTATGGCACCTCTTCCTCATCCAACCTCTTGTACTTGATTTTAATTCCTGTAGTTAGAGGGAAAAGGGCCAGAAACTGAAGAAACTGTGTGGGAGAGACAGACATTGTGAAGCACTGAGGTCCGAATCAAATCACTGGATTGATTTTAACTCATTCATGTATTCAATAAATGTTTATATTGAGTACTTACTATCTATCAGGCCCTGTGCTACTGATATATGTTAACTTGGACTTGGGTAGAAGAGTTATGAAAATACCTTAAAACTTCCTTTGACCCCTCCAGTTGGAGAGATGAGTCTATGTCTTGGTGTTGTACAATGTGAGCTCTGCCCTTTCTGACCTTCTAATTTAAAAAATGTTAAACAGAGTTGTATAAAAGACTTCTTTTTTTCCTCTCTGTCAAAAGTGACAAAGAAAATGTCTTGTGTGCTTTCTTGTTACTAGCATGGCTTTCTTTGTAGAGTTTAAGTGTTTATGCCAAGAGGGCTAAGTTAGGATGGATGGTCGATTCTCCATCTTACTTCCCATTATTGGAGAACCTTATTTAAAGGAGGTGGGATTTTATAAGCTGTTTGAAATGTAAGAAAGAACATTTAGTGAGCTGTGAATTTATTTGTCTGACATGATGAAAAATGTATAACCTAATTTTAGATTTTGTTTTTTGATGATAGGTTTTCTTGTTTAAAGAATGTTAACATGAATATGTAAGAAATGTTCTATATTCATACATCAGGGTGTTTGTTTTCTTTTTTAACAAGTAATTATTGTCTTTCATTTATGATTAAAACACAGATTATTAGGGATTTTATTCATCTTGGGAAGCATTTTCTCCTGTTAAAATATTAAAGTCTAGTCTGAAATATTTTCACAAACACAGGTGACTTTTTGAAGGTCGTGTTCTTGCTTCTGTGCATTTTCTTTTTGCATATTATACATCAGACTTCCAGGGATGGGTATGTTCTTTGTTGTTATGGAATATTATACATTTAAATCAAGTCTATTCATATCTATATGAGTTAAATACCTTAGTGGAAACTTTCCTGATATATTTCCTTTACAAATAAGAAACTTCACTATTTTACTTATTACTCAAGATTTTATATCTTTAAGACCATTACAAAGTCTAATTTTGAGTATATACACATTGTTGTGCTTTCCAAAGACTTTAACAACAGTAGAATATGCTGCCATATTCAAGTATCAAACAGTTATTTGGATACTTTAAAAAATTACCTGTAATTTTAAATATATTGCAAAGTACAGGTAAACCTGTTATATGCAGTTAAACTTGTTACTGATATTTTACTAACTGGAAGTTTTGTTTAACTTGCACTTTTTCCCCCTGATATATAACTTCAGCCTCATGAATAAGTATAGAATAGAACAGTTTTTAATGTATTGTCATTTCTATTTCTAATGGTTTGGAGAGGTTAGTACAAGATGTCATAATGAAGATTTTCATTAAATGATTTACATTCTATCAAGTACAATGATAGAAATAAGTTAGTTTCCAATAATGTTCAAAATGCCAGCTCCATGTAGGTGGAAAAAGGAAGTGTTTGTATATTGAATAGTGGGTAGCCCTTGTTAAGCGCATTGTATAGTATATGCATGGCGTGCAGGTCTTCTGAAGGAATTGTCACAAGACCCCCTTAGGTTGGTATCTCATTTTCACACTTTTCAGATAATAACTTCCTTAAGGTCACATAGTTATTAAGAAGTGGAGCTGGATTGCAACCTAGACAAACTTTCCAGTAATTTCATAAGGTTATATAAACTTAAATTTCCTTTTGAGATAAATAAAAGTTTAATATCACTGATTTTAAATTAATATAAGAATTATACTTAAAATGCTTTCATTCCATATTATGACCAGCCAGTTAAGAAAGGATATGAGAATGGGCAAAAGGATTCAGAAGAAATATGAGGAAAAGAGAACTAGTAAATGGAGGTAAAGTGACAGATGGAAATGGAGAAAAGGTGCGAGGACAACAAATGACATGGAGAGGAAAAGGTATTCAGGAAGAGGTTGAAGAATAAAAACACAGAAAGCAAAGTTACATAGGTAAGAAAAGAGCCATAGACAGTTTGAAAGTCTAAATACATTGCCTTTATCATAGCTGGCATTTCCCTGGTTTTGTGAATTTTAGCATGCCTTTTGAAATACTAACTAGCTCTGCCGCTGCTCAGAGCTCTTCCACTGTTCTTTGTATGTTACCCTTCTGAGACTTAAGTTCGTCTCATCCTTTATGATTAGAGGATTCAGAATTCAAATGGTATATACTATTTCTGTTTTTTCTATTTTCATATGTAACACATGATATAGCCACACAATCAACTTTTGGTAAGTGATCTGTATGGTGTATTTAATTTAGCCTTCAGTAATACTCTTGTACCTTTCTTTTTAAGTCTTCAACTGTATGTTTTAATTTAAATATCTTATTTAGAAATGAAATAAAGTTTGACAAAATGGAAGAAGGTGTCTTTACTTTCAGAGAATTAAAATGCTTAACCAAATGATTAATTGTTTTTTAATGAAATACCTACTGGGCTCACGTATAATCTTGGGAAGATTACTTTAACTTCTCTCTTTCTTCATTTGTAAAACGGAAATTGCACCTGCCTGTTGATCTCAGTGAACTACTGTACAAATGTGTATGTGTGTGACAGAAAGTACTTTGTAAACATTACTGCTATACACACCTATGGCTGTTACATTAGTAGATTATTTTTTGAATTACCTTTTTCATGAATTAAAGATGGAACTGTCAGAGAATAATTATTCTGTTTCATTTGGATTATCTCAATATTAAATTTCAATAAATAAAAGCAGTATTAGTCAAAGAAATGTGGTCAGCAGATTGAAGAAAAGTGACTAAGTCATATTGAACTTATCATAGGTCTTTTTAATAGGGACAGATTTCTGTGTCATTAGTTGTAGACCAATTTCTTTCTCTTTCATGTACTTTAACACATAACTTATCAATCTCTTTTTATCAGCCAATCTGACTTTTCCAAATCCAGCCTAACACTAAGCAAGATAGAATGAACAAAAATCAGCGAAGTTCAAATAATCAAATTATCAGATTCTCATTGGATGCTAATAGAGTTTTAAATAGTTAGAAAATGATAGCTATGAATTCCAATGCCCTTGTTGACAAAGGGTCAGTTTTATAAAGTTGTGGTAAAATTTAAATGAGATTTAAAACTCATTCAGTGTATTATTAGCTACATAAAACTATTCTTAGTTCATTTTTCATAATTTTCACATGAACATTTTTGCTGAATTTTTTTAGATATAATAATGATTTATGGTTATGATTTTTAAAGAGACTTGTCTTTTATAGATATATTGAAATACTTAAATATGTTTTGGAAGTAGATGAAGCTGACCATGAAACAAGGTGAGCCATGAATTAGTAATTGTTGAAGCTAGAAGATTGTTAAATGGAGGTTTATTTTACTATTTTTGTTAACTTTCATTTTTTGTTTTTGAAATTTTTCATAATTAAAAGCTAAAATATTTCACTGCTTTGTGCTTCTAATTTGCTTGATGAAATAATTACATAGGGCTAATTTAAAGTCAGAGTTATAGGCCAGGCACAGTGGCTCGCACCTATAATACCAGTACTTTTGGAGGCTGAGGTGGGAGGGTTGCTTGAGACCAGGACTTTGACACCAACCTGGGCAACAGAGCAAAAACTCATCTCTGCAACAACAACAATAATAAACTAGCCAGGCATGGTGGCACCTGCCTTTAGTCTTAGCTGCTTGAGATACTGAGGCAGGAGGATTGCTGGAGTACAGGAATTCCTGGTTACAATGAGCTATCTATATCATATTGTACTATCGATATCTTGAAAAGTTGTAGTTATTATTTTAGTTCATCTTTTAGTCTTTCTACTCAAGATACTAGTAATTCACACACCACAATTACAGTATTATAATATTCTGTGTTTTTGTATGTACTTACCATTACCAGTGAGTTTTGTACCTTCAGATGATGTCTTCTTGCTCATTAACATCCTTCTCTTTCAGATTGATAAACTCCTTTTAGCATTTTTTGTGGGACAGATCTAGTATTGATGAATTCCCTCAGCTTTTGTTGGTCTGGGAAAGTCTTTGTTCCTTCTTCGTGTTCAAAGGATATTTTTTGCTAGATATACTATTCTAGGATAAAAGTTTTTTTCCTTCAGTACTTTAAATTGTCATGCCACTCTCTCCTGGCCTGTAAGGTTTCCACTGAAAAGTCTGCTGCGGACGTGTTGGAGCTCTATTGTATGTTATTGGGTTTTTTTGTTTGTTTGTTTTTGTTTTTGTTTTCTCTTGCAGCTTTTAGGAGCCTTTCTTTATCTTTGACCATTGTGAATTTGATTATTAAATGCCTTGTTCATTAAGGTAGTCTTCTTTGGGTCAAATCTGCTTGGTGTTCTATAACCTTTTTATGCTTGAATATTGTTATCTTTCTGTAGGTTTGAGAAATTCTGTTATTATCCTTTGAATAAACTTTCTACCACTCTCTCTCTCTACTTCCTTTTAAAGGCAATAACTCTTAGATTTGTCATTTTGAGGCTATTTTCTATATCTTGTAGGTATTCTTTATTCTTTTTTATTCTTTGTTCCTTTGTCTCCTCTATGTATTTTCAAATAGCCTGTCTTCATGCTCACTGATTCTTCTGCTTGATCAATTCTGTTAAGAGACTCAGATGCATTCTTCAGTATGCCAATTGCATTTTTCAGCTCCAGAATTTCTGCTCGATTAAAAAACATATATTTTAGTCTCTTTGTTAAACTTATCTAATAAAATTCTGAATTCCTTCTCTGTGTTATCTTGAATTTCATTGCGTTTCCTCAAAACAGCTATTTTGAATTATCTTTGAAAGGTCACATATGTCTGTCTCTCAAGGACTGATCACTGGTGCCTTGTTTAGTTTGTTTGGTAATAATGTCATGTTTTCCGGGAGGGACTTTTGGATGCTTGTGAATGTTCATTGGTGTCTGGGAATTAAAGAGGTATTTGTTATAGTCTTTGCAGTTTGGGCTTGTTTATACCCATCCTTCTTGGGAAGGCTTTCCAGTAATGCTGTGGCTCTTGCATAGAGGTATACCATCTTGGTGGTCTTGGATAAGATCTGGAAGAATTCTGTGAATTACCAGGCAGAGACTCTTAACTTTCTCCTAAACAAATGGAGTCTCTCTCTCTCTCTCTCTCTCTGCACTGAGCTACCTGGAGCTGGGGGAGGGGTGACACAAGCACCCTGTGACCACCACCATTGAGACTGTACTGGGTCAGACCTGAACCGGAATAGCACTGGGTCTTGCCCAGGGGCTGCAGTATAATCACTGTCTGGATACTGCCTGTGTTCACTCAAGGCCCTAATACTCTACAATCAGTAAATGGTCAAGCCATCCAGGCTTGTATCCTTCCCTTCAGGGTGGCAAGTTCCCCATGGTCCTGGGCACGTCCAGAGATTACATCTGATGTCTAGGGCCTAGAATCAGAAACCTTAGGAATCTACTTGGTGTTCTTTTCTACTGTGGTTGAGCTGGTACCCAAGCCACAAGATAGTTTTTCCCACTCTTCGCACCCCTTTCCATAAGGAGAGGAGTCTCTTTCACGGCCACCAGGCCCACAGGCCCACAGGGAGTACTGCCTGGCTACCACTGATGTTCATTCAAGGACCAAGGGCTCTTTAGTCAGTTTGTGATGAGTGCTGCCAGGCCTGGGACTCACCTTCAGGGCAGTTGGCTTCTCTCTGGCTCAGGGTAGTTATAGAAATGCCATCCAAGAGCTAACGCCTGGAATCAGGGATGCCAATAGACCACTTGTTGCTCGACCCAGCTGTGGCCTAACTGGTACCTAAGCTGCAAGATAAAATCCTCTTTAATGTCTGCTTTTCTCCAGTAGAAGGAGCTTTTTCCCTATAGCCACAACAGCTAGGAATGCTCTGAGACATATGTGAAGCCAGCACTTAAGTCGCACCCAAGGCCCATGGCAAGTAGTGCCTGGGTACTGCTTCTGATTATTCAGGCCCCAAGGGCTCTTTTTAGTCAGCAGATGATGAGTCCTTCCAGGCTGAGGTCCTTCTCTTCAAGATGGCAGGTTCTTTTCTGGTTGAGGGTATATCTAGAAATGTGATCCAGGAGCTAGGTCCCGGAATGCAGGCCTCAGGACTCTGCCTGCTGCTCTACCACACTGTGGTTGAGCTGGTACTCAAATTGCAAGACAGAGTCCTCTTTACTCTTCCCTCTCTTCAAGCAGAAGGAAGGAGTCTGTCCTGGAGCTGCAAGCTGTGCTGCCTAGGGTTGAGGAAGGGGTGGTATAAGCGTTCCCTTGCCCCCCACCCCCGCCCCCAATCCCACACAGCTGGTGTCTCCCTGAGTCATGTGCCCTTCAGGTTCACTGGCTGTGAGCCCAGCACAGGACTTGCTTAGGAATTGCAGTCTTTGTGGCATAGACTGCCTTTCAAGTTTATTTAGAACCCCAGAGCACTTCAGCCCACAGTGGGAGGCTTGCCAAAACTCAGGTTTTGACTGCTGGGATGGGAATTCCCCTCTGGCTAGGGCTGGTATAAATGCTTCCTCTATAGGCGCCAGCATAGTTGTGCCTGGTGTTGCTTTCCGCTCTGACGGGGAAGCACTGAGTTCCGATGCAAGGTCACAGAGTCACTGCACTGTCCCTTCCCAAAGCGCACAGATTCTCTCCCTGTGCCATGTGGCTGCTGCCAGGGGATGGCAGAGGGGTGGTGTTGGCAATTCAAGAAGGTCTTTTCAATTGTCTTTAGTGCCTCTTGCAATGATACGAAGTTAAAACCAGTTATTGTGATCGCTCACCTGAGTTTTGGTTCTTACAGAAGTGCTTTTTTATGTGGATAGTGGTTCAGTTCGGTGTTTCTGCAGGGAGGATAATTGGAGGCAGGTACTACTCAGCCATCTTGCTCTGCCTCCTATAGTAAGGTATGATCGCACTACTGTACTGCAGCCTGGGTAACACAGTGTGACACTGTCTCTAAGAAAAACAATGTCAAAGTTATATGAGTACATATAAGTTCTTAAATTTTCTTTTCTCATGATTTCTAAAAGCAATATTTAAAGAGTAGTATTTGTTATAGCTCTTTACTGAAATATCAGTCATATAATCACAACATAAAATATTTGAGAAAAATATTTTGTACTGATTTATTGTAATTTTTAGTCGTGTGTTTGGCTCCTTTCCACATTAATCACACATGGAATTATGGCATATATAAAAAGTAACAGTTCGGCTGGGTGCAGTGGCTCACACCTGTAATCCCAAAACTTCGGGAGGCTGAGGCAGGTGGATTGCTTGAGCTTAGGAGTTCAAAACCAGCCTGGGCAACATGGTGAAGCCCTATCTCTACAAAAAATACGAAAAAAGAATATTAGCCTGGCATGGTGGTGCATGCCTGTGGTCCAAGCTACTGGAAAGGCTGAGGTGGGAGGATTACTGGAGCCTGGGAAGTGAAGGCTGCAGTGAGCCATGATCACACCACTGCATTTCAGCCTGGGTGACAGAGTGAGGCCCTGTTCCCCCAAAATAAGTAAAAAATTAAAAAGTCACAATTCATTGACTAATGCAAATGACCATATTAATATGTAGTGATCAGACTTGAAATAGATGTTTAACATGTGCCCTTCTTACTAGATTGTAAGCTCCAAGAAGGTAGTCTGCCTTTCTTAATCATTGTATATAGCAAATCACTTGGCACATAACACATACTCAGTAAATATTGTTGTCTGTGGTTTAAAAGAAAAATACTTTAAATAATCTGCTTTTAGGTGTCTTTTAAAAATTTACTAGATATGAAGTTTTTATTAAATGAAGAGCACAGTGATGAGTCTTACTGAAATGATTTATAAAGTGAATCCATACCAAGTATTCTGTCACCATATTTAGCTGTTTCTTTTTATGTGACAAATGCCAATGTGTTCTCTGTTTTTGTATTACTGTTTCAAATAAGAAGGTTTCCTGGAGCATTAATAGTAGGTGTATATACTGTACCCTGTAAAAGATATAAATACATAAAAGCAAAGGAAGTTAAAGATAAAAAATAATTTTCACATGGGTTTTGAAGAGTTGAGTAAACAAATGGAAAAATTTTCTTGCATTCCATTTTTAAGGCTTCTAATAAGTATAATTTGTATTTATTGGGAATTTAAATAAATTTCTTTCATTTGATATTTCTGTCATCACAGTACTTCATGTATTCTGTAGAGCATCAGATATGGATGTTAACTGATATTGGCATGTGGCTAGGCCTAACTAAGGTGCCCTGGGGTGTGATATGCTATCATCTTCTGGGTACATGGGGCTTGTTGCATCCATAGCCTCCTGGCCAGCCTCCTTAAGGCCAAGGGATCCCTTTAGTTGGTCTTGTGTATACCTGCTGGACTTTGAAGTGTAGCTTTCTCTTAATTACCCTGCCCTTAAAGCCCTTAATGAATGACTCCATCCGTCATGGACCTGCAATCTGTTGGAACTCAAGGGGATATTGAAGTACATTAAGCTCGTATGTTTCTATATTACTAATAAAATAGACTCCTTCCATATAATGTCGCAACCATTCTGCTGGCATTCGGTCTCCCATAATCTTGTTCTCTCTTCAAACTTGCTTTTGGATCTAGTCAGAAGTCCTTGGGAAACTGAACTGGGATGTAATCTACAGATTAAAATATTCCCAGAGATCTCACTGGTAGTTGTGAGAGCTAGGCCTGTTCACATCCCAGCCTATTACCTCTACTCTTGAAGGCAGAGACTGTACCTCATCTTCATACAGCATCAGCACTTAACATGAAGTGTTGTGCATATAGTAGGTACTTGTATATTTGTTGAATTAAAGGGATTTAGGAGACTGAGTATACCTAAGTGAAATAAAGTCTTCACTAGACACACTATAAATGTGACTTTATTATTTCAAAGATAGTTTTGACTCAGAGGACTGGGATAGCTGTCCAGGATTGGAGTAAATTCTCTTATGCTTCCCTAAACCAGTAACCTGTCCCAATGCCCACCATTGCTGTCTTTTCTTACCACCCACTATGTGGCAGAGGGGATAGTCAGACAACCAAACTATCCCAAGGCTCCTACCCAGAATCTATATGACTCTTCTAGACTGGTAAATCTCACTGAACTGGAACACATGGAAATAATTTCCCCTTCCTACATAAGCTTAGTCAAAGCAGAGCCTAGTCTGAGGAGATTACTTTATGCTGGCTTTATTTTGCCTTCAGAAGATGAGGGTACCTTATGAGCCCACTGACCACTCGGCCTGCAAGAGATGAAAAAATTAATCACCGATTGGTATTTCTCCTGGAAAATGACCCAGAAATTAGCCTTGCTATGCTGTGGGTCTCTGTTTTGCTGTTTTTCATTGAGGGTGGAAAGAAGGTCTTGAATTGGTCCTGAGGTCTCAAGTAAGATTAGTTGTTCACCCCTGGTAAATTCTTCCACGTTGTCATTGAATTTGTTTGTTTGCTTTTTGTTTTTATTTGTTTGTTTTGTGTTTTGTTTGTTTGAGACAGAGTGTCGCTCTGTTACCCAGGCTGGAGTGCAATGGCATGATCTCTGCTCACTGCAACCTCCACTTCCCAGGATCAAGTGATTCTCCTGCCTCAGCCTCCCCAGTAGCTGGGATTACAGAAGCTTGCCACTACACCCAGCTAAGTTTTTGTATTTTTAGTAGAGATGGGGTTTCATCATCTTGGCCAGTTTGGTTTCAAACTCCTGACCTCAAATGATCTGCCCACCTTGGCCTCCCAAAGTGCTGGGATTACAGACGTGAGCCACCCTGCTTGGCCTGTTCATTTTTTTTGAGACAGGGTCTCACTCTGTCACCCAGGCTGGAGTGCAGCAGTATGATCCTAGCTCACTGCAGCCTCAACCTCTGGGCTCAAGTGATTCTACTGCCTCAGCATCCCAAGTAGCTGGGACTACAGGCATGTGCCACTATGCCCAGCTAATCCCATATTGGTTTTTCAGTTCACTTCAGACATATTGAAGAAGCAAAGTATTGCTATTGATTTTTTTGAAAATTCTCTCCTTAGCTTTGTGAAGCCATTTATCTAATTCTTAGCCACTACTTCTGTGTGCCACATGAAACCAATAAAATCAGTAGTTCTGTTTTTCTTGGCATCAAAAAATATATTTCTTTAGTATTGAACCAGCAAGCCATTGGCATACATCAGAACGGTGCTTCATTCATTCATTTTAATTTCTGGAGCTACATGGGACACTGTACCAACCTCTAGTATTGAACCAGCAAGCCATTGGCATGCATCAGAATGGTGCTTCATTCATTCATTTTAATTTCTGGAGCTACATGGGACACTGTACCAACCTCTAGGGATAGAGTAGTGAACAGGATAAATGGAGAAATCATCACAAAGTGATCAAGGAGAGGGGATAGTGGGATGAAATGAGTTAGATGAGATAGGATCATATCATGCAGGGCCTTATAAGTTATAAAAGGAGTTTGGATTTTATTTTCAGAGTACCACTGAAGGATTTTGAATAACAGACTGACATGATCTGATGATTTGTGCTTCTTAAAAGATCACTCTGGCTTGATGAGTGGAAAGTAGATTGGCGGCATCAAGAATGGCAGAAGGAGGTCCATTGTGTAGGTTATTCCAAATATCCCGGAAAAGAATGACATATCTTTGGCCATGGTGGGGGCAGTAGAAATGGGCAAAGAGATAACCACAATGTATATTCCAGGCCATCTACAGTACTAGTATAATGATGGGCCCAGTTAGCCATCGTTACTAGATTTAGTCATGAGACTTTCTGGATTGATTCTATAAGAATCATTAAGAGAAGGATTAGAAGTGTGTATTTTCAGGATCCGAATTAGTAGTCTGGGGTGAAGTCTAGGAAAATTTTTTAGTTTCTCATTAAGGTCAAGAAATACTGTTATATTGTTTGGTACGTGCATGTAGGTTACACAGAATAACTCTATAATGCTGGCAGTATGAAAATGTCCAAAGATTGTTCTACCTTTCTAGAATTAGTACACCAAATTCCTTTTCATCCCAGATATGCTAGCATTTATTCCCAAAATATCTTTCAGCACACATTACAGAATTCTCTCATTGAATCAATCTTATTCTGTTAAAGATAGATCTGTCTTCCTATAGTCCAAGAAAACTTCAATTCTTAAAATAAGACTACATTGCATCTCTTTATTTAGAATCTTGGAATTTATAGAAAAGCTTTCCCTGTCCTTTTTTTTTCTTTGTTAATTTTAATCCTTTCTAGATAAAACTGCTTCCTTGGATTCCAGTTACTACTTTTATGGTTTTATAATTTACTACTACTAATGCAGCTTCTTCCATACCTCTGAATTAGATTCCCCCAACCCTCTACTATGCTTCCATCTTTTGGAGCATTTCTCAGGATATACAAGACTCATAGCATCCGTACCATACCGATTCTATCTGCAGGAGATGAAAACAGCAATCAAGTGGTAACACTTCTCTCAGAAAATTCCCTAGAAAGTAGACCCATTGTGCCTTGATATCTGCCACTCTACTTCTCTGGAGGTTAAAGGAAGGCCTTGGATTTGCTCTTGTATTTGAGTGAGATTAGTTCCATGAAAGGAATCATATCCTAATTGGTATAACATACAAAGCACAGGTGTTAAAGCCTAAAAGGCCAATGTTTAAAACCCAGTTTTGCCACCTGCTAGTGGTTTGATTTGGAGGAGGAAGTCAGTCTATGAAGTGGGGATAGTTATGCCTCTCAATACTATTATGAGGCTCTCAGATGATGGATAGAGAGGACTTAGCTGGGCACACGTTAAGGCCTTAGTAAATGTAGCTATTTTTATTGTCTATTCTCTCTTCAACCCTGTGGCAACTAGTACCCCAAACCTTTGCTGAGTGTGAGCCATCTAGAGACTGAATCTCCAGGTTTAGAAGTAGAGTAATCCACAGTCCCAAATCACATGTATAAACAATAACTCTCCAAGCAAAATTGGTGACCCTGTACTGCCTGTCATCTCTTTATTCTTCTTCTAGCCAAGAGTTTCTTAGTTATATATGGCCATTTCTGCAACAGTGGCTGTTGTCCCCCAACTCTGCATTTTTCTAAGCCTATTATTTCTGCCTCCTGCAGGGGCTTCTCTTTTGTTCCTACATTTGATCTCACAGGAATCCACCCTCAAAAGATTTCTGATTGAGTGCAGCCCTCAAGAGCTTATGAGAACCAACATTGTCCTTTTCCCTTTTGCACCCTGGGTCTCTGGTTTTCATTTGCCTTAGGTTTAGAAGCTGAAGATTTCTAACCTGAAGCTTTACTAGGCTCTTGATGTATGTTGATATTATGCAGACCTTTAATGGTCCTTTTGACTCTAGTACAACAGACATTCCTTATCACCAGTGCTTTTCATGGTGTAACACTAAACATGCCTACTTCCGTTTCATGCAGTTATGAAAGTGTAGCTTGGCTTTTAGAATGCCAATTTAAGGAGAAGATCGTTCTTTACCTCTGCCATGTGAATCATGTTGAATCTGAGGGTTAGCTTTCTCTTTGTCTCTATCACAGCATTGACTGACTGAAAGATCAAAATCTGCTTTGCAAGCTGGTCTCATTCTTCCCTAATTTTCTGATGCTTCTTTCCAAATCCTGAGTCACATTTCTGTCTGCGTACTAATTCTCACCTATGGCCTGGTTTTCCCATAGCCTGTGAGTATCTATGATTCTTCAAGGTGTTCCAGGCAGGAGCTTTAAAATTCCTCTATAGTGTATTGTCTTTTCAACAAATGGTGCTGGCAAAATTGGATATACATAGGCAAAAGATGAACATTTACCTTTATTTCATACCATAAACAAAGATGAACTCTGAAAACATCATAGACCTAAATGTCAGAGCTAAGAACACCATTAAGAAAATTAAAGACAAGGCATAGAGTGCAAGAAAACAATTGTGAAACATAATATCTGATAAGGGTGTTTATTCAGAATATATAAAGAACTCCTGCAACTTAATAAGACAAATGACCCAATTTTTAAAATGGGTGAAAAATTAAACATACATTTGTGTGACTCACCAGTTCTACTCCTAGATATTTACTCAAGAGAAATGAAAATATATATCCATACAATACTTATGTGTGAATGATCACAGCAGCATTATTTGTCAAAGCCCCAAATTGGAAACAGTTCAAATATTTATCAACTGGTGAATAGATACACAAGATATAGTGTATCTATACAGTGGAATTCTACTCAGTAATAAAATGAATAAACTGCTGTATTAGTCAGCGATCCCTAGAGGGACAGAACTAATAGTATATATATATTATTAATTTTATATTTATAATAAAAGTATAAATATATATTAAAATATATTAATTAAAATATATTTTATAATTTTATATATATAAATAGGAGTTTATTAAGTATTAACTTACACAATCACAAGGTCCCACAATAGGCTGTCTGCAAGCTGAGGAGCAAGGAGAGCCAGTCTGAGTCTCAAAACTGAAGAACTTGGAGTCCGATGTTTGAGGGTAGGTAGCATCCAGTATGGGAGAAAGATGTACTCTGGGACGGTAGGCCTGTTTTGCCTCTTCACGTTTTTCTGCCTGCTTTATATTCACTGGCTGCTGATTAGATGGTGCCCATCAGAGTAAGGGTGGGTCTGCCTTCCCCAGCCCACTGACTCAAATGTTAATCTCCTTTGCCAGCACCCTCCCAAACACACCATCAAAACTTTGTATCCATCAATTCAATCAAGTTGACACTCAGTATTAATCATCACAATTCCACCCCTTGCCAACTTGAACCCATACACATCTCCTGAGATCAGACATAATCTTCAAATAAAGACAATAATAAGGTCATAATTACGTCTAACGTAATGCAACTACCCTTTGTACAACCGGAAATGCAACAGTCCCCAACCCAAATACTATTACATAAAGTTAACAATACTTAAATGCTGATGTGAAGTCAATAAATCTTATTTGTCACATGATGAAGGAAAAGGAAATTAAATGAAGATATTTTCTTAGTACAAGTGTATACATTCACAAACATTTTTTTAACAAAAGAAGGAGGAAATACTCATGACAGTTACAGCCCTTGTTTCTGTCGCTGGTCACGTGGTCGCAGCTGGTATTGATGACTAACTTCTTCTACTACCTATTCTGTATTCCCTTTGCCTCCAACAAGTACCTCAGCACGCTGTAGTTTTTTTTCCTGGTAGAGTGAATCAAACCTTCATTGCTGTGGAGTCTGGACCATTTGTAGTTCTACCTGGATTGGACTGTTGTAGTTTCCCATTGACCTTAATCACAGGGCATGGTAATACTAAGAGAAGCCCTAATGGATCTCCTGTATTCCATGCATTCCTGTATCCTGTATGGATCTCCTGTGTTCCTATCTCCTTTATGGAGTAGTAAACTGATTTCATCTTGAGAGTCCTGTCAGTCACCCCAGCCAACACTGTAACTCCTTTCTTAGCCTGTTGACTTGAAGGTAGGAGGAGCCCAAAGTGAACAGATGGCAATTTTAACTCTCTGTTTAATGGAATCGTTGTTGTGTCTCCTGGTGGCAGCATTCCCTCTGGAACTAAGATCTCTAGGCCAGCAGAATGTAAGGTCATGGGAACAGAAAGCACAAATTTTGCTAGTGGATCACTACGGTGGTGCCTCATCATCACTAATGATGAGTGGTGCCACTTCCACAACTACTGATACATGGACTAACATGGATAAACCTCAAAAACATTACATTAGTGAAAGAAGCTAGAGACAAGAGACTACTTATGACACGATTCTATTTATATGAAGTTTCCAGAAAAGGTAAAAGTATACAGATAGGAAGCAGATCAGTAGTTGCCTGTGGGTGAGAGCTGTGATTAACTGTATATGAGCATAGAATATGGAGGGAATTTTTCGGGTTGGTGTGATGAAAGTGTTCAAAACTGGATTGTGGTGATGATTATATAACTGTATAAACTTATTAAAAATTGATGAATTATACTCAAAATGGATGGATTTTATGGTATATAAATTGTACCTCAGTAAAGCTGTTTAAAAAATTATGCATAGTGCTTGGATTATGACACAGCCATGTAGTTTTTGCTTCATCTCACCCCAAGAAGATGATGTAGTTCTTTATCACTTGAATAGTATTTTTTGTATTATTATTATACTTTAAGTTCTAGGGTACATGTGCACAACGTGCAGGTTTGTTACATATGCATACTTGTGCCATGTTGGTGTGCTGCACCCATTAACTCGTCATTTACATTAGGTATATCTCCTAATGCTATCCCTCCCCCACCCCACCCCACGACAGGCCCCGGTGTGTGATGTTCTCCTTCCTGTGTCCAAGTGTTCTCATTGATCAATTCCCACTTATGAGTGAGTACATGCAGTGTTTGGTTGTCTGTTCTTGCGATAGTTTGCTGAGAATGATGGTTTCCAGCTGCATCCATGGCCCTACAAAGGACATGAACTTACCCTTTTTTATGGCTACATAGTATTCCATGGTGTATATGTGCCATAGTTTCTTAATCTAGTCTGTCATTGATGGACATTTGGGTTGGTTCCAAGTCTTTGCTGTTGTGAATAGTGCCACAGTAAACACACGTGTGCATGTGTCTTTATAGCAGCATGATTTATAATCCTTTGGGTACATACCCAGTCATGGGATGGCTGAATCAAATGGTATTTCTAGTTCTAGATCCTTGAGGAATCGCCACACTGTCTTCCACAATGGTTGAACTACTTTACAGTCCCACCAACAGTGTAAAAGTGTTCCTATTTCTCCACATCCTCTCCAGCACCTGTTGTTTCCTGACTTTTTAATGATCGCCATTCTAACTGGTGTGAGATG
Organism: Macaca thibetana thibetana; assembly: GCF_024542745.1. Taxonomy (NCBI): domain Eukaryota; kingdom Metazoa; phylum Chordata; class Mammalia; order Primates; family Cercopithecidae; genus Macaca; species Macaca thibetana. The sequence goes on from NC_065583.1 coordinate 73,288,292, forward strand.
GTATCTCATTGTGGTTTTGATTTGTGTTTCTCTGATGGTGAGTGATGAGCATTTTTTCATGTGTCTGTTGGCTGCATAAATGTCTTCTTTTGAGAAGTGTCTGTAAACATCCTTCACCCACTTTTTGATGGGGTTGTTTGTTTTTTTCTTGTAAATTTGTTTGAGTTCTTTGTAGGTTCTGGATATTAGCCCTTTGTCAGATGAGTAGATTGCAAAAATTTTCTCCCATTGTGTAGGTTGCCTATTCACTCATGGTAGTTTCTTTTGCTGTGCAGAAGTTCTTTAGTTTAATTAGATCCCATCTGTCAATTTTGCTTTTGTTGCCATTGCTTTTGGTGTTTTAGACATGAAGTCCTTGCCCATGCCTATGTCCTGAATGGTATTGCCTAGGTTTTCTTCTAGGGTTTTTATGGTTGTAGGTCTAACATTTACGTCTCTAATCCATCTTGAATTAATTTTTGTATAAGATGTAAGGAAGGGATCCAGTTTCAGCTTTCTACATATGGCTAGCCAATTTTTCCAGCACCATTTATTAAATAGGGAATCCTTTCCCCATTTCTTGTTTTTCTCAGGTTTGTCAAAGATCAGATGGCTGGAGAGGTGCAGTATTATTTCTGAAGGAATAAACGTAATTCAGCATATCAACAGAACCAAAGACAAAACCACATGATTATCTCAATAGATGCAGAAAAGGCCTTGACAAAATTCAGCAGCCCTTCATGCTAAAAACTCGCAATAAATTCGGTACTGATGGAACGTATCTCAAAATAGTAAGACCTATTTATGACAAACCCACAGCCAATATTATACTGAAGGGGCAAAAACTGGAAGCATTCCCTTTGAAAACTGGCACAAGACAGGGATGCCCTCTCTCACCACTCCTATTCAACATAGTGTTGGAAGTTCTGTCCAGGGCAATCAGGCAGGAGAAGGAAATAAATGGTATTCAGTTAGGAAAAGAGGAAGTCAAATTGTCCCTCTTTGCAGATGACATGATTGTATATTTAGAAAACCCCATTGTCTCAGTCCAAAATATCCTTCAGCTGATAAGCAACTTCAGCAAAGTCTCAGGATACAAAGTCAATGTGCAAAAATCACAAGCATTCTTATACACCAATAACAGACAAACAGAGAGCCAATATCAGTGAACTCCCATTCACAATTGCTTCAAAGAGAATAAAATACCTAGGAATCCAACTTACAAGGGATGTGAAGGACCTGTTCAAGGAGATCTAAAAACCACTGTTCAAGGAAATAACAGGACACAAACAAATGGAAGAATATTCCATGCTCATGGATAGGAAGAATCAATATCGTGAAAATGGCCATACTGCCCAAGGTAATTTATAGATTCAATGCCATCCCCATTAAGCTACCCATGACTTTCTTCACAGATTTGGAAAAAACTACTTTAAAGTTCATATGGAACCAAAAAAGAGCCTGCATTGCCAAGATAATCCTAAGCCAAAAGAACAAAACTGGAGGCATCACGCTACCTGACTTCAAACTATACTACAAGGCTACAGTAACCAAAATAGCATGGTTCTGGTACTTGAACAGTATTTCTCAAACTTTAAGGTGTATAAGAATCGCCCTAGGATTTTGCTAAAATGCTGATTAAGATTCAATAGGTCTGTGTCAGCGCCTACTATTTTGCTTTTAAAAAAAAAAAAAAATTTGTGTTAAGTTATTGAGGTACAGGTGGTATTTGGTACATTTGTAAGTTCTTTAACAGCGATTTGTGAGATTTTGGTGCACCTATCACCTGAGCAGTATACACTGCACCCTATTTGTAATCTTTTATCCTTCGCCCCCTCCCACCCTTCCCCCAAAGTCCCCAAAGTCCACTGTAAAGTTCTTATGCCTTTAGATTTAGCTTTTTTAATTATTATTATTATTTTAAATTATTGCCTTAGGTTTCTGGGGAACGGGTGGTATTTAGTTATATGAGTGGGTTCTTTAGTGATGATTTGTGAGATCGTGGTGCACCCATCACCTGAGCAGTATACACTGAACCCAATTTGTAGTATTTTATCCCTTACCCAGCTCCTACCCTTTCCTCTGAGTCCCCAAAGTCCATTGTATCATTCTTATGCCTTTACATCCTCATAGCTTAGCTCCCACTTATGAGTGAGAACATATGATGTTTGGTTTTCCATTCCTTAGTTACTTCACTTAGAATAGTAATCTCCAGTCCCATCCAGGTTGCTGTGAATACCATTAATTCATTCATTTTTATGGCTGAGTAATATTCTGTTGTGTGTATATACCACAATGTCTTTATCCCCTTGTTGATTGATAGGCATTTGGGCTGGTTTCATATTTTTGCAATTGTGAATTGTGTTGCCATAAACATGCGTGTGCAAGTATCTTTTTCATATAATGACTTCTTTTCCTCTGGGTAGATACCAAGTAGTGGGATTGCTGGATCAAATGATAATTCTGCTTTTAAAGGAATCTCCACACTGTTTTCCATAGTGGTTTTACTAGCTTACATTCCTACTAGCAGCGTAGAAGTGTTCCCTTTTAACCACATCCACACCAACATCTATTACTTTTTGATTTTTTTATTATGGCCATTCTTGAAGGGCTAAGGTGGTATAGCATTGTGGTTTTGATTTACATTTCCCTGATCATTAGTGATGTTAAACATTTTTTTTCATATATTTATTGGCCATTTGAATATCTTCTTTTGAGAATCTTCTATTCATGACCTTAGCCCACTTTTTGATGGAATTGTTTGTTTTTTTCTTGTTGATTTGTTTGAGTTGCCTCTAGATTCTGGATATTAGTCCTTTGTCAGATGCATAGATTGTGAAGATTTTCTCCCACTGTTTGGGTTGTCTGTTTATTCTGCTGACTCTTCCTTTTGCTGTGCAGAAACTCTTTAGTTTAATTAAGCCCCACCTATTTATCTTTGTTTTTGTTGCGTTTGCTTTTGGGTTCTTGGTCATGAAGTCTTTGCCTAAGCCAGTGTAAAGGTCTTTCAGTGTAAAGGTCTTTCTGATGTTATCTTCTAGAATTTTTATAGTTTCAGGTCTTAGGTTTAAATCCTTGATCCATCTTGAGTTGATTTTTGTATAAGGTGAGAGATGAGGATCCAGTTTCATTCTCCTACAGGTGGCTTGCCAATTATCCCAGCACCATTTATTGAACAGGGTGTCCTTTTCTCACTTTATGTTTTTGTTGGCTTTGTCTAAGATAAGTTGGCTGTAAGTGTTTGAGTTTATTTCTGGGTTCTCTATTCTGTTCCATTGGTCTATGTGCCTATTTTTATACCAGTACCATGCTGTTTTGGTGACTGTGGTCTTACAGTATAGTTTGAACTTATGATGTGATGCCCCCGGATTTGTTTTTTGTTTTTGTTTTTTGCTTAGTCTTGCTTTGGCTATGTGTGCTCTTTTTTTGGTTGCATGTGAATTTTAGGATTATTTTTTCTAGTTTTGTGAAGAATGATGGTGGTATTTTAATGGGAACTAAATGCAAGCACATCCCATGCTCATAGATGAGTAGAATTAATATTGTGAAAATGATGATACTGCTAAAAGCAATCTACAGATTTTGCGTTTTTAACAAGCTCCAAAGTGATGTCAATGCTGCTGATATGAGAACCACACTTTGAATGGAAGGCATTAGAATTTGTTCATTAGAATCTCCTGGGGAGCTTTTAAAATAAAATTGATGCAGAGTTGTACCCAACAAATTAAATTAGAAATCTTTGGTGATACTTATGTGAAACTCAGTTAAGAGCCTTGACAAAATGGGATTCTTTCTACCATAGGGAGTCAGTAACAGACTTTGACCTATGTCTCCCTTACAGCCATCCCATAGTTTAGGTTATAACTGAAAACCCCCAAATTATGATCAGGATCTCTTGTGATAACCAGGACAAGAAACTAGAATGCTTTAAATATGATCTTTTTGAATATTCTCTTACACATTTCAACCCTTTAGTCCTGGCTAAGAATTGGAATACAGAAGAAAGGGAAACCTGGAGTGATTATGATAATAGCTAAAATCTATTGAACAATTACAATGTGCCATGCATTGTTCAAAATATTTCACATGCATTATCTTATTTTACCCTTACATTTTACCTTGTGAGGTAGGTACTATAATTTTCTCCCTATTATAGAATGAACAAAGTGTATAGAGAGGAGAAATGACTTGTTCAAAATCATATAGCTAGTAACTGGTCCAGTTGGGATTTGAAGCTAGACAGTGAGGCCCCAGGGTCCCAGAGAAGCTGACACCCACCAGTACCTGCTTCCTGTAGTCTATAGTCTGTTTCTGCCCGACCTTCTGCGACAAGTCCCTAACTGATCTTCTATCCTTGGGTAGTGGAGCTGGATGCCACCCAAATCTTCAAGGCCCTTGTGTTAGTCTCCTAAAACATACCCAAGCCTAATAAGAGTGTTTCTGTATCCTCTTGACACACTCTTGTCTTGCTTTCCAGGGGTCTGTTGATGTTAGAGGCTCCTCTGAGCTGTCTTATTCTGATTGCTTGAGCTGAAAGAGAAAGACCCAAGAAGCACATTTTTAAACCTCACTTTTTCTCTCTGAATGCTCTGGCCTCTTGGACCTGAGTTTTCTAGTGTCCTTAATCCTCATCCGAGTTCCTCTCCTCTCCTCGAAGATGGATATAGGAAAAACTGAATGTTAGACTGAAATTGAGCAGGATGTTTAACCAACTGACCATGTACTTAACCTCTGTTACCCTTTTTGTTTTTAATAGTGATTGAGTTTCATTGAAGCTTCCAGCAATTTGAGTGCCTTAAAAATTCTTTGTTAACATAATGCCTTTTGAATACTAAGTGTCAGGAAAGCCTATTTTTAATTTATCAATGGCACCCTTAGTCTTAATATGCTTAAGCATACTTTACTTTTGAGGGGAGAATTAATCTTTTATCACATGTACCATAGATGCTGTTGGTTTCATTATTTTAGGAAAATGTTCTTATGATTGTTTTAGCATTAATGCTACTCACATACCTCTTTTTTCCAATATCTGTTCAGCATAGATAAGGAAGATACAAAAAGAGTCACCCATACTAAAAGCTAATGCCAAAGAGATGTAAGTTGCTATTGTTTGAAAAACTAACAAAGATGTTAAATTTATCAATTTCCTCTTGACTGTGAAGAAAGTGAATCTGAAATTAAGCATATGATGGAGAATATTTGGACTTTCTTTTATAAGCTGCATCTTTGGGAAACCATGAATAAAATTTAAGCACAATTACAGGAAGCTAATTTTATAAATGGAAATTTTTTGGAGGTGGGAGAGATAAAAGAGGAATTTTATTCTGCCATTCATTTAGAGCAGGGCTACTTAGAAATACAAAACACTGTCAGTGTTAACTTCTTTGAAGCACTGGGGCCTCAAGTTTTCACATGCTTAAGAGTCACTTGGGGGCTTGTTGAAAATACAGTTCCTTGGGCCCCACTCCTTTCAGCTCTAAGTTTTTCATATAATAAAACTTGGGATTGTAATATTCAAGTTATTAGTCATGATTCTCCACAGAAACAGAACCATTAGGAGATTGTCTGTATGTCTGTCTATATATCTTTCTAGACATTGTTGTAAGGAATTGGCTTACATGATTATAGAGACTGAGAAGTTCCAAGATCTCCATTTGGCAGTCTAGAGTCCTAGGAGAGCCAGTGGTATATAGTCTCAGTCCAAGTCTGAAGGCCTGAGAAGTACAAAAACTGATGGTGTAAATTTCAGTCCAAGTTTGAAGACCTGAGAACTGGGAGAGCCAATGGTGAAAGTTCCAGTGCATGTCTGAATCAAACGCAGGAGAAGACTGATCTCCTGCTTGGAAGATAGTCAGGCAGAGAGAGCACCAGTTCTCCCTTACACTGACTTTTTGTTCTGTTCAGGCCTTTGACAGACTAGATGAAGTTTCTCTCCATTGAAGAAGGCAATCTGCTTCACTCAGTCTACTGATTCAGCTGTTAATATCATTCAGAAACTCTCTCACAGGAATACCCAGAATGTTTAACCAAATATTTGGGCACCCCATGACATAGTCAAGTTGATATAGAAAATTAACCATGGTACAGATCAAAGCTGAGTCACTGGTGTAAAAATGTGCCTCCTCCCACTTCTTTAAAAAAAGACTTCATAAGACACATGAACTATATCAGAAAATAAAGCCACTAGTACAATGACATTTAAAAAATCAGTATATTAAAATGATACAAATATACCCTTTGTCTAAAAATAAAGTAGAAGTAAAAGGTATGATGGAGTACATGAAAAGAAGGAGAAAATGCATTTATTTATTTCAATATTTTCTACTAAGTGTCAGGGATTATTCTAGGTGCCAATGGGGAACTAAGTGGTTTTCTGGGTCATAAGACTTTTCAGTGCTAAGACTGAGACTGTCCGAGGCAAATCAGAATGGTTGGTTATTCTAAGGGAGAGGGAGAGAAGAGTTATTTTGAGAGGGGAAGACTGACAAACCAATATGTGAGTAAGTGTGTAATGTGATCAGTAGTGATAAGTGTTACGAAGAAAATCAAAGTGTGGTGAGATACAGAGAGGGACTAGGAGAGTTATTTAGGAGCCGTGCAATTAGATCTGATCACCTAGGGAATGAAGTCAGACGGAAAAGAAAAATAATGAGCTGAGGACTGAGATGAGGTAGGCTCAACCAAGTGACCAAGAGCCAATAGTAAGGAAGGAGGAAAGCCATGATAGTTGATACAAGAAGCAAATGAATGAATTGTTTCCAGAAGAATCATCAGTTGTGTCAGATGCTGCTAAAATGCTGGGATAATTCAGATTGACCATTTAATTGATAGGATGGTGACAATGAATGAGAGGGACAAAAACTTGATTACTGTGAGATCAAAAGAGAGTGGAAAATGTGTATATTAGCTTGCTGGGGCTGTTAGAACAAAGTACCACACACTGAGTGGCTTAAACAATAGAAATTTATGGTGTCACAGTTCTAGAGCCTGGAAGTCCAAGATCAAAGTGTTGGCAGGGCCATGTTTCTTCTAAAGTGCTGGGAAAGGATCTGTTCCAGGCCTCTTGCCTAACTTCTGGCAGTCTTTTTGGCAATCAAGTGTGCCTTGGCTTGTGCAGCATAACTCTAGTCATCACATGGCACTCTCCCTGTGTGTGCATGTCTGCTCCACCAGTTATGTTGAATTGGGAGCCCACTCCACTCCAGTACAACTTCATTCTAACTTAACTATTTACAACTATAGCTGCCCTGTTTCCAAATAAGATCACATTCTGAGGTACTGAGGTTTAAGATTTCAAAATATGAATCCTAAGGAGACATAATTCAACCCATAAAAATGTAGTATATCCATACAATGGAATATTTTTCAGCCTTGAAAAGTAAGGAAATTCTGACACATATTATGACATGGATGAACCTTGAAAACATTATGCTTGGTGAAAGAAGCCAGTCACAAATGGTCACAAATTGTGTAGTTCTTTTTATATGAAGTGTTCAGAATAGGAAAATCCAGATTGCCAGGCTTGGAGGCAGTGGGAAATAGGGGAATGACCGTTAATGGGCATGGGGTCTTTGCGGGGTGGTGAACATGTTCTGTAATTAGATATTGGTAATGGTGCATAACCTTGCGAATATACTGAACTGTACTCTTTGAAAGGGTGAATTTTATGGTATGTGAATTAAATGTCAATAAAAAATATATATATTAGTTGGGTGTGATTGCTTACCCCTGTAATTCCAGCACTTTGGGAGGCCAAGGAGGCTGGACCACTTAAGGTCAGGAGTTTGAGACCAGCCTGGCCAACATGGTGAAATGCTGTCTCCACTAAAAATACAAAAAAACAAAACAACAACAACAACAACAACAAAAACTAGCTGGACGTGGTGATGCATGCCTGTAGTCCCAGCTACTGGGGAGGCTGAGGCAGGAGAATCAGTTGAACCTGGGAGGCGGAGGTTGCAGTGAGTCAAGATTGTGCCACTGCACTCCATCCTGGGCAACACGTGAGTCTCTGTCAAAACAAAACAAAACAAAGCAAAAAACCCAAAAGCCAAGCAAACAAATATATGTGTGTGTGTGTGTGTGTGTGTGTGTGTGTGTGTGTACACACAGAGGGAGGAGAGAAGGTAAAGAAGTGGAGGTAGCCAGTGTCAACATCTCTGAAGAAGTATAAAAACATGGGGTGATGAGAAGTGGATGTAGGGTCAAGAGATGACTTTTAAAATACAGGAATATTATAGCATGTTTGTATGCTGATTCAAACAATCTAACAGGGCAGGAAATAGTAATGATTAAAGGTGGGGCTGAGGGATTTTCAGGAGCCAAATCCTTGAGTTCACTGGACTATCACCTTGAATAACTTCATCAATGTCTTTTCCCTAGGTGACAGATCAGTCGGTGAAAGCATTTGCTGAACACTGTCCTGAGCTTCAATATGTAGGCTTCATGGGTTGTTCAGTCACTTCTAAAGGAGTCATTCACCTAACCAAGGTAGGTACTATGGCTGCTTTTCCTTGGTATTTTTGAGTATCATACAGGTGATGAGCCGTAAATTTTTAAATTTACTTGAATAAGGGATAGTCAGACCATTATGGAAGTCTACTAGTGTTTGATAAAAGTTAGAATGAGTTGAAGAAAGCAATACCAAACTTACCCTTTCTGAAATGGAATACTCATTTAAACAAGAAGGTTTTTGCTTTTTCATTGCTAATGGCTATGAAATATATATCAAAGAAATATATGTGACCAGAATCATTTAAATGTTAATGTATTGTGCTTAGAAGATATTTTGATTGAATTTTAAGTGCTTATATATCACTAGATCCTATGAGTATTTGACTTTAAAAAGTGAATATGGTCAGTGCATATGATCAAGCTGAATATGTAAGGTGAAAAGAGAGGTCAATATATGACAAAAATTTACATTGTGGCTCAGAGAGTTCACTAATATAACAATTATATGAAATTTCATATTTTTAGAAATGATCAAACTGCCAGTTCTTAAGTAATCTCTCACTGATGTGTCATCTCTACTGCTTTCCAGAGCTTTAAAATAATTAGAAACCAATTCTTACTTCTGTGTAATGGAAAAACTGGCTACTATAAAATTTACCTGTGTGTTATCTGAAATTTGTTACTATATGAATTTCAATTCTATCCTATAGTACTTAGGAAAATGAATGTGAGTCTTGCCTTTTCCAACTTATAGCTGAGCAGTCTTTTCCTTCAACCTTCCTTCATTTCACAACTATTAGAAAGTTGCTGTATTGACAACACAATGATGAATAAAACTAGGTAAGATCCCAGGTCTCTTTCGGTTTGATGTCTTCGGATCACTTTGAGCTTACAGTTTAATGGCAAATAATGTCTTTCTTTACTCCCTAGGAAAAGAGTAAATGTATATGAGTTACCTAGGACTATGGTAGGGTCATACAGTGAATAGGACCCTGGGTGCCATTATAACCTCAGGTTGGATTATTGGGTCTATCAGTTAGCTAAGTGGGAAAATTATTTTTTAGGGTATTAAATAAGGTAACATATATAAGGTATTTGATTCAGAATAGAGACCACAGTAAATGCTAAGTAAACGTTAGCTATTAATATTAAAACAGATGTGGGCCAGGCGCAGTGGATCACCCCTGTAATCCTAGCACTTTGGGAGGCCGGGACAGGTGGATCGCTTGACGGCAGAGGTTCGAGATCAGCCTGGCCAACGTGATGAAACTCCATCTCTCCTAAAAGACAAAAATTACCTGAGCATAGTGGCGTGGTGGCTGTAATTCCAGCTACTTGGGAGGTTGAGATGGGAGAATTACTTAAACCTGGGAGGCAGAGGTTGCAGTGAGCCGAGTTTGCGCCACTACACTCCAGCCTGGGCGACAGAGTGCAACTCCATCTCAAAAACAAAAAACAAACAAAAAACAGATGCCATAGTATCTAAATTGCTAGAAAATTAGTACAAAGTTTGATTTTAAGAAATCAAATCACTATTCTAGTCTAGTGTATCTGAAAGAGAGCCTGTGGTTATACTATGTCTTAAAGGACTGATTAACTTTAATTTTATTGTGAGGATCAGAGCCTAAAGCTAGAGGAGAGGATAGGCCTGTTATTCTCAATTATTGCTCTATCAGAACATCTTAGTGTAACCAAGACCATACAAGATCATATGTAACCATAATTTTTAATTCATTTCCTATAACCTTGGCCTGAACACTTGGTAGATGAATGTTTTTCTAGTCACATCTAATGCTGTTTATGGTGTAGAGTAAAAATGCCTTTGGTTGAACAGATTGTGCACAACAAGTGTTGTGATGGCCATATGTGGGCTTTTTATGATCACTTGAAATTGTACTCATTAAAGACAAAACAAGACTTATTAGATCAGTAAGTGCTTCCCAGAATATTTTGAGATGGCCAAAAATTATGGTACACTGGTACTTAAAAGATCACAATTATTCTCTGTGATAAAATACAGCTATAGCAAATGTCTGCAGTGGAAAACTCAATTTGCTGAGATGGTTCTTCTGAAGATTATAGGCAAGGATTGCTGGTTTGGTCTTTCAACAATCAGAATCTATTGGAGTCATATTAGAGTTAGTCCACAAAGTTTTGAGGAACATCTTTGTTCTTCAACAGAACCTTTCTTTGATGAGAAAACTGGTGTGTACAACTAAGCAATGAACGTTGCTTGGTTTTCTGGATTCAAGTAAAGGCAAAAGAGGACATTTTATACATGCATCGGTTCTGCAAAGCTATTTTAATTGGTTTATCTCTTGAAAACCAAGGGTAGACTCAGTTTTTAATAAAATTAATGCTTTTAATTTTATGAGATTTGTGTTCTGGCAGTGTTTTCATACCAGCTACTAAGACATTCACAAAAATGTTTGCAATCATATAAACACCACTTAAAAAGTTGTATTTTCCTTTTCATCATAGTACATAATAAATAAGCAAGAAGATGTGAGATATAGAATATTGAGAGTTATCAGCCTAAATAGGTTTTTACATGATTTAGAAAATCTCTCTAACACATGATGTCACTAAATCTCTGGCTTTCTAAGTTTGCTAAGAGAGGCAAGGAGCATAAAATCTCTGTACCTTAGTTTCCTGTCTTTGAAATTAATGTGCCTATATTAGATGATCTGTCTTCAGATCTGGAGTTTCTTGCACCTTGAATAATCTATGAATTTAGGAATCATTGGCCTAGAAGGGACTGTGGGGGGCTCTCATGGAAACTAAGAATCAAGTCTAATTTAGTAGGTTAGAAGGGAAGATTGGGGATTTGTGATATCTTAGATTTTTAAATCAAGGGCAAGAAAACAGAGGATTGGGAATAGATGGAAGGACATTGATATCCTCTTGTGGTTCCTTGGATTTAATTTTGTTTTGATTTCCTCAGGCTTGACTGGATTCCTATTTACTTTGTAATATTTACTGATAACACACTCTTATTACTTAGATTCTGCTAATATCAAGCAATATTGGGATAAGAAGCCTTTCTGAGCTGCTGTGACTGTGTAAATGAGAGTCCAGAATAACCAGACTGAATGTACACAGGTTGATAAGATAAAGTCAGATTTATGGGACTGTTTGGAAACTTAGAGGTCTATATTTAGGAAGCAAAGATAAGAATTTTTGAGGTCTACATTTAACAGTTAAGAGTATTAGTGACTTGTATGTGGCAGAATTGGGTCCACTCTAACACAAGTATGTTCTTTTCATTGTACTGTACCTACTATATAAATATAAATCTGTATATCTTGCTCTCTCTCCCACTTTTAAAAACAAGTTTAGCAAATGCAAATATATAGTTACCTTCAGTGTTTAGACTGTGGGATCTGCATGTCATTTGCTACTAAAGAGACTAGAAGGAACATGTCAAAGGACCCAAAAGCCAATGTGAAATGGCTCCTACTGACTTAGGCTGGGATATTTTGAGCATTGAAAAGGAAGATTCTGCAATGAATTAAAATAAATAAAATATATAAAAATGGGTTTATAATGATATAAGCAAAATGAAGCTGGACTTCTTCCGGCTTAGGTGGCATAACAGGGGCCAAATTTACTCTTTCCTGAAACAACTTTAAAAAAACAGACAAAATATAGGAAACAATGGTTTTTAAGACACTGGATATCAGGCAACCAAGGACAATGATCCCTATGATATGGGAAACAGGCAAGAGGAGCTCTGTGATTGTCTCAGTTTACTGCATTGAGTTTCCAGACTTCAGCACAGGGAGGGGGTAAATCAGGTAACACACAGCAGACTGTCTGAGTTGAGAAAACAGAACAGAAAGGCCAGGGAGACCAAAACAGCCAGATTTCAGAGGACTGAATACTGGAGGGAACTGCATAGAGAATCCCAGGGATCGGTGGATGACCCTCCTTATGCATTCAATCCTAAATAACCCGTGAGTAAAGCCAAAATCAAAAGAGAAATTAGAAAGTATTTTGAAATGAATGAAAATGAAAACACAATGTATCAGATTTAGTGTGATGCTACGAACGTACTACTTAGATAAAAATAATGAAACAAATACCAATACGAGAAAAAAGAAAGATTTCAATTATGACTTCAACTTCCATTTTATAAAATTTGAGAAAGAAGAGCAAATTAAATCCAAAGTAAACAAACAAAAAAAAGGTAAAGATTAAAGAGGAAATCAATGAAATGGAAAGCAAAAAGAAGAGAGGAAATTAATGAAACCAAAAGCTAGTGATTTGATAAGACAGATAAAATTGATAAATCTCAAAAAAAAATTGCCAATGTTGTAGCTCAGAGGGTTGACAAAACTACAGATACTACAGGTGTTAATAGGATAACAAGGGCATATTATTAACATCTTTTTTTTTTTTTTTTTTTTTTTTTTTTAGATAGAGTTTTGCTCTTGTTGCCCAGGCTGGAGTGCAATGGGATCTTGGCTCACTGCAACCTCTACCTCTCAGGTTCAAGCAATTCTCCCACCTCAGCCTCCCAAATATCTGGGACTACAGGCACCCGCCACCATGCCCAGCTAATTTTTTGTATTTTTAATAGAGACGGGGTTTCACCATGTTAGCCAGGCTGGTTTCGAACTCCTGACCTCAGGTGATCCACCCACATCAGCCTCTCAAAGTGCTGAGATTACAGGTGTGAGCCACCACACCCGGCCAGTGAACATCTTTAGGCCTATCAATTCAACAATTTAGATGAAATGGAAAATTTATTTGAAAAACGCAAACTACCAAAGCTCACTTAAGAAGAAATAGATAACTTGAATACCCCTGTATTTCTTAAAGAAATTGCATCTGTAGTTAAAAATTTTCCACTAATACTCCCATCCCAGATGACTTCACTGTTGAATTTTGCCAAATATTTAAGAAAGAAATAATACCAATTCAACACAAGTCTTCTAGAAAAGAGACTATTATTACCCATGTTAAAAAACTTGATAAAGACACTAAGTGAAGAAAATTGAACATCACTATTTTTCATGAACATAGATTCAAAAATTCTAAACAAAAGTTTGGAAAATCATGTCTAACAGTATTTTAAAGGGATAATTATGTCATGACCTAATAGAGTTTATCCCAGAAAAGCAAAGTTGGTTAGGCACTCAAAATAAATCAAAGCTAGGAAATCAATACACAAAAATCCATTGTATCTGTATAGCAGAGGAAACAACAGAGTGAAAAGACAACCTATGGAGTGGAAGAAAATATTTCCAAACCATATATCTGATAAGGAATTACTATCCAAAATATATAAGGGACTCGACTCAATAGTAAGAAAACAAATAACCTGATTGAAAACTGGGCAAAGTACCCAAATAGACATTTTTCAAAAAGAGACATACATGTCGCCAGCAAGTATATGAAAAAAAATGCTCAGTGTCACTAATCATTAGGGAAATGCAAATTAAAACCACAATGAGATATCACCTTACACTTGTCAGAATGGCTATTATTAAAAAGAGAAAAGATAACAAGTTTTGGTGAGGATGTAGGAAAAGGGGAGCTCTTGAACATTGTTGGTAGAAATGTAAATTAGCATAGCCATTGTAGAACACAGTATGGAAGTGACTTAAAAAAATTAAAAATAGAACTACCATATGTGCCAGGAATAGTACTGCTGGGATTATATATCCAAAGGATATAAAATCAGTATGTTGAAGAGATGTCTGCACTCTTACTTTCATTGCAGCACTATTCACAATAGCCAAAGTTGATATGGAATGTCCATCAAAGGATAAATGGATAAAGAAAATGTAGACCAGGCGCGGTGGCTCACGCCTGTAATCTCAGCACTTTGGGAGGCTGAGGCGAGCAGATCACGAGGTCAGGAGATCGAGACCATCCTGGCTAACACGGTGAAACCCTGTCTCTACTAGAAAAATACAAAAAAATTAGCTGGGCGTGGTGGCAGGCACCTGTAGTCCCATCTGCTAGGGAAGCTGAGGCAGGAGAATGGCGTGAACCTGGGAGGTGGAGCTTGCAACACTCCAGCCTGGGTGGCAGAGCGAGACTCTGTCTCAAAAAAACAAAACAAAAAAAAAAAAAAAAGAAAAGGAAAAGAAAATGTGGTATATACACACAATGGAATATTATTCAGCCTTAAAAAGAAGGAAATTTCTGTCATTTGCAACAACATGGATGAACCTGCGGGGAGATTATGTTAAGTAAAATAAGCCAGGCACAGAAAGACAAGTGCTGAATGGTCTTACATGTGGAATCTAACAAAGTCAGACTCATAGAATCAGATTAGAATGGTGGTTACCAGATGCTAAAGGGAGGGAAGGGATTGAGGAGGTGGTGGACAAAGAATACAAAATTTCAGTTAGGCAGGAAGAATAAGCTCAAGAGATCTATAGTACATCATAGCGACTATAGTTAGTAACTATATTGTATACTTGAAAATTGCTGAGAGAATAAATTTTAAGTGGTCGACCACAAATAGTATGACATTGAAACAGACTTTTGTTGTCTGAGATAATGCCCAGAGTTCTTGTCCTACCTCCAAGATGATTAAGGAGCATGGACACAAAGGTGAGGTTGGAGCAAAAGTTTAATAAGCAAAAGAAGAAAGCTCTCTGCCAGCAGAGAGGGGATCCGGAATGGGAGTATCCACTGTGGGGCTGGGGTCCAGGGTTTCTATGGACTGGGAAGGGGAAGGAATGTGCTTTGTCTGCAGGCTGTCTTGGCGAATGCGTGACTCAACTTGGCCTGGGACCAATCAGGGGCTGAGGTGATGATTCATAGAGGCCGGACTTACAGTCTAAATAAAGGAAAGTAGAGCGCCCACTGGAACCCACTGGAGCCCACTGTGCCCGTGCCCACGAAAGGAGAAGAAACTTTTTCTGGGAGCCCACTGACTACACAAAGGACAAAGGCATTTTTGTGCCAGGCCTTGTTCCCTTATCTAAGTGAGCTGGAGGTTTGTGCAAGTTTGTATCCAAATGGACTGGAGGTTTTTCTGTCTGTGCAGCCGTGGGCATGTCTCTAAGTACAGCATCCCTTGCTAGTTCCTTTATCGGTGCCTGCCGCTTGAATTTTTTCCCGGGCTGCTTTTTATGTTATGTGGGGATGAGGCACTGACTCATAGGCTGGGGGCTCTCTGGGACCCTTCCC
The DNA here is from genome assembly GCF_024542745.1 of Macaca thibetana thibetana. NCBI lineage: Eukaryota > Metazoa > Chordata > Mammalia > Primates > Cercopithecidae > Macaca > Macaca thibetana. Next base: position 73,303,877 of record NC_065583.1, read on the forward strand.
TTGTTATCTACCTAAGGGAAGCTAACTAACTCCTTTCAGTATGTGAGGTAAGGCATATATTAATTATCTTGATCTGGCTATTGCACAGTGTATACTTATATCAAAACATCATGCTGTACACCATAAATATATACAAATTTTGTCAGTTAAAAAATTAAAAAGATTTATTTTAAAAGAAGCATTAAAAAGTTTTATTTTTATATGCTGGCAATGAATAATCTGCAGATGAAATAAAGAAAAACCTTTCATTTACATTATTATCAAAAATAATAAAACATTTACAAATACATTTAACCAAGGATATGAAGACTTGTACACTGAAACCCACAAAACATTACCGAAAGGAATTAAAGAACACCTACATAATGAAAAGGCATCCACTATTCATCTTAAAATACTTAATATTGTTAAGATGGCAGTATTACTCAAAGCACTTTATAGAGTCAGTTGAATCTCTATAAAAATCTCAGCAGCTTTTCTTAATGGAAAATCTGATATTGAAATTGTTATTGAATTGCAGGACAACTCAAGAGCCATAACTATCTCAAAAAAGAAAAACAATGTTGGAGGACTCATATGTCCAAATTTTAAAACTTACTACAGAGCTATAAGAATCAAAACAGTAAGGTACTGTTCAGTATGTGAGGTAAGGCATATATTAATTATCTTGATCTGGCCATTCCACAATGTATACTTATATACAACATGTAAGGATAGACATGTAGGTCAATGGAAAAGGATTGAGAGTCCAGAAATAAACTCACACATCTATGTCCTATTAATATTTGAAAAGGTGCTAAAACCATTCAATGGGAAATGAAGAGTCTCTTAAGAACATAGTGCTAGGATATCTGGATATCCATATGGAAAAGAGTGAAATTAGACCCCTACCTCAGACCATATATAAAAATTAACTAAAACATGGTTCAAATACCTAAATGTAGGAGTTAAAACTATGAAACACGTAGAAGAAAACATGGGAGAAATCTTCATGACCTTGAATTCAGTAATGGATTCTTAGATATGACACCAAAAGCATGAGCAACAGAAAAAAAAAAGATAAATTGTACTTTATCACAATTAAAAATTCAAAGGATACTGTCAAGAAATTGAAGAGGCAATCGACAGAATAGGAGAAAATATTTGCAAATCACATATCTGGTAAGTGTCTTGAATATATAAATAACTCATATCTTAGTAACAAAAAGCCTAATTTTTAAAAATGTGCAAAAGACTTGAATAGATATTTCTCCAAAGAAGATATGCTTGGCTGGCAAGCACATGAAAAGCTGCTCAACATTATTAGTTATGCAAATGAACTGGGAAATGCAAATAAGAAACCCCAGTGAGGTACAGCTTCACACCTACTAGGATGGTTGTAATAAAAAAAAATGGGCAATAGCAAGTGTTGACAAAGTAGTGGAGAAATTAGAACCTTTGTATATTAATGGTGGAGATATAAAATTATGCAGTTTCTATGGAAAACAGTTTGGCAGTTCCTCAAAAGTTTAAATATAGAATTACCATATGATCCAGAAATTTCAATCCTAAGTATAGAATCAAAATAATTAAAAACAGAATTCAAAGACAAACTTGTACATGAATGCCCATAGCAGCAATATACACAACAGCTAAAATGTGGGAACAATGTAAATGCCTATCACCTCATGTATGTATAACCAGAATGTGGTATGTTCATACAGTGGAACATTATTCAGCCTTGAAAAAGAATGATGTTCTGAAATATGCTATAATATGGCTGTAACATGGCCTTGGAATCATTATGATAAAGAAGATAGCTACAAAGGCTATTTTTCTGCATGATTTTTTTATATGAAATGTCCAGAATCTGCCCATGTATACTGGGTTTCTTTTCAGTCTAATGAAAATGTTCTGAAATTAGATATTGGTGATGGTTGCACAAGTCACTCAATGTACTAAAAACCGTTGAACTATATAATTTATGAGGATGACTTTTATAGGAAATAAATTTTATATCAATAAAAAAGTTCTAGAAGAACAGATAGAAAACTTTTGTGATATTGGGTTAGACAAAGATTTCTAAAATAGGATACCAAAAGCATGATCAAAATTAATAAATTGGGCTGGATGCAGTGGCTCGCACCTGTAATCCCAGCACTTTGGGAGGTCGAGGTGGGCGGATCACGAAGTCAGGAGTTTAAGACCAGCATGGCCAATATGCTGAAACCCCGTCTCTACTAAAAATATATTTTTAAAATTATCTGGGCGTGGTGACATGTGTCAGCCTTACTTGGGAGGCTGAGGCAGGAGAATCTCTTGAATCCAGGAGGCAGAGGTTGCAGTGAGCTAAGATTGAGCCACTGCATTCCGGCCTGGGTGACAGAGTGAGACTCTGTCTCAAAAAAAAAAAAAAAAAAAAAAAGTCAGTAAGTTTACAAATTAATAAATTACTCTTTATGAAGATTAAAATATTCTGCTCTTTGACATATACAGTAGTTTCCCCCTTATCCTTGTGAGATATATTCCACAACCCCCAGTGGATGCCTTAAACCATGAATTAGTACCAAGCCTTTCGTATGCTATGATTTTTCTTACAGTACACACCTATGATAAAGTTTAATTCATCAATTAGGCACAATATGAGATTAATAACAATGGCTAATAATAAAATAGAACAATTATAACAATATACGGTGATAAAAGTGATGTGAGTGTGGTCTCCCCACCCCTTCAAAATATCTTCTGGAACTGTACATTGGGTAACCGATACCACTCATGGAAAGTGAAACTGCAGATAGGGGAGAGGGACTCCTGTGCTGTTAAGCAGAGAAACCTCAGATTGGGAAAAATAATTGAAAGCTGTATATCTGATAAACTATGTCTAGAATATGTTAAGAACTGTCAAAACTCAATAAGAAAAATAAGCACATGAAAAGATGTTCAGTAGCATTAGGGATTAGGGACATGCAAATTAAACCTATAGCAAAATACCGCCACACACCTATTACATTGGCTAATATTAAAAACACTTGCCATAGATTACTGGCAAGATGGCCGAAAAGGAACAGCTCTGGTCTGCAGCCCCAGCGAAACTGACGCAGAAGGCAGGTGATTTCTGCATTTCCAACTGAGGTACCTGGTTCATCTCATTGGGACTGGTTGGACAGTGGCTGCAGCCCACAGAGGGCAAGCTGAAGCAGGGTGGGGTGTTGCCTCACCTGGGAAGCACAAAGGGTTGGGGAATTTTCTCCCCTATCCAAGGGAAGCCATGAAGGTCTGAGCCTGAGGAACTCTAGCACAGATACTGCACTTGTCCCACAGTCTTTGCAGTCAGCAAACCAGGAGATTCCCTGTGGTGCGTATGCCACCCAGGCTCTGGGTTTCAAGCACAAAACTGGGCGGCCATTTGGGCAGACACCGAACTAGCTGCAGGAGTTCTTTTTTCCATACCCCAGTGGGGCCTAGAACACCAACGAGACAGAACCGTTCACTCCCCTGGAAAGGGGTGCTGAAGCCAGGGGTTCAAGTGGTCTGGCTTGGCGGGTCCCACCCCCATGGAGCCCAGGAAACTAAGATCCCCTGGCTTGAAATTCTCACTGTCAGCACAGCAGCAGTCTGCTGTGGCTTGAGCTTGCTCGGGGGAGGGGCTCATGCCATTGCTCTGGCTTGAGTAGGCAGTTTTAAGCTCACAGTGTAAACAAAGCCACTGAGAAGTTCAAACTGGGCAGAGCCCACTGCAGCTCAGCAAGACCACTGCAGCCAGATTGCCTCTCTAGATGGCAGGGCATCTCTGAAATGAAAGGCAGCAGCTCCTGTCAGGGACTTATAGATAAAACCCCTATCTCCCTGGGACAGAGCACCTGGAGAAAGGAGCGACTGTGGGTGAAGATTCATCAGACTTAAACATTCCTGCCTGACAGCTCTGAAAAGAGCAGTGTACCTCCCAGCACAGCATTCAACCTCTGCTAAGGATCAGACTGCCTCTTCAAGTGGGTCCCTGACTCCTGTGTATCCTGACTGGGAGACACTTCCCACTAGGGGCTGACAGACACCTCACACAGGAAAGCTCTGGCAGGCATCTGGCAGGTGCCCCTCTGGGACGAAGCTTCCAGAGGAAAGATCAGGCAGCAATCTTTGCTGTTCAGCCTCTGCTGGTGATATTCAGGCAAACAGGGTCAGGAGTGGACCACCAGCAAACTCCAGCAGACCAGCAGCAGAGGGACCTGACTGTCAGAAGGAAAACTAACAAACAGAAAGGAATAGCACATCCACTCAAAGACCCCATCCGAAGGTCATGAAAATCAAAGACCAAAGGTAGATAAATCCACAAAGATAGGGAGAAACCAGCACAAAAAGGCTGAAAATTCCAAAAAGCAGAATGCCTCTTCTCCTCCAAAGGATCACAACTCCTTGCCAGCAAGAGAACAAAACTGGACGGAGAATGTGTTTGACGAATTGACAGAAGTAGGCTTCAGAAGGTTGGTAGTAACAAACTCATCCGAGCTATCGGAGCAGGTTCTAAACCAATGCACAGAAGCTAAGAACCTTGAAAAAAGGTAGACGAATCGCTAACTGGAATAATCAGTGTAGAGATAAATGTAAATGACCTGATGGAGCTGAAAAACACAGCACGAGAACTTCGTGAAGCATACACAAGTTTCAGTAGCTGAATTGATCAAGTGGAAGAAAGGATATCAGTGATTGAAGATCAACTTAATGAAAGAAAGAGAGAAGACAAGATCAGAGAAAAGAATAAAAAGGAATGAACAAAGCCTCCAAGAAATATGGAACTGTGTGTAAAGACCAAATCTATGTTTGATTGATGTACCTGAAGGTGACAGGGAGAATGAAACCAAGTTGGAAAACACCCTTCGGGATATTATCCAGGAGAACTTCCCCAACCTAGCAAAACAGGCCAACATTCAAATTCAGGAAATGCAGAGAACACCACAAAGATACTCCTCGAGAACAGCAACCCCAAGACACATAATCATCAGATTCACCAACGTTGAAATGAAGGAAAAAATGTTAAGGGCAGCCAGAGAGAAAGGTCAGTTTACCCACAAAGGGAAGCCCATCAGACTAACAGTGGATCTTTCTGCAGAAACCCTACAAGCCACAAGAGAGTGGAGGCCAATATTCAACATTCTTAAAGAAAATAATTTACAACCCAGAATTTCATATCTGCCAAACTAACCTTCATAAGCGAACTAGAAATAAAATCCTTTACAGACAAGCAAATACTGGGAGATTCTGTCACCACCAGGCCTGCCTTACAAGAGGTCCTGAAAGAAGCACTAAACATGGAAAGGAGAAACTGGTACCAGCCACTGCAGAAATTCTTTACCAAATTGTAAAGAACATCGACACTATGAAGAAACTCCATCAACTAATGGGCAAAAGAACCAGCTAGCATCATAATGACAGGATCAAATTCACACATAACAATATTAACCTTAAATGTAAATGGCCTAATACCCCAATTAAAAGACACAGACTGGCAAGTTGGATAAAGAGTCAAGACTCATCAGTGTGCTGTATTCAGGAGACCCATCTCACGTGCAAAGACACACATAGCCTCAAAATAAAGGGATGGAGGAATATTTATCAAGCAAATGGAAAGGAAAAAACAAAACAAAACAAAAGCAGGAGTTGCAATCCTAATCTCTGTTAAGACAGACTTTAAATCAACAAAGACCAAAAGAGACAAAGAAAGACATTAAATAATGGTAAAGGGACCAATGCAGCAAGAAGAACTAACTATCCTAAATATATATATGCTATGCACCCAATACAGGAGCACCTAGATTCGTAGAGCAAGTCTTAGAGGCCCACAAGGAGACTTAGACTCCCACACAATAATAGTGGGAAACTTTAACACCCCACTGTCAATATTAGACAGATCAACGAGACAGAAAATTTGCAAGGATACTCAGGACTTGAGTACTCTGGATGAAGAGGACCTAATAGACATCTACAGAGCTCTCCACCCCAAATCAACAGAATATACATTCTTCTCAGCACCTCATTGCACTTATTCTAAAATCGACCACATAATTGGAAGTAAAACACTCTTCAGCAAATGCAAAAGAACAGAAATCATAACAAAGAGTCTCTCACACCACAGTGCAATCAAATTAGAACTCAGGATTAAGAAACGCACTCAAAACCGCACAACTACGTGGAAACTGGAAAACCTGCTCCTGAATGACTACTAGGTAAATAACAAAATGAAGGCAGAAATAAACATGTTCTTTGAAACAAATGAGAACGAAGACACAACATACCAGAATCTCTGGCACACCTTTAAAGCAGTGTGTATAGGGAAATTTATAGCACTAAATACCCGCAAGAGAAAGCAGGAAAGATCTAAAATTGACACGCTAACATCAAAATTAATAAAACCAGAAAAGCAGCAGCAAACAAATTCAAAATCTAGCAGAAAACAAGGAATAACTAAGATCAGAGCAGAACTGAAGGAGATAGAGACATGAAAAAAAACCTTCAAAAAATCAATGAATCCAGGAGCTGGTTTTTTGAAAAGATCAACAAAATAGATAGACCATTAGCCAAACTAATAAAGAAGAAAAGAGAGAAGGATCAGATAGATGCAATAAAAGATGATATAGGGAATATCAGCACTGATACCACAGAAATACAAACTACCATCAGAGAATACTATAAACACCTCTATACAAATAAGCTAGAAAATCTAGAAGAAATGGATAAATTCCTGGACACACACACCCTCCCAAGTCTAAATGAGGAAGAAACCAAATTCCTGAATAAACCAATAACAAGTTCTGAAATTGAGGCAGTAATTAATAATCTGCCAACCAAAAAAAAAGTCCAGGAGCAGATGGATTCACAGCAGAATTATACCAGCGGTACAAAGAGGAGCTAGTACCATTTCATCTGAAACTATTCCAAACAGTAGAAAAAGAGGGAATCTTCCTTAACTCATTTTATGTGGCCAGCATCATCCTGATACCAAAACCTGGCAGAGACACAACAAAAAAAAGAAAATTTAGGCCAGTATCCCTGATTAACATCGATGAGAAAATCCTCAATAAAATACTGGCAAACCGAATCCAGAAGCACATCAAAAAGCTTATCCACCACGATCAAGTCAGCTTCATTCCTTGGATGCAAGTCTGGTTCAACATACGAAAATCAATAAATGTAATTCATCACATAAACAGAACCAATGACAAAAAACACATGATTATCTCAGTAGATGCAGAAAAGGCCTTTGACAAAATTCAACACCCCTTCATGTTAAAAACTCTCAATAAACTAGGTATCAATGGAACATATCTCAAAATAATAAGAGTTATTTATGACAAACCCACAGCAAGTATCATACTGAATGGGCAAAAACTGGAAGCATTCCCTTTGAAAACTGGCACAAGACAAGGATGCCTCTCTCTCCCCACTCCTATTCAACATAGTATTGTAAGTTCTGGCCAGGGCAATCAGGCAGGAGAAAGAAAGAAAGGGTATTCAGATAGGAAGAGAGGAAGTCAAATTGTCTCTTTTTGAAGAAGACATGATTATATGTTTAGAAAACCCCATCATCTCAGCCCAGAATCTCCTTAAGCTGATAAGCAAGTTCAGCAAAGTCTCAGGATACAAAATCAGTGTGCAAAAATCACAAGCATTCCTATACACCAATAACAGACAAACAGAGAGCCAAATCATGAGTGAACTCCCATTCATAATTGCCACAAAGAGAATAAAATACCTAGGAATCCAACTTACAAGGGATATGAAGGACCTCTTCAAGGAGAACTACAAACCACTGCTCAAGGAAATAACGGAGGACACAAACAAATGGAAAAACATTCCATGCTCATGGATAGGAAGAATCAATATTGTGAAAATGGCCATACTGCCCAAAGTAATTTATAGATTCAAAGCTATCCCCATCAAGCTACCACTGACTTTCTTCACATGATTGAAAAAAACTACTTTAAAATTTACATGGAACCCAAAAAGAGCCTGCATAGCTATGATAGTCCTGAGTAAGAAGAACAAAGCTGGTGGCGTCATGCTACCTGACTGCAAACTATGCTATAAGGCTACAGTAACCAAAACAGCATGGTACTGGTACCAAAACATACATATATATAACCAGTGGAACAGAACAGAGACCTAAGAAATAACACCACATATCTACAATCATCTGATCTTTGACAAACCTGACACAAACAAGCAATGAGGAAAAGATTCCCTATTTAATAAATGGTGTTGGGAGAACTGGCTAGCCATATGCAGAAAACTGAAACTGGACCCTTTCCTTACACCTTATACAAAAATCAACTCCAGATGGATCAAAGACTTAAATGTAAGATGTAGGACCATAAAAATCCTAAAGGAAAACCTGGGCAATACCATTCAGGACATAGGCATGGACAAAAACTTAATCTCTAAAACACCAAAAGCAATGGCGACAAAAGCCAAAATAGATAAATGGGATCTAATTAAACTAAAGAGCTTCTGCACAGTGAAAGAAACTATCATCAGAGTGAATGGGCGACCTACAGAATGGGAGAAAATTTTTGCAATATATCCATCTGACAAAGGGTTAATATCCGGAATCTACAAAGAACTTAAACAAATTTACAAGAAAAGAACAACCCCATCAAAAAGTGGGCCAAGAATATGAGAAGACACTTCTCAAAAGAAGACATTTATGCAGTCAACAGACGTATGAAAAAAATGCTTATCATCACTGGTCATTAGAGAAATGCAAAGCAAAACCACAATGAGATACCACCTCACACCAGATCATTAAAGGCAATCATCAAAAAGTCAGGAAACAACAGATGCTGGAGAGGATGTAGAGAAATAGGGACACTTTTACACTGTCGGTGGGAGTGTAGTTCAACTGTTGTGGAAGACAATGTGGTGATTCCTCAAAGGTGTAGAGCTAGAAATACCATTTGACCCAGCAATCCCATTACTGGTTATATATCCAAAGGATTATAAATCATTCTACTATAAAGACACATGCACACGTGTGTTTATTGCGGCACTATTCACAATAGCAAAGACTTGGAACCAACCCAAATCCATTAATAATATACTAGATAAAGAAAATGTGGCACATATACACCATGGAGTACTATGCAGCCATAAAAAAGATGAGTTCATGTCCTTTGCAAGGTCATGGAGGAAGCTGGAAACCATCATTCTTGGCAAACTATCACAAGAAAACCAATCACTGCATGTTCTCACTCGTAAGTGGAAGTTGAACAATGAGAACATATGGACATGGGGAGGGGAGCATCACACTCCAGGGCCTGTTGGGGGCTAGGGCATTAGGGAAGGGATAACATTAGGAGAAATACCTAATGTAGGTGACGGGGTTGATGGGTGCAGCAAACCACTATGGTACGTGTATACCTATGCAACAAAACTGCACATTCTGCCATATGTACCCCAGAACTTAAAGTATAATAATAATAAAATATAAACTTGCATATCAATTGTTGGTGAGAATTTAGAAAAACCAGAACCCTCTATTAATTCAACAATGTAGATGAATGGAAATTTCATGCAAATTTAGGGGAGAGTCCCTTTTCCCTTGTCTGCAGTTTCACTTCCTGTGGGTAGTATCAGTTACCCAATGTACAAAACAAGAAGATATTTTGAGGGGGTCGGGGAGACCACATTCACATCACTTTTATTACAGCATATTGTTATAATTGTTCTATTTTATTATTAGTTATTAATCTCATGCCTAACTGATGAAATAAGCTATATCATAGATATGTGGTCCGATTACACATACCTGTGCTCCAATTTTACATATTGTGAGAATGTAAAATGGTCCAACCACTTTGGTAAACACTTTAGTAATTTCTGAAACTGTTAAATGTGTACCTGCTATATGATATGGTATTTACCCAAGATCAATGAAAGCACATGTACATGCAAAGACATAGGTTCCATATAGCAGCTTTATTAGAAACGTCCCAAACTTAAAACCACCCAAATGTCTGTCAGTTGCTGTACGTATAAACAATCTGGTATATTTATGCAATGGGATACCACACAGGGTGTGAAAGGAATGAATTACTGATACATACTATCACATCGATTAATCTCAAAATAATTTTGCTGAGTGTAACGAGCCAGATGAAAAAAAAAGAGTTCTGTTTCATCTGTGAAATTCTAAGAAATGCAAATGATTCTAGTTACAAAGAGCTCACCAGTAAGGGAGGGGAGGGAGGAGAGAGGAACAAAAAGGAAGGAGTACAAAGGAGCATGTGACGACTGGGGGATGACATATATAATGTTGGTTGTGGTAAATATTTCATGGTGCATGTGGGAAAACTTACCAAATTATACATTTTAAATATGTATGTGCAGTCTTTGGGTATTTCAGTTTTTCTTCAGTAAAGCTGTTTTTAAAGAAAAGCTCATCGGTCATTTTTGGAACTTAACAAGGCAGCAGTTTATTACTCTAAAAATGAGTAAACAAAATGAGAATCTCATATTTATCCTTTTTTCTTATAGGAATTACAAAAAAGTAACCACATAATTCATAAGGGAAAGTTCTTCTGTATAGGATTCTAGTGACCAATGAAAGAAGAATGATAGAAATAGAAAATTATAATTTTGCAGTTATCTGGAAATAATGGACCGAGGCAGTGATCATCATCAATGAAAGCAAAAGCGATTATATGTGGATTGATATTCCCATGTAGGAATATCGTAATGGAGGGAAGAAGTTGATACCATTTAACTCACTGATCAATTTTAGCATGAAGAAAAGTGAGACAGCAGACCTTAAGTACTCTTGAGGTGATGCAGTAGAGAGTACACAGCATCACTTATATAGTATTCTGCTACTAAATATACAAAAATTAGCCAGGCAGGTTGGGGGCTGACTGTAATCCCATCTACTCGGGAGGCTGAGGCACAAGAATTGCTTGAAACCCGGGAAGCAGAGGTTCCAGTGAGCCAAGATTGTGCCCCTGCACTCTAGCCTGGGTGACAGAGTGAGACTCTGTCTTCAAAAAAAAAAAAAAAGCCTGAATCTAATCTGCCTCTATATTTACCCATTTATAGGAAATAGTAGAATTAAAGCATCATGTTAAATAATACCACACACACACACACACACAAAATCAGCTAAATCCAGATTTGTCTAAGACAAATGACCCAGTTTCTCCAAGGAAAAAATATTGTAGAAAAGAAAGAGATATATTTTTATAGAAAACATTCAAGACACAACAACTAAATGTGATGTGGAGATTTTGCTTGAATCCTGACAGTAACAAAACATTAAAATATATATCCTTGAGATTATTGAGAAAACTTGAATGTGAAGTGGTCATTGAATGATAATGAGGTATTATTGTTAGTTTTGTCAAGAATGATAGTGTTATGCTTGTTAAATATTTATCAGTAAGAGGCACATACTTTATTTACTGGTAAAAATGACACAGTATTAGGGATTTTGTTTGATTAAGTATTACAAAGGGACTAAAGACAAGAAAAAGACAAAAGTGCATAGACCATAAAGGAAACAAAAATCGTGAAAATATTGGGCATGGTGGTTTTTGCCTGTAATCTCAGATGCTTGGCATGCTGAAGTGGGAGGATGGCTTGTATAATAAAGGATGTGCCTTTTGGAGATGGGTAACAGACCCTATTTCTAAAAAAAATTTAGAAATTAGCTGGCCATGGTGGCACATGCTATGGTCCCAGCTGCTTGGAAGGCTGAAACTGGGCGATCTTTTGAGCCCAAGAGTTAGAGGCTGCAGTAAGTTTCAGTCACACCACTGCACTCCAGCTTGGGCAACTAGAGTGTGACCCTGTTTCTGAAAGAAAAAAAATTGCAAAATATTGATAATCGAGCTAGGTTTTAAGACATGAAGGTTTATTATACCTTCTCAATATTTTTGTTTATATTTGAAATTTTCCATAATGATTAAAAAACTTTTAAGGAGTCAAAAAATTAAAAATGTTGATGTTAGTCTAACATGATAAAATTGTACTATTCAATATTATACTTTTCAAGAATACGTAATGACATGGAAAATGCTTAGGAAAATATGTATTAACATATATTTTTTTAAAATTCAGTTGAATACGCTACCTTTAGTCTCTGAAATGCCAAAAATGGCAAGTTATTTTTACATGTAGTTCAAAGGCAAGCCTTAAAATGCTGTAGATTCATCAATATAATGTCACAAATCTCTTGTGTATTTATTTATATCAAATCAGTACAAATGATTTCAATCAGTAATCAAGAAGACCTTTTTTTAGGGTGGAAATGTTGGCTCATGCCTGTAATCCCAGTACTTTGGGATGCTGAGATGAGAGGATCCCTTGAGGCCAGGAGTTCAAGACCAGCCTGGGCTATTAATATAGTAAGACCCATCTCTACAAAAAATTAGCCGGGTTTGGTGGTGTATGCCTGTATTCCCAGCTACTCTGGAGGCTTGAGGTGGGTGGATTGCTTGAGCTCAGGAATTTGAGGCTGCTGTGAGCCATGATCCTGCCATTGCAATCAGTGAGGTCCTGTCTCTGAAAGGAAAAAAACAAAAACAAACAAACAAACAAAAAGAAACAAACAAAAAAGAAAAGACCTTATATTAAATAACTATTGAGATGGTAGAGAATTTTTATTTATATTTATACTATTTATCAACAGCTTATAAACATTAACTGAATATTTGGGGTATGTTGCGTATGGGTTTGGTTGAGTTTTGTTTTATATTGTTTTTTAAAAACAGAGTTCCTTAGGAAGGTAACAGACAGCTGAATAAAACTTGTGAAATTTTCTTGTATTTCATAATCACATCTAAAGAACTTCAAGAAAAGCACATATTTTAAAAGTGCTTATGGTTGGAAATATGAAATGTTTTTAAGGAAAACAAAATTGATTTTTTTCAGTTGATTTAACATAAGTAACTGAAAGAATGTTCATTCATGCAGCTAACTCAATTTTCATCTTCCTTTTTTTGTTTATTCAGGGACTAGAAATGAAAAATTAACTTTCTTGGGTTTTAAATTTTCAAACAACCGATTACATTGCCTTACTCTACAGAAACAACATACTGTTTTACTACTTAAATGGTAATATTGCCTCTTTGTCATAGGTTATCATTGCATTTGTTTCTGATTGAATTATAGGTGCTTGAGTGGTATTCTGAGATGGAAAAAATATGTTCTTAAATTCATTCAGCCCTGAAATATTCCCTAATAAATATGACCTAGTGAGTACAGTATTATGAAAGGGTTTTGTTGGATGACCATGCTTTTGGTTCTTTTTGGCTTTTTAGCAGTTAAGAGTTGTGTCAAAAATCAAGTGTTGAGAATATAAGCGTTGATTATCTAGGCCTGATGTGATCCACTAATTGTTCTTTTTTTCTTATAAGTTTGCCAAGGCCAGCAAAGCATTTATTGCTGTCAACAAAGCTAACTGTATGACTGCTGATTGTATGACCTAGGACCAGTCACCTAATCTCTCTGCCTCGGTTTCCTCATCTGTAAAACAAGGATAGTAATAGCATCTACCTACCTCTAGGGTTGCATGAGGGAGAGTGCTTGGCATATAACTAAAGAAGTGGTTGAAAAATGAAAAAAAAAAAAACTAATTAAAAAATATTCATCATGATGTACAAAAGTTCCTCATAACTTGTTAGTCCTGATGTACGTATATCCTTTCATTAACATAAGATACAATAATTTTATGAAAATAAATCTTACTTAAAAACTTTATGACCTTTTTTCTACCTGAGTGCCAGTGCTGAATGCTAAGATTAATGACTATGTTTGTTTACTGTTTGTTGTATAATTTTTTTTCTTTTCCTGCTGACCCATTAAAGGTTGCTTAATTATTGGTTTAAGTTAAATGTACTGTGTAACTAAAACAGTATTTTTAAAAAATCATTTTAAAGAACTCATACTGTAGCAATATACTGAATAAGGGGATCCAGTAGATCCCACCATCTGCTGTTTCACTTTCCCAGGCGTCAGTTACCTGCAGTCAACCACAGGCTGAAACTGTTATATGATAAATTTCAGATATAAACTTGCAGCTGTTCTAAGTAGTGTGTTGAAATCTTGCACTGTGCTGCTCCCTCCTTCCAAGGCTGTGAATCATCTTTGTCCAGCATATCCGTACTGTATATGCTACCTTCCTATTACTATATAGGAAAGAATATAGTACAGATAGAGTTCAGTATTATTCTCAGTTTCAGGCATTCCCTGGGAGTCTTGGATTGCATCTCCCTTGGCTAAGGGGAAACTGGGATATACTCTTCTACCTTATTATTATTGCCCAAATTAGTGACTTCAATGTTTTTATAAATTAGTATAAACAACATCTACATAAGCAATAGAAGCTTACCTCGTTTATTTTTTCATGTTGTTTAGTCAGTAATACCTGATCAGTGAGGGTAATCTTTTATATTTTATAACTCTATTACTTACCCTGTAGTTGTAATGTGTATTTTTTTGTGCTACGTTTTCATTTCAGCAACTTCAATGGCAATATGTGTCAGTATCACACTAGTAAAATAAATGAATTCATCTTTCAAATGACTCAGTTTGTAAAAGTCCTAATAAATAAAGTAAGTTGATAAGTTTCTTTGTGACATCTATCTTTTTATAAAATGGTGGCTTCACGCTTTAACATAAACATATAAATATAAAATAAAGAGAATTGGCAATTGTTTTTGAAAAAGCCTTTCTTGGATCATGGGTTTATATTTTAAATATTATTTTGCTTTGCTTATATTATCCTCAGTCCACTCTGAATGTTTATCACATACTTGTTTGTAAACTGTGGTTTTTGTTGAAAATACTCTTGTAAAAAGGATTTCAACTCTATTTTATCTGGTCTCTAACACATGAGGTCAGTCTTTATCCAAGAAAGAGATTATGAGCTGTTGCTTTCATTCTTTTTGTTTTGTTTTGTTTTTTTTACTTTCAAATTCATTCACAGTGTTTTGTGGCAGAAATTTTATTTCAGGATTGGTGTCACTCTATTTCCCCTAGTCTTGTGGTTTATACATAAAGAGTGATACTGAATATGGAAGGGGTCCCATTTCTAAATCAGCAGAACTGACTGCCTGAATTAGAGAAACCGGTTTGGAGCTTAATGAGAATACATTAATAATTTAATTTAATGAGAAAATATACTACTGAGAAAAAAAAAGCAGATTTCATTTATTAACTTGAAGTAAACATGTATTGAGAATTACAGGGTTAAATAGAATCCAATAAATTAAAAAACATAATTGATTAAAAACATTGATAGTTATAGGCCATTGCTTTGTACATGTATACAATACTTAACTATATTTTGTTTTTAATAATTAAACTATCTTATTTCAGAATCATTTTTACTGCACCTGGGCATATCTTATCTGCCACAATCAGCCACAGGGAAGTACCTGTGTGTGTACGTATTGTTTATTCGTTTACATGCATACTTCAACACAATACATACATTCACACTGTACCAATTGTTAATCATAGCTAATCCAAAGAATCTATGTATTATCTTTTTATTAGCAATTTTGTTTAATATTGCGTGAAGATTATAGTGGTGATTGAAAATATTCTCCAAGATTCTAAAGGGGCTCCTGGATATTGAAAGCAAGATAAATTATGTTGTGTCTTTATCGTAGTTTCATTCTTTAAAAATAGGGAATTCATTTTCATAGTAAATCCCTGTTATTAATTGTTAGAAGTTAGTTGTTTATGAGACAGTAGAGTGTTGTGAAATTTTAGATTGGAACCTCAACATTTTAGCAGAATTTGGGCCTACATGTTATTACTTATTATTTTCTCTAATAATTTTGGGATTAGAGTTTGGTTTTGAGCTCCCGCTTCTCTCGACATACTTGCCCAATAATAGAGTCCAATAGAGTACATTGACTAAAGGCAATTGAGCTCTTCACATGTTTGCTCTCTAGCCCAGAGGTATTACAGGCATTTACACAAAAGCTGTTGATCACAGTGTATTTACAAAACCTTCAGGAGCATAGCTGCTTCCCCCACTGTGGACTTCTGTTCAATTGATTGTATCCCAGTGGGATGATTGGCCATCAATTTTTTTGTTTTTTTCAAGAAAAAGCTTCCCAGTGTAACTTTCTCTGTTGTATTCACTAGAGGAAATACTTGGTTATTGTGTTTTATCAGAGGCCCTTTTGAACATACAATTGACTATCAATCTTGAATCTTTAACAGTGAAACAATATTCCTGTGCCTGAGAAAGCAGCTTTCATCTGGCTCAAAGAAGAAAACAAACTTGGTCAACACTGTGGTTTTCTCAGGCAAAGTACAGGAATACTCTGGCAATTATTCCTGTTTCTGGATTGTTATAAAGAACTCCCGTTAGAGTGACTGTGCTTCTTTTCATTGCTGGAAACCTGTGCCCGCCTTCCTCCTCCTCTTCTTTTGCTTCATGCTGCTTGCCCTCAGAACCAGGCCTCCTTGCCCTCAGAACCTTTTTTCTCTCTAAGCAAGCTCTTCTGTATCTATATTCTATGGGGGTTTCACTTTGCAGGCTGCATTTATTGGGAGACAGGAATGCTGCAGGGAGGCAGAAGCTACAATAAATGTTTCTCTGTCTCCCTCCCTAACTCAGGTAGCATTTCTGGCAACACCTCTATCTCCTCCATGGTTCCAGCCCTGGACTGATCTGCAGTTCTAACTTGTGTTGACTGACTGTGGCTTGTGGGTCCCAGTAACACTGACTCTTCCTTTTGTGTCTTCAGCTTTGGGATGCTGGTGGTTCCCTGCTGTTGCTAAGTTTCTGGCTTACTACCATATCCAGTTTGTCTTCTTAGCTTCTCCTTCACCAAAATAACTAATTCCCTTAATGAGATTTCCTTTGTGTAATTTCATATTTACAGTAGTTTCTGTTTTCCTAATTATACCTTGACTAACACATCTTCCTTTCTGTGTCATTCTGGGTTTCTTACATGAAATCACATTTAAGACAATAGAACTGACATTTATTTTCTTTAAGAGAATGTTGGAACAATTGGCATCAAAGCACAAGCAGAGAATTGAACATAATATTAGATTTAAATTAGACCTGACTCTTTCTTAGACTACCACTAACTCTATACTACCGTCCTGAATCCAGAAAAACTGTAGGTAGAAACGTAAGCTCAGGCAGTTACATGACAATTAAGAATAATAAAGCTACAAGTTCATGATGAATTCCAAGAATAGGGGGGAGTGCTAGCTGCTTAATTATAGAAAGATCATTTTCACACATGCTCCTAGCAACAACAGAGTTGAAATGTTTTTTCAGTGCTGTAATCTATAATGTCAGTCTATAGAAGCAAATGTAAAGAAAAATATTTGACTAAAGAAGTTAACAGTTGTGAACTAGTTATTTGAGTTATTGGTTACTAGTTATTTGAAGCTGTATCTTGGATAGTTTTGATTGACAATTAAAAGACAATTCATATTATCCTGTCTGTACTTGTTTGTTTTAAAAAATCTTGGTAATGTTTTTGTATTGGTGTGAGAAAGTATAAGTGACCCAAAGTATGCAATATTAAGGTAAATGATAAGTTGATATTTAAAGTCCTACCTTAGATGTACACTAGATATTGTTATTTTTAATTTTATTTCAATTGGCTGAAGCTTTTGAATTCATAGGTGGTTAAAATTAGTTGAGAGAGCAGTTTTGCAGATGGACATTTCTTTGTTTCAGAAAGTAGTGCTTTAATATATAAATCAAAGTTATAAATTTTTACACCTCATTTAAAAAATACTTTTATCATCTTTAATAATTTCATATTCCATGTTATTTAATATCAAGGAAAACTTTATAGAGATATTTCTGATTATCATTTCTTACTGATAACTGATATACTCCCTGTAGCACAGTCATTAACCTAGAATTTTAGCTCATTCACTTCCAGCTTATAAAATTGAGTGTAATTACAGAAGTCAGGAAGTAAAACTCACTAATTCCAAATTGAAATACTTGGTGGACCAAATGCTGTTGCTTCTTGGAACTGTTTATAGAACAGTGTAAAACTAAGTGAAACGAATGGGATCTGATTCAGTGTTTGGGGAGTTCTTGACCTGGTTTTCAAATATGAATGCGTACTTGCCCTTTAAAATGTTTGACTCTTCTAAGATTTTTCTCACCTGGAAAGTGTTCGTTCCTTCACTATCGATCACAGGTGACTGGGAGCACTTTGGTAATAACCATCAAAAATGAAATCAAGTACAATGCTGAAGATTGTGGAAGAAATACTATTTTTTTCAAACCTGCATCATTATTTCGTGACTCCTGTTTCACTAGTATGGATGACCCGATTGATTTATTTTTAGATTATTAATATTAGACTTGTGACTTTCTTTGCAGACTTTGGAGCACGGGTTGGGGGAGAATTATGTATACATTTTGGAATTTTTTTTATCATAAAAATGGCTTAAGATTGGAAGGAGAGAAAGCTGCTGCTGAATGCCTAGGTTATTTGGTTTCTTCCTGGTTGACTTAGAGTGTTCTAGGTCTATGCAGTAAACCTTCTACAGAGAGAAGCCATAGGGACCTGTTGACAGGGGCCTCATGGTGTTTCTCCACATATTAGAGCATCTTTTTGTGATAGTGTGGAAGATGCAAAGATTGCAGGTGGCTCAGCTGATGGTTATTATCCTGTGCACTACAGCTTTTTGACTCAAAAGACGAAAGTTTCTCATCCAGTCTTTGAAACAGTAGCTGGTCACAGAATGGAAAAACTGATTTCTGAAATTAAGGTTTAGGCATTTTTCATTAACTTAGAGTTGAGACCAATAAATGAGAATGTAAGGCCATGAGATTTTCCATGTGAAGGTGAGTCCCAGTTGCATACTGTAAACCAGGAAAAAAACAGATATTTTATTTGAGAGTGTAGACATAACATTTCTGTAACATTTTTGGAATGCCAGAAAATAAAAATATATGACAGAACATGCATTAAGTTAAAAATCATTAGTGTCATTCCTTTGTTTTTCAGCTTAACACATTTAGAAATAATGAGTGAAATGATTTGACTGTATTGCTTTAATAGACAGTATAAGATCAGGAGGCCAGTGTACAGGTCACTTGGCTTGGATATGGTAAGCTTTCGTCTTGGGCTAATGGCATTTTAGTTTTTTCACTACTTTAAAAAATAAGATTGTAAAACTTTCATTTGGAATATATTTTGAAAACTTTTGACCCTTTGAAGTGTGATCCATGAGTGCAAGTAACTGAAATTGCTTCAAAATTTTGTGAACTGTCTCCTTTTTTGTAGATCTCTGAACTTGATATGAGGAAATGAAGTACACAAGCAGTTCAATTAGTTGAAGCAGTCTCTTCTTGCTTGCATTCACATTTGACTTAATTTACCCTTAATTTACTTAAGCTTTTATTTCTTTTCTTCTTTGAGTGAAGCAATGTGAATATTTTATTTTTTAATTGAAGGGAAATTTTCATTCTTAGCTCCTGCTGGGTAAAAAAGTGACAAGGCTGCTTAGCGTTGCTAACTTTAAGTGCTGTTTGTAGTTTGTTATGAGCTCTAGAAATCTTATATGGAGGAAAGAAAGAGATTTGGTGGAAAGAAAAGTCCTAGAAAAAAAAGTCAATTAGAGACTGTGTGACTGCCAGAGTGAAAGAGGAGGAGCGGAGCATCCATTCTGAATTGGTATATTGAGAAGCAGAAATCCAATTAACAAATTCACATTTCTGCAGCAGCAGACAGTGATTAAAATTTTGGTGAACTACTAAAAATTCCTGCCATATACTTCAAACTGATAACTTACAGAGGCTCTTAAAAAAAAAGTTCTGGATTTTAAGAACAAATATGTAAATAGAAAACTCATTATGCTTCTTGTTCTGAAATGACCTTTAATTGTATGCTATGAGAAGGTTGTGTTTTATTATTTAATGTTTACATATTACTTAACTTTATGTTCAAATAGAAGAACTTTAAAAGCATGTAGCCTCAGAGCTGCAGATCCTGCATTTGATGGAGTTAAGAGAACGGAGAACTGATTTCTGGAAACTTAAATAAATAAAGTCATATCTAAAGTTTTGATCCTGATTTCAAATTTACTCATTCAGTTCTAAGCATTTAATAAATGTGTTTAATCCACCTAATACTGTGTTAAGCACTGGCGACACAAAAGTGAGTAAGACATGGTCCTGACCTGCAGTAGCTTCCTTTTGACTCTAGTGGAAGGAACATACACTTAAATTAGACCAGATTATAAAGCAGCCTGGTTAACAACATGGTGAAAGAATAAGCAACATCAGTGGGTGTACAGAGGGCAGAGTCTCCTGCTCTGAATGCTGGCGTCCCAGGTAGCTTTACAGAGGACATGCGCTGGGGCTGTGAAGGCTGAATTATGCTGTTGTAGACTAAGGAAATGAATTCTGCCTTGTAACTGCCTCAGATGGCCTAGGGGACACTATTGTTATAAATTTTTTTTTTTTTTTTTTTAAAGGATTGGGCTAGGCTCTTTGTGTTCTATTTTATTACTGTGAGAATGTATGCCTGCACATTAATTCAATCAATTAATTCAAAATTTATTCACTATAAATTGTAAGACTACTGTTTGTACCTAGTTAATGAATTTAACACATTTATATATAATTAATACAATTATATATTAAATGTAGAGGCGCAGATGTCATTTATGTGCTACTGGCTCCTAAATTTATTTGACGTCTCTACTTGCTTATCTAGGCATCTCAAACATAGCATATTCAAAAGAAAACTATCTTTTCTTCCTGCCCCCAAACTGTCTTTGTTAGTTGCAATGATATTTTCTGATTGCTCAAACCAAAACTCTTGGAATCGTCCTTGACTCCTCTTTTTCTCTCATGCCCCATAAGATATTTGTCAAAAAATTTCTGTTGATTCTACTTTCAAATACTCTATGGCCAAAATCACTTCATACCACCTCCAACTGCTATCGTAGTGGTCCAAGTCACTGATAACTCTTGACTGGATTAATTCAATATAGCTTCTCTCTGCTTCCACCCTTGGATCTATGTTCTGAATTCAACACAGAAGCTAGGGTGATCATTTCAAAACTAATTTGGAACATGGTCCACTCCTGTTCAAAACCCTCCAGAGGTTCCCCAAATTTCTCAGAGCAAAAGCTAAAATCCTTACAGGACCCACAAGACCCTGTGCTATCTGTCCTTCTTAGCTCTCCTCTTTGACCATGTCTCCTGTTAGTTTTCATTCCATTCACTCTGCTGCAGCACCACTGGCTCCTTACTCATCTTCCAGAGCGCTGGGCCAGTTTCTATCTCAGGGCCTTTGCACTGTCCTAACTCTTGCCCTAGATATCAGCCTGGTTTTGTTTGCTCCTTCACTTCCTTTAAATCTTTGCGCAAATATCATCTTTTCAGTACGATCATCCTTGACTGCCTGTTTAAAATTATACCCATCTTCCCTCTCTCTCTTCTCTATCCAGCTTGTCTTGCTTTATTTTTCTCTATAGTACTTAATACCTTTTAACATATTTGTTTATTTTATTTATTGCCCGCTGCAACCCCCCAACTAGGAATATAACCATTCTATGGACTGAGAATTTTGCTTTTTTGTTTGCTGCTGTATTTTTATCAGCTAGAGAAAGTTCTGGTACACAATAGCTGCTTAATCAATAGTTACTGACTACATGAATGATACCTTTTGCATTTTTTGAGTGATTAAAGAGACTAAGCTTTACAAATTATTTTTGTACTTTCAGTAACTGGAATTTTTTTTTTTTTTTTTTTTTTTTTTTTTGGAGACAGAGTCTCACTCTGTTGCCCAGGCTGGAGTGCAGTGGTGCGATCTTGGCTCACTGCAAGCTCTGCCTCCCGGGTTCACGCCATTCTTCTGCCACAGCCTCCTGAGTAGCTGGGACTACAGGTGCCCACCAGCATGGCTAATTGTTTTGTATTTTTAGTAGAGACGAGGTTTCACCATGTTAGCCAGGATGGTCTCGATCTCCTGACCTCGTGATTCGCCCACTTCAGCCTCCCAAAGTGCTGGGATTACAGGTGTGAGCCACTGCGCCTGGCCCAGTAACTGGATTTTTAAATATCAATTGCGCTGCACCAGAGAAGTGACTACCAGTCCAGGCTGAGATCAACTGTCTTTTTCAGAAATAGTCATGGCTCACCCTGTTCCAAGGCAATTAAATCAAAATCTCTAAGTATGGGGCCTGGCCGTCAGTCTTCTTTTTTATATTCCCTGGTTATCCTAACTTGGAGCCAAGGTTAGAGCCAGGTGCTCAGGAAACATTTAAATGAATGTGAATGAATGAATAAAGAGTCACCACAACTACTACCTCAGAGACTCAGATTAGGCCCAGCTTAAGCATTAAGATTAGATTTCAAATGTTTGTGATGAGAGATTGATCCTGAGCAGCACAGCCTAGGAAAGGCTGGAGGGGGAGAAGGAAGGAATCAGGTAAGGGAGGGTGAAGAGAAGTCAAAGAGGGCATTCCTAAGTAGTTGTAGCAGGAAGGAAAGATTGTTGCCTGGTTCCTTGGTAGCTGTTGCCAATTAATGACTCCCCATTTAAAGAGCATAGATATGTTGGGAACTGCCTAGTTAATAATTTGCATTAAGGCAAGTATATTATATTTCCAAGACTTTATTTTTTCCTCTCTATATTAATCAAAAAGGCTTTGTGAAGAAGATGAGATTTGAACCAGGTAGTGGAATAAGAAGAAGGGAGAGGAGAACAGGTATGTCTAAGTTATCAGAGTAAAATAAGTGAAGTGAGAGCAGTTTTAAAATAATAAGCACAGTTCACCTAGCATAGTGAGAACAACTTCTCAAAATCTAGGGAAAGAGGTTCAAGTTGGCTTAACAGATTTCAGGGAATGGTAGGGATGAACAGTGAAGGTCCTTGACAGGGAAGCTCTGGGTTTCCTTCTTGCAGCAGAAATATTTTTGTTTCCTGAAGGCTTTGGAGAAGGTGGGAGATTTGATCGAAACTGTTTCAAGAAGATTAATCTGGCTAGTGATGTGACAAAGGGACAGCTTTGAGGAGAAGCGGGGCCATAAAATGTCCCAGAAAGCAAAACAGAATGAATAAAATGGAGAATAATGTCAGATCTAGTAGGAGAATGGCAAAACCAAACAGACCTTGGACTTGAAAATAATGCAAAGAAACAAAAGCCCAGTGTGATTAAGAAGGCAGTGGGTGAAAGAGAATACATAGAGAACTTGCCTGAGAATTAAGATCGTAGCTATTATTAATTCCAAGACCCTGGAAGTCCTGTTTTCATAGTTAGTACTAGAAATTGTTGTTGTCTCTGTGACGCTTTAAGGCTATCTAGAGCCTTTCAGTTCTATGCTCAGACGCTGGGAAGGATTTACCTGATGTCCTAAATGTGGCTTATTTAGATTTTTATTACATTTTAATACACTAGCTGAGGTTCCAGCCTAGTTAATGAGTAGAAGGTATATGCCTTGTTCCCTCCCTTGTCCAACCAAGTCCTTCTCTAAGTGTAGATATCAGACCTTCTCAAGGTCTGAGTCCTAAGTGATAGAACATCCATGCTGCCTTTGCTAAGGTACTGTGAGTCCTCTTTTGTTAGTTCATCCACTTCAGTCAACCTTTACAATCGAGGGTCTTGTTTCATTTTTAACTTTTGTAGGGCCTTAAGAAAATTTGGAAACCATTTGAGGTCTTTCTTCTTTTCTCTTCTCTTCTCTTTTCTTTTCTTTCTTTCTTGACAGAGTCTCGCTCTGTCACTCAGGCCGGAGTGCAATGGTCTGATCTCGGCTCAGTGCATCCTCTGCCTCCCAGGTTCAGGTGATTCACCTGCCTCTGCCTCCTGAGTATCTGACACTACAGGCACGTGCCACCATGCCCAGCTAATTTTTGTATTTTTAGTAGAGGCGAGTTTTCACCACGTTGGTCAGGCTGGTCTTGAACTCCTGACCCATTTGAGGTCTTTCTATAATCCACCAAGCCTATGTTTCCTAGGTAACATTTTAGTGTCTCATTTTATATTTAAATACATACATGGCCATACCAATCATTGACTAATTTTAGTCTTTAACATGAATTAATTAGATGTCACGTTTTTTCCTAAAAAAAGCAGTATTAAACTGAAAGATGATTTCCCATATTCTACATTCTGACTTGTGTTTCTGTTAAAATACCTTGCTAAATATTTAAAAATTGGAGTGAAACATTTAGATCTTGATTGTAAGGCTTTGCTTATTCAAATCCTCTGTGATTTGTATAACTCACAATTACCAGTGAATTATAAGGAAAGTAAGTTTAATTAAAATGTCAGTTTCCTAAATGTAATTATCTGTTTGAGACTATGAAGGATTATTTTAGGTAGCTTTTCGTGAAACACTGGAGGGCACCATTATGAAATTCCCGTAGTGAAGAAAGAAATGTGATGAATTTGACAGAACTGTTTGTGGAGTTTTGAATACAAATACCACATCTCATAGAAGTGCTAGTTTTGTGTCTTGTAATGATGCTGGTCTGGGGATTAGTCTCTTGGAACTGCCTTTGGATACTGTCGTATTTCAAGTTGAGTTGGCCAAAGTGGTTATGGGGAAGGCCATGTGAATGTAGTGACTGTCAGCTCATGAGAAAACAAGAGTAAAATAGTCTTTAAGATCCCTGTAGAAGCCTGGAGCGTAAGAGCTCAAGTTAACCTGTTTCTTCATGGATACATTTGTGCTCCACTGGAAGAGTGAGAAATGTTTTATTTATGGACAGTACATGCAGGGCAGTAAGAGTCACAAGTAGCCCAGTGTCATCCGTCATCTGGTCTACCTTACTGTGAGGAGTAGGCCTGGATGCAAGCTTTCTAAAAGTTCAAGAGTCAAATAGAACTCAAAGTTTAGATATTTTTGGATTTTCACAAGTCTATAAAATAGGTTAGATTTGCCAACATCTCTGTATCCAGTATCTGCAATTTGATAAGTTATTCGGCTGAACTGGCACAAGCAGCTTTATATTTTCTTCTCTATACAATTTTTATTGTATGCTCTCACCATCTTCTTGTTGATATGTGAATTTTTTTTTATTGTGGTAAAATGTATGTAACGTAAAATATACTATTTTAACTATTTAAAATGTACAGTTTAGTGGCATTAAGTACATTCAAACTGTTGTGATGAAGAGTTGCATTACAATGAAGGAAGCCAAGAGATAGGTAAGAATTCACATAGAAACTCTGTGCCAGAAGCTGTGCTAGAACCCCAAATATGCATGTGTAGGAGATATTTATGTAGCTGGATAAAATTTTTCTGACTTTGAATCTTCCTAGAAACTATGGTAAAAGATAAATTGGGAAAATAAAGTCATGCTATATGTATATTTAGTATGGTTTTATTCAGTAGTTCACATATGCATATAGTTACAAATAGCAAAATTAATCCTTAATGTTTATAGGTTTAAGAGTCGTATGTCAAAGTATTTTCAGGCGCCCTATAGGTCCATTTAATGTAGTTTATTTCTTCTTTTCCTGTGATACCAACATGGGGCTGCTGTCAGCACATGAGCCCAGAAAGCTGCCTAGCATCTGCAGTTCTCAAGGGCTGTCTGGTTCTTTTTACATGTTACTGGAACAATATATTTCCAACAGTGATAAAAACTTTTTGGGTGTGGGGATCAAAAATGCCCTATAAAGAAAGTTAGCTGTAAAGACAATGTGATTTTAAAAAATGATGATTTTTAGGTAGAAAACAGAAGTGTGGGGAACAGTAATATGAGTATTATCAAATTTAACAGTGCCTCAGATCCTTGACACATACAAATTCATCTTTGCTCAATCAAAAACAAGAAAACTTGACCAGTGAAACCATTTTATCCACCTCTCTAGCCCTAATGCAAAATCTTGTGAAAAATAAAACTTTAGGGAACATAAAAAGGCAGTCAACCTATGTTCAGATATATATGGAAGTATGTGACTATTGACAACTGTGAATTGAGTAAAGGCCAGAAGCTGTGCAAATATTTCCATAAAGTGTTTCCATTAAACCCATCTTCCCATGAGTAAGAGTCGGTTTAAGAAATTTAGGAAGACCTCCCCACTTTCTAGGTGTCTTTCTCTGTCTCTGTCTCTGTCTCGGCCTCTCTGTCTCTCTCTATTTCTCTTTCTTCTGACAAGAGTGGCCACATCATAACTGACTGTTTTCTAGGAAGTATTTCCTTGGAAGCTGAAGAAAAACCTAGAGGAGAAGGCTGAATGGACTAAGCCTCTCACTCTGTGCTTTTGTGAGCATAAGTATCTGAGGAAGGACAGAGAGCCTCAGCCTTTAAAGTGGGCAAGGATATTCCCCTTGTCTTGAGTGAAGCCTGACTTTTCTTCAGCAATACAACCTCCCCACAGCCCTCCTGTATTTGTTTTCTACTGATACGCAACAAATTACTACAAGTTTAGCAGCTTAAAACAATGTGCATTTATCATCTCACTAGTTCTGTGGGTCAGGAGACCAGACAGATATAGCTTAGCTGTGTCCTCTGCCTATGGTTTAACAAGGCAATCAAGATGTCAACTGGGGCTGTATTTCTTTCTAGAGCTCAAGTCTTCTTATAAGCTCATGTAGTTGCTGGAAGAATTCGGTTCCTCGTGGTTGTAGAACTAACATCCTCATTTTCTTGCTGGCCCTCAGCCAGTGGCCAATCCTCAGAAGCCTCTCACAGTCCTTTTCACAACACAGTTGCTTAGTTCTTCAAGGCCAAGCAGGATAATTTCTCTGACCTCTAGACCCTTTGTAAGGGCTTAACTGATTATGTTAGGCCCACCTAGGATACTTTCCCTTTTGCTTCATTCAGTGTCAACTAATCAGGAACCATAATTACAGCTGCAAAATCTCTTTGCTTTATAAGGAGAATTTCCGTCCTAATCGTGGGTCCTGTCCACACTCAAGGGGGCAGGGATTACTATAGAGCAAAGGCCATTGGGATCATCTTAGAATTTTGCTTACCACATTTTCTCAGTGTGTTTCTCTCAGGGTCAGGAGGTGAGGGCAGGATCCTGTTTGCTTTCCATAGCTGCTTTCAGGCTATTACTTTCCTTCCTCTCATGAAAAATAACAACAAAAAAAAAACACTGAGTCTGAGACTTGTGCTTTTTGGCATTACCATTGTTTCTTTCATTTTATTGCCATCTTATCCCATCCCATCCCATCCCATGAATTCTTCCAGCAACCACATGAGCTTGTAAGAGGACTTGAGCTCTAGAAAGAAATACAGTCCCAGTTGAGATCTTGATTGCCTTGAGAAACCCTAGGCAGAGGACACAGCTAAGCCATGTCTGGTCTCCTAACCCACAGAACTAGTGAGTTGATAGATGTACATTGCCATCTATCCTTCTGGTGTCTCCTGTTCATAAAAGATGTTGGCCTTCCATTTTGCTCCAAGCACAGCCATGACAGTGGGTGATTTCAATTTCTGTGCCCACCACATGCAGATCACGTGTTGGGAAGGAAGAACACATAGCAAAGAGCATTCATATCAGCCCTTTATTCCCTTAGGTGAATTCTAGTGAGGTCAGAAAAGTTATAGAAACTTATTTTGCTATTTATTTTTTATTTTATTTGTCTCTCTTCTTCTTGTACTTTTAGATACTTAAAAAAAAGTTAGCTACAATGAGAGATGAGACATAGGAATCAGGGGCTATGTTTGCAGCCCAAACAGCTCACCTTTGAGCCCTGGGCTTAGTATTGATTATAATTATTTTAGTAAGACGAACCTTGAGGAAGGGGAAACTGAGGGAGTTGACCAAGGTTCTGACTGGTCAGTTGCCTGAAGCTACTGAGACAGCCAGAAAGGTCTGTTTTAACGAGTCCATTCCTGTGTGTTTTGGTTGCCAAGTACCAATTATGTTCTGATGTTGCTGAAACCCTTAATGTGTGGTTATTGAATAGGAACTTTGAAGAACCCATTTCTTCTTTGCTTGTCCTGCCTGGGTTCTGGAGCATCATTTTGCTGAGTCCCATCCTGGACTGGACGTGACTTCCTTGGACGTCTTACCTGATAAGCCAATTGCAGAGACCTTTTCCTGAAGCTCTGCCTTTACTAATGCCTACAACCTAGGCCTTAGAAGAAGCTGACACTTGCTGTCTCAGTTAGAAAGAATTTACCTGCTGTTGTGGACCTTTTTGTGTTTTACGTGTGGCAGCTATCTCTCTCTCCATAGTTGGGCAGCATGCTTCAGACAGCATTGAGTAGTGACTCTGTGAATTCTCTCTGTGTAGCTTCTCCAATTGGGAGCTGAAGTGGAAAGAGAGTGTGAGTACTGCCTGGCAGGTTTACCTCCTACCCTTCCAACGACCATTCTTTTGAGCTGTCCTGTCCAACACTGTAGCCATTAGCCACGTGCAGATATAAAAATTAAATGCAAATTATTTAAAATTAAATAAAATTAAAAGTTCAGGTCCCCTGTCACACTGGTTACATTTTAGGTACTCAGTAGGTACAAGTGATTAGTGATTACTATATCAGACAGCAGAAATATAGAACATTTTCAGTGGAGATTCAAGTGTCTGCTCTTCTCGGGGTTTAAGCTGAACTGACTTAAATTCTCACACACTTAGCAACTTAAAACAGCACCAGTTTATTATTTCACGATTCTGTAAGTTAGAAGCCTGTCTGACACAGGTCTCACTAGGGTAAATTCAGGATGTCAGCTGTGTTTCTGAAGGGAGCATCTATTTTCTTGCTCGCTCTTACAGGTTTTTTTTTGGCAGAATTAAATTTCTTAAGGTTCTAAGTCTGAGGTCCTTATTTCTTTCTGGCTGTCAGCTGAGGGCTGTTTCCAACTCTAAAGCTGCCCATATTCCTTGGCTTCTGGCCCTTTCCTCAATATTTGAAGTTAGTAAAGGTATCTTGAATCCCTTTCATGAGTGAAACATCTCCTGTATCTTCCATTACATCTCTTTGGCTTTCTCTGAGTAAGCCTGTGCTTATAAGGGTCTCCAGTGATTACACTGGGCCTACTCAGATAACCTGGGATAGTCTCCCCATCTCAAGATCCATACCTTTAATCACATCTGCAAAATCCCCTTTGCCTTATAAGGTAACATATTAGAGCATAGATATCTTTGGTGGGAGGGATATTTGTGTTATTTGGTCTATCATATGTCTCCAGATTAAGTTTTGCATATTATTAAGCAAAAATAGCTTAATATTTGAAAACATAGTTATTTGAAGAGGATAATTAAGATCCTACCACCTTTATGTAAATATTGTCATTAATTTGCTTTAGAGGCTAAACATCAGGGGAAGACAAGAAACTTAAAGAAATAGAAAATGAAGACATGGAGAAGGTGGAACCTGGAGAAATTTTTGCTTCTTAAGCCACATTTTATCTCGTTTTATGATGAAACACATACCCATAATAGTACAGTTTGGAGTACATTGATAATACATCACCAAGCTATCTCTGAATTAACCATTTAGTCATATTTCATCTTTAAAAAAATAAAAATATATATATATACAGAAATGGCATTATAATTATGAAGGTAATATCTGAAATTGAACAATGTTAGAATAATCTTATCAAATTGTAGGTACTTAATGTAATATATTCAATACCTTGCCTGCCTATTAGACAATAGATTGGTAACTTGATTTTCAGGAAACTTGAATAAAATCTTTCTTTCTTTCTTTCTTTTTTTCTTTTTTTGAGACGGAGTCTTGCTCTGTCACCACACTGGAGCACAGTGGCGCGATTTCAACTTACTGCAACCTCCGCCTCCCGGGTTCAAGCAATTCCCCTGCCTCAGCCTTCCAAGTAGCTGGGATTACAGGGATGCACCACCATGCCCAGCTAATTTTTTGTATTTTAGTAGAGATGGGGTTTCACCATATTGGTCAAGATGGTCTTAATCTCCTGACCTCGTGATCTGCCTGCCTCAGCTTCCCAAAGTGCTGGGATTACAGATGTGAGGCACTGCACCTGGCCAAATCTACTTTCTGTTCATGTTTGTTGCCATTCAGATACTCACCATAGATTTCTATACACTCATGCTTAATTTAGTGTATAAAATATTACATATACAATATCTTTAATTAAAAGATTCTAGGCTATCATCTATTTTAAATATTTTACAATGATACTCTACCTTGTAATAAACTACATTTGTAAGTTTTGAGAGTGAATGTAGCATTTACCTTTTTCATCTTTCATTTTATTTATCTCATTAGCTAAGAAACCTTTCCAGCTTGGACCTACGTCATATCACTGAACTGGATAATGAAACCGTGATGGAAATTGTCAAGAGGTGCAAAAATCTTAGCTCTCTCAATCTCTGTCTGAACTGGATCATAAATGACAGGTAACCTTTGTAACATGTTAAAAATACTTTTCTAGAGGAAAACATTTAGCAAATACTAATTATTGTTATAACAATGCATGTCTTTAACTAAAATTGAATGCAGCTTTGCCTTTTCAAATTCTTATGTTTCAGTTTTGAAAATCATCTAGATCTATACTTTTAATGCATCTATTGCTTGTAAGTGCAGCAAAGTTTTTAGGTGCTTTAATACAAATATTTGCCTCAACAATTGTAACAATAGTAGGCTGTTGAATATTTTCTTTGTTATCCATCTAAGAAGTGCCTGCTTTTTGCCACGCTTGTAAGTTTGTAATGATATGTTATTTGTTGCTTTAACATTTTTGCAACATTTGTGGTTGATTTTATGATTTGGAGAAACCATCTGAAGCATTAACATTTAAACCCTTTCTTAAAGGTGACATTGTTTTTTCAGAGATGGGGGTCTCACTGTGTTTCCCAGGTGCAATTCCTGGGCTCAAGCAATCCTTCTGCCTCAGCCTCCCAAGTAGCTGGGACTACAGGCATACGCCACTGCGCCTGTATTAGCCCATTCTAGCATTGCCATAAAGAACTACCTTAGACTGGGTAATTTATAAAGATAAGAGGTATAATTCACAGTTCTGCAGGCTGTACAGGAACTATGGCTGGAGAAGCCTCGGGAAACTTACAAGCATGGTAAAAAGCAGGAACATCTTACATGGCTGGAAAAGGAAGGAAGAGAGTGATGTGGGAGGTACTACACATTTTTAGACATCCAGTTCTTGTGAGAACTCACTCACTATCAGAACAGCAAGGGGTAAATCTGCCCCCATGATCCAGTCACCTCCCAGAGGCCCTTCCTCCAACATTGGGGTTACAATTTGACAGGAGATTTGGGTGGGAACACAAATCCAAATCGTATCAGCACCTAAGGATGACATTTTGTTCTCAGTATGTATACGTAATTTGTTTCAGAAATTGAAGTCATGTGATGAATAGCTTAATATACAGTATAGAATCAGAAGTATTTTTCTTATGAATAATGATTAACCCATTTTTCTTTGAAATAATGCAGGAAGGAAGAGAGAGATACAGGAAAACCCTTAGAAGTAGACTATTATAATGAAAACAACTGCAGAGTGGTGCTAGCACTACTGATTAGGTAGATTTGTAAATATGAGCATGAGAGGAATCTTGCCCAGTAAGTTTCTAAGATTTGTTTTTAAAAGATAAGTTTCCGAAAATATTTTCCTTTCAAAATAGAAAGCACTATTTCAGCTAAAATTAGAGCCTATTTAGATTTAAATATTCTTTTAAAAATAGGAGAAATAATTTGTTTGTGTCAGATAATGCTTTAAATTTAAGAAATTCCCCCCCGCCCCCTGGCCTTTTTGTTGTTGTTGTTGAAACTGAATCTTGCTCTGTCACCCAGGCTGGAGTGCGGTCAGGGGCATGTTCTCCACTCACTGTGACCTCCAGTTCCTGGGTTCGAGGGATTCTCTTGCCTCAGCCACCTGAGTAGCTGGGATTATAAGTGTGTACCACCACGTCCAACTAAGTTTTGTATTTTTAATAGAGATGGGGTTTCTGTTGGCCTGGCTAGTGTCAAACTACTGGCCTTAATTGATCCCCCCCTCACCTCAGCCTCCCAAAGTGCTGGGATTATAGGCATGAGCTATAAGTTACCATGTCTGGCCTCTCCTCTTTTAATTTCCTTTTATACCTTAAAATAAAACCATATAGACTCCATTTTCCCCAGTTTTGGTAAATTCTAGTAACATTTTCTTAAATTACCCTGAATTACTCTTTATGTGATAGCCTTGACTTCACTCTTTCTTAGTAAAATTTTTCTTGAAAAATGTACTCCTCTAGAATGGGTATGTGATCACCATTTATAAAAATTCTCTCTTGTTTTTGAATAATATTCACCATATGAAATATATCATCTTCTAAAGAAAATGGAACTGAATGAAGGTCATTATTCTAAGTGAAGTAACTCAGGAATCAAAAACCAAATACCATGTATTCTCACTTATAAGGGGGCGTTGAACTGTGGGTACACAAAGGCATGTAGAGTGTTACAATAGACATGGGAGCTCCAAGTGAGGAGGCTCAGAGAGGGTGAGGGATAAAAACAGCCTATTGGGTACAATGTACACTATTCAGGTGATGGGCACACTAAAATCCTATACCTCACCACGACAGAATTCATCCATGTAACTAAAACTACTTGTGCCCCTAAAGTTACTGAAATTAAAACATTTAAGAAAAAGAAAATTGAAATAAATTAACTTTCCTGAAAACAAAGTGTACAAAGTGAAATTCTTCTCTATAATCAACATCCTATGTAGACAATTTAAAGTAATTTTTAAAAAGTTATTCATAACACATAATAAAGTACATAAATATTATCTTGTGGTTTTAAATATCTAACATTAGTTCAATGTATTACCATAAATTTCTTGGTAATGCATTGAATTAAAGGTAGAAAACTGGGTCAGGGGTGGTGGCTCACACCTGTAATCCCAGCACTTTGGGAGGCCGAGGCAGGTGGATCATGAGGTCAAGAGATTGAGACCATCCTGGCTAACATGGTGAAACCCCATCTCTACTAAAAATACAAAAATTAGCTGGGTATGGTGCCGCGTGCCTGTAGTCCCAGCTACTCTGGAGACTGAGGTAGGAGAATCACTTGAACCCAGAAGGCGGAGGTTGCAGTGAGCCAAGATCATGCCATTGTACTCCAGCCTGGGCCACAAGAGCGAAACTCTGTCTCAAAAAAAAAAAAGTAGAAAACTGTTTCTGCAATAAGGTGATTATATTCCACAACAATTTTCTGTGTGCAGGACATGTGTAGAAGACTCATTTAATGGGAGACTACTATAATTGATAAATAAGATACAGTATATACATGGTTATATGATTACCTAAGTAAATATTTTGCTTAGGTTTGTATCATTTAAATAAAGATGGGAGAGTGGATTTCTAATCTTCTAGTTCTTTAAATGCTTATTTTGTTGTAGCTGGATAATTTACAAATGAAAATGTCGAGCGCTCTCACTTTGCCTTTCCTTCCCTCTGTTAGGCTTCATGTACTCAACCTTGTGCTATTTCAGTCATTTTTTTCCTACTTAACTGTAATGGTTATTTGGCGTTTGATCCTGAATATATGTATTGTAGAGATTTATTTGCAAGGAATGAAAGTGTATTTTTATGTTTTTAATGGAAAAGTTTGGATTAATTGAGAAAACATGCATTTTAATGAGGTTGAGCAGTAGAGTTTTAAAGATCAGGCTCTTTTAGGTTTTAATTACACTACTTGCACTTATCCTGTATACTGTAATAGAAGTTTCAAACATTAAAACCCACTTTACAGTATCATCTAAATTACTCATCTCATTGTTCTTGCCATACTATATTACTAAGCTAAGTAATATTTGTAATTATATTGGTATAAATCTAGAACTTCCCATCAGACTTAATTATAATTTCAGCACTTAGCTGAGATGGGTTAGTAACCTTCCATATAGAGGGCACTGGAATGCACTAATGCGTTTAGCCTATCAATTAATTCTGTTTTACATTCGTTCATTATTGTTATCCTCCAGAAATCAGAAAGCATTTATTAGCCCCCTACTAAATACATGGTACTGTGTCTCAGACTGTGGGGCACTGAGTTCCTGCTGTTCTCAAAGGTCACTCTCTTTAGGTGACATAAGACATAATGATAATAGTGAGCCTTCTAAGGATCGAGGGGACGAAAGTAACCTTTATTACCCAGGTAATTGATAGGCACTTTACACATGTTCTCATTTAATCTCTTCAACGTCTTTTGTTCAGGGGAAGGTCATACTATTTCTATTAAATTTAGATTATTTCTTTGACTTTCTTTGGCTTTTCAGTGGATGTATTTTTCCATCATCGTTGCAGTAAAAACTAAGTGAGGACAAACAAGAAAAGTGAATGGCTAATCAGTCAATTTTCTGTGTCATAGCTGGGATTCACATGCAATTGACATTTATATATAAAATTCTTAATTTTTTAACTAAGTTCATTATTTTCTTTCATATTGAAAGTATAATGGAACTTTTAGATATTAATTTACATACAATACCTATTATAAGAATTTATCCTGAATGTTGCTAGTTTTAATACAGGATTTCTCACATTAAGATAAATTTCAATACTTGTCACAGTCCTTTATGTGTAACATTTATCCTAGGTTTTAATAGTTCTTATCTGTGAACTTTTTTTAAGTTCAAAATTTTAAAATGTGTAGTAATTGAAAGACTTTACTGTTATGCTTACGGTGTCTGTTAGCCTTTTCTGGTCCTCGAATTGATCTCTGTGACTAAGACATGCTGCTCTTTATCTTTGTTTTTCTAAAAGCACTTTTTGTGTTTAGAGAGTTAAACAGCATGATATTTTCTTGTATTCAGAAGGATGGTCTAGTAGTCATTTGACATTTACCATTGCTTTTGAATACAAATAACTTCCAAGTGTTTTATAAAAAGAGGACACTGACTATTTCTATCAGTGATTTAAATTAAACATCTGGTTATTATGTCTCCTCCACTCCCTGATTCTAAGTTTATTGAATTTTTTTTTGTATTTATATCAGTCTTTATTATTTCACATCCAGTTTGGCCTACAATATTTTTATATATTTGACACAGAGTCCAAAAGTAGCATGTTTTGGGTGTAACAGCTGATGTGTAAAAAACTGGTCTGAGCATTGTTATAGCTATATACTTACAATGGTTCTTTTATTCTTTTTTGTTAATAAGAATTAAATAAAATCTAATTGATTTTAATAGATCTGTACAAAAGCTGTTTTCAGTTTTTAAACTATCAAAGATGTAATCTCCCCGTTTTCAATTTTTAACATTGGTTGGGAAAATGAACTTAGTTTAATCTTATGTTTTATATCCCCATTCTCAAACATATGAGCCTTTCTTTGACAGTTGACCATGCTTGCTTATGAATTAGGTGAACAATATAGAAAAATAATAGAAGATAAATAAGATTATCTAACATACGGCAGCTAAAGTCACAAAGCATAACAAAGGCCAGAGTTGTTGTTAATATCAGTTAAATTGCCATGATTTGCTGTGTGAATCTTGTATTTATGTAAGGGAAGCTATTGCATCAGTGCACACTCTAAAATTTGGAGAATTTTAAATCTTAGACTGTTATCCAGTTTCTTTCAAGTAAAAAATAAGACAAAATATTGCTATTTTATTTTGTATGTGCTAGAGGTTAAAATAATACCTATAGCTATTTCTCTCTGTCTCTCTCTCTCTCTTTTTTTTTTTTTTAAAGACAGTCACGCTCTGTTGCCCAGGCTGCAGTAGCACAATCTCAGCCCACTGCAACTTCTGCCTCCCGGGTTCAAGTGCTTCTCCTGCCTCACCCTCCCAAGTAGCTGGGTTTACAGGCATTCACCACCATGCGGGGCTGATTTTTGTGTTGTTAGTAGAGACAGAGTTTCACCATGTTGGCCAGGCTGGTCTAGAACTCCTGACCTCAAGTTATCTGCCCACCTTGCTTGACCCCCCAAAGTGCTGGGGTTACAGGTGTGAACCACTGCCCCCAGCCAGATATTTCTCTTTAAATATAACTTTTTAATAAGGCCATTTGAAGTTGCAAACTTCTGGTCCACAGCTGAGACTAGTCCACATAGCTGTTTTGTTTGGCATATACAGTATTTAAAAATTTTGAATTAGTTGCCAACACTTTAAAAATTGGGATAGTTCACATAAATATTCTGAATTCAGGCTTTCTTTTGGAAAAGTTGTGGACCCAATAATACTATGCCCATATTTTCTCGTGTCAACATTCTTTCTGGGATGAGGAACAGACTGTTCTCTTTGGCCCCCTTTCCATTTATCCACTCTTCCCACCAAACTGAATTATCCTTCCTTAAAATTGAGATGTAGAGAATTTTAGATATTTCATATTTAAATCATATGGTTCTTTTTAAATTGAGTCTGGTAAAATATATTAAAAAATGATAGCTCATTAGTCTAGCTAAATTAGTTATTTACTGTTACAGGCACCGGAATGTTAGTCAACAGGTGGAAGTTATAGACAGAGACAGAATGCAGTTTAAAATAAGTTAAAACCTTGATTTTCATCGACTGCCTTCCAAAATAGAGAGTGCACTCTTTGTTAGTGTTCAGAGTGCTGTAAAGGAGTTTCCTGATTTATAAGGAGGGTTGGACTAGTTTATTAAAAAGTCCCTCAAACTCCAAACCTATGACGTGAAGTTGCTTATTTTAAAATGAATTCATTGTCAATGTTTAGTGTTTGATTTGTGATTCCTTTGTTTTCAATATTAAGAAAAATCTTAATACTATTCTCTCTGTCTCTTTTTTTATTTTTGTATAGAAAAAGTCCTCTTTTGTTTTTTTAGGTATACTGAGGTGAAAGTTGTAGAGTGACAGATTACTCCACCACCCCTTTCAGTGAGACTGACAGCACCTTGTCTCATGTAAAACTCAATGAGGCTTTATATAAAGATTTTTCTAACTCCCCTGATCTTCTCTGGGTGTTTATTCTGTTTCTTCTTTCAAATTTCCGTTGATTCAATAAAAAGCGGTGATATTTAGAAATAAAGTTCAGAGAGGATTTGAGCAGGTGTTGGTGATATAAAATATTTGCTGAGTGCCCATTGTGTTTTATTTCCAAGAATTGTTTTGTGAAAATATGCTATATATTGTATTTATAAGTGTTCAAGGACTGGGTAGATAATCTACCATCTTCCTGTGAATGTCATGTCACAGTGGACTTAGAATTTTATTTCATTTCAATCCCCTAATATTACTTAATTCTCCTAGAGACTGAGGTTTAAAGATTGCCCAAGGGGAACAAACCTATCCATTAAATCCAGCAGGCAGAGTTGAATTTGAGTTTGAGAATATTTTGTTTTCTATTAAAGTTAAGTGGTATGGAGGAGAGAAATACTTTTCACCTTGGAGTATTGAGTGTGAAGTTTGAGCCATTTTCTATCATAAAAGTCTGAAAACTTGAAAATAAAGAGGTGGCAAAAATAATGCTGACTGTTGAAGCTGCTTGGTGGTGGTATTTATAGCAGCACTGCCCTGCCTCTATAGAATGCAGAGCAATCTGTCTGCATACTTTTGGTGCCTAATAATGTGTCTGGGCTGGCTAGGTGAAGCTTTAGTAAAACTGAATTTTAGCTTATTTTTTGTAATCCACTGAATAATTTTGTGTATGTTCTATGACATTGTTTGTAGTTTTGCAAAAAGAATAATGAAATATATTTTACTGAGTTCTGAGAGGATTATAGAAACAGCATGGAGTCTTTCTAAACTAGTGATGTTAGTTTGAGGTTAGCATATTTTTGACACTATCTTTTTTATTCACATATTCACAATTATGTGTAAGACCGTCCCTAGAAGGATAGTTTGGTATTGGAGTAACTATTATTCCGGGCTTCTAAACTAACTTTAAAAAATCATGAGGCCAGGCATGGTGGCTCACCTCTTGTCATCTCAGCACTTTAGGAGGCCAAGGAGGGTGGATTACTTGAGCTCAGGAGTTCAAGACCAGCCTGGGCAACATGGTGAAACCCCATCTCTGTAAAAAAAAAAATTAAAAATTAGCCGGGCATAATGGCACATGCCTGTAGACCCAGCTACTGAGGAGGCTGAGCTGAGAGGATAGCTCCAGACTGGGAGGATTGCTTGAGACTGGGAGGCAGAGGTTGAGGTGAGCTGTGATTGTGCCACTGCTCTCCAGTCTGGGTGACAGAAGAAGACTCATCTGAAAAAAAAAAAACAAAAAACAAAACAACAACAAAAAAAACCATGCCTTCTCTGTTCTGTCCATTAGATCTTCTTTTTAAAACCATGATTGGCCATGTAGTACTACTGAGTTAAGAGTGTATATATACATTTTTTTATCTCTCTGTTTTTTTTTTTTTTTCCTGGAGCAAGGATAATAGCAATAGCTAATAATAGTTACTACTTAATTACTGTCTGTTCCAGACACTGTTCTGTTTATACACATTGTTTTATGTAATCTCTACAACAACCTTGAGGAAGGAATTATCCCCGTTTTCAAAGGAATTAAGGCTCAGACACGCTGAATAGTTCACAA
Source organism: Macaca thibetana thibetana (assembly GCF_024542745.1). NCBI lineage: Eukaryota > Metazoa > Chordata > Mammalia > Primates > Cercopithecidae > Macaca > Macaca thibetana. Next base: position 73,342,251 of record NC_065583.1, read on the forward strand.
CTGGGGGAACCAAGACTGGAACCCATTTTTGTGGTCTTGAGTCGAAGCTCCTACCATGAAGGGCATACTGTGTTCCATGTCCTTATTCTGCTTCAGACCTAGAGTGACTATATATCCTGATTTGCCCAGGATAGTTCCAACCCATGCCTGTTGTTTTGGCATTCTGTCAGGTTTAGTATTTGTGCTGCTGCTGTTCCTAAGTTCCAAAATATCTTGCTTTAAATGATAAATTAAATGGTCATCCGACCTCAGACATCAGACACGGTTGATCATTCTGAACATGGTTAGAATGGTACCTTTGCTTTTCCCTATGGGATATCTGAAGGGTGACATGTTGGAATATTTTATTGCAAATATCAAATTGTGGATATTTTAAAAAACAGCTTATTTTTGGTAAAAAGTAATTTTTCCAATCAACTCCATTTGTAAATAGTTTTCATTTCTTATGATATTTCTTGAGGAAAAGTAGAAAATTTTGTCCAGTTTTTTGTGTTTTGCACTACACGTGACTCATAGTTGGTCTGAAAAAGAATTTCACTAATGAATTTTGAATAGGTATTTATTTAACTTATAATGATGCACAATTATTTTTACACATATTTCATTATCTGTAAATGCTTCCTTGTAGGTTGTGGCAAATACTTAATCATTGCAGATTAAAGGAGACTACTGGTTATAATACTTTGAATAAGTTGTCTTTCAGTTAAAAAGAAGGAAGTTATCTTCATCGAAGGGTTCAGTAGCTTTGGCAGGAAATAATTGGCAAAATTAATCTCTATACTTTTTTAAGTATGTGGGTTTTTGTTTTTTTTCAAATAATTGATGATATTTTACTACAAAAGGCAAAGTTTTTCTGGTAAAATTATTCGTGCATTTATCCTCAGATGAGATTCTTAGTGCATTCAAATTTAAAGAAACTTTTTCAGTTGTTTGGCAGGTAGTAGTATTAAATATCAGTTCTGATATTGGTTCTTTTAGTACTTCTAGTTATTTATTATCATTTTTAAGGAAATACTGGTTGCTGTGTAACACCAGAGTATTTAACCTAGTAAAATCACTTTAAAGGAAAAGTCTGTATGTTATGTGTATATTTCAACCTGCTTTGACTTTTAACTCCAAGAGATGAGATGGGACTGAATTTGATATGAGTGATTATGGCTTATTGATTTTCCATGTTGACATTATTTTGTCTAATAGAATAATGTGAATATTTATTATCGTCCTAACATATAATGGTAATTTTTAATTTCAGTGTTGTCTTTGGTTCCTAGTGAGTAATAGTGCATAAGTGAACATTTCTACAAATACAAATAGTAGTGACTAAGAGGTTCCATAGAATCACATTATGGATATTTCTGGATGTGCTCCTCTAAGTGCTGCAATTGCTTTTGTGTTTTTCAGGCCATAAAAAGATGAGTAAACAGAGGTAGGCATTTAGCTTGCAGTATTTAAACATATTTTCCATTTTATGAAATCATAATTTGTGATTAAATTACAGGAAAGAATGTAATTTTGTATGATGGTGAATACAGTGTTATAAGCCCATGGATTTAGGGACATCCTAGTCTCAGATCTGTTTTAAAACTGCCAACAATGAAGAAAATCTTCGTTTATTGATGACAATGATGATACCTTATTGACTGCTTGGACAAATTTGTACCATCTCCCACTTCTCCCAGGAGTTGTCTTATTCTTAATTCACCAAACCAAAAGTGGCAATTAAAATAACTCACTGTTGTCAAAATTTTAAAATGTATGATAAATGAAGCCCAGTAAATAGTGAAAATATGAGAAAGGTGATTAAATCTGACAATTTTCTTGTAAAAGACTTGAGATGATAAATATCTCCTGTGATCAGTTATTAATTTAGTGCAAGGGATTTTGCTTCAGCCTAAAATATTTTATGAACAGTGGCATAAAGAAATATTTTAGAAGATAGGTACACACATGTTTAACCATAGGAGAAATTGCTGGAACTTGATTGGTAGTAATTAAAAATGGCAGACATGACATGCAAGTGTCTGGGCTATTTTCTGTATGACAGTCCTTTCAGAGATTAAGAAAGGGAGGTATTTCCTGAAGACATGAAGAATGGCAGAATACTTTCAGCTTGAACCTTTACGCCTCATGAAAATGGAAAGGTTTTATGTATATCATTCTTCAACTGATAAAACATTTAATTTAAGACAGTATAAAATTACTGCTCACTTACTGAAGTGTGAAAAATATCAAAGTTGTTACTTAATAATTATAGTTGCACTGCTACTAATAATTTCCCTCAAAATGAATGTGAATTCCATTTATTTAGAGAAAAGATGAAATAATAATAGTGATTGTAATGAAGTGCTCTATCATGTTACTGTCTAGCTGAATCTATAGCACATGGCTCTGTTGGTGGCATATATTATTGTGCGACTGTGTGATGTTTTGTTTATGAGTCTTTCTCCTTGTAAGGAGGAGCTGGGTCTTCATCTTGTGCCCTCTGCCCTCACCTCACAGCCCCCCTTCACCTCTGCTTCCAATCAGCACCTCACACAGGACCCTGCTCAGAGAATTAATTTAATACATTCATGTTGAGAGAATTATAGATCATGCTTTTGTATGATGAATAAATTTTCTTTTAAATTTGGCTCAAACTCTGGCTGAAATCCAGGCAATTAGTTCAGATTCTCCCTTTCTAACAGATTTATTTATTTCTGAGTAAAGCTGATGCTTCAGAAAGTGAAAACTTGATGTCATTGTTCGGATTCAGATAAAGCTTGCTTTATGTATTATATGCTATTTGTCTGAAAGCCATAGCCTCATTTTTGAACAAGGAATAGAATTCCAATGTTCAATCAATGCATTTTGCCCTTTTAGTAGGGACTTTGGAATACTTTGATTGAAGAAGTGAAGAACCAGAAACTTTGCCTGCAGACAGTTGCAGCTGTTTTTTTTTTTTTTTTTTTTTTTTTTTTTTTTTGCTTCTTTGTGAAAAACGTATGGCTATATGAGAAAAAAATCTTATGAGTTTTTCTTTAGCTCTTCTTGTAGTACTTTTAAGTGCTACCTTTCAAATGTATAAGTGTTTGGTTAATTGCTACTATGAACCTCAACACACTTATTAAGGCCAGGTTCACATTAGAACAATTATCTGGTTAATTGCTCTGGTGCAAAAAGAGGCTAAAAAATCATCAGAACATCAAGTTGTGAAAGCACTGGCAGGAGTTTCAAAACCACCAAGCATACCTACTGCAAATCACATCAGCAAAGCAATTAATTTAGGCTAATTGCTTTTCTGTTTGTTCAAGATGCACTTTGGAACTGTCTTTTGAAATCATGGCAATTAAGATTAGTGAGCAATATAATTTAAAAATGTTAGAATAGTCACTATTTTTTAAAAGTGGTAACTATTCCATATAAACCTGTACAGTATATCTCTCATCCATGTAGTACTTTGAAATAATTAAACAAAATTAGATTATTTTATATATTCATAAGACTTCCATAAAAAATAAATTGAGGAGTAGATTACCTATTCCTGAACTATAGCATAGGGTTATCTTTAATCCTAATTATCAGTTAGAATTATCTAATTTCAACAATTCATGCTATGACAGCTTGCTGAATGTGGTGAGAAATAGCCTCCAAAGGTGACATTGGCTACTGGCATTTTCTCCAGATGAATGTATGTTTGGCTTCTTATATGACTTCTCATAACATAATCAGGATTTTACAATGTATTAACCACCAGATTTGACACAATTCACATTATTGAGGTTTTCCTTGTTATTAACTATTATAATTTTGGCAGCACCAATTTGTCAAAAATTGTAAACTACTTAAGTTTCCAGCTGTTTCTCTATGAAGCAGTGTTGTAGCAGGTCCTCAGCTGAAAAGAATGACAATTTTAGGAATCAATTTCTTGTTAGGGAATGTAGAAATACCATTATTGGAGGAATAACCTTTCATTCCCCAAACTGTTTCTCTGTTTACCATATTGTCAAACAAGCAAATAGCTCTTTCCTTTACCCCTCTCTTTCCATAGAAGCAATTTTTATGTGGTATGTTTAGTGACATATCCTGCCCCATTAAATTGTTCAAAGAAAATAGGTTGTATTATATTAAAGACTGTGGCTCTGCAAATGAATCTTCTAGAGAAACACATGTTAAAGAAAGTCCTGGTAGCAGTTATCATTTCTTTACTGTAATAAATTTGATCTCCTCATAATTCAGTATGAATAGATCTTTGGACATAGCTAATTAACTACATCACAAAATTAAAATTTTCTCTAGGGATTATTTTCATAGGAAAAAAGTGTATATGCTTTTTATAAGGATATATTTTTCTTCTTTTATAAACTTCATAGTTTCTAGTAGTGCTACATACTCAATCTAGATTTCTTGGTGATGCTATTTGTTGTGGAATGTTCAATTAGAAAGCTGCTGTTGGCTGGGCACAGTAGCTCACACCTGTAATCCCAGCACTTTGGGAGGCCGAGGCAGGGAGATCACTTGAGGTCAGGAGTTCGAGAGCAGCCTAACCAACATGGTGAAACCCCATCTCTACTTAAAAAAAATACAAAATTAGCCAGGTGTAGTGGCACACACCTGTAATCCCAGCTTCTTGGGAAGCGGGGGAGGAGAATCACTTGAACCCAGGAGGCGGAGGTTGCAGTGAGCCAAGATCGCACCATTGCACTCCAGCCTGGGCAACAAGAGCTAAACTCCATCTCAAAAAACATTAAATAAATAAAAAAAGCTGCTTTTGTAGGTAAAAATATCAAATTAGATGGAAATTTATTGATTAGATCAAATAGAAAAGTGTTGAAGGCTCTTAAAACACAGAAAAAATCAACCAACCACACAACTTAAATGATGATATCAGATGTTGAGTCTGGATCTTGGTCTTCTGTTGAAATCTGTGACTGAAGCAGCAGAGTAATATTACTTCATGTTGGGGAAAATGCAAGCTAGTACCTACTTTTGTCCTTCAAAACTTGACTTCTGTGATTATTTATAGTTGAAAATATAGGTACTATAAAAATTTCTCTATTCTGTAGATGATAGAAGATGTCAAAATATAGACACAATTTGTGGCTGTATTTTTATATATGCACTCTTGTGCAATATGACATTGCCTGTCCTCCCATCAAAAGGTGGAGTCTTTTTCTCTATCCTTCTATCCGCTTACATCTGAGCTGGCTTTGTGACTTGGCTGTGACTGATAGAATATGGTGGAGATTTTGTTGTGGGATTTCCAAGCTTTGGCTTCAAAAGGCCTTGCAACTTCTGTTCTTGCGTTTTTGGAATACTGCCACCAACATGTGAATAAGCTCAGAGTGGTCTCTCTGAGAATAAGAAATCACATGAAGATGGAAATCTAACCAACAGTCAGACATGTGAGTAAGGCCATCTTAGACCATCTATGTAAGTCCGTTTTCATGCTGCTGTTAAAGACATACCTGAGACCGGGCAATTTACAAAAGAAAGAGGCTTAACTCACAGTTCCATGTGGCTGGGGCCCTCAAAATCATGGCGGAAGGCAAGGAGGAGCAAGTTACATCTTACATGGATGGCAGCAGGCAAAAAGAGAGAGAGAGCTTGCCCCGGGGAACTCCTCTTTTCAAAACCATCAGATCTTGTGAGACATGCTTACTGTTGTGAGAACAGCATGAGAAAGACCTGCCCCCGTGATTCAGTTACCTCCCACCAAGTCCCTCCCACAACACGTGGGAATTCAAGATGAGATTTGGGTGGGGACACAGCCAAACCCTATCCAATCTTAGTCAAGCCTTCAGATTCCTGCATTCCTTTGTAGTGAAACTAGCAGAATTGCTTAGCAAAGCCCAGTTCAGATAGCTGGTCCACAGAGTTGTGAGCAAGTAAGAGTTGTTTTTTTAAAGCTACTAAATTTTGGTGTGGTTTGTTTTACAGCAATAAATGACTAAAATACTGACTTTGTAGCTGCCCTATGTGGGGAATTTTATATTAAGTCAGGCTAAGGGTTTTTCATTCATTAACTTATTTAATTATCACATTAACTCTATGACATAGGTATCATTATGCCCTGTTGTATAAATAAAGTAAAATGGAGCACAGATAGGTAGAGTGTCTTGCTGAAGATCACAGATAGCAAGTGCAGAGCCAGGATTGAATGCAGATCTGTCTGACCTCAAAGCCCCCACAATTTCCTAGCCGTCAAACTGCCTCCAATACCTTATTCTGAATTTAAAAATATAGTTGGTTGCAACAAGCAGTTAAACTTACCTTGGATTCCCTGAAATACAAGTGCTAGCTAATAACATTACGATAAAATAAGTATTAAATAAAATAAATATTACAATAAAATAACATCCATTTGCAGTTTCTGGTACTGCTATTTAATCTTGAGTATTCATTTAGTGAATGCATGGAGAAAAAGGCACCTCTTTTGGTCTCATAAGGGCCTGAGTCTGAAAGGGAGAATGTGAAAACAAATTTTAAAATATATAAATATAAGCCCTTGACTTTATGTACATTAAAGATAGTTTTGGTATTTCCTGGTATGAAATATCTGTATTCTTTTCTTCTCTGTTGTCACGTTATGGATAAATTGAGAGGGGAAAGAAGACCCTTCCTTAGAATAATTGTGACTGTGGCATAATCACTACTATATTTATGCTTTCACCATCTACATCTTCTAATAAAAAGTCTTATAATGCTGGGCACGGTGGCTCATGCCTGTAATCTCAACACTTTGGGTGGCCAAGGTGGGTGGATCACTTGGGGTCACAAGTGTGAAACCAGCTTGGCCAACATGGTGGAACCCTGTCTCTACTGAAAATACAAAAATTAGGCAGGCTTGGTGGCAGACGCCTACAGTCCCAGCTACTTGGGAGGCTGAGGCAGGAGGATTGCTTGAACCTGGGATGTGGAAGTTGCAGTGATCTGAGATGGCACCATTGCACTCCAGCCTGGATGACAGTGCGAGACTCTTGTCTCAAGAAAAGGAAAAAAAAAAAAGTCTTATAATAGCATAATTTCTATGGTATGTATGTAATAATGGTACTAATATCTACCAAAAACCTCCACATATAGAAATGGGAATCTTTTTTTTTTTTTTTTTTGACATGGAGTCTCGTGCTGTCGCCCAGGCTGGTGTGCAGTGGCCGGATGTCAGCTCACTGCAAGCTCCGCCTCCTGGGTTCACGCCATTCTCCTGCCTCAGCCTCCTGAGTAGCTGGGGCTACAGGCGCCCGCCAACTCGCCCGGCTAGTTTTTTTGTATTTTTTTAGTAGAGACGGGGTTTCACCGTGTTAGCCAGGATGATCTCGATCTCCTGAGAAATGGGAATCTTATTTTTAAAATTATTTTAACTAATACCTTAATGACAGTACATCCATAAACTAGTTAATATTAGTAGGTGATTCTGACATGTATATAATATCTCATCATGCCCATTTACCATAGTGACACACTAATCAGACCTGCCTCAGATTTTATTGCTTGTTAAATATTAATGTCTGGGAGCATTTTCTCCATGATTTATTATGGTGTTTTGAGAGCTGTTTTCATTTGGGAAATATGATTTCCATTTGTTTTCCTTTTAACTTGAATTTAAACTGAATTCCTATTTTTGGTATTGATATAGTATTTTTCATTAATAAATTACCAGTGATTTTAATATTGTATTGTGCACACATGCACATGAATATTTTGCTATGTGTGAGTATATATTTGAAGAATGTTATTTTATGTTTGGGGAAAGAAGGGAGAGAGTAAGTTACATTTTTTTCCTTTAGTTTTAATTTACGCTCAGATGGATTATAACTTTTTTAGAATATTACATTGATAACAGCATGGGAGTTAAAACTATAGCCAGGAATTGTGACTTTTCCACAGTCTTGGGCTCCTAACCAGAAACTCAGTAAATGCATTTTGATTGATTGACTGGATGGCAATCAGACCTAGTGAATATAAGCTTATATTCAAGGTAAGATAGAAGAAAATTGACCTTCTCAAGTTGAACAAGATAGAATACGTCAAAATAAGTGAGTAAAAATTTCAAGTTCATTTATTGGGGGTAGACATGACCCTTAAAAATACTCTGTAAATGTAATGGAAGAGTTAAAGCAGCACTCACTGAATTCTGTAACATGGAATGGTGGCTTATGTGTGGGGTATGTGGATTCAGTTTTAATCTAACTAACAACATGTTAACTTTACTAGATATAAAAAAACAAAATACAGGGGGATAAAAATGCTGGAGAAACATAATCTTCTTGTGGCAACAATTTATTTGGAAAAGAGATGACAAAATATGTCAAGACAATGCCCTGGCTTTCTTTATTAAATTTAGTAAATGAATTTGAAGGAAATCAAAACAACAGTTGTTTTCTATAACATTTCTTTCTGCAGATGTATAGACATTTATGGGATGACTATCTTTGAGGAAATATATATTACTTACATAGAGTTAATATTTTGGATATTATGTCCTTGTTGGAATTAGAAACTTTCAGTAATTTATATCCTTAAATAGATTTCTATCTTCTTTTTATTTCCAAGATTTTTCTCACAAGTTTATTCCCAGTATGGAGACATCATTATGTTATAGAGGAGCTTTTTTGTGTGATAGCTCTTGGCAGCCATCCATCTCTAAGTAGGACATAACAGTGAAGCTTGTTAGAGGGGGAGAAGTGTAAAGTATTACCAAGCAGGCCCTGACAGACATTTAGACATCCACACAGACATTGCTGCTGCTTGATGGCCGTCTTCCATTGTGAAAAATGTAGCTATTTAAAAAGGGAAAAGGTCACAATAACTTTACAGTGCTACACTCCTGATGTTTATGGTATGCACACATATTTTACACCTGATTCTTTCTCCAGTGACAGTATTTTTCTTATGTTTAATTTCAATGGTTTTATTTTTCTTTACTAACTTGCCACTCTCAGTTGTGCACTATATTTCAATCCTCTAAATGGATTCTCTATGTACATGTTGCACTTGGTAAAGCATTTAGAATTTGTGATGATCCACACCAGTTTTCTTGGGGGTATGCGTGGGAGAGAACATGGAATAGTAATGCAAAGTGGTAGGAGATCCTAAATCACAGCTCTCTGTGTTTTATTAATGCTTGTATTAGCAGTTGATTTCACTTCAGCTGGGTATTGGGAGGATGATGGCCTACAAGCATTTAGATGGAGCAAACTGCCTGGGATTCTACCTAGGTAGATTAATCTTCAAAACAGTCAATCCTTAGGCCGTTAATGGAAAGTCTACATATGGGTTATTTCAAACATTCGATTAAAGCAGTCATTTGAAATGTGCCAATCATATATGTATGAAAATTTCAGAATATACAAAAAAAATTCTGTTCATCAGTAATGAGCTGCAGTCATTCTTTTGATAATCACATTTGTAAGCTAGACCCATTTGAAAGAAAGATCTCCAGTCTTAGTGTAAAAGTAATTTTCTCTATGAAATCACCCTTCCCCTTCACCTCTCTTTTTTAAATTTCAAGAGAGTAGGTGTATTCAACTGGGTTGTTTGATTTTAAGTGAAACTTAACTTCCAAAGACTGCAAAGTGGGAAAATCAACAATTTTTGACTTTCTATTTCAAGGGCAGCTGGAGTAAATTTTGTTCAATTTTTATCTAATTTGTTGTGACTACTTTTGACATTCACAAATTATGTCATTCACTTTGACATGCAGATAGGAAAATGAATAACTTTGGGATTCAGATGTGATGAGCTCCTCACAGGTGCTTAGACACGTTACCTGCCATCTCCTCATTCCTCCTTTCCCTAGGAACAACAATATGATCTCTAAAAGAGATGTAGTTTTTCCACCAGCTTTTATAAAATCAGTCTTTCTCTTTCTGACCCTTTAAAGAACATTTGTTTCTTGGATAATTTTCCCCCCTTTAAGTTGTGTCTTCTTCCTTTTCTTAAAGCTGTGATCTGTTTACTTTTTTGTCACTGTAGTCTCTGATGACATTTTCTCAGGTAATTTATTTCCCCTTTAATATGGATCTTCTTCACTTTCTTAAATCTGTAGAATATTTTCTTTTATTGTTGTCAGTGTCACGGATGACATTTTCATCTGATTCTTGACATATTCATTTTATAAAACATGGCTTTGTAAGGAGTTTTTTGGTCACTGACATTTTGGCAAACACTTGCCAGTGGCCACCAGAGAAGGTCAGTTAGACTCAGAGCAATGACATAAATTACACTGAAAGGCTTCTTCAAATACCTATGAATAGAGCTTGCAGTGGGAGCTAGGAGACTGAGGTCCTTTATGTTTTTGTTTTTGTTCCAAACTTTTATCATTGGGTCATTCACTATATAACCTTGCTAAACTTATTTAAGTTCTCTTTTATGCTTGGGGTAATGGGAACCCACCTTAGTGAAATGTTTAGAGGCTTAATCATGTTTCAAAAGCACCTTGAGCATGAATCATTAGTTCATTATTAGAATGGTGGCTTGGGTGGTACCATCAATCATCGATGCTTTATCACCATCTTAGCCTCATGGTTTTCTGCAAATTGACAGTGAAGGTCTTAAATCAAACTTTGTAAAGACACTAGCAAATTCTTGAAGGTTACTTTTTGCTTATGGTATGGTAGCACTGAAGTGTTCACAATTATCTGAAGAAAATAGGACAATTATAGTGTACACATACTATCTGTTTTCAGATTAAATGGACAAAGTGTATTGAAATTCATAATAGAGATTTAAAAAAAAACCACAGTGATCTCTACTTATATTTTATGCTGCCATAAAATAAGATCCCTTAGTATATAGCTATTTTATATTTTTATGAAATGCTTTTCATTTGGATTTTTCATCCAAACATATTTTAATGAGTTAAATTTAAAAATATATATTTTAACACTATCTGTACATACACATACACATACAGTCAAATGGATTAATAGGAGATTAAATGAAATTCAAAATATTCCAGGAAGCATACCTTTTAATTTCTAATTTCTAGCTCAGTTGAGAAAATGATCTAGTGACTGAAAATTAACTATTTACTTTGAGTGTTTATATTTAATTTTGAGCTTGATGTATTCCAGGCATCAAAGGATCTGATTGGAAATAGTGTCAAAGGTCGGCTAATTTAGCCTTCTGCCAACAAGCTCTTGGCTCTTTATCTGTTGCATATAGCTTGTTTTTTGTTTTTCATCTTTTTACCATGTTTTCTTCATATATCATCTGGGTCCATCCACTTTGTTAACATATCAAATCACACTCTATCTGATGCTCAAAATGCTTCTTACAACTACAAGATCAGCACTTTCTTAGAGTATTTTTTAAATCAGGTTATTCATTATTAGTTTTTTTTAAAAAGGCTATAACACATCATCTTAACTTTGGAACTTAGAAACGTCTGTGAGAAATTTTAAAAAACAGAAGTGTCTCCGTGGAGCATGTGTTTTGCAAGAGTAGAACAGGTAGGGCACTGTGGACTGCCAAAGGGCAAACTGCTAGAGGTAAGATACTGGCAGGTGCTGATTTTTCTTTGCTCGGGTCTTGCTCTATTTTTCCAGGCCCGTGCATGCAGGTTTATTAAAATGCTAATGCTGTTTATTCCATATTTATTGGCAGCTCTCCAGATTTGATTATTGATATATCTGAATTACAGTGGAATGCAACATCAAAGTCTCACTTGACTCTTTCCTTAGATATTTGATATATACCTCAATGTCAGATAGATCATATGTACTTTTTAATCTGTATGAAAGTGAAATGTTATAAGGGAACTGTCAACTGTTTGAAAATGAGCTTTTGGGCCGGGCGCGGTGGCTCAAGCCTGTAATCCCAGCACTTTAGGAGGCCGAGGCGGGTGGATCACGAGGTCAGGAGATCGAGACCATCCTGACTAACACGGTGAAACCCCGTCTCTACTAAAAATACAAAAAGAAATTAGCCGGGCGTGGTGGCGGGCGCCTGTAGTCCCAGCTACTCCGGAGGCTGAGGCAGGAGAATGGCGTGAACCCGGGAGGCGGAGCTTGCAGTGAGCTGAGATCGCGCCACTGCACTCCAGTCTGGGCGACAGAGCTAGACTCCGTCTCAAAAAAAAAAAAGAAAATGAGCTTTTGGTGGGATAGTGAGGTGTCTCACATGCGCTTCCTCCTTAGGTTAGTATATTGTTTCACTCTCTGAAGAATAATCACATTTTCAATAACAAGCACTTAAGTGTGTTTGTGGATTTCCTTTGTTCCCATTTTCTGTGCTTTGGTATTTCATATCTTGTACAAACTGACTAAAGTGTAGATTAATAAACTGCAGAGTAATCCAATTTGTGACTGGTAGTGGATGGAAGAGTTTTCATGTTCCTACATGCTCTTTTTGAAAATTTTAACCATAGACACTCAGAATTGTAAAGAACTCTCAAGCAGGACAACCCATCTAACACCTATATTTGCTTTTTTGAAACTGAGGCTCAAGGATAATCTGTGACCTGTCCAGATTCATGCAGCTAGTTAGTGATGAAGGTGAAGCCTGAATGCTGCTTTCCATTAATTTTGAGGCTGTTACATCCCACTATGCTCAGCTACTCCCTTGCCTTTCTTTATTAGTGATTTATTTGTCACCAATGTTTGCTTTCTTTCATGGTCTGGAATTGACTGTAGTCTCTATATTGTAGGCCCTTGTATTTCTTTTATGTTCCTTTGAATGGAAAATAGCATACACACAGTAGGTTTTTAGTAAATATTTTTTAAAAGAAAATCAAGACTACCTAAAATTCCACTATTCAGAGATTTCCACTGTTTACATTTTGGTGATCATCTTTTCAGTTATGTGCATATCCATGTGTAACTTACCCACTTCCTTCTGTAATTACACTGTCTGTAATATTTTGCAGTTGGTGTCTGTCACTTAACTTCTTTTTGTTTTAATAAATACAGACCTATGTCACCATTTCTAATAAGTTAATGGTAAGATTTTAGCACAGTATATTTAACGAATCTCTTATTATAGACATTCTGACTAGTTCCAATTTTTACTCCTATAAATAACTGTATGATAAACATTTTTATACCTATGTCTTTTTATACACTTTTTGTTGTCTCCTTAGGAATAATTTCATGAAATGGAATTTCTGTGTCTGTGTCTCTTTCTCCATACCTATGCCAATTGTGGATGCTGTCATCAACTATTTTGGAGCATTTAAAAATGGCTTTAAGGTTTAAGAACTGACACTTGGAATAAATTATTTAGGCACAAGCATAATTTTCACTAAGGGGCAGAATACTGTAGTAGATATAAGCATCAGCTCTGGAGCCAAACCATCTGGATTTGAATCCTGGCTCTGCCACTTTCTACCTGCTTGTCATTGGGCAAGTTATTTAACCTCCCTGTTTCTCGTCTGTAAAATAGAGACAGCAGTAGTACTGACTTCATAAACTTACTGTGTCATTTAAATGTCATTATACATGTGAAGTACTTAGAATAGTTCCTGGCACATAGTTAACTACTTAATACATATCAGTTATAATAATGATAATTATTATTATTATCAGTCAGTGAGCATTTGATTTCTACCTACAATGATGTTGGAATGTGGAATTTGAAAAGAAATATGAGACATTGCCACCACAGTGTTCAAAAAAATACCTACAATATACTGGAGGAAATAAGACGTGCAGTAAATGAAAGTTGCATAATTAGGTTAAATAAAGCAGAACTACAGCCTAAGAAGAGGCTTGGACTAAGACATCGCTAATTACCAAATGAATGATATATTCATGAAATAGGGTCCTCTTTTAATACTTGGGAAGGCAATAATTAAGTTTGTTTTACTAGTTTTTTATTCTAACAGGAACAAACTTTCTGCTTTAGAGTGATCATGTTTCTCACTTGGTGCACCACAGTCCTGGTTCATGTATGGCTTCATGTCATGGTTGGATAATACACTAATTATATGCTTATCCTATATCCTGTTGATATTTTCTTTCTGTCAGTGTCATTGTGATGTCAATTCTTGCTTTGGCTTAAGAACTATTTTGATTACTAAGGCATCTTTGTTCATTTGTTCTATTTTGGAGTAATTTTATAGTTTGGTTTAGAGGACAATCTTATTTTCAGGTGCTCAGGGAAAAGCTCATACTTGCCTATCATGTACTGCTTATAAATATCAGGAGATAAAATCTGGAAAAATAGTTTATTGCCAGGTTTTAGATGATCTAGCATGTTGCATTAAGATAACCAATAACGACTTTATTTTTCTGAAATTAAAGAGAGCAATATTTCAGGCAATTAGGTGGAAAGTTTTAAAACTATAAGTAAAACAAATCCAGTGTTTCTTAGACCTCTAACATATAATTTTGCACACAAGTTTGCATGTAATGCTGAACATATTTTGACCAATATGTAGTTCTCCATATCTTCAGTACAGATTTTAAAAAATGTTTTAATGTCCTGCATTGTTGACATCTGAGCCCATTTTCCTGTATTTGATTGTCAGTTGAACCTTCTTATCTTATTTCCTGGCCTTTGGTGTCACAATAATACATTTAAAGGATTGAGAGTTTAGTCTTTGAATTATGAATAAATGGTAAGGAGAATATAAAGGAATAGAGGTTGACTCTCTGATGGGCCGTGGCAAAAATGAATCATTTTAACCTCTTTCATTGTAACTGTCTAATTAGATATTATCAAATGTAGAGGAAAATGCTTGTCACATTTGAATTTATTATGTAGGAAATACACTTTGAATCATAATGGTACTAGATGACTTTTTTCTGATGTAGTTAAGAATATTGTCATATAAGAGTTTGATCCAATACAATTTGTATTTTTTACATCATTTTTAATATGTTAGGCACTGTGCTTTGTACTGGTGATACATAGTTGAATCAGAAATGGGCTCTACTCTGAGAAATTAATAAGACCTATGGATGGCACCTAGGATTTCAGAAACCTCTGCACATCAATACAGAATAATACCGATAACCACTGACACTTTTGTAACACTGACTCTGACAGTTACTATTCCAAATGTTATATATATATTAAATTTCCGATTGCCCCATGAAGTAATACTGTTATTGTGCCCAGTTTTCAAATGAGAGAACCAAGGCACAAGAGATTAAATAACTTGCCCAATGTTGTATAGGTAGAAAACAATTTTCTATCCCAAGTGAGCTATTTTGAGAAGCATTATTCACATGTCACTGTTTTGTGTCTTATAAACATTATGAGAAGTAGTTGCTTGTGCCATCCAATAATGAATATGTGGAAATTACTGAATATAATTTCATTCATTCATTTACCAGATTTTTATATTTTTTTGTTTGTTTGTTTTTTAGAGACAGAGTCTTGCTCTGTCACCCAGGTTGGAGTGCAGTGACAAAGCTCACTGTAACGTTGAACTTGTGGGCTCAAGCAATCCTCCTGCTTCAGTCTCCCGAGTAGCTGAGACTACAGGTGCACACCACCACCACACCTAGCTAATTTTTACATTTTTTTATGGACATGGAGTCTTACTCAGGCTGGTCTCAAATACCTGGCCTCAAGCTGTCCTCCTGCCTCTGCTCCCAAAGTGCTAGGATTACAGGCATGAGTCACTGGACCCAGCCCCAGGTGTTTATTGAGCTCCTGCCTTGATCCAGCATTTGGAATAAAGCAGTGAGTAGAACATTCGGGTTTCCTACCTTCATATAGTTTAAAATTTGACAGAATTTGCCACAGAATTTATAATTTAGCAATATTTGCCTCACAGAGTTTATAACTTAGCAATAATTGTGTAATGCTTTTGCCACTTTACATTTTCATAATTTGTTTACCCTTTTAACTCTGCTGAGCATGCTCTGAAACCTTATTTGCTGTTCCTATAATTAATGGTCTCCAATTTGCATATGTGGACAGTTTTTAATTACTATTTATTGTACTTTTCTGTAACCTAGATTTTTCACACGTTGTGCAATAAATTCCTTAACCTGTCTTTTATATGTCTAACATCATTGCTCTTGCTGATGAAAGATGGTCCCTGGTTCTCACTTAGGTTTTCTAACTTACTTTTAGGAACTACTAACAGGGATATAGTATTTAACTAAAAATTTCTATTGCAATCAAATTTCTTTATATATGTGGAGAAAATGAGTATGCTTTTATTATCCTAATGAGAAAGTAATCCTGGACCCCGAGTTGATTCATTATTGCCCAGTGGTGTGGATGCCTGCTGGTTATTGCAGCTGATGAGGAAGGTCTAACCTCTGTGGAGATCTTGGGATGCAAATGGGTAGCAATTTGTGAAAAGAATCAGCTTACTGGTTGAGTTTGTGTCGGTTTTGTTTGTTTGTTTGTTTGTTTGTTTGCTTTGAGACGGAGTCTCCCTCTGTCACCCAGGCTGGAGTGCAGTGGCACGATCTCGGCTCGCTGCAACCTCCACCTCCCAGTTCAAGCAATTCTCCTGCCTTAGCCTCCTGAGTAGCTGGGACTACAGGTACACACTGCTACGCTTGGCTAATTTTTTTTTTTTTTTGTATTTTAGTAGAGGCGGGGTTTCACTGTATTGCTCAGGCTTTTATCGAACTCCTGAGCTCAGGCAATCTGCTCGCCAGGCCTCGCAAAGTGCTAGGATTACAGATGTGAGCCACTATGCCTGGCCGGGGTATGTATGTGGGTATGTATGTATGTATGTATGTATTAATTATTCCCAACATGCCACAGTTTTTTCTCCAGGGACTGTCTTAACAGGCTACCATTTATGCATAATCTCAGATGTTGAAAAATAAATTATCTTCCCCTACCTCTCCTCCAGGAACCTAGTGTTTCCCAATGTGGAGGCTTAAAGGCTTGGGGACTAGATGACCTTCTCAGAGGCCCAAAAAAAGGGTGAAGAAAAGTGTTCTTGTTCTCAGCAAGGAAAATGGCTCCCTTCATAGCTTCAGCCGTAAATCCTCTGGGTTGATGGCAGCTAACTTTCCAACAAGGCCCTTGTCAAGACTCTTACCTCCCCACAGAATTATGTGGGCCCAAAAAAGGTGCTTGTGCATGGACCACAGTTTGGTGTTTTAAATCATTATTATTTTTAGATCTTTAAGAGTAAACTTCTGTCTTCTCTAGTCCTTTCTCTAACTGTCCTAAATAATAGCTGAATTCACTTTTTGACTTTCAACCCTCTTTTTAGGTCTAGTTTTTGTCCTCAGGATGGCTGCCTCTAGTATATGAAAAGGGCTTTCCTATAGAATTTTTGTCTGTAGTTCAGATATTCAACTAAACATAGGACGTAATTTATGAAAAACTATTTTTCTTATTGGTTGTTCATTTTGCACCAGTAGAATGCCAACCCAATTTCACATGATATTCTCAAAGCTACTAACTGAGAACTTTCTTCTTCTTCTCTTTGTTTCACAAGAAAGTAGTGGTTTGTCTAATTACTATACTGTAGTTACAATTACAGAGAAAAGGTCACTCTAGTCATTGCCAATTAAAGTAGGAAAATGCTACATTTATAACCACTAAGAGCCATTATGTCAATTTAATGCTGTTCATCAGCGTGTAACCCGTTTTCTAAGACATATAAATCTAATCGTGGTATTATAATACACTCACCCTATTAAAGGCCTTTGTGCTGCAGAGAAGAGATTATTGCAAGCAACCTATATTAACTGTATATCTTTTCATTTGACTTATCATAAATTTTAAGATCTGGGTATTGTAAAACCTGGCCAACATGAGTACAAATAGGTCCTTCAAATCACTGGTTAGCCCTTTTATTTTTAGGTATTTGACAAAGCAAAGTAACTTGTTGAGATTAAGGTTTTTCTGATTTTTTTTTTTGACAGGGATATACTATGTAATCATGCATTGTATACTATTGCAGTCATGTTTCTTTTTATATATAGGGAAAGTGTATACATTTTTACTCTCCTAATGAGAAAATAATCCTGGGATCTAAGTTGATTTATAATTGCTATTTCTGCTTTTATATCTTCATGTAGTATTTAAGGGATTTTAGCTCATAAAAGACATCGTAGATTTCGTACAAGTTAAGAAAATATACAAATGAAATATTTTCATTAATTTCACCTATTATTTAAAGTCTATCTGAACACTTTTGAATATATCTTTACACGATGTTTTAGTCTATTCAGGCTGCTATAACAAAATGCCATAAACTGTCTTATAAATGACAAAAATTTGTATCTTACATTTCTGGAGGCTTGGAAGTTAAGATCAGAGTGCCAGCATTGTTGGGGTCTGGTGAGGACCCACTTTCTGATTCATAGATGGCACCTTCTCACTAAGTCCTCACATAGTAGAGGAAGGAGCTACCTCTTTGGGGCCTCTTTGATACGGGAGTGAATTCCATTCAGAAGGACGCTGCCTCTGACCAATCACTTCCCAAAGGTCCCATTACCCAATACCATCACCTTGGTGGTTAATGTTTCAAAATATGAGTTTTCAGGGAACACGGACATTCAGAGCATAGGATATGCTATGCAGGATGTATCACATATCAGCATATTATTACAGATCTGAAAGGTTGTCTTCCTAAATTGTTTTTGCTGTAGGATTTTTATGGATCAAATTTCATTGTGTTTTGAAGTAAGAAAAAGCGAAAGGAAAGTTGTTTGGCTTAGATTTTTGAGGGATATGAGAAAATACCTACATCTTGATATTGAATTTTAGATTTCTCTGTTCAGAGTAACTGTCTGTGTTAATAAGGTCAAGGATATTCTGATGTTTATTCTCTGATACCCTTATAAATCTAAAAGATTGCATTACTAATTGAAATACTACCACTCGCTTGTCAGAAACGTGTATATTATACTGGTTCCCTTTTCCTTGTTCCAGTGAGATTCCAAGTGTATCTTCCACTTTTTGAAACTCTCCATAGCTGTATTTATCTCTTCTGGTATCTTCTACACCCCAGAGAAAAGACTCATCAAGAAAAAAGACTCATGAAGGCTTTCTTTTATTGTTTTGGCTTCCAGATGCTGTTGTCTTAAATTCCCTACTCTGAGTATTTCATGGTTGATTACCTTAAACTTCCTACTGAGCCTAGTTTGCTGTAATTAAAACTGGAGTTGAGACATTCCACTTATCTGCATAATCAGAGACTATTATCCTGACTCTCTAGAAATCAAATTTTGGATTGAATTGATTTTAGGATCTTTAATCCTTGGTCTGTATGTCACCAGAATAGTGCCTTGCCCTACTCTTTCTGCCCCAGACTCTCTTTTTTTTTAAATCTTTAAATGCCAACCTTTACCTCCCTTCACCCTGGGCACATGGATGCACATGTGCAAACATGGGCACACGCACATACACACAGAGACACACACACATATATACACACACACACCCCCCACTGTCACTGCTTTACAGTTATAGTTTTATTTGTGGAAATTTAATATCTTTAAAGTATTTTAAGACATAGTACTTCCTATTTGTTTAAGCCCCTTTTTTGAGGTTTTATTTTTCTTATTAAAATTTCTATATACTTCATGCTAAATTTAGTTTTATGTATCTAATAATTTTTTGGCTATTGTGAATTATATTGGTTCAGTGTTTTCTAATTGGTTGTTGTTGGTAAATGAGAATATACTTTTTGTACATTTTAATATACCTATGGATGCTAATTTTATAATTGATCATCTTTTTGGACTTAATAATTTTAATAGTTTTATAGATGAGTTTTAATAGTTTTATAGATGGGTCTCTTGAATTCGAAAGTAGACAGTTACATCATCTGAAAATAAGGATAAATTTGCCCAGTCTTCCTAGGATTTTTACCTTTTATTTCCTTTATATACCTGATTGTATGTTCTAGATATTCAAGAGGCAAGTTTTGTAAGTAAAGTTTAGTTATTTACATCGACTTCTTGCTTTTTCTGTGAACTTTCCATCTTTGCTTTTTCTTCTCTATTTTTTAAGCAGATACATTAAATGAAATAAAATGGCAATAAGTATTAATGGAAAGTTACCATTGTCTGGGAAATTAGGGTTGAAAGGTGGTATGTAGATATAATTGATGCATTCATTCTGCTTAACACTGAACTTTTAAAAAGCTAAACTGGGTTACATTTTTTGTTTTAATTTCTACCAAGTAAATATTAGTGGTTCTCAGATTTTTCAAATATTTTCTTTTTTAAAATGTTTATATTTCTTAAAATATGGCTCTTCTCAGATAGTACCATTATATTAATTTATTTTGCATACAATATGCTAAATGTAATAATTTACCTACAGATTTTAGTTTTAGTTCTTTTTTTAAAGAAAAATCAAAGTTGAATTAACTGTTATTGAGTCTTCATAGACTGTTTCTAAAACTGTTCATAGAATACAGCAAACATGATCTTTGAAATAAAAAAGTTTTATTTGTGAATTTTCCTATATTTTCTCTTTAAAAAGCAAACCTTCCTGTAAGAGATACCGTGACATGTTTTCATGACTAGATCTATATGAAATAATGTAACTTAGTAGTGATGTAGAATTTTAGAACATTTGTTCACAGAATGTGTATTAATACTCCTGAGTTGTCAAAGGAAATGAATTATTTGCAATGGAAAAGTCTTTTGGAAAGAAACCTTTCCCCTTTCATTTATTTATTTAATTTTTTTCTCTAATTATGTCACATTTGTATGTTGTCCCTAGCCTAGTTTTTTTTTTTTTTTTTTTTTTTTTTTTTTTTTTTCCAGTTTGTTCAGTGCCATAGATAGGAGTGCATGAACTGGAAAATTGAATACTAGATGATGCATAATATCAGATGGTAGGTATTTGCATATCTAAGAGCTAGATCTAACTCTTGTGTTTTGTTTCATTGTGTAAAATAGATTTATTGAAATTCTTTTAAACATGGAAAATAGAGATTATTTAAAGAATGATTAGAAATAAAGTTATATAATGTAATTTTGAAAGATTGTTAGTTTAGTCCTTCATATAACTAATTGTCTTGGCCCTCACTAATTTAATTGTTTTAATTTTTCTGGTGTCTGTTTGCCATGCAAATGTGCTAACATATTTGCATTAGAAGCAAATTATTATTTTTGGAACTTCAGATTAGAGCAGGAGTTTAATTGCTCCTATTAATTTTTTGTTTTGTTTTTTATTTGTATCTAAAACTGAAAATATATTTCAAGAAATAGCAATTTTAGATAGAGTCATAAAATGATTCCTAAAACTTGCTTTTATGAAAGAAGATGAAAACTCATTTATACCAAATATTTTTGTAACAACACATTTATAATTTCTTTAAGGAAAAAGTAAAACCAATTAGGGATTGATTCCTAATAGGATGCTAAAATTTCAACAAGCTTTGATACTTTCTCTACTCCAGGAAATTTTAACTCTCAACATTGTAAAAAAGACAACTTAAAAAAAAAAACTTCAGTATAATATGTCTAAGATATATAAATAGGATTATGTAGTTACAATCCATATTACTGTACATGTTTCCAGAAATTATTTACTGATATCAAATATATTGATTTTTTTCCTACATTGAGAATATACAATTTACATTTCATAGAGGATTTTGTCGTCTCAATTAATTTTATGAACTCAAGTATATATATATTGAACACCTAATATATTCTGACACTGTGGTAGGTGCTGGACACAAAAAAGTAAATAAATAATGTGATCTCTTATCGTAAGTATGAACCAATAACTAAAGCATGATCTGATGTCTATTGTAATAGAAATCATGAGAAGCAAAATTAAAAATAAGAATAATTCCTTTTTAGGGTTATAGCAAATATTC
Organism: Macaca thibetana thibetana; assembly: GCF_024542745.1. Taxonomy (NCBI): domain Eukaryota; kingdom Metazoa; phylum Chordata; class Mammalia; order Primates; family Cercopithecidae; genus Macaca; species Macaca thibetana. Next base: position 73,363,945 of record NC_065583.1, read on the forward strand.
TTCCCAAGTTTTAATAAGTTTATGGTGGATAAGGCTGTCCTCAACTAATCTGAACTGTTTATAGATTGCTTCTGTAAAATTAAAATTAAAGTTACATTTTAGTGTCTTTTTTTCCAGCAAAAGGTAGCCTTTTTATTTATAGTACTCTAATTTTCCAGGCAGCGTATGAGAATTACATAATTTTGGTATGCTATAAATTAAATTTTAAAAGCAAAATGCAGAGAAAGATAATAATTAAAATTGAAAATAACCCCAGGACATAAAGTGTTTATTGCAAGATGAATTCCTTAAGAAATTTTTCTTTTATTTTTTGTTCTAAATCATAATTTATTCTAGGACTAATTTATATCTGAACTCTGATGGCATTTTAGGTGTTTACAGAAAATCAGTTTATGGACTAGGAGCTAGAGAAATTAGGAAGGCACACTTGTAAGTTCATCAGAAATCAAAATAAATTCTTATTAAGCATTTCAAGGGTCTGCTAGTCAAAATGTTACTCATTGTTCAAAGTCACAGAGTTTTTCCCCTCCTAGCTACTTGGGGATTAATTGTAGAGACCAGAGCTAAAGAAAAAAATTTTTGAGACAAGTCTTGCTCTGTCGCCCAGGCTGGAGTGCAGTGGTGTGATCTCAGCTCACTACAACCTCCACCTCCTGGGTTCCATTGATTCTCCTGCCTCAGCCTCCTGAGTAGCTGGGATTACAGGCGCGTGCCACCACGCCTGGCTAATTCTTGTATTTTTAGTTGAGATGGAGTTTCACCATGTTGGTCAGGCTGGTCTCAAACTCCAGACCTTGTGATCTGCCCGCCTCAGCCTCCAAAGTGCTGGCATTACAGACATGAGCCACCGCGCCCAGTCTAAAATGTATATTAATCTCTCGTTGGAAACCACAAACAGCTGTAAGAACCTGCTTTATGTATTATAATATCTCAGTTTTTTCTGTCTGAGGCACTTCACCTGAGGTTTAAATTATGTATGTATACTGTATTTGAGTTTATATATGTTTAGTTTGTTTCCCTACTTGGTTACAAAAGATTTAATCAGCTTACCATGAATATTAGTTTTATTAAATTAATTTTACTGGTACCTAGTTAAAGTGGCAAATTAGGTTGTTTTTTCTTTTAACTCTGAAGGGTGGCCTGATTTCTTGTTAATCTCTAATCTGTTGCTTCTTATGGAAATCCACAGTTTCTTGAGACTTCATTTTTTGCTTCTTGCTTTCAGAGCAGTCTGTATGAATTAGGCCCTTCCTGATTTCTCTGGTGTTCATTGGTCTGTTCAGGGGTAATGGTTGGCTGGGTCTCCTTCATGCTTCCTCTTTTCACCCTTTTCATTCATCTTTCTAAAAATATTTTTTGTCCCCTTTTTTCATGTCTTATTTTTTTCAGCTGTGATCCTTTCCACACAGTTTTCTGTTTTTCCTCCTCTGAATTTACGTATCTCTATTTTCTGTAATATCCCTTTCTCTCCTCTCTCTCTCTCTTTGATTCTCCCATTTTGAAGATAATCTTCTTCTCCACCATCCAAATTCAATGTTTGCTGTTTGGTGGAATGTGGAGCACAGTTGAGTAAAGTAATCCACCATTTACCTGATGTCCCGGTTAGCAGATTTGAGGATCGGGCTCATTTGGGCTATTTGTTGACAGATTTGGGGAACTCTCGTTTGGGTCATGTGAGAGTTCCTGTATAGCCACAAGAAAGAAACACTGCCTACAAGAAGGAAATTGTACAGGTTAATTGGGCCCTGGATACCTAGTTGGTTCATAGATACAGGTATAAAGGGTGTTTGAGCATTTTGGATGTTTTAAAAAACAGTTTTTAAACACAGTTTTACACAATAATTAATCATCTATAACCAGTCCTGACAACAGTGTAGAGAGTGTTCTCATGGATTGAACCCTGATTCAGAGGATGGTTCTGACTTTAAATGAAGCTCCATGTTCAAGAAGGCAAGTTGGCCCAACCTTGATATTTTTTAAATGAAATTTCCTTACTCTCAGTCACAGACGTAATTGTCCATGGACCAAGTGCTGATCGCGGAACTGTGGGGTTACCACCAAGTAGATCAACAACATGTAGTCTGGTCTCTACAATAAAACTTTATCTTAAATTCTTATTTTCTCATTACTTATACCTTTTAAGTCTTTTTCACAAATATTTAATATCAGGTTTATTGAGCCTACCAGCCCTGCAAAGTATATGGAACAAATTATATCATTAAATTAAGTGGAAAAACTAAATTTAAAGAAGTAGCTTATCCAGTGTTATCCTGCTAGTTGGTAAATTCACTTCAGTTCCATGTGTCATAATGCTTCCTAGTTGAGTAGTAGTTTCCAAATAGTGAAATAGGAATTTTTAATTTAGATCCGTATTTCAAGATTCAGTTTATATGCTACCATATCAGGATTGCCAGATAAAATATAGACTGCTCTATTAGTGTGTTCTTACACTGCTAATAAAGACATACCTAAGACGGGATAATTTATAAAGAAAGAGGTTTAATTGACTCACAGTTCCACATGGCTGGGGAGGCCTCACAATCATGGTGGAAGGCAAAGGAGGACCAAATTCACACCTTACATGGCAGCAGGCAAGGAGAGAACACGTGCTGGGGAACTCCCCTTTATAAAACCATCAGATCTCCTGAGACTTATTCACTGTCATGAGAACAACATGGGAAAGACTTGACCTCATGATTCAGTTACCTCCCACCAGGTCCCTCCCACAACACATGGGAATTAGGGGAGCTACAATTCTAGATGTGGGTGGCGACACAGCCAAACCATATAAGATGCCCAGTTAAATCTGAATTTTACATAAACAAGAATTACTTTCTAGGCCAGGTGCAGTGGCTCACACCTGTAATCCCATCACTTTGGGAGGCTGAGGCAGGCGGATCACTTGAGGCCAGGAGTTCAAGACCAGCCTGGCCAACATAGTGAAAACCCATCTTCACTAAAAATAAAAAAATTATTTGGGCATGGTGGCACATTCCTCTAGTCCCAGCTACTCGGGAGACTGAGGCAGGAGAATCGCTTGAATCGCTAGAGGTTGCAGTGAGCATAGATCGCGCCACTGCACTCCAGCTTGGGCAACAGGGTGAGACTTTGTCTCAAAACAAAATGCTTTTTAGTATATCTCATGCAATGTTTGCATTTTTATTTACTAAATATGGTAATTCTGTATCACTTCCAGGGGTCCTATTCTAATTTTCATGCCTCTCAACAGAAGGATACATGATACTCCCTGAATTCCAGGGTATTTTTTCTCTCTATGGTACTCTGTATTTCACTTTACTTTTTTGTAAAACTGACTCTTCATTTTTATGAGACTGAAAGCTCCATGTAGTAGAGGCATTTAGTTTTAAGCATCTTGATGCTGTATCAGCTGACAGACTGAATTCTTAAATCCAGTACCCTGCTGAATCATACTGGAGCCCACACCAAAAATATAAAAGAAAGTGTGCCTCTATATACACTTATCAGAATATCCCCTCATATTTTGTACCAAATGAAAAAAGTTAATAAAAGCTCTACAATAAAAAAAAAAGTGACTATATGGAAAGATCCACAATGCCCAACCTGTTGGACACCGTTGTGTCCTTCCAAGTGGGGGACTCCACCAGTTGAGTAGAAATAACTATTCCCATTGCATAATGGTGGAGGATTATCAAACAAGAGCAGCGTTAGTTTAAAATGTTGATATTTTGTCCGTCATATTGCATTAATTTTTATCTTTAAAAATATTGCACTAAATTACTGTCTTGACTTTTGAGTGTTTTGGTACCCCCTTAAATTTTGTGCTTCTAGTTAAATCTTTTGGGAGAATGCATGGAGTTATTTCATTTTAGTATCTACCTAATGTTTTTATATCTAAGTCACCTATGTATTCAGGTTCACAGGTGATTCAAAATCTTGAGGACTCATTGAGTTCTTTTTTTTATAAATAAAGAAACTGACCACAATGGCAAAGTTGAGACCACAATTTCTTACTCGCTGTGATTTCTGCTGGCCATTCAGGCTTTCCTGTGGAAGAATGAATCATTTAACTCAAGCATTCTTTTTGCCTTTGATATCAGAGTTCTTAAGAATAAAGAATGTCATTGGAGCATATTGTGTTCATTTTATTGAAACCATAATGCATGTTGATCATCCCAAGATCACTTCCTTTGATTATCTGCCAGATTTTTCAGAGGTAAAAATGTAAATGGAAACACAGATGTCCTTATATAAATTGCCTTTCCATTTTGTATAATAGAAAGATTATTTTTTATTTTTATGTGTAACATGTGACCTTGGTCAGTTACTTTCTCAAAAAGTTCCACTATTGTAATTATCTGTCTTAATAAAGTTTCTTGTGGATGTCTACAGATAGCTATGCTCTGCCTTGAATTGCCCACTTGACTTCTGATTTGAGAATTAAGATTTTAATAGAAACCTTATCTCACCTTCCTATGTAGTTTGCTTCATTAGAGCTGATAAAGTAAGATCCACAGCAAATACAGAACACTGGAGATGTGACAGACAACCTGGTAAAACTCTTTTATGAGGCAGGTTAGGAGTTTGATTGACAGATTGTCCTGTAATTTTGTGAAGCAAAAATAATTTTCTTATTAACCAACGAGTCCGATAGGCTCAAATGTGATGGGTTTAGTTTAGTTCTGCTTGTATTTGGATGACTTTTTTCTTTATTTCTTTTTATAGAATGTAAGGCAAGCAGATATACCAGAGTTTGTCCTGTAGAAGCCATGAAGCAAGTATTATGGAAAATACTATATATGAAGCTCTAATTCAGAGAAAGTTCGGAAGATTTAGGGAAAAAAAGAGACTCTTTGCACTGAGGACTTCAGCAGACTGTTATTCTAAAACTATAGGCCTCACAAAAGAACCTAAGGTACCATTACTTAAGTAAGCATTCTGAGAAAGACAGACTTGTTAATGTAACAACCAAAAGGAATAAGAGACCCACACAAAACTAAGGTTATCAGATTCATCTTGATGAAATGACTGTGTGGAAAACTGTGGAAAAGATAATTTTGTAGTCTCAAAATATTAGCACACTAATATTATTAGTTACGTAGGGCAAAGGTACCTTTACAATAGAGAAATCCAGCAGATAGCACCTTAATCAGGTGATCAAATATCACCACCAATAATGTGGGAAATGGTTATTATGTGCCTTCATTTGTGATCCTGCAATCCTGTGGGAAGTACAGCACCTCTTACAGTATTCTTGCCAAAAAAAGGTTTAACTGAATTTAATCACAAGGAAGCAATCAGACAAATCAAGATTATGGATGTCTCACAAGACAACTGATATAGACTCTTCAAAACTGTCATTGTGATGAAGCACAAGAGCAAAAGTTAAAGGAAAATGACAATTAAATGTGTTGCATGATCCCTTGTTGGATCTTGGATTGAAAGAAATCTATTAAGAACGTGATTAGGGGCGAGGCATGGTGGCTCATGCCTATAATCCCAACACTTTGGGAGGCCAAAGCCAGAGGATTACTTGAGCTCAGGAGTTTGAGATCAGCCTGGGTACCATAGGGAGACCCTATCTCTACAAAAAATAAGAAAGTTAGCCAGGTGTGGTGGTGTGTACCTGTGGTTCTAACTACTGGGGTGGCTGAGGTGGGAGGATCACTTGGGCCTGAGAGGTTGAAGCTGCAGTATGATTGGGACAAGTAGAGATAGATTGTATCTGAGAAAAAAAAGATTATATCAAAATTAAATTTCTTGGGTATGATAATGATAATGTGATTTAATAGGAGACTCTCCTAGTACTTAGGAGATGCATGCTGAATACTTAGGGGTAACATGTTACAATGTTTGAAATTTACTTTCAAATGAATTTGCAAAGCACAAGGTATGTTGAGAGAAAGCAGTGAAGCAAATGTGGTGAAATGTTAGCAATTGATAAATCTGAGTTAAACATTCATAGGTGTACATTCTACTCTTTCTTCTTTTAGTATGTTTGGAAATTTTAGTATGTTTTAAAAACATTAGGCTTTTAACCACATATAAGATGGAAAGTTAAGGGGCCTAGAAACAGGAGAAGTCTCTCAAGAATTCTCTGCTGTCAGCTTTTGTTCTCTTATGTGTTGGACTTAAGAGCAGAAAAATAATCAAGGTAAAAAGGAATATTTTAAAAACTTAAGCCATATGGTATGTAAGAAAACACAGAGAGAACATGGACCATCTTAAAGTTAGGGTTTTTTTTTTCCATTCATAGTAAATTAATGGATAATTAACTTGGACTTCATAATGAGAAGATTTGAATATGACTTACTGAAAGTACCGAGGTTGGTATGTAATGTAAGCTGGTTGAGATAGCAGAAGAGGCTTCATAATGCCCAACTGAAGCCACTGTACAGACTGTCCAAAGAGACTCATGTGTCAAGGGTAGTTAAAATAAAAGAAGCCAGAACTAGAGCCTGGCTCTTTCATGCTTAACACATGTGTAACACACTTCAAAGTGAGACTGTGGAAGCTTAAATGTGAGCTCTACTTAGGAGGTGATGAGAAATGAGAGTAATGAGAAACTGAGCAGTCAGAAACTATCTTTGAAGGAAAGAATTTGTAGCTAAAATATTCTTCAAATGACAGACAATTTCTCTAAATGTATGTAATGATAAATTTTAGTTTTAAAAATTAAATAAATTAACAGATTTTTCTCCTTACATAATTAAGGCTTTTTAAAAATTGAATGTTTACTTTGAAGGATACAAGAAAGATAAATCTGATATAGAGCCCACCCTTAAGGAATTTATATTGTTGAATTATAATATATATGTCTATAAATCATTGTCATCCTACAAGAGACACTGTGTACATTCCACAGAACAGTGGTGGAAAGAGAACAGGCTTTAGAGTCATGTAATTAGAACCTGTCATTTGCCATGTGCTTTGTAACCTTGACAAAATAACTTGTCTTGCATTTATTGTTAGCAAAGCAAGGAGCCTCTGTTTTGCTTGAGTCATGAGGAGTCATAATGTCTTACATAACACAGGACTGATGTGTAGTTAACATCTAAGAGATTATAAACATGATAATATTAATGATATTGTTGTGACATACTTTTATATAGTTCAGCATTCTGTATTTTTTCCAGAATCTGTAGCATGAACTGCCACTTAGTGGCAGCCATCAGAATTACATATGCTACTGTAGAGGATGAAATCACTTGGCCTGATGTGTCCTGTGAGACCACCCTGAGATATTAATCTGTAATCTTTGGATGTGGGTATTCAATTATTCAGTCTTCCTCACCATACTCTTAGCCTGGCACATTTTAGCATAGATTTTGTCACCTGTGTAATTCTGTATAATTACATTTTGCCTATTTTTGTTTCTTTATGTAGATGAATTCCTCCATGACTTCCTTCTTCTGTTTGATAAAAGATAAACTGAGGCACGTTAAAATTTTAGAGGATTTATTTGGACAGACAGTGATTCATGAACCAAGCAGTTCCAGACAATAGATGGTTTGGGGCTGGGCTAAAGGGACCCGAGGGGAAGATTTTTGTAGGGCAAATGCGGAAGCAAGGCAAACGAAATATTTGATTGGTTAAAGCGGAGCCCTAGCCTTATTTGGATCATCTCAGTGGAAAGTGTCAGTGGAATATCAGGATTCGCTGGCACTTATTTTTCCTTTGTTTAGCAGTTATATACACTCTTATTATCTGGTATTTTAATGATTACACTCACTATTGTAATATACATATTTAACAAAGTATATAGGTAATCAATATGTACTCTTTTGTCAGACTTATCCCTTCCCTAGTGGACATAATTGTTTCATACAATCTATGTTTACAACTACCCATATATATACAAGTGTTTTTGCTTGCATCTCTGTCCTTCCATGTGAGATAATTTTCCTTCCTTCTCCGTTGTGTTCTTTAGAATTTTCTTTAATGAGAGGCCCTTTTCAGTTTTTTTCCTTTGCGTATTTTTTTTTTATTCTTTGGGAAGATAGTTTGGCTGAATATTAAATTCTACATTATGATTTATTTTTTTTCAGCTCATTGAAGATATGATTTTGCTGTTTCCTGGTACTCTTTCTTGCTGTTAAGAGGCCATTATAAATCTAATTAACATTCTTTCATAGGTGATCAGCCTTTATTTTTTGCCAGGTTTTAATATCTCCTCTCTGTCTTTGGTATCATGTAGATTTATAATGAGACATTGAGGTGTTTATTTTTTATTTATTATACTTTTAATTGAGCTCCTTAAATTTGAGGATTGGTGTTCATTTCTCAACATTCTTAGCCAATATCTCTGTAAATTTTTACTTTCTCATATGCCGATGTGTTCTTGTGGAATTCTGATTACATATGTGTCATTTCCCTCTACATATATTCTACTTAATATCTTGTAACCTGTCTTTCATTTTTTTTTATTATTTCAGACAGGATCTCATTGTGTTGCCCAGGCTGGTCTAGAACTCTTAACCTCAAGTGATCCTCTCACCACCTCTGCCTCCCAAAGTGCTGGGACTATAGGCATGAGCTACCGTGCCTGGCCCATGTTTTACATTTTTGATGAAAGGTCATCAAAATTTGCCAATTTCATCTAAACACAGTAGTTTCCATTGACTGTAAGAGGTGGGAGAGAGGAGATAGCAAAGGAGAGACAGAGAAAGATGTTGTTGCCTCAGCTTTTGTTTTTTCTGCTTCTACTTTATGCTGAATGTTGGAAGACTGAGTTCTTGCTGCTTGCTATGGTCTGAATGTTGTTGTCCTGCCAAAAGTCACAAGTTGAAATTGAATACCCACTGTGATAGTATTAAGAGGTAGAGATTTTTGGAAAGTGATTACAGTGATAAGGGCAGAGTGACCTTTTAAAAGAGGTTGAAGTGAATGCGCCTGTCCCCTTCCGCCATGTGAGGATGCAACAGCAAGGCACCTTCTATGAAGCAGAGAGAGCACCTTTATCAGATGCTAGTTTCTTGATCTTGGACTTCTCAGCCTCCAGAACCGCGAGAAATAAGTTTCTATTTCTTATGAATTACCCAGTCTAAGGTATTTTGCTGTAACAGCAGGAACAGACTAAAACACTGCTCTTCTGGCCTGTGCTAGATAAGGTTTCACAGATCCCTTTTTGCTGAAACCTGTCTAGGGGGTCCCTCGCCTACGATTCTAGTGTCCCCACCCCCAGGATACAGCTTCTCTGAATGTTTCTCTCTTCCTCTGTATGGAAACTTTAGATAGTTTTTGACATGAGAGAAATGACTGACTGTCCAGGAGTCTTCTAGATCTTTGAGTGATGGCATAAGTTATGTAGCTTTAGTCCTTAATGTTTAATAACCCATTTATTATAACTCAAAAGCCTGGATAGGGTTTATAAAACTCAAAGAAGGATTTGATTCTTATTTTATCAGGATCACTTCTCTGAGGTTGTGAGGTAGACTTTCGTGGACATTTTGGGGGAAGAGGATATGGCATTCCAAGAACTGAGCTGGGAGTGTGAACCCCTGTTAATATATCCTACTATAGTGATAGTGAAAAAGAAAGTACCACTAGAATTACCATGGAGCCCATGAATCAAATTGATTCGAATTTGGGGATTTGTATTTACTTTTATTTTGTACCAGAGTGGTGAAAATTAATACATATTCTAAGATCCTGGTTCAGCTTTGGTGATGATCTTAGTATCTTCTGATTACCACTGCTGTCTTGTGCATTTCTCTCTCATTGTTGATAGTGATTGTCTCTATATTGTAATGAATTATTATTATTTAGGTAACCAAAAATTTAGTGCTATATTTTGTAAGTAAAGTGGTTCCTTTGCTGCCCTTTAAAAATGTCCTTTGGGAACTGACCTAGCCACTTAATGTTCTGATTTCAAATAACTCTTCAAAACTGACCTCACTGTTGTTTAGAATAATTCCCACTATCTGATAAGTCATTTTCTTTATTTGTGAACTGAGACTAAAAATGTAGCCTGTTTCATATCCTTGACTTCCCCATAGTAAACATTGTAAGACACTTTTTAACATTTATGTGTTAGTAAATGAAAGTAAGTGGGAGAAGGAAGGAAATTGGCCAGTTAATACTGTTTAATGAGGGACATTATTAAGTAAGTTGGTTTGGTGGGGAGATAAAATGTAACATGTCTTTACCTATCTGGCATTGGATTTTATGAACTTTAGAGTTCTGTCTGATTCTAGCAGTTCTGAGAGAGAAGAAATCTGTGTTGCTTTTGTCTTTGAGGAATACAGTTCTGCTTGTTACTATGTGATCTCTACTGATTTACTTTTATTAAGTTCATTGTTTTGTTTTTGATGTATTTTTCCTACAAGTACTTCCTTACTTGTAATGACAGAAGTAGAAAATTATCTGACCAGTAAACTTCATGCATTTTTAAAATCTAAATTGTATTCCTCAATCCATCATTGGCAAGTGTTATAAACTAGAATATATCAAAGTATATGGAAAATTCAGTCCTAATTTACTATTTTCTTAAAAATTTTTGTGAAACTGATAGTGAAGCAACTGTTTTCTCTACTTAATGCCATTTTTTCTTGGTTCTAGCAGGTTTGGATTGAAAATGCATAATTCCTAAAACAATGTGTTTAAAATGTTATTATGCTTCTCTATCACATTTGCATTTTTAAATATAGAAAAGTTAGCAAAATTATCAGTCTGTAAGTCTAACTAAATTACTTGAATATTGAACATGTTTATTTTCAATTTATATGGAGATTCAGAGTCATGAGCTCTATTTTACTGGTTCCTCCAGGTAAAATAGGCCAACTAAAAGATTTTGTCAGTTTCATTCCTATTATGATTTAATTTAGTTGGAGAATTTCAGTAGATTATATGTGTTAAAGAAATTTCTGATAAGAAAAAGTATGCAAAATCTATTAGACATACTGTATGCGGATGTTTATGAAATAGTTTAAAATATCAACAGTACAGAATTACTAGGTACGGTTTTTTGCCTACAGCAGTTGACTATCAAATGATTAGAAATGTTGGAACACTTGGTATATCTTTGAAAGAAAAATCTGCAGAAGTCAGTATCTACCCTTGGCAAGTAGCCAAATCCATGTATTATAGCATTTTAATATAATTTTATTTTTAAATCAGATTTTTAAATATTTTTAGCTGTGGGAAATTGCTTTCTCCAGTTGACACATGATTAAATGAGGGCTTTTTCATGTTAGAAATAATTCCAGTGTATTTATATTGGTCCATGAGAATACCTAAATTCGGCCCAAATAATTTACCATTTATCATATCATTTTGGGTTCATATAGAATTAGTTTTCTAAGCACCTTTTAAGAATCACTTTTCCCAATAGCATGTGCATTAACTCCTTGAGGGCATTAGAGTAAGACCTGGAAGGAAACAGTCTTCTCCTTGGTTTGAGAAAGGGTTCAAATAGAAAACCTCTTTTTAAGTTAAGATTCTTTTTAATTTGGTCTAAGTGTGTTAGAAATACCAAAGAATTATGGAACCAAAGTAAGGTTTCCAGGGGTATCACCCTTCCTTGGTTCTGCCATCATCATATAAATGTGAGTTGCTATTCTGTTTTTTAAAAGCTGCAGATAAGGAGATGCTATGATATCTCTCTATCATTTTTCAGTTATAAGTTTTTTTCCAGTAGATTAAGTTTTTTGGGTTTTGTTTTGTTTTTTAAATCAAAATCTCTACCAGCTCCCTGGGACATAGATTAAGAAATTAAAGAATATGAGTTGTGTTTTCCTTGCCAAATTTTCTCAAATTCACATGGAGCTAAATTGCAGACACATCCACAGGCAGGATGATTATCAGTCTAAGAAAGCAGTCTTGGGTCTTTTTTTTTTTTTTCATGAAAAAAATGCAAGTTCACAAGTATGAAGAATATGGAAGTAACTACCTCAGCTAAGGGGCTCAAGGAAGGTTTATTGGATGTGACTTTCTTGGAGCTATCTGGGCTTCAAAATATACTTAATATTCATATACATAAAAGAAGATGGGGGGAATTTTAGCTGCAGATGTTGGTAAAAGAAGAGAGAAGAGAACAAGGTAGAATCAGAAGACTGAGTGTTCCATTGTGACCAAACATCTGTTGTAGAAAATCTGGTCATGAGGAGATACCTGGGGTTACACTTCATGTTCTTTTTAAAATACTATAGCAGATGAATAAATACATTAATAGGATGTTATTTGTGTTTGTCTATGTGTGTATATGTGTGTGTGTGTGTGTGTGTGTGTGTATGCTGTTCTTCTGGTAAAACATGTTAATTGTCTATGTTCATTCATTGAAGAATGTTTTTAGTATCTGAATCACTTTGCATGGTGGGATCTGGAATGTTGTATTTTCTCCTTTAAGCATTGAAATTCATTATGTAAGGCAGTGGTCCCCAACCTTTTTGGCACCAGGGACTGGCTTTGTGGAAGACAATTCTTCCGTGGACTCAGGGTCGGGGAGCGGTTGGTTTCAGAATGGAACCATTTCACCTCAGATCATTAGGCATTAGGTTCTTATAAGGGGCATGCAACCTAGATCCCTCACTTGCGCAGTTCATAACAGGGCTCTTGCTCCTGTGAGAATCTTTTTTTATTACTATTATTATACTTAAATTCTGGGATACATGTGCAGTACGTGCAGGTTTGTTACATAGGTATAAACGTGCCATGGTGGTTTGCTGCACCCATCAACCCGTCATCTACATTAGGTATTTCTCCTAATGCTATCCCTCCCCTGTGAGAATCTTATACCCCTCCTGCTGCTACTGCTGATCTGACAGGAGGCAGAGCACAGGTCATAATACTTGGTTGCCCACTGCTTACCTCCTGCTGAGTAGCCTGGTTCCTAATATGTTGGGGACTCCTGGTGTAAGGAGTTTTTAACAGTTTAAAAGAAAACCAGTCTAACCTCTCATCAACATTTTTTCCCCTATGGTTTTCCTTGTTCCCAATTGGTTTTCAAATGCAATGATAACCAATTAATATTATTTATGTAGGCTCTAGGCAAAAGAATCAGTTAACAAATTGATATTTATTTATAAACAACATTTTTGGGCAGAGGTGTTCTTGTGAATGCCAGAGCACTGCTGCTTGGAGTTGATTTAAGAAAATAAATAGTAAGGAGCATCTAGAAATTCAAGTCCAACTGATTTACCATTTACTCTATCATTTTGGGTCTATACAGATTTAGCTCATTAAACAACTTCTAAGAATCTCTTTTTGCTAAAAGTAGATGGGGAAAAAATACCAAAACAATCTTTGAAAAAAATTACTATTTGCAAAAAAGATTATAGAGGAAGTAAAACACTGAATTCAAAATAATTATAATTAGAGTGGAACCTCTTATAGTTTCTGAAGTACCAGTGCAAAAATGATAGGAATAGAGAGAGAATATTTTAAGTGTAGACAAATTAATGCCAATCAAAGTGAGTTAGAATGTGTTTGTATATTTTGTTTATACATGCTTATCTTCTTATTCTACTAGTATGTGAAACATATGCTTTTAAGTACCAGGGATTTAAAGATAAATGTAACAACCTCCATTCTGAAGGAGCTGACATTCTAGTAGGAAAAACACATTTTTTAAACCAATAATTAAAACACAGAAAGTGAGTCAAACGTACTGAGTTCTGCTGGAAGTATATCAGGGGGTAAGTCAATCAACTCAACTTGGGATGGGAGTGATGAGGTCAGAAATGATTCATAGAGGTGTGAGTTTTACTCTGAAGTTTGAATGATAAGGGGGACTTGCCCATGTGGACATTGGAGGAGAGCAGTGCAGGCCTACGGCATAGAACAACGTATAGTCTGCTTGCTGGAATCTGACAGGAGGATGAGTGTTAGAAAGTGACTGAAGCAAACAGGTTCAGGTGGGTCTTGTACAGATTAGGATGCCATTTTGAGGTGTTTGGAAATTTCTCCAGAGGCTCCACATTGCCTTCAGATTAATTAGGCAAGTAACCTGATCAGATCTGTTTTTAGAACTAGAACTCCTGTAGATGTGTAGAAGAGTGATGGGAAAGAGAAAGGACTGATGTCTTCTTTTCATTGAAAAAATATTGATTAGGTCTTACAATGGCGTAGATATGGTTTGAGACTCTGGGGTTACAAACCTGGCCTCTGCCCTGCTCAGAGAATAGCAGGGATACAGCATGTTAGCAAATAAGAATGTAGTGTGAAAAGGTCTGTAGTTGATAGCAGTCATTTTGACAATAGGATAAGGAATGCGTGAAACTTCCTGGTCTGTGTGTGTGTTGGGGTTGGTGGGTCAAGGGAGGGGATCCAAAGATGGTTTCACTAAGAAGGGAAAACATTGGACCTGAGGCTTGAATGCAAGTAGAATTTTGCCAGGCAGATGATCTGTTCTTCCAGGTAAATAACCCATCCTGGGCAGACAAAACCAAGCTATAGGAGGAACACCGTGTGTGGAGCAATAGAAATATCTCATTGTTACTGGAGTATAATGCGTACAAGAAGCAGGCAAGGTAGACAGGGGCCACTGTGAAGGAAACTCTGAATAGGGGAGTGATATCATCACATTTCCATGTTAGGACAAATAGGAGAAGTTTAATGTCAAGATGTAAAAAAATCGCCGGGCGCGGTGGCTCACGCCTGTAATCCCAGCACTTTGGGAGGCCGAGGCGGGCGGATCACAAGGTCAGGAGATCGAGACCACGGTGAAACCCCGTCTCTACTAAAAATACAAAAAATTAGCCGGGCGCGGTGGCGGGCGCCTGTAGTCCCAGCTACTCAGGAGGCTGAGGCAGGAGAATGGTGTGAACCCGGGAGGAGGAGCTTGCAGTGAGCCGAGATCGCGCCACTGCACTCCAGCCTGGGCGACAGAGCGAGACCCCGTCTCAAAAAACAAAAACAAAACAAAACAAAACAAACAAACAAAAAAAAGATGTAAAAAAACAATGGAGGGAGACAATTCAGGTGGTCCAGGCAAGGGATGACAATACCTAGTTTGAAGGCAGGGATAGGGAGAAAGTATTAAGGGAAAAGAATTCAAAATTAGAAGGAGATAGAATTGATGATTTGATGTGGAGAGTCAAAAAGAAAAAAAAAAAAGAATAGCGGAAGTTTCTTGTTTGTGTAATTGGGTGGTACCATTCAATGAATAAGCAGTCATCTTGAATTTTGGGGGGATATCCTTGTGTTTATATCTACATGGCTATTGAATGTACAGAGTAGAACCTGGGAGAGAAATCTGAGTCAGTCATTCAGGATATGTCAATCTATAGGTGACTGTTACAGCCTTGGGTGTGGATACATTCTCAGGATTGCTATGACATGAGGGCCCAGATGTAACCCCGATAAACATCATTTGTAAGGGGTAGCCAGAGGAAGCAGAAACTCCGGAGAAAATGAAGAAGACAATCATTTAAAAAATAGGTGAAGTTGTCACCTGAAGCCAAAGGAAGAGAAAATTTCAAGCAAGAGGTTGCCAGGTGCCCCAGAGAGTTATGAAGGTTAAGGACTATGGGAAGCAGTTTGGATTTAGCATTAGGAGGATCTTGCAAAAGAAGACTCTTTTTGTCTTAGCAAAAAACATGGTAGGTTGCCAGGTACAGTGGCTCACACCTGTAATCCCATATTTTGAGAGGCCAAGGCAGGTGGATCACTTGACCCCAGGAGTTGGAGGCCGGCCTGGGCAGCATAGACCCCATCTGTACAGAAAACAGAAAAATTAGCTGGGCGTAGTGGCATGTGCCTATAGTCCCAACTGCTTGGGAGGATGAGGCAGGAGTTCTGCTTGAGCCCAGGAGGCAGAGGTTGAAGTGAGTTGAGATCACGCTCCTGCACTCCAGCCTGGATGACAGAGTAAGACCCTGTCTCAAACCAACAAGCAAACCAAAAATGATGGGGTGGGGGACTAAACCCAGATTATAATATACTGAGGAGTTTCACTTTGTTTAGTCTTTCAAAGTGGGAGAAACTTACACATGTTTAGAGGCTAAGCCAAAGGAGATAAGAGAGAGATGTAAGTGAGAGGAAGGCGAAATTCATGGAACAAGTTCAGGAGGAATTCAGAAGGCATGCAGATTGCACACTGAATCACTAAAAAGTAAGTAATCAAGAATAAGGAATATCAGAAGGAATTAACCTGAAGGAGGCAGAGAGTAGATGCCTTCTATCTCTAAGAAAGAGGATGGTGATTAAACATTAGAGTTTGCAGAGTGTTAGAAGCTGAGAGAATGCAGGCATAAGGTCTTCTAATTGTTCTTTGAAGCCAATCAAGTTGTGAGATAAAAGCCTGAGCCAAGGAAGGAATTGGGTAGGGCCCTTGGGACAGGAGCTAAAATTTGGAAGAGCTGCTATGAGAAATAGCAGAGGGAGCTGACGAGCAGAATGTAGAATTGCTGAGTGGTCTTGAGAGCTTGGAAACTATAAATTTGTAGTGGCATCAGTCCACATGATTGTTGTATTTTCTCCAGCAGAAGTCAGCAGTCTAGTTAAGTTATGAGAACTCAAAAAATGCTGATTGAAACTGAAACTGGAGGTGCTGTGAATCCAAGATGGTATAAGACACCTATCAAATTTCATAAATTTAGATTTGTAGATGACAATAGACTGAATTATTCTGTGATTTCTAAAATTAGCAAATGCTGTACCTCAGGTGCTTAATGGACACAGTTTGTTTTCTATGCAATGTTTCCTATCCAGGAATATCCTCCGTTAAACACTGTAATCACTACACCCATGCTTCCCCCTTTCCCCTATCATGAGTGTGCACACACACACATACTAAATATGGCATGATCTTAATTCTTCCAGTGCATATTGCTTCATTTCTTGCCTAAAATGTTCTTATTTCAGTTAGATCATTTCATCCGAGTATTAATTATTTCTCAATTGGCCACATATGAATACAAGATTACTCCTGATAAATGATTCTCTTGCAGAGAGATGATTGTTCATTCTCAATGAGTTAGTAAATCTGAGTCAATTCTTACCCAAGTCTAATTCTTATGTGGCTCTCTCTGTAAAATTTGTCACAAGCTTTTATTTTCCCTCTTAGATAGGCAACTTGATCTCCTCTTCCTGCCTCTTTTTCATATTTTGTCCATATTGCACTTAACACAGAATTTCATGGTTCTTTCTATACAATTTTGGATTCCATGGGAGTGGGGACTGAGTCTTACTCATCTTCGTATTTCCAATGTCTCCCTGTTGCCTAGTGCAAATTGCACACTAAATCAGTGGTAAGTAAATATTAACTTCATGAATGATGCATTACTTCTTCAAAATAAAGGCTATGTGTAAGTGAGAGGAAAAATTAAACGTTCTTTTTGACTACCTATAATTTATCTTTGTCCCCTCTTCCCACCTGTAGTATTTTCTGGTTTACCTTTTTAACCTTTGAACAATTAAAGAGGAGATGGTTATCTCTTGTATAATATCGGGCCCAATTATACTAGGCATTGGAATAGGAAAAAAAAAGGTATGATATCTACACCCAATCCAAAAGCCCACACAAAATATTTTACCAACGTTATTGATAAGCAAAAAGAGAGAGAGAGAGAGTTTTAAATTCTCCATGCTTAGGTTCTATGGATAATGCAAGTTTAGAGTGAAGCCATTGAAAAATTAGCCAGCTGTGTGAGAGAGAAGGAGAAAAAGGGGAGAAATAAAGAGTTTCTATAAATGTCAGTAATCTTGACATTTGTAGTCTGAAACATATTTTCTTTGCTTGACCTTGTTTTAGTTTTGTTTGTAAGACATCTCCAATTAGCTAGGGTATGTTTTAAAAATAACTTTAGACAAATTACTGAATAACATATTATCCTACCAACAATCTTGTCCTTTTGATTTAGGATCTTTAAGTTATCTTTGCATTTATAAAGTCCTGGTCCTGAGAACTTTCTTAGGAAGTTACAAAAATAGGCAAAAAAAATTCTAGAAAAATAAAACAAGGTAACTTAAAATCCAAGTAGTATACAGTTACAAATGGTTTTAATAGTTCTTGGGTATTTATCTTGGAAGTGTTGTGCCCAGATTATCGATAGTCTAGGCATAGATAATGTATTTCTTAGCAACTCATCCAGTTCTTACTGGACCTAAAATTACATGTAATGCTTCTCTTTATCCCAATATGTGAGGTTTCATTTTGCTCAAGAGACATTGTATGAAATAAATGTGTATGTGGTCCTGTTAGATCATTTATTTTGAGGAAGAAGGGTGCTACTAAGATACCTGTCCAGGAGTATCTTATCAAATTGATTTCATGACTTGCTCTTGAAATGTATAATTCACACATACAGTACATTTTCTGAAGCAAGTAATTGCTGGACAATGATAAGTTCCAGAATAATGAAATAATCTCATCAGTGTGCATTTATCGTCTATGGCAACTTTTTCAAAAGTGGCATGCCACTTTATTCTCTTGCATGATTATAGTAGGTGATCATGCCAATATTCAAAAACACAGAGGTTACGGGTGATGTATCTGATTCTGTAAAGGTGAGTGGTGGGGAGATAAGGAGCAACATGCCGTGACGTAGGGGCAGATATCAGGGAGGAGGCTCTTCCAAGTAATGCATGAGAGAAAGCAGTGGCTGATCCTCTTACCTCGTCCTACAAAAAAATGGCCTTGGCTTGCCAGCATCTGCTATGTATTATGAGCAGATAACCCACTTCCAGAGTCAGAAGGAAATAATGTATGCTTATAAGAGATTACACTGAATGTAATTATCCTTCTTAAAAATGCCAAAGACATTTCAAGATTTTTCCATGTTTCGTGATTAACATTATGATTATCATCTTAAAAGAGATATATTTAGTTCATAGAGAATTATGTTATGGCAACTTTGATAATACTATAAGTTAGTATAGCATTTCTGATAACTCTAATTTTTAAATTTTATTAACCTTTGTTTAAAAGATTGGATGGTGTTATCTGATCATCAAAATGAATTTCTTGGAATTTGGAATGAATGTTACCTTTTCTTTAAATACACAATTTTAATTTATAGTTTTGAAGTAATTAATAAGTTAAAATCTGGTTTCAAAATAGCATCAGTAATATTCTGGATTCATCAAATCTTCCTTTTTTGCTATGTTAAGAAAACATAGAATGATCAAATCTATTTTTCACACTAACAGAAATACAAGGTTTCCTGTTGAGTTTAGACCACATTCCTAATAGTAGTCACTCACAGAAATTTATGGGATTACCAAGCCCACTAAGTTTTTGCAGTTAGGCTTTATCCACAGTGCAAATTTAATATAATTATGAACTTTTTTCTGAGGAATCAGTTTTATGTATTAGTATGTATCTTTTTTGGTGTAAGGAAGGTACCACTAAGTACCACATTGTGTGTTTGTATGGATTGGCTGCAGAAGCTATTCATAGCTATTTCTTTGGCTGTAGTCCTTTGCTTCATATTGCTTGACTGAGAAAGAAAAACTAGTTCTTACATCCACAACCCACTTTGGAGCAAGAAAAATCATGGTTTAAAGTTGGTGTTGTAGCATGCCCAGAAATGTGTTACAGAAACTTACTATCATTGTGACTTGTAGGTTTTGGATCTTTTATTTGAATACCTAATTTTTTCACATTTACCAAACTTAAAATGTGTTTGCCATTTTCCTTTTTTGTTAGAATAAAGGAAAGTTGTTCAGGATAAATGAGTGATTCAAGAAAAATTAACCAGTAGTAATTTGAATTAGTTGAAGAGTGAAGCTCATAAATACAAAGAAGAAGGTCTAAGGTCTTTCCATCTCCAAATCTAAAAGATTTGACCTATCTGCATATTTTTCTTTTACATATAAACAGTGTACATATACACATATTCATATTTTCAGATGACAAAAAATGTTTTTTTCAAAAGTCATCTTATGTTTTTTCTCCCCCAAAATAATTCGACATTTTTCCTCCTATTTTGAAACAGCAATCGTTGTTGCTCATTGATGATTGAAATACCCCTTATACTTGCCATGGCCTATAAAAAACTATGTTGGAGGCATTGACATCTGGATAGTGTGAGGAAGAGATGAATATTTTAGAACTTACTTCTTTGCCTCCATTCTGATGCTTCCCAAAATAATTCACCTAAAGAATTTCATTTTATGGGAGATCAGATATGTCCAACTTATTATAAAGTTTAGAGTGATTGATTGGAGAGGAAATAGCCATCTTATTCTTCTGCTTCTGAACTCTATAAGCCCTAAATCGAAAATTAAGAAGAAAAGGAATGCCAAATGCAAATGTCACCTTTTATAACAAAGACCTTTTTTCCTCTGCCTTTTCTCTGGATTTTCCAAAATTCCATGTGTAGCCTAAGTTCCTTGTTGTTTACTCAGTAAGGAACTTTTAGGAGTGTGAGAAATTATGAAGGAAGATAGACACAGAAATCTTGATTTGTTCACTTCACTACTGATAAGTCTGCTTTAAGATGTTAGTGGAGTACTGAATCTCTTATAAACATGGTTTCATTCCCAAGGATATTAGTTAAGGTGGTTTCTCATCAGGATCCAGATGCTTGCATAATTCTTACCCTTTTACATGTAAGGGCGAAATTACCAGGAACATAAACAACACTTGGGAGTAAATATTCCCCTTGTTCCCACCTTCACTTCTAGTCCTTATTGAAACTTTCCCCTTTAAATATGAAGGGGCTGTTACAAGGAGTGTTTTGTGGGTCTTAGCCCCTCTCAGAACTACCACCAGCTTTTTTCTTCCAAATCCACGCTAAATAAACAGATGACTTGTAAAAGCTATGGGTCAGCTATGTCAGCACAGCAGTAAGATGATATCCATTGCTACTCTTCCTTCCACCTGATTGATGTCCCCAGATATCTTCTTCAATGAAATTTTGAAGCTACCACTACATATATTGCTACCCTTTTTGAGGCTGTGAGTTTCTGATCAGATTACTTTGGAACATAAGGGATAACAGCAATACTTTTTATTTAAACATATAATGACAAAAATATATTTAGATGATGTCATTATTAAAATACAAATTTATTAAACACTACAAATTCCATAGCAGCTGTTTTTGTGAATAAGGAAGAGAAAGAAAAGCCAATGCAGGAAAGGCTGAATTGTAGCAGAAGTGGGGGACAAAGCATCATCATCTGAGAATTTCTACAGAAGAAGTGGCCAACCTATGGGGGATTCAGGAGCCTGGAGGATGTTGGAGTTAGTATTGGAAACCAGCAGATACATCAAAATAGTACACATACTACACATACGTATGGTTTTCAAATGTTCTACTTCATGGAGAATTTCTTTCAAAATTTACTCTTGTCACACTGTTAGTCCTGTGTGGGGTTTGTCTCCCGATACGACTGTGCTTTTCTTTCCTTCAGTACACTGAGCTGGGCCCATTTTGGAAAGAGAACTCTGTTATTATCCCAGAAAGAGTGGCTGCAGTTCAGATACGTGGTTTTGGGGGGAAAATTAGTTGGATTTTTATGTGTCTTTTTCTGAAATTACATCTATCTGTTATTTAAAAACTTACGGTTAGAAATACAACTATGTCCCCAGTTTAAGAAAACCTCATGTATTAAATTATAAAAGTAAAAACCAGACAAAGTGCATAGGGAATGATTTGCATTATGAAATAATTTCTTAAAACAAAATGGAGGATTCACTCTGGCTTTCCTGATAGATTTTCTCTATTTACAACTCCATATATGTTCATATGTTTGCTTCCAGCTCCAATTTTGAGATGAAACATAAGAGTTTGGGGGTTTTTTGTTCACATAATTTCCCCTTGCTGGAATATTGTGGTCTTTTAGCAAATACTAGAGTTGTTTGCCATTGGCATTATCTTGAGAATCACTATTTATTGTTTTTTTGCCATTTTTGGAAAAAATGAAGCTGGATTGTTGGGCTTTTCTAAGTAATGGTAATATATCTTCAAAACAGCTAATAAGGACAGCCAATGTTTAACCTTACCTTACTGCCAGTACTTAAATTTATAGTATTAGAACATTACAAGTTATTTAAAAATATATATTCTTCCAAGTGTACTGAGGTATTAATAGAGCAGCTGGTATTTACTGAATACCTACTGTATATTGGACTTCTGCCAAACATTTTACGAGTGCCAACTCATTTGACTCATTTTTACAGATGAGGAAATGGGAGCATAAAAATTAAAATACATTTGAAATTTTACAGTCAGTAAGAATAGACAGAATTCTAGCTGAGATATTTGACTCCAAAGCCTACATTTTTTTGTCTTTTCTTCTTTTTTTGTGTGTTTTTCTCTGTCTTTTCTTTGCTTTCATATAGACCAACCTTTTTTCCCTCCTTTCTTCTCAGCCTTCCATTTCTTTCTTCCTCTCTTCCAGCAGATCTCTGCATGCTGTCTTGATTCCTGTGGTCATGGTAGGCACTGAGAATTCAGTGTTGCTCTCAGGGAACTTAAAATTCAGTCTCCAAAATGCACTGATCATTTGTGCTCTGAATGAATGAATGAATGGAGTAAATAAAATAAATACTTCAGATTTCTCTCATAATTTCAAATGGTTTATTATTGCTGCTTATAAATAAGGCTAACGTGGCACATAGAATTCAAAAGCATAAACTATTAATATTTAAATACAGTATAGTAATATCTCATTCATGGCCACTCACCCCAGGCATAGTACTAGTTGGAGAACCCTGAAAGAAAAAAAAAAAGCCAAACTTGATATAAAAAATTTTAGATATACAAGTAGAAAAAGATAAAGAGGAGGTGGTTTATGGGAGATGTTTAAAGTTTATTTCAAAAAAATTTACTATTTTTGATGCTTTTCCTCCACCTCTTTATGAATAATGCTTTTAAAACTATCATCATGGTGCTTGTACAGTTTTACTGTTTGCCTTTGCATTCTCTAGAATCTTCAGTGATCATATTAATGATGAGTATTGTTTCCCAATATGCATTGGAGTGGGTATTTATCACACTTTACTTAACCATTTCCATTTCTCTCTTTGAAGACCCTTAAAATTACTTTTCTCACTGCTAATACATTCCTTTCTTTTGGTTCCACGTTTCTTTGCCAGGTTAGAGGTAAACTGATGGCAGAACATCCAAATGGAGATGTTCTTATGCATATTTGGCAATATGGAGTGTGGGTGAGGGCTGGCAGTGTAAACTTCAGTGGTCGTAGTGATGTTTTCACAGCCTGACCTGGGAAATCAGATACTTCTTTGTATGGTAAGACCATCATTATTACATAGTTAAATAAAATGTCTGTCAAAAGGAAGTAATAATGAAGGCAAAGATATTTTGTAAATCATTGTTTACTGAAAGCCTACTGAAATGCAAACATTTTTGTACTTGCTAATCAAATCCATTAGAAAATAAAATTTCTCTAAAATAATTTTTAAAGAGAAAATATTATTTACATACTTTTTCAATGTTTGTTATACATACAACATATTATATAGAGCAAAATATTACTTATTCCCTTATAAAGAACACATTTTCCTAAATAGTGTTCATTTTGTTTAATATCTATTAACAAGAAGTGAGCATTAGTGTATTAAGTAATTAGGGGTTTCTGTTCTTTTCTACGTAATACTAATAACAAACACAGATTTTGGTCTATTGTGGTCATTGCCATTTATAATTTTGATTTAACAGAGCTGTGTGAATTGTTTACACTTTTGCATTTCTTAAAAAGGACTTTCTTCAGTCAAGGTTAATATAAAATAATTCATTTTGGAAGGACTCATGGTTATCCTCCTAGTAGAATACTAAATTGAATATGATTGTACATGCAAATTTATGTGTCAATTACTCTTAAATAATTAAAAAGATTTTATACAAATAAAACCCTAAAATTTAGCCTTTACATTTATTAAGATAATTTTTAGAAATTATAAGAGAAAGCTATAAGTTATAATGGAACCATAATTACTATAGCCATATATCATAATTAGCATTCATCATTATAACAAATATATAATAATTATTTTTTTCTTACTAATCAATGTTTGAAATTTCCTTTGTAGTAAAGATTTATATTTTGATGAAAATGTGGTATCTTGCTGCTCTGAGAATATAAGGGAATTCACAGTAGTGATTAGTTGGTAAGAAGTAAATCCCGCCCCATTTTTTATCCCTTTAATGGAATGTTTTATTAGAATTTTCCTTCAAAGGTGTAGGTTCTCATTATTAAAACCAATAATGCCTATGTAAGTTATCTTTTCATAGAAGCATTCACCTCACTGCAATTTTAAATCATTTATAGTCATCCTATTAATGAGGACTCTGGAGGTCTCTTCATTTGTGATTTTGGTAACTGAAATCTTGGTCTGGTTGCAAATCGTTCACAAATCACTCTTATAGCAAAATATTATTACCAAGCAGTCACAGATTTATTTATAAGAGAATTCAGAACTTCCACTGGTGAATAGTCAAGGAAACACATTTATTATTTAAGATTCATTAGATGCTTAAGGAGCCTTTTAATGTAACCAGGAAGTAATAATTTACAGGGGTTAGAAATAGCTTGAACCAAGAAGTTTGTGTCAGAATAGACATAAAACAGCCGTAGACCTAAACCTGCAAAATTGTTCCTATTCCTGTTTGAAATATGTTATTTATTTCAGTAGCAGAGTTGAGAATTGCTTAGAGATTTATATGAAAACTATGTTTCTTGAGTTTTGCTATTTTTCTAAAAATTGAAGGTCTAGAAAGACTTGAAAAATTCAGAGCAATGAAAAAAATTACTTATTCTATCTTCCTTTTTCAGAAACAAAATCTAAATGAGAAATACATTAAAATGAGGACCAGAACTTCAAAGTCAGTTTTTTAGATTAGGACACAATAATATGGTGTTATTAATTGAACTTATAAGAGCTATCCTAATCTCAGCACACCTAACTAATGTGGTTGTGCCAACTTTGAGCCCATAAATCTGATGCAGTTAGAACACAATTGCCAGTCCATATAAAGTTAAAAAAAATAAAGTAGGATGTTAAAGCAGACATTCTTTAACATTTATCAACCTAGAAGTTAATAAATGTTCCTTTAAGGTAACGTTAGAAAAGAATTGGTTTGAGATATTTTCAGCATACAGAAAAACTGTCTTTACAAATGAGCTTGTTCTGGGTTTTTACATTTTACTACCTGAGTTAAAATCTTGAAAAGATACTTTTCATTTTCTTCATTCATTTAAATTGAATTGCATATAATAACAGCTCCTGACATCTTATCCAAAGGCCTAGTAATCATTCTATTTAGAGGCATGTCCTAAAATTATATTACTATATCCAGATACTTTTGAATATCATTATTATTTTCCACTCCCACTCAGAGCTTCTTGATTTCGAAGATTTGAGATTTTCTGCTAATTTTAAGGTTTGTGATTCTTGGGTTAGAATTTAGAGTTCACATGTGCATATGAAAGCGAGATTTTGTTTTTCTTCCTGTCATTTCTTTCCTAATCCAAGTCTCAGTTTTGACTTCACAAAACTTTTTTAATGTTTTCTTTCTCTTCCATGATAAAAATTATATTTTAAAAGTAAATTATATTTATTATTATGTTCATGGTCATATAAAAGTATATGACAAAGTCTTAAAGGAAACATTAAAAATAAAAGCAGTTTATGTATGATTATTCTTCCTTTGAAACAATTTTTTCTTTTAAAATACTATTTTAATAAAACAATCATAAAAAATATAATTGTTTATAGAGACTTATCAGAACTTGTATTGATTCTCACATTGGTCACTTTTTATTAGATTATTAAGTAAATGTGGTTAAAAAATAGCTTATTTAGATTAAAAAAAAAAACTACAACAGCCTCTTGAAAAACCTTATTTGAAAATGGTAATTTAACATTATTTTAGATGTAAAAGATCTTAGTTTACCTGCTAATTTTTTTTTTATTTATTTTGAAAATCTTTGTTCTATTCAGGTTTGTTTTAGAATAGATTTTAGCAATCTATTATGGTAATGAATTACTGCTTTAATGAATGCAGTTTGATGTATTCTCAGGAGTTATGTAACTACCATGACATATTTTTACTCAGTAATTTTCATCTCAGTAGAGACATATTTAAATAAGTAATGTTATTCAAAATGATTCTTGAAGTCTTTTGACTCATTTTCACTGTATAGAAAATATTAAGGTTAAAACTGCAAAGTGATTGAAGCTAAATGGGAGTCTACTTTGATTCTAAAGGAAAATGATATTCAATTAGACAATTTTGTACCTGTGAGACTTTTCAACAGATAGTGGTAGGTTGTCTATTTTAAGAGTGTAAATCAGACTACAGATGGATTCCTTAGAAATATGTGTATGCAACCCTGCTTGAAGATGCATTCCCTTAATTTACAATACTGTCATCCTGTGACTGACAACTAGTGAATACATTGCATTGATTTCATAATACTTGACAGCCTATACAACTGCAGAACAAATTGGTAAAATCCCAGTTCTTGAAAAGGCAGCGCTGAAAGAGCCTTTCTTTACTTTTGGTTTTCACATTTTTAATTCACGTGCTCCATAAGGATGCAATAACAATAGATTGATTGCTTACCATCAAAATACTTAAATTCAAATTTTCCACTAACAATAGTCAAGACCGTTGAATGAGTTTTTAAGTTCATCTATTTGATACAATTCTCTGAGTATGTAATTCTCAGTCATAATTGGTATCAAATCTACCTAAAAATCATATCAACCAAAAAATCCCATTTAAATAGTTAGGGAAGTGAATTCCTACATACCATAAACATAAATGTAGTAATTGAGCTTGGTTGGGCTCGTTATATTGTTGCAGATATTCAAATATCTAGTTGCTCCTGTTGAAGTTACATATACTTTTGAAAAGTTTGTTTTCGTTACAGTTGATACTCCCTGGTGTTTCCCAGTTGCTTTCTTTAGCTAGTGTTGAGTGATCTATATCTCATTAAAATTTTAAACTGCTTGAAATAAAATTGTGCTATAGATCTTCACATGATTTTTAACTGTGCTTTGTAGATTCTTGTTGAATTTGGTATTTTAATCAGCTATCATGACAAATCATCAGAGGTGTGTTGTGTTTAGGAGAAGCTCTTTTGATTGCTGTTTTTATCATAGAGTTTCTATGTACCATACACAGGGCAAGTTATAATAAGGTGACAAATTATTGTTGGTACATTAACCCTTTTGCTTTTCATCTGTTTTGTAACCTTCTTCTGTAATGTAATAGCATTTTTGGTACTGAAACTGAACCGGGCTAGTTAACTAAAAAATCCCTAGTAACACAACTGACTGTTCATATTAGAGAAAATTATACCTCAAATGAGGAACATTGGCCTCCATCACAGATGGAAATCCAGTGAAAACAAAAAATAATTACTGAAAGCTGGTTACATTTTCTGATAAATTCAGGATTAAAGAGAAATTCCTTTTTTTTTTTTTTTTGAGATGGACTCTTGCTCTGTTGCCCAGGCTGGAGTGCAGTGGCATGATCTCGGCTCACTGCAACCTCCGCCTCCCAAGTTCAAACTATTCTTGTGCCTCAGCCTCCCCAGTAGCTAGGATTATAGGCGTGTGCCACCACACCCAGCTAATTTCTGTATTTTTAGTAGAGACGTGGTTTCACCTTTTTGGCCAGCCTGGTCTCAAACTCCTGAACTCAAGTTATCCACCCGCCTTGGCCTCCCAAAGTGCTAGGATTATAGATATGAGGCACTGCACCCAGTGAGAAATTCTTAATAATTAACTGATCTGTAGAGAAAACAAAAAAACATTGTTTTATGAAAATGTACAACTCTGATTTGAAAATCCTACCAGGGGATTATTATTCAAAGATTTGTCACTGTTTGGATGGATTTATACATAGCATTTTTTTTTTTTTTTTTTTTTTTTTTTGAGACAGAGTCTCGCTTAGTCGCCCAGGCTGGAGTGCAGTGGCGCGATCTCGGCTCACTGCAAGCTCCGCCTCCCGGGTTCACGCCATTCTCCTGCCTCAGCCTCCTGAGTAGCTGGGACTACAGGCGCCCGCCACCGCGCCTGGCTAATTTTTTGTATTTTTAGTAGAGACGGGGTTTCACCGTGGTCTCGATCTCCTGACCTTGTGATCTGCCCGCCTCGGCCTCCCAAAGTGCTGGGATTACAGGCGTGAGCCACTGCGCCCGGCCTACTTAGCATATTAAAAAATTAATTTTCAATTCGTGATTTTTTTATTAGATTAATTTCATTGAAAGCCATTGGCATTTGGGAAGTTTTTTTTTTTAATGTTAAAAATTATGCTTTCAAGTTTACATCATATTACTTATAGATTTTTTGAAGCAGAATTTAAAAAAATCTATTAAAGATATTTTTAATTGGAAACAATCCCATGGTTCAGAATTTCCCCCTTCTTAACTCCTTCCATGTCCTAAGCACTCTCTTTTCTCACCATCTTCTTAATTCTAAGCATCTCCTTTTCCCCAAGGGAACAAGCATTATGTGTTGATAATCTTTGAAACCCAAAGTCCTGTTAGTTATGCCAATTTGACTGTGCATTTTATTTATATGAGTAAGAGAAGTACAGTAATGGTAATTTCAAAAAGGGAATAAAAACATGCATACCCTCTACACTGTTTTCTTTCTTTTTATGTTTTGAACAGGACAATGACAGTGGTTTGTTGTTAGTCATCATTGTAGTTCTTGAGTATTAGAATTTATCAGTGTGGGCCTCATTTTGTACTATAGTGAGGATGATAGGCAATTTGAAAGCTAATTCTACAAATACATAAGTGTTGGTGTCTTCCAAATTTATAATTACTTTCTTAGACAAAACTGGCTTTAAAAAATTTCATATGTGTGCCTATCTTTCTCCTTATTCTTGTTGGCACAAGCAAACTACAAAACAAAACACATACACATAAACAACAACAATATCAAGTATAATATACAGAAGCAAAGACAAGATTGAAATTGTATTAGGAACTCAAGGGTTTCTGGTGACTTTAAATGGAAATTTTATGATGTTTATAGTAGTATCCAGTGACTACTGTGATTTTTTCTTATATTTTTTCCTTTTACTTTTAGTTGACACGATATTTTCTTTTGACTCTCAATTACCTTTTTTTTTTTTTTTTTCTTTTTTGCTAAATGTATCTTTAGGTGAATTAAAGAATAGACTAAACCTTTTTATCAAAAATATTGTGCTGTGGAAGCTTTTTAAAGTCAATGAGCTTTGTCATCTGACCCTTGTTTTAGAAAATAGGCCTTTAGCTGACTCATGCTATATATATACACACACATATATGTGTGTGTGTGTGTATATATAGAGACAGAGAGAGAGAATCTTATATAGTGTGAGTTGCTCCAAGAATTAATGATATATACACACATGTATAAAATAAGCTATGACTGATGGTAAAAATATAAACTGTCAGTTTCTTCTTCTAGGGTCTTAGCTGTCTAGAATGTTAATAAAATCATGTTTAATCTGAAGTAAATATAGTCTGACTTGAAATAGATAAAATTTTTAGGTTTATTACTTCTGCAGGCAATTTTTAAAAAAATGCTTAGTGGTTTAACAAAAGAAACAATCTTAAATGAAAATAGAAGGAAGTGAATGAACCCGATCTGGTTTCACCTATAAGACCTCCAAAATAGTTTCTAAGAAAATATGCCTTTGGGCCAAATATCTCATATGCCAGGTTCTAGCCAGGAGGCCCAATTTTTTTTTTTTTTTTTTGTCTGATTTTTAAACTGATCAAATTAGAGGCTAAATTATACTCTGTATTTTAGTTAAGCCATGTGCTATTAGCAGGACCTTAGGACTATCTCTAGTCTACAGCTGACCAGAAACTACTTGCCTCTGCACCTCTTATAGCTGCACATGATTGCTCTAGAGGAAATTCTCAAAAGCCCCATTCCATCAGAGCAATCTAAAATTAAGGAGTTGAGAAATAGGATTTTTCCACTTGTGGGCTTTCAGAATTTATGTTGACTCTTTGGGCCTTTTGGACTGTAAGAATATACAGGTGTTATGTTTCACTTGGTTACTTTATCAGGAAAATAGAAGGCCATATATGACTAAAAATAGATTTTCTGGTTCTTTTTGGGGTTTAGATATTTTTTGAAAGATAACTGAATACCTATAAACACATCTAGCTTAAAAAGACCCTCTCCTCCAACACAAAACTATAACATAGTTCTGGCAACACTAATGAAGAGTATATGTATCAACCCAAATTTCTATTAACATAGCCCACCAAAGCTACTACCTTCCATCAAAACTATCTGCCATTTTTCAAAGGTCTAAAACATTTCATTACCTACCCCTTCCTTGCCACCCTCCATAGAATACTCCTATAGTTACTAACACATATAAATATAAATTCTAAATATCTCATTTAGGAAGTTCTTATTTCAGGGTAACTTAAATTCTGGCTGATATAAGTGTTATCCATTTTGTTCAGTTTTTATCATGACCTACTTTTATTGATTCTTCTGGAACTCTTAAAAAACTTTCAGTCCTTCCAAGTTTATTTTTATGTAACTTTATCTCATCTTTCTGTATAGTACAAGCAGAGAAAGCCCTAATGTTTAATATCCCTTATTTATTTATTTATTTAATTTTGACAGGTACATAGTAGGTGTACATATTTATGGGGTACATGAAATATTTTGATATAGGCATATAATGTATAATAATCACATCAAGATAAATGGGGTAAGATTGCTCATTTATGTTGCATTGCATTTTATTTTTCTAGCATGTTGCTTAAATATGTATGTCTTTGGTTTCAAGCAATCGTTTTTTAAATGAAATATAGAATTTTATAGTTTCTAGTGCCTAGATAACAAGGAGAAATAGTGTTAGCCAGGTTTTCAAACTATAGCCCTTTTCCTTGAACAACTAGTTAGATAATTTCAGGGATAGTTTAGTTGAACATGAATTTTTATATTTAGGATATTGCCCTAGTCGTCTTCCTTTCTTGAAAAGGGGATATTTGATTGCGGTTAAATTGTGAAGTTGTAAAGCTATGTTAGCTAAATTTTTTACTATGTCAGCAAGCAGAATATTGTTTGCACTTCTTTGCTTTTTAAATGCTGCTCAGGGAGCTGCGTAAGTTATAATTGATGCACAGAAGAGATTTCAAATTTTATATGCCTATAAATTGGCACTGCTACATAGACTAGAAAGATGAGATTGGAGAAGTTATTTTCCCGTGAGAATGATACAAATTACTGTCAAACTGTTTATGCTTGCTGTAAAAATATTTTCAATGTACAGGTATTTGCTTACTATCTGAGTAGCACTCTTACTAAAGTAGAAAACATTTTGAGCCAAAATGAAATGTTTTCAGTACTATTGCATATTATAGTAGTCTGGTTTAGTCATTCCAGGGCTTAAATGCCTGTAATTATGTTTGTTCTTTAAAATTCTTGAATTTGCTTAAGTTTGGAGTTTTAGAATTTTAAGGAACCATAGTGTTTATAACAGCCTGGCCTTCTTATTTTGAAGAAACTGAGGCCCAGAAGTGTTAAAAAATATGCCAAGGTCAAAGACCTAGAAATTTGCATGAATGGAATTAAAATAAGTTTTCCTGCATCACTCTGGTTCTTTTTTAAAACATATCTCATATCTTATGAAATTGCCATGCTTAATATGTATTCATTTCAGGAATATAAATGCCTTTTCTTCTTCCAGTTTATATTTAACCTCCAGATGACCTGAAATTTGCAGTGTTTAAGATGAATTTGTAGGACTCATTTGGTGAAGTTGGCCAAAACTTTAAAAACATAGACTAAATTAGGCATTAGCAATATGCTTCTCTTATTTTGTGAAGACAGTTGACTAATGTCAACAACAGGAGTGTGAAGTGATCCTTTACCCTAAATAAACTGCCAGTCACTGACTCAAATGTATTGTATTATTTAATATATTTTCAAAAAGAATGCTGGTTGGTAGGTGGTCTATAGTTGGGATCGGGAGAAGAACTCTTAGCCCTAGGTTCCGTGAAAATTTAAATTCTTCATTTTATTAGTGGTGTCTTATGTTCTGTTTTGCATATGAAAGTACTGATTTTGACTGACCATTTAGAAATATAAGTTTTTGTTTTACTTTCCCATTACTCATTAGCTGAATCTGGGAGATCTCATATTTTGCAGTGATTTTTGTGTGTGTGTGCTCCATTGGTATACAGACAAGAAAACAGAAATAGGGAGTATCAGCTAATGAAAGGTGACAATGAGATGACAGTTTGAGGTGTGCTGAAATAGGATGAAACTAGGGTGTGCTTTCGTTCAGACTGCTGTTTTTTTTCTTTCATCCTAGAAAGTAAGCTTTAAAGAAAAGACTCAGTGATATCTTTCCTAAAGATTTAGTAACATGAAAACACTAGAAAATAATTTGTTTGTATTAAAGTTTTCAAATGGAAATATAAACATAGTAGCTGAATATATTTCAGTGCCCACAGTGACATTTATTTTAAGATTTGTGTTTAGGAATTGGCTTGCACACATGATTACTGATCTTTAGGTAGTTTCTCTCAATTATTTTAAGACTTGCTCGATGTTACTTTTAAGAGCTTTGCCTGTGTTGAGGGCAAAGAAAAGGTGGGGAGAGGGAAATTGACAGGCTAATGTACTTCTTCCAGGAAAAAACTGTATTGAAAATAGAGATATTTGCACAATTCTTGGGGAATCTTAACTTTCCTGTAAATGGTTTTGCCAAAACTGTATAGTGGCAATTAAAAAAAGCAAAAGACAAAAAACTTACCAAGCACATACACAACCACCATCACACAACAAAAAAAGAAAACCTTTTCCTAAAAGATCCAGTATGGAGAAGTAGGAGATTTTATATGCAGCCAAAGAATAAAGAGTAAAACTCACACTAGAACCTGAGAAATAGTGCTTGTATCACTCAGCCCTAGCCTTTGGCCACAGATTAAGGTCATGTGTTGGCGGTATCAGAAGCAGATGCTCTTATAAACTAATGTTAGGCTAATGAGTGCGATAGCACTGCCAGTAATCAGAGGTGACTGTGAGGAACATGTTGTTTTCTTGCACATGCTTTTCTGAAATGCTCTAGGAATGATAGCGTACTATAGGAAGAGGCAGAGGCAGTGCTGTCTGGGCAGTTCCTCATGGGCATTTTCTGTAAAGCTTTTTGCAGATAAATAATGCAGTAGACAATATTAAGAGTCATTTGCATTTGCCTCCTTGACTTTGAGTATATGTTACTCAAGGTCTTGCTTTTGTGTGAATACACAATTGGCATTCGTTTTACATTTCTATAATGTTGATTTTCTAATTATAGTCATTTCTCTCTAGAGATTATTTCTGTTTCTTTCCTGCTGTATGCATGTACTTCCCATTCATGGTAAAATAAGTTACCATAAAACATAAGTCCATATTTTAAGGGAAATTCATAAGTGGATTTATTAAAATAGTGTAAATTATCTTTATATTTTTCTAATAATATACTTAATTGTGATATTTTCACAAAAAATTAAAATGTGTTTCTTTATGAAGTATAGCACTGTGGTTAAGAACATGAAATTAGGAGCCAGACTCTGAATTTGAATCCCGGCTTTGTTATGTATTAGCTATGTGACGTATCAGCAAGTGATTTAATATCTATATGCCTCCGCTTCTTCATATTTAAAGTGGAGACTATCCCATCTACTTCATAGGATTCTTGTGAGAATCAAATATATGTGTATTGTACTTAGTACTTTATAAATTAAATAAAAACTACATATTTTAATATTTTATATATATAGTACCAAGTATAGTAACTGGTACATGATAAGCCCTTTTCAAAATGTGATTTATAATTTAGAGAATAATATTTCATTGCCTTTCAAAGATGTTCTTAATATTTATTAATTTGATTCCATCTGTTTTCTAGTGCCTAGAATTAGAGTATTAGTCTTTCAAATAAAAGCAAAATTTTGGGGTTGGAATAGGTGTTAAAAATACAGAGTAACAAAGTATCTCTTGTCATCATCTTTAAAAATAAGGTAAAGAAAACTTTTAAATTCTAAATATATTTTTGTATCAATTAGATTTATGTAGCATTTTCCTTTCATATAATAAACAGTTACATTAAAATATGCATGGACTCATTCTGTATAACTTAGATTTTCTTCCTTGATTACATTTTTGTCAAGACTTTGTGTGTAGAGCATATAAATGTGTGCTTCTATTTGTCATCATTTTATGTATTCCATTGCCAAAAAACATTAACAAGATTTTCCTTTTTTTTTTGAGACGGAGTCTTGCTCTGTCTCCAGGCTGGAGTGCAGTAGCGTGATCTCTGCTCACTGCAACCTCCGCCCCCTGGGTTCAAGTGATTCTCCTGCCTCAGCCTACCAAGTAGCTGGGACTATGGACACGCACCACCATGCCCAGCTAATTTTTATATTTTTGATAGAGATGGGATTTCACCATGTTGGCCAGGATGGTCTCGATCTCTTGACCTCATAATCTGACCACCTCAGCCTCCCAAAGTGTTGGCATTACAGGCGTGAGCCACCACACTCAGCCAAAAAGATTGTCTTAATGGTATAGCCTATTTACTTAGAAATTATTTAACAGTGAAGGACTGAATCTGAAATTCCTGTATTCTTCTCAGCTTTTAAAGTTTGTTTTGTTTTTGGTTCTTTAAAAAAAAAAAAAAAATACATATGGTGATTAAGGATAGGCATTCATTCATTCATTCAGTTAGTATTTGAGTGCTTCCAGGCACTATTCTAGGCACTAAGGACACATCAGTGAAACATTTATGTATTTATTTATTTATTTAGAGACAGGGTCTTGCTCTGTCTCCTAGCTCTCTACAACCTCAAACTCCTGGGCTCAAAGGATCCTCTTGCCTCAGCCTTCTGAGTAGCTACGACTACAGGCACATGCCACCAGGTCTGGCTGACTTTTATGTTTTTTTTTTTTTTTTGTAGAGATAGAGTCTTGCTATGTTTGCCCAGGCTGGTCTCAAACTCCTGGCCTCAAGTGATCCTCCTGCCTCCACCTCCCAAAGCATTGAGATTATTCATGTGAGCCACTGTACCCAACCCCAGTGAAACTTTTAGATCAGACTGTAAACTCATAATTGTATCAATTAGATTTTTCTCAATGATATAGGAACTTCATGGTCTTGATTGTTGATAGCATCCAAGTACACATTCCGTACACAGTTATCTGTGTCATGCAGTTAAAACGGTTTTTTATTGTCTTCTATAAAATATCTTAGTTATCATATGTAATGGTCAAACTGAAACATCATCTCTTACAAAGGTGAAATTACACACAATAGAATTATTTATAGAACTTCCATCTTATTATAAGCCACCTTTTTCATTAAATTTGGATAATAAGTGGTGCTTTGCTACTGGATTTAAACTAGTTTTATTTAGGCTATGGATCAACCTCTTTGTTCCAAAACACTGGAACAGGGAATTTTTTGCCTTTGCCCTTGCCCACAGAGAGTTTGTTTTCCTCTAAGTCTCATTAAGATGCTGTTCTCAAGCCAGTTTAATTTCACCTAGTGCCCGGTTTTTGGAGTGGGAATGAAGGTAGGCAAAAGTTAATTGTAGACCAACACAAAGAGGACAAGTGAAGCATGTGTTTGCAATAATGATGAATGCACGCTTTGAAGCAATCTAATGCCAGGGCCTGATCAAGCAATGCCCTGGAGCCAATGGGCGACCCATCAGATAACGCTGGTTGTGGGCCACCTTCTTTATTTCCTGAAGTTCTGTAACATGGAAATTCAGTCACAGGTTAATCTTTACTAAATTTTGTTCTCCAGAATTATTTAAAAACATAGGGAAATGATCAGGAATTGCTATTGTTATAATGTGGGGGATTAAATAGGTTCAAAATGAGTAGATTGTGTATTCTCAGTACATAGAACCTTGTGCAAAATGTCTAACTAAAGTAACAAGTTACTATACAGCTAATTCCTCCTCATTAGAGTATTAGATGCTCTTATTTAATTTTCTGACAAAAATATGAATGCTGCAATTTCACTGCCTGCTTAAGGCCTATATTCCAGGACTTTCTTCATTGAGTTTTAGAGAAAGAGAAATATATTCTTTCTGAAGTTGAGGGTCCTGATTTTCTCAGTGTTAACCATGGGCCCTATTATGCTGCTTCCAACTGAGCAAGGCTAGGAAGAAATTCACAGCTGGCTGGGCACCTGACATGCCCAAGGCAGGTACTCTGACCTGCTCATATAGCCCTGGTTCCTCCTGGGGAGAACAGCAGTTTCCATTCCCTGAAGTGCCTAATTTATTCCAGGCTATGAATCGAATGAGCTTGTTGATTTGGGACTAGTGGCATTCCCCTTGCACAACCTCAGGACATGATTATCCACGCCAGGGTCAGGCAGGAGCTTCCCATCTGACCCTGTACAGTCCTCACCCTGAGCACTTAACAAGAGTAATAAGAGGCTATTGGAATGTTACATTCTTTTGAATTTATTTATATTTTTAATAAGGTACTGGCATCCTCTTTTGCCTTTATCTAAGCCTGACTTTCTAGAAACTTTATTATAGAAAGTCTATTAACTCAATGAGTTGTTAGATGAAATATATTAATACATGAATCAGGAAAATCATAGTCCTAGAATATTTCCTTTTAGAACACATGTGTTTTTGAGTTCATGTATTCAGAGCACTGCATTAGGTTCTATCAGTGACACAGAAATGAAACAGGAAATAATGGTCCTGCTCCTGAGGCAAGACAAAAACGAGAGACATAGAGAAATTCAACAACAAGGAGAAGGACACATATTAATGAATAAAATGATGAGCACAGTGGTATAACCAAACATTTGTGTTTTATTTAAACACAAAGGACAAATAACAGAGAGATGGTGATTAGGAAAGACTTCTTGAAGGTAGCAAATTGTACTAAATCTTGGCATTTTTAAATAGGGCTCAAAGGAATGAAAGGCTCACTGTCATGAGTAGTTTTTGCCAGATAGGGAAAACTGGTATCTTCATACCTGGGGTGACTACTTTGTGGTTTCTCAGTAAATATTTTTTGAATTGAATCAATTTTTCCCTTAGAGGAAGAAAGACTAAGGTCTCTGACACTGTCAGAAGAATCATCCCAAGCACCTCAGGTTCTGATGTCCGTCAGGCACATGGATTTGTGACCAGAAGAGAAGGGACATATATTAAAATTAAGATATTTGAAACTTGACTGTATTTTGTGCTTTAATTATAGAAATGAGTAGGAAAATATAGGAGGAGACATTTATCACTTACTACTGGCCAATTAAAAAAAAAAAAAGAAGTTGAGGAAGTAAAATAGATGGACATTTCTGATGGAGTTTCTAAGGGAGAATTAGACAAAGAAGGAAATGGTCAAATTATAACTTAGACTTTTAAAAAATTAGAGTATTGACTTAATTTAGGTACTATGCCAGGTATTTTTCAAAGATTTTAAAATATCTGGAAAATACTCCATGTTGTTTTAGTCTTAGCAGGTATGGCAGCTATATAAAGCAAATAATTGCAGCAATTTGAAATGAGTGCCGTTTGCATATATGAATAAAATGTGGTGAACTAAGCCAGAAAGAAAAGGAAATATGTAAAGGGCAGGAGAGGCTTCCCAGAGGAGGTGGCATCTCATTTGAATCTTCATGGATGAGTTAGGAGTTTTTTGGGAGAAGGGAATATAGTGAGGGTATTCTAGGGAAAATCACATGTGTAAAGATAGAGAGATCTGAAGGATCACTGCATATACTTGGAAGTGGGAGAAGTTGGATGTGTCCAGAATGCAGCAGAAGCCTGGAGGTGATAGTGAGAGAGGGGTCTAGAGAGATAAGTAGGAACCAGAGCATGAAGGACTATGGATATTACGCCAAGAATTCAGAATATTATATATAGATGATGGGGAAGCATTGAATGACTTATACTAAAAAACAAAATTAAAAACACTTGCATACAGAGGGAGATCGTAAGAAGGACAACCTACTAGAGAAGATTGCAAAGGTCCAGAGAAACAAATAATGACATCCTAAATGTCAGTAGTGAAAACCAAAATGGAAAGGAAAGGATGAACTTAAGTGTGATCAAGGATGTGTTGCAAAAGGTCTTACCCATGTGGAGGCTGAGGGAAATGAGGGACTCTAGAATTTTCTCAAGTTTTTAGCTTGAGCACCTGGGTAGATGGGATACTGTAACAGAACTGTGGAAAGTTGCAGTACAAACAACTTTTGGATGGGAAAGAATGGACTCAGTTTTGAACATGTTGAATTTGAAGTTACTGTAGGTCCACCAGGCAGGGATGTCCCTTACACAGTTGGGTTTGAATCTGAAGATGGAAGTCAGGACTGGAGATGAGAATTTTGGAACCATCCAGGATATAGGTTGTAGTAAAAATCTTATATATGCATGGAGTTTTAAGAAGAAAACAGGCTCAAGTGTTATACTCAGGAAAGCACAAACAGTGACTTTGGACACTGGGAATACATGAAAAAAAATCCTGAGGTAGAACTATACCATGCCGTTAAGTTAGCCTACCTGCCAGGTGTTACGTGGTAATACCAAATAATGGAAACTTCAGTCTCCCTCCATCTCCTGCTTTTTCATTCCTTACGGTTTCTAGTATGCTGACGAAGAATCCTTGAAGGAGTTTTTTCCCAGCTATCTAATGTAGGGCTTCGCGAACTGTGCTTTCTAGAGCATCTCTGGCAATTCTGCAAGATGTTAATAAGCGTCCATGAATTCCTGTGTCAAAAACCAAAATATGAAACATTTCTTAATTGCAGGCCTTCTCACAACCTTTATAATATACACCAAGGATTTCTGAGAGAGGGTGTAGTTAGTAGCTCTTTCCTGAGCTTTTTTTCTTTTTTTCCCCGAACCACAGACCCCTTTTCCTCATGGACTACCTATTAATATCTTTTTTAAAATGCTCATCTTTTGATTGAAGAAATTAATATCATCTTCATAGTCATTTGGGCTTTTAATCTTTGAGGGTCTTTTGTATGTGAAAGGCATACTCATAGTTACCATGTTGTAATTAACATTTAAAAAAATTGTAAATTATAAAGCCAAGTTTTCATAAGCCTTTAAGCTCAATTTATAAATCTTATTCTATTCATAAATCTAGTAATTTGGGGTTATATTTAATACACTCATTTTCATTTGTTCCATAATTAGTGATCAATTAGCTTATACATTTGACAGACTAAATTCTATTAAACATTTCAGATCATTTTCAAACTTGATTAAATTGCATTCCTTTAGACTTTTCAAACTGTAACCCTCAATATGCTTAATTTTCCCAAGCACTCCAAATCTCTGGGAAGGCAGCCTTACAAACCTAATGCAAGTCTTCCTGAGCACTTAAACACCACTTTCACACTGAAAGACAAATGTATGCATTAGTCCATCAGTTTTCAAACACTGTATACAAACTTAGCCAATCAAACTGTCCTTAACTATTTAAAATTAAAATGTCAAGATTACTACTAGTTAATCTCTTTAAAATATTTTAAATAAAAACTACAAGCCTCAAATCAATTTCCCAATGTGTCACATTCTCTTAAACATTTCACACACTTGAAATAACAAATGAAATATCTGCAACCCTAACAAAATTATGAAAATTATTGTTTTCACCCCTTTTTTAAAAATATATTCTCTCCTCTTTTCTGATTGTAGGGTCACCTACCTGTAGGGCAGAGAATTACCCTCTCAGTCCTGCTAAAGCTGAGGAAACAGGGCTGCTGGCCAGACTGGGAATTAAATACCTGGGTGTTAATCCCAGGATGGATCTATCTGAGCTGCTTTTTTGAGTGATAAGAATTTTTTGTGCACATAAATTTTTTGAAAACTGTATTACTCATCTGTCATCCCATTATTCTATATCTTATTAGCCTATTTTATTATTATTATTTTATTTATTTTTTTGAGAGAGTCTCACTCTGTCGCCAGGCTGGAGTGCAGTGGTGTGATCTCAGCTCACTACAACCTCTGTCTCCTGGGTTTAAGCAATTCTCCTGCCTGTCTTCCGAGTAGCTGGGAGTACAGGTGCGTGCCACCACGCCCAGCTAATTTTTTTCTTTTGTGTATTTTTAGCAGAGACTAGTTTCACCATATTGGCCAGGACGATCTCGATCTCTTGACCTTGTGATCCGCCTTCCTCAGCCTCCCAAAGTGCTGGGATTACAGGCGTGAGCCACTACGCATGGCCCTGTTTTATTATTTTTAATTGCCCGATTCGAATTAATGACATTCACTAACCTGCCATGAATTGCAGTTAATCTCTTAACTACCTAACTTGATTCTCCACCTGCTTTATATTTTGTTGTTCTTTCTCCTAGACCACTATTCTTTAGTAGTTTTACTGATAGAAGGCAGAGAAATTCTTACTGTGCTCCTTATTATATGCTTTCTTAACTTCAGTGTTTTTCTTGTTTCTGTCTTCTTTTTTGTTTACTACATTCGTTCTATGGGAATTTTGTTCACTGTCACCTTTATTTCAAAATTTTTGTTAGATCTTTTCATCTTTCTTTAGGCCATGACTTATTCAGGCCATGACATTTCCAAGCCAATGGTTATTTAGCTTAAAAACAAACAAAAAGAGTCATGGAAGGTGGTCAGCCTGTTTTGTTATTTACTTTTGGTGTGATTTTGGACGAGCTCATTTTAATCTCTTTGAGCCTTGACTGCCTGAGCTTTTAAACTAGACGAATATCTTACCTGTCTGCAGATAGGGGCCCAATGAGAAGATATCTTGGGGCCTTCTCTTTCATCTCTGATAGCTCTAATTCTTACTGCTTTTCATCTTGCTCAGTTGCTCTTTAATGACATAGTGTGTATATGTGGGTCACTTTGTAGAACTACTCAGAGAAATAGCTTTTTCAACCTTTAATTAGTTGTAAATATTTAAAAACTGGGAGAATTTCCTCTTCTTTTTTTTTTTTTTCTTAAAGATGGAAAGATGTGAAAATACTGTGTCTGCATTTCTCCTTCCCCCCAGCAGCTTGAGCTGAGTGTTGATGACCACTTCTATCTAGTGTCCTGTCCTTTTCAATTTGCCTCAGTGCCTACCTCACCAATTTTGTAATGAATTAAGCCAATGAGGTTTACATAGAAACAGCGTAAAAAATAAGGTCAGTTCTAGAATTTAAGGACTAAGTTTATGTATATGATAGCATGAGCTTTTCAAAGAAAAAAATTTTAAAATACTTTAATTTTTTTTTTGTATCAGCTTCAACCTATATGCATACTCAATTCTCATATTTTAAAAAATAAATTAGGCTTGAAAAACCAGTGAATAAAGCCCATGCTTCTCCTGTTTCTGTTTTTTTTCTCCTAATGCGAACATTCTGATTTTCCTCTGGGTACTAGGAAGAGGTGAATACTTTTGTTTGCCTTACTTGAGTACTTACTGTTCTAGCAGGTTATTGCACTTGGACAATAGACACCTTCCTATATTTCCTACTAATTATTCCTCAGGTTTGTTTTAAATATGTCTTGAATTTGCCCAATTGTCAGGTAATTGATGCAGTCATTTAAAAAACTGCTTGGGGATTATGATCTTGTATACACTTAAAAGAGTGCACACCATATTGAAATCACTACATTTTTTCGACTACATTTCTGTATAGGATTAGAGACACTCTGTTAATATTCCAGATAAGAAATCTGCAACATGTTTGTCATTTACCTTGTTTCTCTGGACTTAGGACATGAAATTCTATCCAGCAGCTTGAGAGCAATATTAAAAAATGATGTAGCATCACAAGCCAATGATAAATATGTTCACCCTAAGAATTTAAATGTGGTGAATAGATGCAGTAGTGTGATTAGCATTCAGTGGCCTATCTCTAATTCTCTTTACAGGCATTGAAAAGCCAACCAAGCTTGAAACATTTTCAGTGTGCCGAGCATTTGTGTGCTCCACTCAGTATCAGGGTAAATTTTGCCCATTTGAATATCTTTCTGATGTACATAGTTTGAAAAACAAATGTCCACAAATAAGAATATAAAAATCACTTAGTATCCTACACCATCACAAACAAAGAATGTGGAGCTACTGAACGCACAACAACTTTATTTCTCATTATTGACTATAAAATTATTTTCTTGCCTAATTTGTTTCAATCAGACATTTATTGATGTGTACCTAATTGTCTTTCATTAACAATAACACTCAATATAAATGATGATTTATGCTTGATGTCATACTGAATTTATAATAATTTGGAAACGAGACAACTTATAGGGAATTGAATGGAATAAACTCAGTAAGATACAAAACAAATCAGAAGTACTTTAAGAGTAAGCAAACTGTTACTATGCACAATAAATAAACAATTGTAAAGCTCTGGGAATTGGATTATGTAAAATATGTACATGTTATGTTCGTACAATGGAGTATAAACTCTTTGGGAGGGGTACTTTCTTTTTTATTTATTACAGAATGATAATGAAGATTAGCTTCATGACCTTCATATACAGCACTGCTGTGTAATGCAAATAGTTGACTGCCACAAGTCTGTTTCTATAACTGAAAGAGACATACAAAGGATTATTCTGTTTAAATGACTCAAAATTAATAATTATACATTTCTTCTACATGTAAAAGTTCTAAAATATAGAAGAAACTGAAATGGATATTTCTTAATTAATTATGCCTTAATTCTGATGCACATTTTCTTTTGAAAAACCAATTTTTTAAAGAATGGTTATACACAGCTTCATTCCTGGCATGACTGTTTCAGGTGTCGTGTTCAGGGATTATGTCAAAGCAGACGGATATATGGTGTAGAATGATTCTGGGGACAGACTTTCCAGATTAACAAGAAAAGAGAATTTTAAAATAGGTATACCTAAGATTGGACATTTTTAATGTGAGGAGTGTTTAGTTCAATGGGGATGTTTCTCAGAGAGATTTATTACTTTTTAATGGTGCCTCTGTTATTTTATGAGAGTCCCTCAGTAGCTGTCCTCCATCGGAGAACATCTCAGAATTACTTTTTTTCTGTCCACTTGCCCATATTTTTCATTTACTTTACTGGATTTGCTCACATTTATTACCCCCATTCATATTTCCTTCCATTCTTGATACAATGGAAGAAAAATTTATTTATATGTATATATATGTGTATAGCATAT
The DNA here is from genome assembly GCF_024542745.1 of Macaca thibetana thibetana. Taxonomy (NCBI): domain Eukaryota; kingdom Metazoa; phylum Chordata; class Mammalia; order Primates; family Cercopithecidae; genus Macaca; species Macaca thibetana. Next base: position 73,406,941 of record NC_065583.1, read on the forward strand.
ATACACATGTGCATGTGTTGGAAAAATTGTTTTCTTAAATATATACACACAATGCAAGCTTAGCATAGCATCTGTCTCTCTTGTATATTAGATTTAAAGGCTCAGTAGTTAAAATGTGTTTTAAAATTGCAGATTGCATCCCATCTTTTAATTTAGAAAATAAAGAGACTGAGATCTAGTCAGGTTAGCCACATGCCCATGTGGTCTTCAGAGGCAGAACTCAAATGAGAACACATGTCTCTGATGAGCTGCCCATACCTTCCCTGCAATACTGCCAAGTCTGGATGAAAGTGGTCTGGGTGTAAGTAAGAAGTATGAGAAAGACTGGGTGAATTATTAGCAAACTCTAGATTTTAGTCAACTTGATCACTATATGCTAGGCAATTTTAGGAATATGACTTTCTGTCTGTAAATGGAGGTAGAATAGATGAAGAATATTAGAAAGGTTAATTAAGAATATAAATGGTGAATTAAGAAAAAGTTTGGGACCAGTGAGATGTGACGTAATATCTACTCCCACTTTACTCCTGTTTTAGAGTTAAAATATCAGAAGATATCAGAGGAAGTAAAGTTTTATGAAAATACAATATTTGTTAAGTTTAGAATATTTTGACCCTGAAGCATATTAGCATACCATTTCATCTGTAGAAGTTTGATTTGGATCTTTTTACAACTTTCATTTCACTCTTGATCATGTTCATGCATTCTTTCTCCTTCTTGAGCAGTAATGTATTTTAATACCTGATTCAATGCCTTGTTCACTAATTCTATCACCTATGTCATTTATATGTCTATTTATATTGATTGTTTTTTCTCCTCATTATGGGATATGTTTTCCTGTTTCTTTTCATGCCTGGTAATTTTGACCAGGTGACCAACATTGTGAATATGATGTTGTTTGGTATTGATTTTTTTAAAAATTCTTTAAATATATGTGGGTCTTGTTCTGGGAAGAATTAAAGTTACTTGGGCATAGTTTGTTCGGTAAATCCTGAACAGTGTTTAGTCCAGGGCTAATTCAGCCACAATAGTGAGGCATTGCCCTTCTGAGCCCTTGACTCAATGCCCTGTGAATTAGCAGGTCATTTCTATCCAAGCTCATGAAAGTATCAAGTACTCCCAGGCCTTTATAAACTCCAGATATTTCCCACTTATTCCTTAATGATGGTTCTTTCTCTGGCCTCAGTAGTTTTCTTTTTTATATGACCAGACCAGTATTCAACCAAAGACTTAATTGGACTGTGCCTATCTCCAGAGCTTGCTCACTTGCCCTTTCTGGGCATCTCCCTCCTTTCTGGCACTCTTCCGAGCAGATTCTGGCCACCTTGGTGTCCTAGAGTCCTAAACTCTGTCTCCAAGCAAGACTGTTGGGCTCTGTTTGGAATCTCCTTCCCCTTGCCACATCTGGAAACTCTCTCCAGGCACTGAACGTTTTACTTATATATATGGCTGTCCTCATTTGTCTCCCTTCTCTCAGATATTATTGTGCAGCATTATCCCTTGTTTGATGTGTGTCAGCAGATTTATGACAGAGTGCTAACATGATCTATATACTGGGTTCTCTGAACACTGCTTGAACTTCTGTAAGCTCAAGGGTAGTGACTAAGTAATCAATCCATTTGCAAACATTCATTGAGAGCTAATTATGTAATAGGATTTTATTAATTATTGGAAATACAGAGATGAATAAAGTGTGGTCCCATAGCCTAGTTGAAAAAACTAGCATGTACAGACAGTTTTTTACACTGACTGAAGTTAAAAGATTATTGTAATTGGAGATTATCCTGAGAGATCAGAAGGTCTTAGAAACTTTATGTTTGCAGGATGTAACATAAAACTAGATCTTGTATACAGCATTCAATAAATACTTAAGAATGAAGGATAGTGTAGCTAATTTATAGGCGTATTCTACTAAGAAATGCTTACAGCTTTTTTTCTTAGTTCCCAAGAAAAGATAGCTTAAATAAATAAGAATATGATGATGTGTGTTTTAGAGAAAAATAATCTGACTTATTTTAATTTGAACTATCATGAATATTATTTATTGATAATTGCAAAAAACTTTAAATGTAACATTGATATCTAAGTTATATAGTCTTGTTTTGTTTCTAATTATCATATCAAACAATTGAAAAATACCAATCCAATCAAACCTTCATTTGTAACTGCTGCTCCCTCTTTGTTCTTTTTCTTTTCTTTTCTTTCCTTTCTTTTTTTTTTCTTCTTTTTACTTATTTCTGTTCATGTTTTGAAAAGCAGGGTCTGCAGATAGTTATTTATATGTATGAATTCACTGGTTCATTCTAGTGCGAAATAGGTCATTCTGGAACACTGAGAAATGTGATTGCTGAATTTCAAGCAGTTTTTGCTGCTCAGCTGGATCTGTAGAAAAAAGAAAGGGGTCAGGCCGGCACTTGTTGAAGATTTCTTGTTGCCATTGTCCTAGTAAAAGAGACTTGATGCTGGTGAATGTGAACTATTCAATGTATTAGGGAGGAGTAGAGGGAAGCTTAGTACCTAGTTTAATAATTATTATGATATTTTAGTTTAACTACTCTTTAGATGATTAATACAAAAAAGTCAAATGTCATCCTAATAAAGATGTGCAGGGCTTTTTCTCCTTAAAAAAATTAGGTATAGCAAATAATGGCACTGTGAAAATTTTGAGGCACAAATTTGCCCTTTTTTTTTTTTTTTTTGCCTGCTAATATACTGAAAAAGACAGAAAGCTGCAGTAGGATTGGCAAGTTATGATTCTCATAAAAAATAACATTTTTAAACAAGAAAATAAAGAATATTTTGAAAAAATTGTACATTACTCAGCATTGAAAAATGGAAATCATTTAATCTTGTGCCTTCTTTTCCTCTGTGTGGAAAATAGGGTTCTAAATAGGAAACTACTTTCTTTTTTTTTTTTTTTTTGAGACAGAGTCTTGCTCTGTCACCCAGGCTGAAGTGCAGTAGTGAGATCTTGGCTCACTGCAGGCTCCGCCTCCCAGGTTCACACCATTCTCCTGCCTCAGCCTCCCAAGTAGCTGGGACTACAGGCGCCTGCTACCACGCCTGGCTAATTTTTTGTATATTTAGTAGAGACGGGGTTTCATCGTGTTAGCCAGGATGGTCTTGATCTCCTGACCTTGTGATCCACCCACCTCGGCCTCCCAAAGTGCTGGGATTACAGGTGTGAGCCACCGTGCCTGGCAGGAAACCACTTTCAAATGGTAAACTGTTTACAAACTTGATAAAAACAGCCCATTAATTAAAATTTAATTCCCACATTCAGGTGGCAGTTTTGTTTATGAATACATGCATTAATTCATAGGTTTTTCTTTTTTGTATGACATACCTGTAATATCCCGCAATTACTTCCATTAATATCTAGTTAAGAAATTTCAGAAATTACAAATTTAGAAATATGTACTTTAGTCTATTTCAGCTGTTAATATAAATAAATAGGCTGTATTACTGAAGAATTTATTTCAAATTAAACTTGAAGAGAGGATTTTGTAAGAGATTAATTCAAAATTATGCTCAGGTTCTGCCTGGGTGTTCTTGAATCCAGTAAACCACTGGATTTTAAAGTAAGTGAGTGAGAATAAGTACTGACAGAACAGTGAGAGTTTTGCTTGGCTGGCCAAGGAGCAGGTGTGAGCTACCAGCCCACACTTCCCACTTAGGAGCTGTGTGGTACCAATAGGCTATGATCTTAATCACTTATTTACCTGTAACCTAGAAGAGAATGAAGGTATCTGACTCAGTCATATGGCAGACTTTTAAATGGAAATATTCATTATAAAGGAAAGGAATTCTTTCTCTGATTTTAATAGAATGGGAGTGTTCTCTCTCTCAACCCCATGACCCCGCCTTCTGTGAACTGAATGAATTTGATGTTTGAAATGTGATTCAGATAAAATGTAGTATTGTGATTAAAGACGTCTCAGAACATCTTAATCATGTATTGCTCTTGTATTGATATACATTGCTTACATTGAGCTAATGCCATAATGTAATTAAAGTTTCCCATAGGACTGTATGGGAATCGGCAGTGGGGCACTAACCGGTATTCCATTCTGTGGGAGAAATAAATTTCTCTTCTTATCCCTTACTAGGTTCATGGCTAAGACCCCTATAACAAGACAGATTATCAAGAAAAAAACCATACAAATGTATTTAAATACAAGTTTTATGTGACATAGGGGTCTTCATAAGGAAATTAAAACCTAAAGAAACAGGTAAACCTGTATGTTTTTTATGCTAGGTTTGATGAAAAAGTCAATCAATACAGAGAAGTGTGATTGGACAAAAGGGTTATGATCTAATGGTAATAAACTGGGAAGAACTTAGTAAGTCTTGTTTGTTGAGATTCTTCTTTGTGTCCCTGTATCATCAGACATGAGGATGTTCCTTTCTTGTGGATATAGAATGGGCACCTCTCACATGAAGGTCTTACGACCGGCTTCAGGGGAAGGTCAGAAAGAGGATGTGGGGAAGGTGAGCGTGACCTTTCTCCTTCTGCTATTTTCTCAAATGCCAAGGTACCATATTTTGGGGAAGTGTGTCCTGACCCTCATCAGTTCTCTCCATTACTCTTTGTCCTTCCTTTTGTAAACCTCAGGTATTTCCCTTACTGTTCTCCCTTTTTACTTTTCCAATAGGTCTTTGAAAGTGTGAGTCTTGGCCGGGCGCGGTGGCTCATGCCTGTAATCCCAGCACTTTGGGAGGCCAAGGCGGGTGGATCATGAGGTCAGGAGATCGAGACCATCCTGGCTAACATGGTGAAACCCCGTCTCTACTAAAAGTACGAAAAATTAGCTGGGCTTGATGGGCGCCTGTAGTCCCAGCTACTCGGGAGGCTGAGGCAGGAGAATGGTGTGAACCTGGGAGGCGGAGCCTGCATTGAGCCCAGATCATACCACTGCACTCCAGCCTAGGCGACAGAGGAAGACTCCATCTCAAAAAAAAAAAATAAACAAAAAAAACAAAGTGTGAGTCTTGGCCGGGCACGGTGGCTCACGCCTGTAATTCCAGCACTTTGGGAGGCCGAGGTGGGAGGATCACCTGAGGTCAGGAGTTCGAGACCAGCCTGACCAACGTGGAGAACCCCGTCTCTACTAAAAAATACAAGATTAGCCGGGTGTGATGGCGCATGCCATAAGCCCACCTACTTGGGAGGCTGAGGCAGGAGAATCGCTTGAACCCGGGAGGCGGAGGTTGTGGTGAGCTGAGATCGCGCCATTGCACTCCAGCCTGAGCAACAAGAGCAAAACTCTGTCTCAAAAAAAAGAAAGTGTGAGTCTTTTGGCCCACTGGGCAACCAGATATAATGGGGGTGCTTTTCCTAACTTGCCTTGTTTTAAGTAAGGACACAGATCCAGGTTTTCTAAGCAGTGTCCTACTTAGTGCTGAAAAAATGGAGAGGATAGCAAAGTATTTTTTTTTTACAGTAGAAAACTAAAAGAAAAATTAAGAAATCTTTAGTAATTGTTACCCATGTCTTTATTTAAATATATAGATCTATCCTAACATGATTAATCTTAGACGTAACAACTTCATTCATTCATGAATCTATGAAACCTTTAAATGTACTAGATATGCAGCCCTAAGTGCCCCAGATTGACTCCTGTATCTAAAGAGTTCATGATACTTTATAGTTTTCTAAACACTTTCATTAAGTTTCATCTGATTGTTTATCTACTTATTTAACAAATCCTGTTGATCTCCCTATTGTTAGCACTGGAGTTACAGCAGTGAATAAAATAAAACTCCACTGCCTTTGTGGAGTTATATTCCAGCAGGAAGAATGGACAATGGACAAGTAGAAATATTCTTTACATCACATAGCAGTAAGAAAGTATAAGAGATTAAATGGATGTAGAAGGTGGGGTGTGTGTTTGCAGTTTGAAATACAGCTCGTGGAGGAGCTAGCACTGAAGCAGAAACTTGAGTAAAATCAAGGAGTAAGCCACATGGATAAATGAGTAAACAGTAGGTACAAAGTCCTTGAAGCAGAAACACAGTGGTGTGTTTGAGAAACAAAGCGGAGGGCAGTATAGTCAGACCAAATCAGAGAAAGAAGGAAAGGTAGCAAATAAGGTTGGGGTGCTAGCCAACAGGCAGATTATGTTGGGCCTAATAGGTCATGCAAAGGGGTCTGGATTTTATTCTAGGTGCAATGGAAAGCCATTGGAAGATTTTGAACAGATTGACAATGAGATTTCTCTTTTTTTTTTTTTTTTTTTTTGAGACAGTCTTGCTCTGTTGCTCAGGCTGGAGTGCAGTGGCGCGATCTCGGCTCACTGCAAGCTCCGCCTCCCGGGTTCACACCATTCTCCTGCCTCAGCCTCCTGAGTAGCTGGGACTACAGGTGCCCGCCACCATGCCCAGCTAAGTTTTTACTTTTTAGTGGAGACGGGATTTCACTGTGTTAGCCAGGATGGTCTCGATCTCCTGACCTTGTGATCCGCCCACCTCAGCCTCCCAAAGTGCGGGGATTACAGGCTTGAGCCACCATGCCCGGCCGAGATTTCTCTTAAAGGAATCTAACAAAATGAAATTGTCAAGCCTCAAAGGAAGGTGAATTATAAATTAATGACTGATCATGTAGACACTTTGCTTAACAGTTAAAAAGCATTTGTGTCTTTATTTCATCTAATTAACAGAAAACACCAAAATAATATACTTTTCATAGTTGTATTTAAAATTCAGAGGTTTTCACTTTGAGAGGCCAAGGTGGGCAGAACACCTGAGGTCGGGAGTTCAAGACCAGCCTGAACAACATGGAGAAACTCCATCTCTACTAAAAATACAACAGTTAGCCAGGCATGGTGGTGCATGCCTGTAATCCCAGCTCCTCGGGAGGCTGAGGCAGGAGAATTGCTTGAACCCAGGAGCTGGAGGTTGCGGTGAGCTGAGATCGCACCACTGCACTCCAGCCTGGGTGACAGAGTGAGACTGTGTCTCAAAAAAATAAATAAATAAATAAAATTCAGAGATTGTTAAGGAGGAAATTTTACATAACTGATTTTGATAATATTTTCCATTTTTCCAATTTTCTGAGCATTTCCTGTACTTTTTTTCACCTCTTTAAAAAGTAACTTTATTAAGATGTAACTTACATACCACAAAATTCACCTATTTAAGGTATACTATTCAGTGGTTTTAGTATATTCACAGTGGTTTAGTGTATTCATATTTAGTATATTCACAGTTTTGTATATTCACTATTGCTACTATCTAATTTCAGTAAATTTTCATCAGTCCCAAAAGAAATTCTGTAACCCATAGCATCAGTCCTGATTTATTCCTTTTCCTCAGCCCTTGGCAACTACCAATCTACGTTTTGTCTCTATGGATTTGCCTATTCTGGACATTTCATATAAATAGAATACTGTAATATTATATGTACCCTTTTATGTCTGGCTTTTTTCACGTAATACAATGTTTTCAATGTTCTTCATGTTGTAATGTATTCACTTTCAAAGTTTATTTCTTTTTATTTCCAAAAAATACTCCATTGTACTGATATACCACATGTCTATTCATTAGTTGATAGACATTTAGGTTGTTTCTCCTTTTTTGCTATTGTGAATATTTGTATATACATTTTGGTGTGGACATATGTTTCCATTTCTCTTGGATATATACCTAGGAGTAGAATGGCTGGGACATATGGTCACTTTACATTTAATATTTTGAGGAACTCCCAGACTCCCTTCCAAAGTGGTTGCACCATTTTATCATCCTGCTAGCAGAGTTTAAGAGTTCTAATTTCTACACATTCTTGCAAACAGTTGTTATTGTCTGTTTTTTCAATTTTATTTTCATTAATTTTCACATTTAGAGGAACTGGAAGCCTATCCTGCTTGCTTGTTCTGCATGCTCAGTTTTTCCCTGCTATAGACTACGGTGGAGATGGTACCTGTGGTATAGTAGAAAGAGCCCTAAACTTAGAAGAATTGGTATGAGTCCCGGTTTAGCACTTGCGGCTTGAATGACCTTGAATAAATCTTCGCTTCACTTCTGTGAGCTTCAGTTTACCCCTATTTAAAATAGGATTAACCCTTGCTTTCCGGCAATGATCCAGTAAAGCAACATGTAAAATATATTCCTTTTCAGTCTCCCTCCATTTTACTCTCTCTTTGATGCATATTTCTTAAGTAAATAAATAAGGAGAGATATTAAATAATTTTGCCTTAATGGCCTTTCCCTAATAAGATATAAACCCTAAACAAGTTTTAAATTTCTGTCTTTGTAATGGGTAGTTAATGTTAGTGTTAGTTGTATCAGCAGAAAAGTTGAAAGGAAAGTTTGTCTCCTGGTCTGTTCCATTTGGGAAGAATTTTATAATTTGTCTAGGATAATAAATAAAGTAGAAAATCTACATACATGGATAATTAAGAGATGAATGTGGCTCTTTTTCTTTTCTAGTATTTAAATTGTTTTTCTACATTTTTCTTATTTATTCTTATAACTTGAGTATGTATCCAAAGAAAGCTGTGTTTTCTCCTTTACCTTCTTGTCAGGTGAAGGCAACTTTGAGAACATATGCAAGGTCTAATGGCTTAAAAACAGCATGTGGCCAAAGCTTTCACTGGTTTACAACAGCCAGACTTTACTACAGTTTTGCCTGAATCACCTTCTGAAGCCAAATTGACACAATTACAATTTTTCACAAGTGCCATCAACCTTCTTTCCATTGTGTTTTGTCCTCTCTGTGCCACCGGCCTGGCCCATTATTCTTGTCCAGCCCACAAGGTCCACTTCAGTTGCGCCTTCTCCAAGAAGCCTTCTCTTCTCTTTCATCATTCATTAGAATCCTTTTTATTTACTGCTAGCTGTTTTTTGATACAAAAAGCAATTCATACATTAAAAAAGTCAGGGCCAGGCACGGTGGCTCACGCCTATAATCCCAGTACTTTGGGAGACCAAGGCGGGTGGATCACAAGGTCAGGAGATCAAGACCATCCTGGCTCACATGGTGAAACCCCATCTCTACTAAAAATGTAAAAAATTAGCTAGGCATGGTGGTGGGCACTTGTAGTCCCAGCTACTTGGGAGGCTGAGGCAGGAGAATGGCGTGAACCCAGGAGGTGGAGCTTGCAGTGAGCCAAGATCCCACCACTGCACTCCAGCCTGGGTGACAGAGCGAGACTCCGCCTCAAAAAAAAAAAAATCAGAATTGTGTACTCCCCAAAGTACTCTATGTGTAACCTTCCAGTCGTTTTAAATATATATCCAAGTACATTTTTGACACAAATGAGAATATCCCATATATGTTGTTGTGCACTTGCTTTGTCACAAAATTATGTGTCATCTGTTGCACTCACTGAATGATTCACTTACTTTTTATTTCTGTTTTTATTTAATGTTTTTATGTGAATTAGTCTTGCTCCTTCAATTAAAATAAGACACATCTTGGAGGACAGAGACTATATCTTAACTCTTAAACTTTTGCTCTTCTCCATCAGGAATGCGCAGAGCTCTGCTCTGTAGGAGGTACTCGGTAAGTGTTGTTGGTTAATTTGGACATTTTGAGCCTATATTTAGTGTGATCTTCTGTAAATTCAAGAGAAGTCTATAAATTCAAGAGAAGTCTTAGAGGACTGACTTATTTTCACTATAGGTAATCTTTCTAATGAAAATACATTTAGAAGTACAATTGCATGTAAAATTAATATTTGTTTGTAGGGCTGGGCACAGTGGCTCATGCCTATCAATCCCAGCACTTTGGGAGGCAAAGGCAGGCAGATCACCTGAGGTCAGGAGTTTGAGACCAGCCTGGCCAACGTGGTGAAACTCTATTTCTACTAAAAATACAAAAAATTAGCCAGGCGTGGTGGCGCATGCCTGTAATCTCTGCTACTCGGGAGGCTGAGGCAGGAGAATTGCTTGAACCCAGGAGGTGGAGGCTGCAATGAGCCGAGATCGCACCATTGCACTCTATTGCACTCTAGCTTGGGCAATAGGAGCAAAGCTCCATCTCAAAAAAAAAAAAAAAAAAAAAAAAAAGAAAAGAAAATTGGTTTGCAGAAAGAATACAATTGATGTCAGAAATTTGAGAAGACCCAGCATAAGGCATACTGTCTGGCACAATTTGCTTTGTAAAATGAGGGAAAAGGATAGCAGGTAGAGGGGAATAAAAAGGGTAAATCAACAAAAAGTGTAACAGTGACTTAGTTGGGGACTGAGAGAAAGGGTAAATGAAGGGAAACTTTTTGAGAAGTCAAATACACGTAGTCAATACAAAAACTACGGAAGAGACCTTTTATCCTTTTAACTATAATAAAAGCCCTACTGGCTTCCCAAAATACCTGTTCCATCAAGGAAAAAGATGAGCTTTGTGTGTAAATGAAAGAGAACATCTCTTCTTTGTCCTGAAACAGTTGAAAAATAAAAAGTTTTACTACAAGAGTATGAGATTGCTTGATAAATACATGACATAAAAGCTCAAAATTAATCTTCTGACATTTATTTGTTTACTTTTGATTCTCACAAAGACTGTTATATTTTATTTTTTCCTAAATTAGATTAATAGTATTTTATACTATAGGTTCACATTGACGATAGCAGTGATAGGATCCACTGACCAAAAGATCATTTTTAACAGTAGCAAATAAATGTGTTGTTTTTGAAACAGACAATGGCCTGACTTTGTGAATTTTCTAATGAATGCTATTTGAATTTTAAAGTTCTTTATGCCACTGGAAAGCAGAATGGCTGCAGCTTAAAACCATAAGCTGCAGGAAGTTTCCTGAACTTTTAGAAATTGAATTACTGAATACAGGTTACCTTTTGCATAATTGTATAAAGCTGATGAAATGGGTCTCTTTTGCTGTGATTGCTTTCCAAATTCTACCCAAGTGAATTCATAGCTGATGGTTTTAAGCAGAGCAAAGACAGATTAACTGGCTCACATAAAATAAAACCTTTAGTGACAGAAAAATGAAATAGTCCTACAGCTTCACAAGATGTTATACATATTTTTTAAGTACCCAGTAATTCTTATGGCAAATATCATCCCCCACTCTGATTAGCTTCACTGTGGTGTTTATAACCGATTTTACCTTGTGCTATTAATTGATGTTATGTCTTTTAGTTTCTCCACTATGCTTTACAGTGTTTAGAATAATAAATGTTACTGGCAGAAAAAAATGCCATGAGAAAATTGCTTTGTCTTAAGATTTCTCTATCTTATAAAGTTTATTATTTATATATTTATTCTTCCAGGAATGTTTTAGATGGTTAAACATTAATGACACACAGGGAGGCATTATTCCTGAGTGTGTGTTTGCAGAAGTATCTTTTCATGAAGTTTTTTGTCTTGCTTTTTTTTTTTTTTTTTTTTTTGTACTGTATATCTACACACACCATTGTGCAATGGTGAACTTAAATGAAAGCAAAACAAAAGAAAAGCCAAAAGTAACACAGTTGCTGTAGTCTGGAGCCCTTCTGACCAACAGAGTAGCCTAAGCTAAGATGGAGATACCCCACCCCACCACTACACACACTTTAAATGCAATAATGTAGGCATTGTTTTCATTTTATAGAGAAGGAATCAGTATCTCACAAAGGTTTCAGCAATTTGCCAAGATCTCAGTTAGGGGTGAAATCAGAATTAAAATTCAGGTCTGTCTGATTGGAACCATGAGTTTGGCTGCCTTCCAAACTCATGGTTTGGCTACCTCAGTTCTAAAAATTTGATAGACATAAAGTCATTTTTAGTAAAAGAAAATTAAAATTTGTACTAACGTATATTCTTAATTTGAGACTGAACACTGATACGGAACTGAAGATTTTAGCATTTAAAAGTAGTGCTAAGTCACTTCTGAGTTTTTGTTTTGGGACCAGGCTCTCCTATGCCCTCTGTATCTCTCCAGATTCTGACTCCATGAATCTCCCTCTTTGGAGACAGAAACACTAATTACCATCTCTCTCTCAAGGCTGTATTTTATCCTTCCTTGGGGCAGAGTACAAGCTGCCGAGACGAATTCAACTCATCTCACTTGTGCCCCAGCCACTTAGATTCCCTGCCTTACCAATTGCCCTAGTCCTGGAGTGCAGCTGCCCTGGGAACCTGGGAACCCATTCACACGGGTCTCTGTCAAATGTGCCACTTTCTCAAGGAGTTTTTCACTTCTGTGATGTCTATTTTGAACTTTTTGCAAAGTATATCCTTAGCATTTCTCCCAAACTGAAGTGGCATGCACTGTACAGTCAATTCTGTATTTTTAGTAGCTTTGAAACATTTTTGTTAGTTAAAATAAAAGCTACAGATTAGTGTAGGTGGTAATTAAAAGTTGGTACTTTTTGTCCAATACTTTTCCCTGCCCATGCGCTATTGAGAAGCGTGGGAGAAGATTGCTTGGGAAATTACTATCACAAAGTGTATTTTAAAATGGCTAATTATAAACATTTTCTCCTCTTTTTGTATCACTTAGTGTTGAAATAAGGCAGAGAGGTAACTCAATTTAGTTCAAAAGCCATTTTCTAAATGAGAGGAATTAACTGAGAACTGTTACATTAATAGACATTGCCAGTGGCTGTATTCTGCATACAAAACACTTGTTCATGTTTTCCTTGACCTCCTTTGATTGGGCCCAGCACTAAGTTTATACTGAATGGCCTCAGTCTGGTCTTTGGCAAGCATCAGGGAGCAATGAATAGTGGAACATCGAAAGGCTTAAATGTCCTGGCACAGGCCCTGTGTCAGTATGATGAGCTAACCATGGCATTGCTCAATGAGAAGGCCCTGTGTTCCTTTGGAAATAAAATCTTGGCTTGTGGACAGAGGTCTATGTACACACATTGAATTTCTCTGTCTTCCTGCTATGCTATTCCATTCATAATTAAACTTTGAAAGCAAAGCTCTGAAGAGGTTCTTCAATGCCTCTCCTCTGAGTATGCCCAGAAACAAGTGGCTGATGTAAAAATGGCATAGCTCTACTCTTTTATTTGGGAGCTCTCTGAAATTTAAGTCCAAAGACTTGAAGAACAAACTCTTTAAGCTGGACAGCATTGTAGACATTCACTGTTTCACCCCTCAAAAGATTTTCTCTCTGAAAGCTGTGGTAATCACAGATTTTTTGCTGCAGAATTTCTGATGTTCTGATCTTTTTTGTTTACAGCTCCATCTGTATTTGTAGTGAAATGTCTAAATTTGTCTCAGCACATCTCAATTCCAAGAATGAATTGATCTGCTTATGAGCAGTTCCCCCTTGAAAGCAAAGAAAAAGAAGAAAACTAAGCTCTAGAGATTATTAAAGATACAACATTGTAACCTGCCTTTTCTTTTCTAATTTTTACTCTTAAAAACAGAACAAAAATTTTATAGTCCAAGTCTGCCAGACAGTACCTGAAGAAGCCAGGAATATTTGAGTAATAGAAACGTGTGCTGTTGATATTGTACATCATCAAGAAGAGTCTCCTAGGAGTTCTTCTAAAGCATATTTTAATTCTCTGTTATAAAAACAGCCTCCTGGTAGGGTATAAATAGCTAAATAAAGTGATAAAGAACCTACATTATGCAAGTATTCAAAATCTGAAGATCTTTTAGAAATACATGTTGAAATACTTGCATAATAACAACATAATTTCTGGGATTTGCTTAAAAACAGTTTGATGTAAGGATAAATAGGTCAGCATGTAAAGGAAATAAGATTAGCCATGAATTCATTGTTGACCGGGGTGACGCATACATGCACATTCTTATACTATTCCCTCTACTTTTTAGATGTTGGAAATTTTTTATAATTAAAAGTTAAAAACTTTTTTCTGATGGTTCAGAATGATGGTTTCATAGGATGAAATGTTTTCTTGCTAAAGAAAAAGAGTCCAAAGATCTAAGCCACTTTAGAATCTTTAAAAATTTGTATGCTATGCAAATAATACAATTGTGAATAATCTATTTTTACTTCATGATTGCATTTAGAATGCTAGCTGTGAATAAGGATATAAAAATCATACTGTAAATAGTTTGATACCTGAAATGCTTAGGTCATTGACATAATTGGGATAGTTTAATTTCTAATATAGGTTATTCACAGGTAAACAATGCCAAAAACATTGCTATGTTGGAATACATACCAGTAAACCCACACCAGACAACCTAATTTCTGTGAAATGATCAAGAAAATGGTTGGATTCTTATGGTTATGATTTATCATATCATTGTGGTGTTGGAAACATTTTGATTAATAAGGTGTCAGTTAAGAGAATGAAAGATGAAGAAGGAGTTAAGAATATGCCATCCTCAAACATGCCATTTTGGCATATTAACTGTTTTGAGGTAAAGACACTTGATAAACAGCAGGGGCAAGAAGATCACTCTGACCTTCCTTCTATTTTGTAAAAGCAGCAGATGAAATTTCTATTTGAAATATGTTCTCCCTCCCTATACCAGAAGAAAAGTATCATTCACTTCTAGGATGGTAAGTTGAGGCCAAGGAAAATCTGTACAGACACGAACCTTCATCTTCCTTGTCCCTTCTCTACCCAAAACACTCTAGCCCAAGCCTCTTTGCCTTGTCACATTTTCACAGTTTACTGCTTTTTGTCTAATTTTTTGTAATCTTTTGTCTATAAATCAATATCTAAGCGTTCAACTCTAACTGCATCTTTGGGTCTCCATTTTCCTATGAAGTCTCCTGTGGAGTGTAAAACTTACATTAAATAAATTTGTTTGCTCTTCTCTTGTTGATCTGTCTTTGGTTAGCTTAATTCTCAGGCCTAGCCTAAGAAAACTAAGAGGATAGAGGCAAAATAGTGCCCCTCTACAATGTTCTGTGAACCCAAAGTAACAGATAAATATGTTCATAGCTATTTATATCACATTATAAGCTGTTTTCTACTTTATTTTTCTTTGGCTCAGTTCAACCATTAATCAACTATATTAAAGTTCAGGTTTTTAAAAAATGTAGTTATAGTATTGCTTAGTTGGGAGATGGGCATATCTTGGTGAATTCCCACTGGGAAAGCTTTACTCTAATGAGGCCATTAATGTTAGTATTCCAGGCAATGGGAATATCAAGTAGTTGCTGATAACTATTGAGTAAACAGGATGAGTCTTTAATGACTCTGCTCTTATCTATTGCTACTCTTAGTATTCTCTTGAATATAGAAATTCAGACCCTAAATAACTGATCTTATATTCTCTGAAGAATGCTACATCCTAGCTAAGAAGTTATTAGTGATGATAAACATGATATAAACATGTAAACATGATATATTCATGTTTACAATCATTTACTTCTGCCATATGAAAACGTTTAAAGTATATATATATTTTTTCAGCTTGGAAAGTTTGATGGCATTTCATTTGAGAAGTATTTTTTAAAATATTGGTTTTTGTGGCAAGTTGACCCAAAAAAGTTGAAAGGAGGTGAAATCAAAGCTTTTATTTTTATTTATTTATTTTCAGACGGGGTCTCACTCTGTGTCTCAGGCTGGAGTACAGTGGCATGATCATGGCTCACTGTGGCCTTGACCTCCTGAGTTCAAGCTACCCTTTTTTAAGAAATCAAAACCTTTATTAAGAAAAAAACTACCCTATGGTTCATAGACTGTTGCAGATAGACATGAAAATCATCTTTGCAGTATGTGATGACCCAGATTAGATTTCTGTTTATTTCAGAATATGATCATCAGATATTTATTGAAGTTTTACTGAAGTCACTATGTTTCCATCCATGTGACCATACACTTGTCCATTTGTTCATTCATTGTTCATTTGAGAAGTGTGTACTATGAGCTTCTTCTAGGAGATCTAGTGGTGAAAAATAGACAAGTTTTCTGCTGTCATGGAGCTTACATTATAGGGGTTGTGGATAGATAAATAAGAAACCTGTTAGTATAAAATGTTATTCAGAGAATTATGGTAGCATGATGTTATGGAAAGAGAGACACTAGGTGGTCAGGAAAGACACCTCTGAAGATATAATCTTTAAGTTGAGATCAGAATATCAACAGAGTCAGTCATGCAAAAATGAATTGCTTAGTTCTTTTATTAAAAACTAGAATGTTAGAGCTATATCCAGCTGTCATAGAGGCAGGCTTTTGTCCAAATAATATATATGTATTAGTCCATTTTCACAATGCCATAAAGATACTACCTGAGACTGGCTAATTTATAAACAAAGGAGGTTTGACTCACAGTTCCACACAGCTGGGGAGGTCTCAGGAAACTTATAATCATGGTGGAAGGTGAAGCAGGTATCGGGACAACCTGCTTCCGATGGTTAACATAGGTTCTTTTCTATTTACTAGGCGTCTCAGCTGGCTTGAGAAATAAAGGGAAAGAGTACGAGAGAGGGAAATTTAAAACTGGCTGTCCGGGGGGAGACATCACGTGTCGGCAGGATCCGTGATGTTCCCTGAGCTGTAAAACCAGCAAGTTTTTATTAGCGATTTTCAAAAGGGGAGGGAGTGCACGAATAGGGTATGGGTCACAGAGATCACATACTTCACAAGGTAATAAAATATCACAAAGCAAATGGAGGCAGGGCGAGATCACAGGACCACAGGATGGGGCAAAATTAAAATTGCTAATGAAGTTTCGGGCACGCATTTTCATTGATAACATCTTATCAGGAGACAGGGTTTGAGAGCAGACAACCTGTCTGACCAAAATTTATGAGGCAGGAATTTCCTCATCCTAATAAGCCTGGGAGCGCTACAGGAGACCAGGGCTTATTTCATCCCTTTGGCTTTGACCATAAAAGATGGATGCCTCCAAGGGGGCCATTCATAGACCTACCCTCAGGGCGCATTCTCTTTCTCAGGGATGTTCCTTGCTGAGAAAAAGAATTCAGCGATATTTCTCCTATTTGCTTTTGAAAGAAGAGAAATATGGCCCTGTTTTGTCCGGCTCACCGGCAGCCAGTTCAAGGTTACCTCCCTTGTTCCCTGAACATCACTGTTATCCTCTTCTTTTTCAAGATGCCCAGATTTCATATTGTTCAAACACACATGCTCTACAAACAATTTGTGCAGTTAATGCAATCATCACAGGGTCCTGAGGCGACATATATCCTCCTCAGCTTATGAAGAAGATGATGGGATTAAGAGATTAAAGTAAAAAGACAGGCATAGGAAATCACAAGGGTATTAATTGCGAAAGTGGTAAGTGTCCATGAAATCTTCACAATTTATGTTCAGAGATTGCAGTAAAGACAGTTGTAAGAAATTATAAAAGTATTAATTTGGGGAACTAATAAATGTTCATGAAATCTTCACAATTTATGTTCTTCTGCCGTGGCTTCAGCCGGTCCCTCCGTTCGGGATCCCTGACTTCCCACAGCAAGCAGGCACATTCTTCGTAAGGCGATAAGAGAGGTAGAGAGAGTGTGAACACACAGGTGAAACTGCCATTTATAAAACCAGCAGATCTCCTGAGAACCCACTCGCTATCATGAAAACAGCATGAGACAAACTGCCCCCATGATCCAGTCACCTCCCACCAGGCCCCTCCCTTGACACCTTGGGATTATAATTTGAGATGAGATTTGGGTGGGAACACAGAGCCAAACCGTATCAATATATGTAAAACCTTAGTTCTACTAGGCCCATCAGTAAACTAGCTAAATGTCTCCTGCATGTGCCTTTAAATCTGTACCACTCTTTCACTCATCAACACATCATAGGGGCCTTTTAACTTCCAGTGCAAAGCCCAAAGCAGGATACTTATGTTTGACATACTTCTCTTGCCTTTCATCCATTCTTGTGAGGCTTGCCCTCCTTAACCCAGAGCTTCATACTGTCCTCCCATTGCTCAGACAGCTCATTTCTTGATCCTTTTCCTTCCATACTCACTGGCCATCCAGGCACATTTGTTGCATGCATCCCACACCCCACAAATAAGAAAAGGTGATCTTGTTGTTTTTGTCTGCTTAATGCCAAATTCTTGTTCTTCTGGAGTTTGCTTCTGGGTAATTTGATTTATCCCAAGCCGAGGCAATGAGTGCAAGAAAGCTTGACTGTGTTCTCCTTCTCTGTGTCCCATTACACTTTCCCTTGCTTGTCAATCATGTTCTCTCACTCCAAGGTAACATAAATACATTTTCCAGTGGTCTTTTGGGGCATCTCCCGTACATTTGGTATTGATTTTGAACTGCCACCAAAGACATTCTGGAGAAAATGGGCCTTGTAACACTAAGATCATCCTATGTGGTTAACTGCCTAAATTAAGAGCTGTTCTGCTTATGTCTGAAAAACACTATATTTTCTTTTTGCACAGGATCAGTGTTATTGATAACGAATTAATGGCTTCTTACTGAGCTGAAAAATCATTTTGCTAATGCTCCATGTGTGGACTCTTCATGCCTAAATAAATTGCCACTTCAGTACATATGCAAAGGATAACTAACATTTATGAACAAAATCAGAGTATTTTGTGTTGCAGTAATCATTCACGTTTTTTTGGACTCTTAGCTTTATGGAATTGCAAACAAGCGTAACAGTTTTAAAACACTGAATCTATATCTAGGAAGATAACTAGATTGATATGGTAATCATGCTGTTTAAACAGATTTAGAGCAGTTTTAGCTCCTTAGAATTTTAAACTTAAAAAAAAAATCTATGTTTTTAGAAGTTGTGTTTTGGCATGGAGAGTATGTCCATGTCTTGCAATGATTTTACCTGTCTTGGAAATTGATTCATCAGTTTTTCTTATTTCTGAGAAGACAGTTCTCTTCATAAAATTACCTACTTCTTTTCAAACCATCGGATTTGTGTCATTTTGTTCTGGTGAAAACTCTATGAATGATGCCATTTATCATTTTAGTTCTTATTATGAATAAAATATAAGTAAATTTGCCATTTATTGGCTCTAATCTAATATTAAAAAGTGTTAAATTGTACATAATGAGTTCCTAACACATTATATGTTCCTAATACACCAAATATTGTTAAGATTTTTTGAAGAATCAAAAAATTATCTAAATTGTCAATAAATTATCAAAACAGATGCTAGATAATATTTTGTTAATTTATTTGATTAGCTACTCAAGTAATCTACCCTATATAGTATATGAGGTTAGGACTAGAAGAGACTTCTTCAACAATTTCTTTGTTAATAGCTTACTAAAATACTTTATTTAAATTTTATTTAGATTGAATTTCTCCACACAGTGGACATAATATACCCTCTCTTTCTTCCTAAGTGTGGTAAAGGTTAAATAAATACCACATATTAAGTGAGAAAGCATCTGAGGTTACCACTGATATCTGTTCTCAGTTCTTTATTTTCATATTGTTGGTAAACACTTTTTTTTTTTTTAACCATTTGATGGTATTTATAAAAGTTGATTTGGGACCTTTAAAGTAGAATTCTGATGGACACATGGAAAATGCGTACCATTAATAGGAAGAAAAATTCATGAGCCCCCCGCAAATAAATATATTACATGTTATGATTTTTAAATCAATGTTATAAGTGGCTTATTTGCTTTTTAAAGGGACTCACTTATATACAAAGTAGAAGAGCTAAATATATCACTTATCATATTTGGCCAGAGAAGCAAGTTTTTTCCTCAGTGTGATGATTGCTTCCCTACCAATTTTGAAATGCTCTGATAAAATGCATAAGAAATAGGCTTGCCAAGATAAACAGTTGAGTTTTCATAGAAGGTCACTCATTTATTTTTTTGCATCCTTGTTCCTGTCAATTTTGATATAACCTTTCAAAATGTAGGCTTTTAAAGTCATTTTTATTTTTGCTTCAGCCTCCATGATATTCCTAATCATAGTAAATAATGTAATAATTAGTCCCAGAAATGGTTTAGACAATAACATTTTTAGAGCAGACTATGAGGGCCCTTTGCAGATTTTGAAAGGAATCTATTTTCAGTTACAAAAAGACCTTTCTTTCATAAAATAGTAGGAACACATTTGCAACTTTATGTTATTTGTCCACAGACCTGTTTTTATACATGAATGGGGAAGTTGTAAATATTGTTCATGTGAATGAGCAGAATGAAGTTTAAAAATAGCGTCATTATTCTTTAAATATATTGGAGAGAGAGAGAATGAATGTGAATATGGAAAAGTTTTCTGGATTTCTTCTCCAGATAACGCAAAATGGTTACCCAGTGTTCGACACTTGTCCTGCTGGCATTTGTATGAAGGAAACCTGATCACCTGATAGTCACCCCTCCTTTGTATACCAGAGTTTGAACAAGTTTCTGGATATAAGGTATACAGAGATACATAATTAATTTTGTCTTTTTTTTATCAGAATGATGATTTCATAATTTGTGCAGAAGAGCTTTTCCCTCATGTTCTACCTTTGCTTTTTGATTAACTAAATGGGCAAAGGAGCTTAATTTGCACAAAACAATGACTGAAAGGAGCACAGGTTACTGTGACCTATAGATTGCGTTTTGTGCCTGTGTTCCAGTAAAGTAACCATTTAAAGTTTAAGAGCCCAAGGCTTTTTAACTGTGCAGCCTTCAGAGAGCATACTATGTGGAGATACAGATTTTGATTTTTTAATCCATAGACTTTATGCTATTATTTTAGAACACCAAATGATCAAGAAACTACAAAGGTGAATACAGACATCTAAAATTAAGGCTTATAATAGTACATGCCATGTGTTCAAGCTCCAACATCCTGAATCTGTGGTTTTCTAAGTATTTAATGACTTTGATTTTTAAAAATCACACTGTTTCTTTGTACATTATCATACATTTACATTACATCTTGAAATAAATTTAAGCATTAGAATAAAACATAGACACCCCACTGAGTTAAAGATTTTAAATCTTATTCTATTGTACTTACCCTTAGACAGATCCACCCACTTAATTCTGAGGTCTGCGTATAATCTTTGCCAATATAAATGCAATAAAATGACTAAATCAAAAGATGTTAAAAACTGTCAGTGTAGAATTGTGAACTTGAATAGGTAGAAAAGGAAATTCTTGTAAGACAGTAAACACTGTATAATAAAATACTTTTTCATTGGTGACCCTTAGGGAATAAGTAGTAGTGTAAATTACCTTTTTAACTTTTCAAGAGGAGTTTCTTATTAGAAATTCAAAGGAAATTTTCTTTAGTAATCATTTTAATGCTCCACATTAGTGAAGTCAACTTTGGTTCCTTATAAAGTTTTGTTTTTCATTGGTAATTTACTGACAGAATGCAGTGAGGGGTGGTACAGGACTGAGTTTTCTTATAGAACTCAAGGGGGCAGTAATTCCAGGGGAAGGTAACCATCTGCACTAAACTACTCTTTTTTTTTTTTTAAGTAGATTAAAATTTTTAGTGGGAACATTATCATAACAGTTGGTTATGGCACATAAAATACAGAAAACGGCATTTTTCAATAGTAAACTAATTACCAGTTTTGTTAATGAATTATAAACATTGAATTTTAATTTACTCTCTGGAAGGGTGCTTGAAGTATGCATGATGCACATATGGGGAGAGGGGTAGGGTGGTGAAAAAAGAGGTCTGCACATGTATAAAGTTAAAATATTAATTCATAAATTTTGTTATTGGTCTTAGTGATGGTTTAGAAATGTTTTATTCCCCCTCTCTATTGCCAATTTTCTGTGTAATTATTTCACACATTGATTATATGTTTATATAATATGGAAATCGAAGAGATTATACCATAGTCACTCTCTCCATTCATAGTCCTTTCTTTCCTCAAAACAAAACAAAAACAACCAAATTCTCAAAATATGTCATACATCTTAACAGTATGCACAAATTCAGTAGTTACTGCTTTATTTTCATTCTGTTCCCTTTGGGAAACATTCATCCCTCAGGTGTGTAATTGAAAAGGCCTGCTTGTGTTCTCATTTCGGGGAAAGCATTTAATGAGACCTATAAATGATTCTTGGCAATAGAAAGAAAACAACTCCAAATTTTGTAAATTCCGTATTTACATAAAGATACACCTAATTGCCAGGCACAGTGGCTCAACATCAGTAATCCCAGCAGTTTGGGAGACTGAGGTGGGCAGATTGCTTGAGCCCAGGAGTTTAAGATCAGCCTGGACAACATGGCTACTAAAACTACAAAATTTAGCCGGGTGTGGTGGCACGTACCTGTGATCCCAACTACATGGGAGGCTGAGAATCATCTGAGCCCAGGAAGTCGAGGCTGTGAGCCATGATCACGCTACTGCACTCCAGCCTGTGCAACAGGAGTGAGACCCTGTCTAAAAAAAAAAAAAAAAAAAAAACAAATAAAGAGACCCATTCAGCTCCAGCCTCACTCTCTAATTTCTGAAGGCCAAGTGTTATCTACTCTCATTGTATCCACCTTTCTCTGGAATGTTAAGGGTCATTTGAAAAAGTCCAGACCTAAGGGCTGGGCGTGGTGGCTCACGCCTGTAATCCCAGCACTTTGGGAGGCCGAGGTGGGTGATCACCTGAGGTCAGGAGTTCAAGACCAGCCTGGCCAACATAGTGAAACCCCGTCTCTACTAAAAATACAAAAATTAGCTGGGCATGGTGGCAGGCACCTGTAATCCCATCTACTTGGAAGCTGAGGCAGGAGAATCGCTTGAACCAGGGAGGCGAAGGTTGCAGTGAGATGAGATCACACTGTTGCCTATTGCACGCCAGCCTGGACAACAGGAGTGACACCCTGTCTTTAAAAAAAGAAAAAAAAAATGACCCATTCAGCTCCAGCCTCACTTTCACTTTTTCCTTTCTGAAGGCCAAGTGTTAACTACTCTGATTGTATCCACCTTTCTCTGGATTGCTAAGTGTCATTTGAAAAAGCCCAGACCTTCACTGGTCCAGCATACTAGGAGGAGGCTTTGAAGAGCTTCTCTGATCTTTAATTACAACTATGACACTAGTTAATTTTTGATGGTGCATTCCAGTAAGTTTTAGTATGTAAAGTAATATTTTCCTCAGCCTGGCAGATTACAGGACAGTGCCAAAGCTAATGCCAGAAAATATACAGAGGAAGGATATTGTGTTTACCAGGCAAAGGTGTATGACACGTAAATTAACAAAGAAAACATGTTGTTATAGATTATTTTACTGTTACTAAAACTCAGTATTTTATTTTGCTTTCCATATATTATTCTCATCTATAGCATAATGTAAAGATTAGAGCATATTAAAAATTTACAAGAATTCTTTTTTTTTTTTTTTTTTTTTTGAGACGGAGTCCGGCTCTGTTGCCCAGGCTGGAGTGCAGTGGCCGGATCTCAGCTCACTGCAAGCTCCGCCTCCCAGGTCCACGCCGTTCTCCTGCCTCAGCCTCCCGAGTAGCTGGGACTACAGGCGCCCGCCACCTCGCCCGGCTAATTTTTTTTTGTATTTTAGTAGAGCCGGGGTTTTATCGTGTTAGCCAGGATGGTCTCGATCTCCTGACCTCATGATCCGCCCGTCTCGGCCTCCCAAAGTGCTGGGATTACAGGCTTGAGCCACCGCGCCCGGCCAAGAATTCTTACATGTACCTCAGTTTCAGTGAAATTCATTTAAGCAAAATGCAGATTTAAGGAATTCACAAATTAAGTGGAAAATTCACTTCTGTAAGCAGCAGTTCATTCCCTAGGGTCCTGCTGTGCTAAACCTTGTTTTAGTGGAGTGTAGAGGGTATGTGTTTTGTGTATAAGAAGTAGGGGGAAAGTATAAGGCCTGATTCCCGTTCTCAAGAAACATTATTTAACAACCTACTTAGAGAAAAAGCAAGGTTCATATAAAACAAACAGCAGAGAAGCAAATAATAATAATAAATATGCAATAAAGAAATAATAATAAGAAACATGCAATAAAGTGCCCAAATGGGTGGTGTATTAAAGGAAAAAGTAAAAGCAGACCTCCTTTTCCAAATCAAAGTGCATGCACAACACCAACATAGAAAACAGAGAAATGTGATCTTTTATTACTGTAATTTTGTCATACAAGTTCAAATGTATATAACATTTACTCGAGAAATTATTCAAGAAATGAGGCCGTTTAAATAAGTAGCAAAGGGATTGGTCTTTGGGAAGGACTCAATAAATGTTAAATACTGTTGTTGGTATTACTTATATATTATGGGCTTTGGATAGCTGTGGCAATATGGTATTAGCCTCAGCTTTCAGTTTGTTTCTGTATTTTGTTCAGGCTGCATATTGTAGAGAAGAATTTTGATTCACATGAATAAGTAGTTGTACATTGTAAGGTTTTGTGTCGTTTTAACAGCTTGCTCTGCTAATGTCACATTGCGATAGTCTTCAGTTAAATAAGAGGGCAAGAAGAGTTTCTTTTAAGCAGCACCCCCATGCACACCCAACAGAGGAAACAACAACAACAAACAAAACTGAGTGGCACAAGTTGAATAATTGGTGATTTTAGTACACAAAAAGAGGTGGTAATGACTGTGTGTTTTGTATTCATGTTTAACCTATAAAATACAACCAAGCATTTGAAAACCCCTTAAAATATCCTCAAGTAAAACTAACTTTCCAAAGTATGTTCTCTGAGAAACCCCGGTAAGGCTTGTGCGATGGGTGGTCAACAAACCATGTAGTCCATTGGCCAAATCTGGCCAGCACCTGTTTTTGTATGGCCCACATGCTAAAACTGACTTTTATATTTTCAAAGGTTGAAATAAATCTTTAAAAAAGATTTTCATGATGTGAAAATTATATGGAATTCTAGTTAATTACCTATAAATTAAATTGTATTGGTACACAGCCATGTTCATTCACTTACATATTGTCTACAAATGCCTTTCTGCTACAGTGGCTGAGCACAGTAGTTGTGATAGAGAACATGTAGCCTGCAAAACCTAAATTACTTACTATCAAGCCCTTTACAGAAAAAGTTTACCAGCCCCTTGCATAAGAAATATTATGGTGGAAAAAGAGGGGGGACCATTAAACGCTGAAACCAGGGAAGGCATCATGAAAGAGTGGTCTTGATTCAGGCTATTTGGGTAGGCTAAGGAAGGTCCACACAATGAAGGGAAATACAAGGGAGAAAATGTAGAAGACTGAGAGTGAATGGCTCCCATGTGGTATGCCATAATCAAATTCATACATGTGAAGCATTTTTAAGATGTCTATAATTTGTCAAAACAGGAGATTTTATCTACTCAGATTATTTAGTGATGATACATGTTACTAATAGTTTCTTTATGTTATGATTAAGCTTATTGAAACATTCTACTTTGGCTGGGCATGGTGGCTCACACCTGTAATCCCAGCACTTTGGGAGGCCAAGGCGGGTAGATTGCTTGAGCTTGGGAGTTCGAGACCAGCCTTGGCCAACATGGCTAAACCCCATCTCTACAAAAAAATTAAAAATTAGCTGGGTATAGTGGCACGCACCTGCAGTCCCAGCTCCTTGGGAGGCTGAGATGGGAAGATCGCTCGAGCCCGGGACGTTGAAGCTACAGTGAGCCGTGTTTGCGCCACTGTACTCCAGCCTGGGTGACAAAGTGAGACCCTGTCTCAATACAAAACAACAACAATAAAAGCATTTTACTTATATTTATTAACTCTTTGTTTGGTCACTCTTAATAAATATCTCTTGAGTGCCTATTGTGTATGAGGCAGTTTCTCAGGAACCTCAGTTGTAATGGTGAACAAAACAAAAACTAAACAAGGGGAGAAAAGCTATGGGTCCCAGCCCTTTTAGGAGCTTACTATCTATGGGGAAGAAGGAGGTTTCTCAAATAATCACAAACAAATACAGCATTTTCCTAGGAAAGCCTGTAATTGACATCAAGGATATGAGTATATAGTAAGCAGGTCCAGATTCAGAGGACCGTGAGAATCTTCCCTGAGGAGGTAGAGATTAAGCTGAGATTTAAGGAAGAAGCAGTGGTTATTCTGAGGATGGGCATGGGGGAGTGGTAAGCATCTGGGTTAGAAGGAAATATAGGTGCTAAGGGTCCACAGTAGGATTAAGAGTGAAAATCAGCTCCTGTGGCCAGGTATAGGAAAAAGGAAGAGTTTCATGTGGATGGAAATTGAGGCAAAAGCCAGGAGATGCCCGGCCTTGTAGCCATATTAAGATTTTTGGTCTTTACCCCAAAAGCAGCAACACTGAAATGTTTTAAGCAAGGGGCATGAATTCTAACTGGCACGCTAGATCAGTTTGAAGGTCATTGCAGTCCAAGTGAGAGATGAGAGCATTTTGTTTTATGATAGTACCAATAGGGATAGGGAAAGTAGATCAATTCAGAATACATTTTGGAGGCTGTGCCAACAGAACCTGATGGATTTGAATATGGGGAGACAGTGAAGGAAAGAGGGATTTTACATAAAACTATTTGGTGTTGGTTTTTCTTTACAGGATGAATAGGAGCACCACTCTCTGAGACAGGCAATTTGGGAGGAGGGCTGTCAAAAGTTCATTCTTTGGCAGGTGGAATTAGGGGTGCCTTTGAGGCATCCATTTGAAATGTTATGTGAATTATCTGTGTATAAGTGGATTATGCATATCTGTGTATTAGTGATCTGTTGATAAGTGCTGCTTTAGAGCCATGAGTATGGCTGAGAACACCAGAGATTGCTAATAGAGTGAGAAGGAGAGGTCTTGAACCAAGATATACAGGTTTTTTGTTTGTTTTTGTTTTTGTTTTTGTTTAAGATGGAGTCTGGCTCTGTCGCCCAGGCTGGAGTGCAGTGGTACGATCTCAGCTCACTGCAACCTCCACCTCCCAAGTTCAAGCCATTCTCCTGCCTCAGCCTCCTGAGTAGCTGGGACTACAGGCACGTGCCACCACGCCCAGCTAATTTTTTGCATTTTTAGTAGAGACGGGGTTTCACTGTGTTAGCCAGGATGGTCTCAATCTCCTCACCTCGTGATCCCTCCAACTCAAGCCTCCCAGAGTGCTGGGATTACAGGCGTGAGCCTGGAAAGTATACAGAGGAGAAGCAGAAAAATGGGAATAAAACTAGAAAAGTGTAGTGTAGTAGCAATCAAAGGAAGAGAAGTGTCAAGGGAACAATAATGTTTTAGAAAAGTCAACAAAAAGAGATTGATGAATGTCCTTGGATTTTGTGAAATGAATGTCTTTGCTGACCAGAGCAAGAAATATTTCGATGCGGCAGTGAGACTAGAATGCCTAAATTATTATCAAAGTTATTTATACCTTTAAATGTATTAGTTTTAAAGAAAACCTACAATCCCAGATGTGAACTTTTTATTGTTCAATTGATCTCCAGGTTTATAATGGCAGTTAATTAAAAATGGATTCACTTAAAAGAAATTTGCTTCACAGCAAATTTTGATTGAAAACATCTATTTCCCATCACCTAAATACTTAAATCTTACCCAGATTATACATCAAATCCCCTTTAATAAAAACAGGCAATAATGAGAAAAAGGTTCTTGTTCCAACATTTACAATTTTTGTTTTTTAAAAAAAGCAAAACTGGTGACTCATAAGAAATACACTGCTGAAAGGCCTTTTCAATTATAAGTAGCTTTCCGGCAAACTTACTTGTATTACTTCAATTTATTAAATAATGCCTTTCTGCTTCACCAGCATTTGTTCTATATGTGGCTATAGTGTTATCAAAGGAAGGTTGAAAAGGGGAGAGATGAGGTATTTTGTTTGTTTACATGTGGTTTCTCATATGTATTTAATTGATTTTTGTTCTGCTTTGTTATGTTTTTATAATGTGAAAGTGTGTTATACTGTGAAAAAGGACAGAGATGTTTTGTTACTGTTGGATTCTTTGGAAGCAAACACTGAGATCGAGACCGGGGAATAAGATGTTTACTAGGCATCAACCTCCATAAAAGAAAGTATGAAGGAAGGAGGATTGAACAGAGGTAAAATTCAAACTTTGATGCAGTCACAAAGATGTGTTGGCCAACCCGACAGGAGCTCTCAAGCAAGTATTCCCTGTTGGAGTGTCCTGCTTTGGGTTGACATGGATGGACGTTTATGCCCCACCTCACTCAGTGGCTGTTGCAGGCTGCTGCTTGGAATAGGCTGACTGCTGCCCCAGCCTGTAGTTGTCTGCAAGTCCTCTGAGCAGTGCAGCTGTCTCTACCACAGTGTACTGTAATCTTCCAAGTAATTGAGTTGAATACCTTGTATACATTTAAATTGGTTTGAATCTTTTATGTTACAAATAACAAAAGCAACAACTCGCACTTACCCAGTCAAGGCCTTGATAGATTCATGTAAACAGAGGCCCAGAGGTTGGGTAGGCTTCAGAATTTCCTGAATCCATCAGCTCCAGCTCCATTGGCTAGAGTGTTCTGGACCTTGTCCTATGCAGTGCGTGGACAGTGTATGGAAAGTGTATGTCCTATTCAGTTTGCTCTTGCTGCAGGCCGGCCTCTCTGGTGGTAGCAAGGTGACTGAGGCCCCACAGCTGCATACCAGCCAGTCCGGAAAGGAAAGACCATCTGGTGGTATGCCACAGTAGTGGTGAAAGGGTGTGATTCCTTTCCTCACACATTATAAGAGTCACCGCTGGCCGGGCACAGTGGCTTACACCTGTAATTCCAGCACTTTGGGAGGCCGAGGCAGGTGAATCGCTTGAGGTCAGGGGCTTGAGACCAGCCTGGCAAACATGGTGAAACCCCTACTCTCCCAAAAATACAAAAATGAGCCAGGTGTGGTGGCACATACACCTGTAATCACAGCTTCTTGGAAGGCTAAGGCAGGAGAATCACTTGAACCCAGGAGGCAGAGGTCGCAGTGAGCCGAGATTGTGCCACTGCACTCCAGCCTGGGCACAGAGTGAAACTCTATCTCAAAAAACAAAAACAAACAGTCACAGCCAACATTCCTATAAAAAATTCAGGTTAACAAGAGAAAAAACAAATGTATTTAATCAGTGTTTTATGTGACATGGAGCCTTCAGAAATCAAGACTCATAGACCCAGGGACAACTGTCTATTTTTATGCTTAGGTCTGATGAAGAATAGACAGCTATGTAGAAATGTGATTGGACAAAAGGCTATGATCTAATGGTAATACATGGGAGGGTGGGTGAACCCACCAAGGCCTGTCTGTCTAGATTTTTCCTGGCCTCTTTGTGTGCCATTTCTTCCTTCCGATTATGGGGCAGGACTTCTCTGGAATGAGGATCTTCAAGGGAGAAAGGAGAGTGTGACCTTTCTAGGTTTTTATGGCTCAGTCTGGGATTGAGGAATTCCAGTTTCTATGATCTTCCATGGTGGAAAGAAATTCTGATTTCTATGAATGACTTTGGTAGGGGCAGAAAAAAGGGGCAGGGGATATGAGAAGGGAAGAAAGTCAGAAAGACCTTGCTTCTAAGGCTTTTCCAATGTTCTTTATTATTATTATTATTACTGAGACAGGGTCTCACTGTGTCACCCAGGCTGGAGTGCAGTGACATAATCTCAGATCACTGCAGCCATTGCCTCCCAGTCTCAAGCGATCCTCCCATCTCAGCCTCCCAAGTAGCTGGGACTACAGGCGCATGCCACTACGCCCAGCTAATTTTTTTTTTTTTTTTTTTTTTTTTTTTTTTTTTTGTATTTTTTGTTGAGACAGGGTTTTGCCATGTTGCCCAGGTGGTCTCAAGCTCCTGGACTCAAGCCATCCACCTGTCTCTGCCTCCCAGTGTGCTAGGATTACAGGTATGAGCCACCACACCAGCCCCAGTGTTCTGTTTTTCAAGGTATTCAGTATGCCAAGGTACCATACCCTGGGGTGTCATGTTCTGAGCCCCAGCAGCACACAGTGTTCAGGCACAGTCCAGAGATAAGCTCAGCCTGGACCACATGGGATTGGAATAGTGGCAGAGGTAAAGAAGGCAATAATTAGCTTAGCCTAGGCTCAGCCATCTATTCTTGGAGCCACCAGTGGAATCAACTTTTCCTGGAATCCCTTGGTTTCCCAGTAGAAGTCAGGGGCTGTTGCATAGGGAGGGGAGGCCACCAACAAACAATGTGAAATGGATTTTTGGAAAATGCATCTGACTGTGTTGTTGTCAGATGATAATCAGTTTACCTTACCTATGTGGGCAGAACTGTAGACCAAGCTACAAACCAAAAACTTAGTTACTAAAAACCAATTATCTGTGTTCTTCGAACTGTTACTTGTGAGTAAAATTAAACTTATAAACACTAAAGCTGTCATAGAGTTGGATATCTAGTGAAGGGAAGGAGGAACTATGCAAGACTATGTAATCAAAATTTGAAATTGATATGTTTGACTTTCGTTTTGTCTTTTTTGCTCTGGTTCACCTCTGGGTGAAGATAATGAGGAAAAAAAGTGAAAGAATCAAGGAGCTTAGATAATTCAAAAATGTAAACCCAAATTAAATCGCCAAAAGCTTTCTTTTGGGTCGAGTTGCAACTCCAAAGAGAAAAGAAAAACGAATAAAACTGGCATATAGGAATTGTAAGTGTTAAAATATTTATCTACTTTAAGAAGTTTCTCGTCCCATCTGGGACACCTATTGTATTGATGGGAAGTAGACCCTATAAAAATTTCATTTTCTTGGAGATTTTATTAGGTTTTTTACAAAACATCAGCATTTGATTTCTCTGCCTTTATTAAGTGGTTGAGATTGCAGGCTGACACTTATTAATTATACCAGATTTCTGGTTTTAATTAGAGAATCTCTTCTGAGACTAAACCTTTTTACCATTAGACTGTTTGAAACCTATGAGATAAAAAGGGAGAGTTCTTTCAGAAAATTATTTACATGAATTTAATTAATGATTATAATCTCCATGGTCATTTTTGCAAAAGAGCATTTAATCCCTTAACCAGTTTTCATGATTTGCATTTTGCAAAAACATGTTGGCCCTGCAGGCTTATCATCTCTGAGTTGTGTTTTTTTCCAGATGAAACTT
This sequence comes from Macaca thibetana thibetana, assembly GCF_024542745.1. Lineage (NCBI taxonomy): Eukaryota > Metazoa > Chordata > Mammalia > Primates > Cercopithecidae > Macaca > Macaca thibetana. Next base: position 73,437,690 of record NC_065583.1, read on the forward strand.
ATTTTGGGTGAGTTTTATTTTGCTACTGCTCCAAGCCCCGTTTCATACCTTAACACCTGTTTCTCATGCAGAGCAAACTGATTGGTAGAAAAGTAAAGTTTGCTTCCTTTTGCCAAGACAGAACATAGCCCTTGGCAAGGTTACCTTTGAAAACAGTTTTTCATGCAGAGCCCGTATACAAGTAGCATTGCTGTTGCCAAGATCCTCTGACTAATGAAGGGTCGGAGAGATGGTGCATTCTTTTTCATTGCTCGCGGCACGTATATGTAGCATTTCTTCTGAGAAAAGGCACTCTGGAGTTTCAAACACAAACTGGAAGTTTAACCTTCCAAGAGGAAGGTCAGTGTTAGTTTTTATTGATAACACAGAAGAAAGCCACTTTATAAGAATATGAAAGATAAATTATTTGCTAAGTAAGAACGATTAAACACACTGAGCTTTCCAGCTTTCTTATGAAAATCAGTCTGAAACTATTTTACATTTTCAAAGTTGCTTTTGTTTTCCCTCCTAGCTTAGGTGTCAGTCAGATCGTTCATACTGATGATGCTGAGCACCAGTCTCCAAGCTGTGGAGACATAGTAAGGATTCCAGGCCCAGGTCCCTGTATACAGCTGTCTACTCTGTTTCGTTGCTGTTATGCCATATGTTTTTTTTGGTCATGTTTAATCATATTTTATGAGAACATTTACATTTCCAGTATGCTTTAAGCCATCTATAGTTTAATGGTTTCATAAACTCTGAGACTGCTGGGCATGGTGGCTCATGCCTGTAATCTCAGCACTTTGGGAGGCCAAGGCAGGTGGATTGTTTAAGGCCAGAAGTTCAAGACTAACCTGAGCAACATGGTAAAAACCCTGTCTCTACAAAAAAAAAAAAACAAAAAAGCCACAAAAAAATATGGTGGGATGCACCTGTAGTCCCAGCTATTCAGGAGGCTGAGGTGCGAGAATGGCTTGAGCCCAGGTGGCAGAGGTTGCACTGAACTGAGATCACACTGCTGCACTCCAGCCTGGGTGACAAAGCAAGACCTTGTCTCAAAACAAACAAACCAATAAACTCTGGGACGGATGCTTTGTTTCACAAGTTGGAAAACCCTAGAGAGCAGTGTTTTGTGAGTTTACATGGAGCTAAGGAAGGAATGGAAAATATTTTATTCCTATGTGCATGATAAAAGAAGCTGCTATCTGAATATATCTGTGTGCATATGGGTGTGTGTGTGTGTGTGTGTTCTGAGGTGAGGGTGAGGGAGAAGCTATGGAGATGGATTGTTTCTTGCTTTATTGTCCTTGTGTTAGGTAGATGTTTTTCACATTAAATATTTTTACTATTTTACACTTTCTTAAATATTGATTATTTGCAGGTTATAATTTTTCAGTTTTTATATATCTTCCCTCTTCAGTCATAGACAAGGGCAAAATAATGCATTAATTCTGTCACATTTCAGCAATACTGCTACACAACATTGCCTTCTTAAACAAATGCAAATAGCTGATTGAAAAGTACATTTCTTTAAATTACAAATTTTATTATCCAACTTCTACTGAAAGGCTCCACTTACCTCTAGTTATTGGAAGAATTCAACTGTTTTCACTTTAGTTCTACAATCTTTTTATATTTCTTTTGGCCAAACATATGATCACAGCAAAGTTCAGTCTGTTCAAAGATGAGGAAATAAATTCTACAAAAGGGACTGGAAACAAAACAATAATGTTATAATTTTTTGATTATTACTATTATTATTATTTTGATGCTTTTAAAAAGGGATTTGTAGATGATCACTCTGGACTATCATTGGGGTTCGTGTTCCACCACACTTTGCAGTTATAAAGGAATATTTCCAGGACTGAAAAGAAGAAAAGTTGAAAAAGCAGAACAGCTTGCTACTTTGTAAAATGTTTTCTACTGGGAAATAGAGGCAGCATGTCAGGTGGCTGCTTACCCCTGTATGTCACTGGAAATTTTTAGAATGACAGTGACAATAACAAACATATATTGAGCACTTGATATGTGTCAGCTGTTATTGTAAGCACTTATTGATAATACTGACTCATTTAATTTTTATAACAATGCTATGAGGTGTATCACCATGCTAGAGATAAGAAATCAGAGACCCACAGTCATATTGCTAGGAAGTGATCTAGCTGAGATTTAAACCCAGGAGATCTGAGCCCACTGTCCTTGGTTCAACTGCTGCTCTTTCCACATTACAGCATTAGCATTTTTTTTACTGGAGGGGATTTAATAAATCCTCTGTAATAATCCTCCTTACTTTTCATGTATCCTCGTATGTAAATATATAAGTGGCTCAGAGACACTCAGTAACTTTCCAAAGGTCAGATTGTCAGGATGGAGGTAGGATTTTAGGTGAGCCTGTGTACTTCTTGGTTCCATGTTTTCTCATCTACTAGGATTCTTCCCTTGTAACAATATTGGAGGCCTTATCTATGCTCTATGAAGAATTTAGAGTTAGGCTTAACTCTTTCCTTCTTGATGAACTTGCATCCCAGAGACATGGGCTTAAGTGATGTTCAGCTAAGTCAGCAGACTAGAAATTTACTCGGAGAGAGTAGAAGCGGGAGGGAAGCTGGATGAGAGCAGGTGGAGTGGGGCTGGAGGAATGACTTGGACATTTGTTTGTGAAGCAAAGCTTGAATAATATTTGAACATGTGGTTCTAAGGAGATCCTGTTACTGGCTATTATCTTTTCTTTTCTTTTTTTTTTTTTTTGAGACGGAGTCTCACTCTGTCGCCCAGGCTGGAGTGCAGTGGTGTGATCTCGGCTCACTGCAAGCTCTGCCTCCTGGGTTCACGCCATTCTCCTGCCTCAGCCTCCCAAGTAGCTGAGACTACAGGCGCCCACCACCACGCGTGGCTAATTTTTTTTTTGTATTTTTAGTAGAGACGGGGTTTCACCATGTTAGCCAGGATGGTCTGGATTTACTGACCTCGTGATCCGCCCTCCTCGGCTTCCCAAAGTGCTGGGATTACAGGCTTGAGCCACCGTGCCTGGCCTACTAGCTCTTATCTTAGAAGAAGCAGTCTTAATGGTAAGGAATCCTAACTTCTCAAAATATAAATGCTGTGTTCACATTGTAAAATGAAAAATAAAATTCCAAGCTCCCCAGCCAACTGAATTGATCCTTCCTCTCAGCCAAGGAGATCCCAAAGTAAACCTGAAAATCTAATTCAGGCTGTGATGGGAAGGAGGAGTCGGACATGCCTCATTATACTCTCTTCCTTTTGGAATTTAGGCACAACTGACCAGCATTAACATTAAAAAAGAGATCTTAAGACCGAAAAAACACTTTGTTGCAATAAGATACCAAATTCCAACCTGACTCTAGTGTAGCATCACATGACAGATAACAGGGCTTGGTCAAAATTTTACTCCAAAATATATTTCTTTGACGTATTTTGAAATGCCCTTACAAAGCTTTCTCTTATGAAGAAGATCTGCATTCTGTAGAGAATCCCTTTCCCTTTCCAGGTTTCCTTTTAATCCAGGAGAGATTAACTAAGAGTCTGGCACCTTTTTAGGTCTGATAAGAGACATTTAACATCTATTCTCTCTGAAACCTGCTACTTGGAGGCTTCATCTACATAATAAGAACCTTCGTCCCCAGGACCCCTTATCTTAACTCAGATGCTCTTTTCTGCTGATTCCATGTCTTTAGATAATAATTTAACTCCTTCAACCAATTTGCCAATCAGCAAATATTTGAATCTACCAAGACCTGGAAACCCCCACTTCAAGTTGTCCTGCCTTTTCAGCCTGAACCAATGTATGTGTACCTTACATATATTGATTGATGTCTGCCTGTAACTTCTGTATACACTCAAGTTGTAACCCACCCACCTTGGGCCCATGTTTTCAGGACCTCTTGAGACTGTGCCTTAGACCTTGGTCACTCATACTTGGCTCAAAATATATTCCTTCAAATATTTTACAGAATTTGACTCTTTTTCATCAATAACATGAATTTTGGTATATGACTCTACTGATTACAGATCTTGCCTCTACTAACAAAGTGCATGACTTCTGAGCAAGATGGGAAATGTAAATGCTGTTGAAACATAAGAATTGCTTCCCTGATGGCAATTTGGTTGAAAACATTAATTTCAGAGGAGAATTCTATTCTTACTGCAGATATAAATAATATAATAGAACAGATTATTATCTTTTGTATTTCTATGTGAAAATTAAGTTTTAGCTATGGATAGGCTTTTATTTTAAAAAGCACCAAAAATTTTACTGTAAGGTAAATTTATCTGGTTGTAGTTCTTTGCTAAGATATTTGCTTTAACTCATATTCATGGGTTTCCATCACCCATATTCACAGTGTCACAGGGATACACTGAATAAATCTAGTGCCTGCAAACAGTAGGTGGTGTTCAATCCTACACAAAAGTGCTGTGTAATACAGAAACACTGTGCTTAATATCTGCCTGCCTCCCTGCCTTAATTCTTAATTGGATCTGTGCTCTAGGGGGCATTAGGTTGAAGTGAACAAAAATGTAGAAACAACATTCCATTTTTGAAGCCAAGTCAGTTAATCACACAGTGCATTTCAAAAGAGTAACTTCTAAGAAATTGTTGTGTAAATTAGGCCCATTGCAATTGCTGGGTAGTTAACATGAGACAAGCCTGTTTTATGCAACCTAAAATACTTCACAATTGCTACTTCTAAACTCCTTGTGAGATAATCCTTAAAACCTCATTGCTGGCACCCACAAAATAACCATGCAATTTTTTTTATAACTACATTGGTTATGTTTTCCCAGTGAGCCTATAATTACACATTTAACTTTTTAAGCAGAGGTTAATAATGGGATTTTTTTTTTGTTTAGTTTGAAGGTATTTTATTTTTCTCCGTTACTTTCTCTGGTCCTTGTATAATAAAGAGGATTAAAACATATGTAAAGACTGTTTTGTCTTTAACAGTATTGAAACTCTACCCAGTGTCTTTCATCGTATCGAACAACCTCAGATACATTATTATTTCTAATTTTATTTTAATCAGTAGTCAGGAATTGTATCTTCAGACTTCCTATTTCAGAAATATGTCAGAAATTTGTGGAGAGAGTTTCAGGATCACTTTGCTCCATTATTACACAACTATTTTTCAGCACATAGTCTAGATACTAAATAAAAGTTTCCCAATGGTCTCATTAAGAATCACCTAGCTTTCTAATAAGCATGTGTAGGGGCCTTCCCCTTCTTCCTCTGAAGGTTGGCTAAAAAATCAACTCACAAAAGGCAGATTAATTAAAAAAAAAAAAAAAAAAAAAAAAGAGGGGTTAGGCCTGTTGACTCATGCCCTTATTTCCACCACTTTTGGAGGCTGAGGTAGGAGGATCACTTGAGCCCAGGAGTTTGGGACCAGCCTGGACCACATCGTGAGACCCTGTCTCTACAGAAAAAAAAAAAAAAAAATTAGATTGTTCAAGGTTGGAGGATTAAGGCTGCAGTGAGTCGATTGTGCCACTGCAATGCAGCGTGAGCAACAGAGTGTGATCCATCTCTAGTAATAAGTAAATGAACAAATAAGAGAAAGGGCATACATTTTATTAATCTGTACACAGAGAGCATCACACAGTGATTCCTAACCCCCCAGTGGAGTACAGAAGCTTATATACTGTTAATATCTTGAGGTTACAGAATGAATGGAGGCTCAGAGCATAGCCAAAAACAAGTAATGGTGATAAATCAGGTCACAGTGGCAAGGCAGGTTATGGGAGGGAGAAAAGAGGAAGCCTTAGCTAGCAAAGGTAGTCTTTTTAGGTAGATGAAACCTCACATACAGCAGCCCTCAGAGAAAACAGAGAGTAAATGCTTCTTTCAGATCTTTAAGGTGTCAAACTCAGTTAATCTTTCTGAGATCCCAGCAAGAGAAGGCCTGCTGGCATCAATGTAGATTCTCTACAGTTGCAAATTTTCCTCACAAAAGACAGCTTTGCAGGCCACTTCTGTTTGCTGGCTTTCTGGCAGTCATCTCAAAATATGTCAAAGAAATATATTTTGGAGTAAAATATTTTGATTTCCTTCAGTTCCCACTTTGAAACCTTAAAAAGTTTCACATATGACAACCAAACTGATAGCTTTGGAGAGATTTGGGTTAGAGGTTGTTAGAGATGGAAAAAGGAATGAGAAAAGAACTTGAGATAAGCAAAAAAGAGAAAATTTAAGTATATCATCTCATATCTTCTTGAATCAATCTCTTACTCCTGAGAATAGATTAGTTCAGTTGAACAGCTGTGCCCCAGTCCAGGTGGTGGCATTGCAGATGGGCGAGGCCTCTATATATGATGTAGGCAAACAGATTTTTAACAAGAGGCATTTCTGTGGAAACATAAGAAAAACAAAGGTTAATGTCTGGAGTAGTCTATAGACTAGTTTTTTTAGCGCCTCTGAAGTATCTTCAGATTGCAGTGACAGTCTGACAGATTTTTCTGGATTATAGTTTGAATCAGGTATTTAAGTGAACTTTCTGAGTAGCCTATACCGCAACAGACATGAAGGCTGTAAGTTGGTGTACGTTCTCCTGAAGTTCATTTAAGTTGTTTAGCTTCCATTTTCAGGGCTTTAAGAAAAACACAGTTTTAATTTCTTAGTGATTCGTAGTGATTCTAAGATAACTTAGAATCACTTTCTTAGTGATTCTAAGTTAGAAGAAATGGAAGAAAAAATTGAAAATGTTAATTTGGAGACTTGTGCCCAGGAAAGAATTCAGGATTCAGTCCAAATTGTAGACAAATAATAAAAACTCAAAAACAATGGACAATCCAAAAATGGATATACTATCATTTTCATGTTTTTTTTTTTTTTTTTTTTTTTTTTTTTTTTTTTTTTTGAGATAGGGTCTTGCTTTGTTATGCAGGCTGGAGTGCAGTGGTATGAACATGGCTCACTGCATACTCAACCTCCTGGACTCAAGGGATCCTCCTGCCTCAGCTTCATATGTAGCTGGGACCACAGGCACATGCTACCACATCTGGTTAATTTTTTGATTTTTTGTAAAGATGGGGTTTCATTTGTTACCCAGGCTGATCTCAAACTCCTGGGCTCCAGTGATCCTCCTGCCTCGGCCTCCCAGTGTGCTGGGATTATAGGCATGAGCCATCATACCCAACCTATAATTTTCTTTTGAAACACTATTTTTTTCCCTCCAGCCCCCCATTTCTACCTGAGAAAATCATAGTAGGATTAACTTATTTGCAAAAATAAATTTTAGTCTTATTATACTTGGCCTATTTGCATCAAGAGTATTGATTGATCATGTGGGCTCTTTTATATTGGCTTTACTGAAACATTTTCACAAGGAAAATGTTCATAAGGAATCTCAGATTAGACTTTTGATATCCATGAGGCTAGGAAGTCAAGCCAAGTATTTACCATCAGACTTTGCTTGCAATACCTGTATGAATTGGGTGAATTCCTCTTTTTTTGAGGTCCCCAAATAACTTGAGGTTCCTGGACCTGTCAGAAAGTGATATTCTGTACTTACTTTAGGTCTGGAACCTTTTAAAAGAACCATATAGACAAGGCACCAGACCAGTCTTTCCAAGGGGTTTTTTATTGGCTCCATAAAGTCAACCTCAGTTCCTTGAAGTAGTTCATTTATATTTGAATATGTGCCATTCCAGTTAAAGCCTGAATAAAATAAGAAGTCTGACTAGCAAAAATGGCTTTGTTATGTAGATGAAGCCTCCCTCAGAGGGAATAGGTGGTAAATGTTTCTTTTCAGACTTTGAAAGGTGTCAGATTCTCAGTCTCTCCTGGATCTGGGGAAAGATATAGAAAGGTGAGGGGACATGGCTGTATTAAGGTAGATTCTCTATGGCTGCAAATTTTTCCTACTTAAGGTAGCTTTGCAAGGCTACTTCTGCCTTATGCCCAAGCAGCAGCCGTTTTAAAATATGTCAAATAAATATATTTCAGGGTAAAATATTTTAATTTTCTTAAAAAAAACACATTTTATGCTTTTTAATAACCTTTCTTAACAAAACCAAATTTCCTGTACTTTATGTATAGAATTGTTTTTCTTATATATTGGAGTTTTAATTTATATACTTATTATAATATTAACTCTTAATAATACTTATTTTCAGTGAAAAACATGGAAGTAAGCCATTTTAATTATGTAACAGATGCAAACTGTAAGATAAAGGACAGAGTTAAGAAGGCAATGCCTGCACAATCTGATTCCTCCCAGCATGGCCAAGATCCACACCCCAGCCAGGGAAGGTGGATCAGGAAGATAGGGGCTGGGTGTTGTCCTCAGGCCTTACTGTGGTCACTTGTCTAAACCTCAGAGTCGAAAAGCTCACATCCAAAGATATAAGATCAAAGACAAATTAAGCAGGTATGAGAAATATCACAGACACAACAATATTGTGACCTTAAAACATCTAGCAGAGATAGTATAAACCTGTCTCACTAAATAACCCAGGCCAAAATGTTGAAATTCTAAAGACATTTCTATTTTATTTTACCAACACTTTTAAAACTACCTTTATTTACCAAAGATTACTACAATTATTGGATATGAAAAACATTTGGACTAATTTCCTTAATTTATGAATACTCATTTTTTATAAGTCAATTTGGCATCATAAAGACAATATTTAAACATAGATGTATACACATATATGCATAGAAATACAGACAAACACAAATAATGACATTATAACTTTGACTTTAAAAGTTTAGCTGTGAGAAAGGTAAAACTCACTAGTTTAAAAGGACGGTTGCAGCCAGATGTGGTGGCTCAAGCCTGTAATCCCAGCACTTTAGGAGGCTGAGGTGGGCAGATCACCTGAGATCAGGAGTTCGAGACCAGCCTGGCCAACATGGTGATACCCTGTCTCTACTAAAAATACCAAAAATTAGCCAGGCATAGTGGCAGGCACCTGTAATTCCAGCTACTCAGGAGGCTGAGACAGGAGAATTGCTTGAACCCAGGAGGCAGAGGTTGCAGTGAGCCAAGATGGAGCCATTGCACTCCAGCCTGGGCAACAAGAGGGAAACTCCATCTCAAAACAAAACAAAACAGCACGGGATTCAAACTGTGACTTTGTGTAACTGAAAAAAGTAAAGCTTATCTGTTTCACATGGTTGAAGCCCTTATGGAATTTTAGAGAAAACAGTGGCAAATTTACATCTCAAAGCACAGAACGTGATGGAAAGTTTAAGCTTAAAGATGATTTTGTGTTAGTTAGAGGAAGAATAAGAACGATGCTAAGGTAGCACAAAATCACAGGAATTTACCATAGGATCTTATAAGAAGAACAGTTTCATTTAGATAGGTAGCTTTTAATTTAATCTCTTTCCCAACTGGACAACTGAGCTCAGGGAGGAGCACATAAAGAAACAGAGCCAACAAAGTATTTGCAGTTTTTAGGATCTAATAATGTAAATATTTGAAAAACATGCACAGCTGGAAGGCAGACCATCTAGATCTTTAAAAAATAAAGAATTTCACTTTTACATGGAATCCTGGGTTCCCCACAAAAGGGAACCACCATGGGACTGGACAGAGCAATCCTTTCACAATAAAATTTGTTACAAAGACATTTCTCTGAGTGTTTAAATCATGCCTTTCTTATCTAAATGCACAGAGAAATGAGTAGCCTTCTGTATTAACAACGATTTACTGTAAATAACTGCTGTCAGCTACCTCCAAAACTGCAGCCCTCACCAGTGACTTGTCAGCCATCACAGATACAAAGGTCAAGTGTTCTCTCACAGTACAAAGTAATCTCTGGTATCCACAAAAGCCAAAGCGATCAGGTAATGTAATACAAAAGAGAGCTGAGTTTTAGACCTTAGATGAATCTGTCCATGACTTTAGACTCCTCAGGAAGACAGAAAAGGCAGAAGAGAGGTGAGTGGTGCCTTTTTTGTGTGTTCCTTAAGGGGTTTGAGTCATTAGACATCCCCTGTAGATCCTTTCATGTGTACCTTAAAAGGCAAAGAGGAAGAAAGAGTAGAGAGAAATAGAATTAATGGGAAAACAATTCATAAAAAATTCGGAAGCAAACAGAGGGACCAAATACATAATTTAAAAAATGTTTTTAGTCACCTAAAAAAATAAAATAAAATAATCCCCAAAACAGGATCCAAAAAGAGCAGAAGCAGAAAGTACATTAAATACATATATTGAAAACTAGCTTTTAATTAAGCTGACTTCTGACCATAGAGCTCCTTAAAAAAAATACATATATATATGTATACATACATATATACACACACATATATACATATATGTGTGTGTGTGTGTATATTTTTTTTTTTTTTCAAATCTCTTATCAAATTTTAGCTTAGGACAAACTGTCAATATCCCTGGCTTTTAAATTCCTTTTTATGAAAGGTACTTTCTGAAGTTAAATGGGTACCCCAGAATATCAAAAGTCACACAAATATCAAACCAAAATGGACTGCTCATATTAATGTGTACACTGGGAGAATCATGGTCCCCCAGTGGGGTACAGCTTTTTATACATTCTTGAGGTTACAGAAAGAATGGGGGCTCAGAACATAGTCCAAAACAGGTAATGGTGGTAAATCAGGTTATAGAGGCAAAAGGCTATGGGGGAGAGTGGAGGCTTGGCCAGTGTGTTAGTCTGTTTGCATTGCTGTATAGGAATACCTGAGACTGGGTAATATATAAAGAAAAGAGGTTTATTTGGCTAACAGTTCTGCAGGCAGTAGAAGCATGGCACCAGCATCTGCTTGGCTTCTGGTGAGGCCTCAGGAAGCTTGTAATCATGGCAGAAGGTGGAAAGGGAGCCAGTGTATCACATGGTGAGAGAGGGAGCAAGAGAGAGAGGGAGGAGGCGCCAGGCTCTTTTAAACAACCAGATCTTGTGTGAACTCTTTTTTATTTATTTATAAATATGGCGCTGAGTGCTTTCCATGACAATGACCTCAACATGTTGGATTTTCAGGGAAACTTGTTTATAGTATACTGTAAAGCTTCATTATGTTTGTCTTCTTATTTCATCCGAAGAGCCTTCCAGATACAGCAGGTTAATTACTTGCTGTATATTTTTATTTCTATATTACTTGCTGTAGTTTTTTTAGTTTTGGTTATTTTTCATTTCTTCATGTGCAATATTTTTTATGGTAAGTTTTTTACTTCAATTTGGGTCCTTGTAGATAATACCTTATACGTGGCAGTAATTAAATTCATGAGTAGCATTTTCTTTCTTTTTACTTGTGTCTCAAGTCACAAATAAAATGAAACATGAATCAAGTCATGTTTCTTTTCAGAAACTAAGCATGGTGTTAATAAATATTTAAAATATGTATTCTCTTCACCCCTTGTCTCCACTTTAGCGCTAAATTTCAAAACCAATGTGGTTCATGTTTTTATCCATTAAGAGGAGTTTCCCAGTAGATTTGGTGTTACTCAGTTTAGAAGTATAGCCAGAGTTTTTCATTTTTTATTTTGTCCTCTTTACCGTGTCTTTTAACCAACTATTGCTGTGGAATACTGTTAAAACACAGCCTTTCTAACTTCTGTAACTAGACATAGGACTAAAGAGTTTTCATCCTGAGGTAAAAATATGTGTAAATTTTAAAAGGCTATGAAAAAATAAGCATGTATATTTCACTAGTTTTATGGTCATGATCTCATATACTTTTATCTTTTTCACCTCAGATTTAGTCCTTTTATTTGTGTAGCTATAGGACATCTTTGTGCTAAAAGCAACATATTTCATATCTGAGAAGGTAAATGTATATTAGCCTTCCTTTAGACATCTGAAATGGTTCTAATGAAAAAGCGTTAATGAGGAATAACATAGTAAGTGTTGTGGTTGGTTGAAGTCAAGATATGGTTGAGGATTTCCTTGCTGTACTTTCTAAGGAACGTTTCTGCCGATTGTGCCCTGTAACTGTTAATTGACTTGCTTTTGCTCATACCTTAATTTCTGGTAATAACGATTTCATTTTTATAATATTTTGTAAAGGCTTGAGATGTTAATAAGGAGTGTTTTTTGGATATTCTTTCTTACTTCTTTACACTCTGTTACATGAACTATGCAAAACTTTAGCTAGGTAAAGTGTGAGGAAGATAGACACATGGAATCTCAATTGAAGTCCATGTAGATAAGTGTTGCTGCCATAAACATAAGAGCAAAGACCAGTACTCAGAATGCATTTGGGAATCATTCAGGCAAAGTGAAGTACCCATCACTTTGAATAAATGAGGTTACCCAATTCAAGAGTGCTGAGGAGACATCACTAGCTTTATGTTAGGAAACTAAGAAACAATCTGGAAGATGGAGGAAGAACCAATCTGATGCTGCAGAGAAGACAGTTTCATGAAGGAAATATTTGGCATATTAGATTCCACAGAAGTTGTGCAAATGAGATCCTGAGCTAGGCATTTAAGAAATTCTGTGATTTAGGTAATTTTGTTGGAGTCGTACTCTAAAATGTAGGAGATAGAAACTAGATTATAACATATCAATGAGTAAGTGAAATATGCAATAATCACTTCAGGATAAAGTAGAATAAGGGAAGTTTGTTTTAGGATTTGAAAAACTTGAACATGAGGAAACAGACGAAGAGACTAAGAGAGGGGAAAAGGAAGAGAAAGAGAGAAGGAGAATGAAGAAGACAAGGAGGAGAAGGAGGTGAGAAAGGGACAGCAGGGGAGGGAAGTGATTTGGAATTAAGTTAGTTGTCAATTTAGATCTGGATTGAGATTGGCCCAAAGAGGAATCCATGCACTTCAGTGAAGTCATCCTCACAACTGGAGATCACAATCATGACATGAATTTTTCTTTCTAATTTCAAGTCTACACATGAGATGTGACCCAAATAGAGCCCTTGCTTTTTCAACTGTTCTTGAGGCCTGAAGCAGATAGTTGCTGTGTACAGATTATGCTCCATTGTCTTAAACCTGGAAGGTCAAGTGTAGTAGGATCATGAAAATCTTAGTACTCACATTTCTGCTGCTGAAACACAATACTAAAGTGCACATTTTGGCAACCAAGCCAAGAGTTACACTTTGAGAATTGCAGTGTGACAACTGAGTTCATAGCAGCAATGCAACCTATACCTGATAGTGCCATTTGTATCTCAGTAAACATATACTGTTGTCACAAATTGTTCTTTAATTTTATCTCAAGGTGCTTTGGATTGCAATTAGTTGAGATAGCTTTTTCTCCATCAAGAAACTGTTTATTTGGTTTTAAAAATGAAAAGTGTTATGGCAATGTCTTATCTGCTTCATCTGCAAAATTCCTGAATTTAAAAGATTTGTAGAACTAAAATAAACTCTTTTACACCAAAGAGTTTCTTTAAAATCCTGCTGCAAATTAAAATTGCAGTTCCCCGTGGTAGTCACATGGTAATGGTTATTCTGGATTTGGGCCTCTTTATTTTAGAGGGCCTTTATGCTCTGCTGCACTCTCGAACTATTCAGCCTTAAATTATCTTAATCTCACTAGTCCAGATAATAAGGACTAGGGTTAGTAAAAACTGTCCAAAGCAAACTATATATTTTTAATTAAGTGACATCAACTTGGATATCTTTATGTTTTCAGAAATGCTGAGATCCTTGCAATTGAGGTTTGGTTTACCCTAATGAGTTTACACTAATGAGTGCCGTTTTGATTTATGCAATGGAAATGACAGTAAGAAAAGCAGATGTATCTTGTGAGATGGGTTTGAAGCATTCATAGTGATAAGGTATACCCTTATTAAGTAAACCCTATTGGGGACTTAAAAACAGTATAATTTTATAGCAATTTAGTTCTTCATGGTATTATCAAAAGGTCTTTGCATTTACCAGCATGAAATATAAGACTTTTAGTAATAGTGAGGAACTGTTGAAATTATATTTAAGAGTTAACGCCTCTGAACCTAACAGTGGTTTTTAAAGACTACCATACTTTGTGTAGATTAATGCAATCCTGAAGGAAACCATCATTAACCTGATGAGAGCCTTAAGATTACATATGTTAGTGGATCTTTTGTAGAATTAGGCTTTGCAGGACTTTATTGGTTATAATGGAGTGATAGAGTGAATATATTAATTTTTGATGAGATTTCTAACGTTCACAGGCTCATTTACAAATCTGCTACATGAAGAAATACTTCTACTTAATTTGATGTTTTAATGCATATTATTTTAATTTGAAATATATGCTATGTGTCCGGAGAAACAACTTAGGACAGCAATAGAAGAATCATCAACCAACTAACTTAGATAGGTGATTCTCTTTGTAAGACTGTTTCTGCAGATTAGTTTTGTTATTTGACCGCTGGAGTGCTGTCTAGCTTCAAAATAATTATAGCTAGTAGTCTGGAATATAAAGTGAAAAAAAAAATCCGTTATCAGCACTGTAGAACTTTGTTTCAGGCATCTGCATGAAGAAGGTTTTGAAATTAGAAAGATGTATGTAAGGAGTTGTCAGCTCTTATTTCTTCCTCCAGCTGTGTGGGGCATGACACCCTTTGAAACCAAGAAAAGTTAAGACAGTTTTCTTCACCAACTGTAACCAGGCTATGGGGAAGGAAAAATTTCCTTTCTTCCTTGGATCAGCAGGAAGTTTACCTCTGTGATTTCCTGACTTGCAGGTATAGAATCATGCTTCTTAATGAGTATAATTTCCTTTGTGACTTCTTCCTGTGAGTTCTTACTTTTTATTTATGCCTACTGTTGGCCTGATGCATATACACAAAAACACATGAACAGAGATAACACAAAATTATCCTTTAAAAATGAATTTTACTTATTGTTTCATTGCACATAGATAGCACTCATATTCCATATGTTCTTTGACTTAAGAATGGTATATCCTTAATGTTCCTGTTTTTAAAATCAAATATGTATTCTAGAGTAGCCTCGCCATAAGCCAAATTGTTGAATCAAATGCTAGTCTCCTAAATCTTTGATATCTACCTTTTCAATACAATGCCACTTATTTAGAGGGGAAAACAAATGGTATTATGGTTTCAGTTGACAAGATTCAGTTGTAAATTTTAGGGCATGTTCTCTGGGTAGTTTTTCTTATTTCTCTTAGCTCTGCCCCCAAAATAACATGTCTTAGGGTCAAAATATTTCTTCCTGTAGCCTGTGAGGGGTGTGTGTGTGTTTGTGTGTGTGTATGTGTGTGAAAGTGTTACACTCACAACTTAAAGCATTTGTTTTAACAGAATTATCTTATGATCTTGTTTCCAGCCAAATAAGATGTTCTCTAAATATTTTCTTACATCAATTCCAAGGCCAAGAGTGTTCTAATCACCCCATTAGCTAGCACTGCTGTATAAGTTTGATGTTTTTTCCTTCATTTTTGTTTTAAACTGTGTCAGTGTTTCCATTGTAAATGCTATTTTCCAGGCATCCATTGCCCACTATAGGTTGTAAACATTCGTTTTGGGCTAACACTGGTCAGAAAAAGTCAGTTAGAAATCAGGAGTATTGGCCAGGCGTGGTGGCTCACACCTGTAATCCCAACACTTTGGGAGTCTGAGGCAGGTGGATCACGAGGTCAGGAGATCGAGACCAACCTGGCTAACATGGTGAAACCCCGTCTCTACTAAAAAAGATACAAAAAAATAGCCAGGCATGGTGGCATGCACCTGTAATCCCAGCTACTCAGGAGGCTAAGGTGGGAGGATCACTTGAACCCGGGAGGTGGAGGTTGCAGTGAGCAGAGATTGCACCACTGCACTCCAGCCTGGACAACAGAGTGAGACTCCGTCCCCCACCTCCCACCAAAAAAAGGAAAAAGCAATTAGGAGTATTTAGATTTTAGGGGTATAAGGAGAACTTTTCGGGGGGCTAGTTTTAACAAAGTCATCTTTGACTCTAAGTTTTTGATGATGGTTTTCTGAGAAGTGACTTTTGATATTCAGTAGAATAAGTATGTCAAAATATTTAACTGAAAACCAGTGTTGTGTATTTTAATTACTCTACACTTTTATGAAACATCTTAGATCCATAAGCAAAAATTAACAACTTTGTGATAATTTCATATATGCAATAAAAGGCAGGATTTTTTAAAGTAGAGAATCTAAAAAGTGATATTGTCTTAAAGCAGCTGGATTTTCTTCAAATACTTTAGGCTGTCTGAAAGTATGAGTGAATATGAAATGTCAGTACGTGAAGTTTAAAAAAGTGAAGTAGTGAAGCAGCTGTTAATTGTCAATAAATGTCCAAGCATGATGACCAGAAAAGAAACCTGCAGTTCGAGGATACGTGCTGATGTGTAGTGGAGATCTCACCACACGAATTTGAGGATATGCGCTGATGCATAATGGAGATCTCACCACATGATTTGTTAAGTGATAAACTGTTTCAGAATATATATTTTTATTTTTCAACAGGCAGTGACAAATATTTATGAATGTAAACTAAAGCTTTGTTACTTGCCCAAATGTTGGTTTAGTTTCAATTCTCCTATTAAGTTATGCACAGTACAATAGGGAAATATGTAGGAGCAGATCCAAGTTTATTGGGCCTTTCACTTTTATACTTGTCCTCCACCTCTTAAGAAATCATATTTAAAAACTACGAATACAAAGTTGGGTTCTAAACATGCAGTTGTCTTAATTACAGTTAAAATACGAAAAATGTACAAACACAAATGACCATGTGAATCCAGTGCTAGGACTTCTCTCAAGCCTTAGAAACAGCCCACACAATCTAGAGGCCCTCAAGCTCATAGATTATAGAAACTGACTTTCTAGTAAATATATTTATTCTGTTAAGTTCTTGTTTTCTAGTTATTTATAGTAGTAATTTGTCTCCTTTTAACTCTAGGAGTGTTTTTGCCTGTTTGTTTATTTACTCAGTATTTATTGAACTCCTCCAATTTATGAGGTTCTATGCTTACTAATCGGAACAAAATGATATAGTGCCCAGAAGGAAGATAAAAGAAGTATACATGTAACAACAACAAAAAAAATATGAAGTAGATATTAAGTCTGTTTTACCTGTCTCAAATAATACCATATACTGTTAGGGGCATTAACAAAGCCCATATTGTTACGATAACAAGTTTTCTTTTATGTTGTGTAAATTATTAATGACATTCATCACATTTCCTTTAGAATATTCATTCAACAAACAAACTACATTCTAGAGTATGTCTTTCAGTACGTTTATTTAACACTACTGTAGATTCAGGTTTCTACAGTACTGTGACCTTGCTTTATTATAAATATTAGAAGAAAATTAATAGTTAATTTTCAAAAAATTTTATTTGTAGAATATATTTTTGCTTTAAATTTTTATTTAGCTTTTACATCTACATGCTTAATGCTCATTTTCAATATTCAAAAACTTTAATTTCAGATAGAATTTTCTCATATATTTTTATAGACTAATCAGAATTCATACTGTAAAGGCACATCTGCTATATTTTGAAGAATTGAGAATAAAAGTGAATAATTAATGTATCCCATTTCAGGTAAACATTATAATTATAAAAACAAGTGATTTAAAAAACTTGTGAAAATATGTAAGTTTATAGAAAGGATAAAATAAAATGGAGGAAAATTATAATTGTTTTCCTTCTAAAATGATACATTATGAAAAGAATGTTTTAATATTTTGGCTCTGCCCTCAAATTTTAGATACAAATTATACACCTGAAACCTATTTTACATGTCCTGCATTAGTTAGAAAAATTCACAAATAGTTAATAAAAGAGCTGGTATTATAGTTCTCAAGAATTATGTAAGTTGTTTGAAGTCATTTAATATTAAAATTATAATAATTTTAATAAATTCTTTTATTTTAAGTCTTACAATAAAGGCAGTAAGGTTATATACATGTACTTGTTCATAACAAGTGCATATCCCAAACTTTTTATGTCAAAAAGGATACAATGGTAATGTGTATGTTTAGTTTCTATGTTATAGAAATGAATATTAATAGTAGTTGTATCCTGGATATTTTAAATGTCCTTTTCTTTAACCCAACATAGTGCCGTGGTTAATAACAGTACAAGTTAGCTGAGTATGAATAATCTCTTAGATTTCATGACCTTCTTTATAATCAATGTCGTGATGTCTCTTTTGTCCCCACAAAGGTATTTTGGGTTAGGAGTCTGATGCTTGAAAGCCTAGGTCTACCCACTTACTCTTCCCACCTTCCTCTTCTTAGCTTTTGGATAATTTCTTATCAGGAGGGGAGTCCATGAAAATCCCTGCCATAAACCTAACCTTCAGTAGTCCCCTGTTCCCTTATGAAGCCATTTCCTTCCCCAGGTACCCATGTACCATTAGTTTTGGGGGTTTTGTTTTGCTTTGTTGACAACCATCCCTTTCCCATGTGAGACTCTGTTGGAAATTTTAGGATTTCCAATTCAGACAGTCTTGGTTGTTTTATTTTACTCTTCCCAGAGTTTCTTTTTGTCTCATCAACTCTTGCTTCAGAGGTAGGTGGACAGAACTTTTGCCCTGAAAATCCAAGGTTACTTAGGAAAGGAGACTCTTTTAAAACCCAAGTCCAAAACTTTTTCTTTCATGTCGGACCTATTTCATTTCTTGTTTTCTCATCTATCAAGCAGTATACTCCATGTGATTGATGATCTTATTTTCTAGGGATCTGTAATCAATCATACACCTTGAATTATTAGCCTTGAGAATAAGAAGGTAACTAGAAACAGAATTTATTAATTTTGAATTGTCTTCCCTTCTGTAAGAATTCATAGTAAATCATTCTATAGTCACAACATAGAAGGGATTAATTGCCACATTGTGATTGTGAATTCCAAGTTTTTACCATTGATAAAATGTAAGAAACAATTTGGTAATATCTTTTCAAGTAAAAAGTGTATACTTTTTGACACAGAAATTCCATTGTAGGTGTTTAAACTCCTACCTGTATAAAATAATATTTAAGCATACTTCCTGTATGTGCTATTTTTATGTCCTATGTACATGTTAAAACTTAAAAGTTCTATATATGGAAAGTTAAAAAGCAAAATGTGAAAACAGCATGTATGCTATGCTCTTATTGAAGGGAAGACATATTGTATATATACATACATATCTATATATATCATACACACATACATACACACATGGCATATATTTGTAAATTCACTCGTTACCTCTGGAAAGTCATTTAAGAAATTGCTAATAGGGTAGCCTCCAGGGAAAGAAACTGAGCTTCTAGGGATAGAAGAGGGAGAGAGGTAGACTTCACTTTCACTCTCTTAACTGTTGTAGCTTTTTTATGTAATGCCTATCTTAATAAAAAAAAATGTAATATTAAAATTAAGTTTAAAAAGCTAAAATTAAAAAGCGGTGGCCCAGATGAGATCCTCTGCTGGAAGGAAGCTGCAGGAAGGCTGTCCTAAGTGTTTAGCCTAGGAACTGTGAGATAAAATCACCAAGCCCTTTAGTTCTAACACTGCCCATCAGGCAAATTCTGTACTATAAATTTCTGAGCGGGTGAGAATAACTAATCTGACAAGAGTAGCAATTCAGCTTGCATTACAATAATGTCTTATTCTAAAATAATAAAGTCGCATTATAAAGGAGTTTGGTTTTCATGAGTTTATCCCAGAGAGGCTTCTCAATTTCTCTGGAAGAGTATAATCATTTCTGGAGTGCAGAGGTAAGACTAGGCCCTGACTGTAGTAACCTGGATAAGTGCTGCCGTTGAGAGGCCCTGCCAAGCTGCTGGCTGGCACCCTCCATTGGCATCTCCATCCCTGCTTGTAACAGGGCTGAAATACATGTTCACCACTCATCCATGGTCTCCCCTACTTTAGATTTTAGTTTCTTTTCTTCAGTTTTTATTTCACAGACTGAAATGAGCTCAAATCCCAAGAGAAGTGGGAAAATGACTGCTCATTATCTACATTACAAATTGTGAAATTATTTCTCAGAAAGTGAAACTTGATGGACTCATAAAAGAAAATTATCTTTATGCAGAATAACTCAGAATAGCATAAAAAGCACAGTAAGTGATTGACTGACATAAATATAGGTGTGCCTGCAATATATATTAGTAAACAGGGCCATAATGTTAAGGGGCCAGAAGCTATTTCATTTTTAAAATATCAAGTGAAAGTTATATTCATAATTATGAATATTTAAACAGTATTATTGCTTCTCAATATATAACACATGCAAACATACCACATCATTTTTATTACCAAAAAGGAAAAAAATAATTAAAACTATAAAAAGCTGTTCTTAGTGTCATGTTAATGTGTCTTTGTTATTGCCATTTATCTCCAAGAGATAATATGAAAAAGAAATTGAGAAATAATGCATCAGCAGATGATAAATTTTATTCAAAGCAATTTTTTTTTTAAATCACTGTTGTTTTTCATCCAAGGAAACAACAGAGAAAACAAGAAAGGTATATCTATTATAAATATCTGTTTTGTATTGATACCGTTTTAAAAATAAAAGCTTGCATTTCCCCCCAGATTTTCAGTTTAGCTTAACTTTTTATATGATTTCTGTCTTACCTAATTTTTTATTATTTATTTATTTATTTAATATTTTTTTGAGACGAAGTCTAGCTCTGTTGCCGAGGTTGGAGTACAGTAGCTCAAGCTTGGCTCACTGCAACCTCCGCCTCCCAGGTTCAAGCGATTCTTCTGCCTCAGCCTCCTGAGTAGCTGGGACTATAGGCGCTCATCACCACGCCCGGCTAATTTTTTGTATTTTTGCTACAGATGGGGTTTCACCATGTTGACCAGGCTGGTCTCGAACTCCTGACCTCGTATCCTCCCGCTTCAGCCTCCCAAAGTGCTAGGATTACAGGCATGAGCCATCATGCCCAGCCTGTCTTACCTAATTTTTTAAACATAAGGAAGATTTTTACTCATTTTAATGAATGTATATATGAAGAACTTTCTTCCTTTCCAATATACACTTATATGTTACTTCCCTTGTGAATCTGACAAGTTCAGAATGGTAGTTCATAGATTGGGTTTCTGGTTTTCCTACGTGGTGAAGGTAGTACAGCAGGCTGAGGGTGAGAGAGCTGCAATAGACAGAGATTGACAGTTCTGGTTTTTGAAAGCCACGTTAAGGTTAGGTTACTGGATAGTTATGATCTTATACTATATTTGGACACACCCAAGACTTTCCTGTAACTAATAGGTGACTAAATTCTTGGATAGTTGACAAGATTAGTTATTGGCTTCTCTCTAAGTTTAGATACCAAGACACTATGGTGTCTCCTTTCCTTGGAGCTCTACAAATAAGACTGCCACTACCATTTCTCACCATTGGGAACAGTCTGTAGGACATAACCTGAAGCTCTGAGTTCAACAGTGCCTCCTCTTTGTACATTTAGGAATGTCAGCTTTCCATTGTGAGAGGTTAAAGCAGTTTTTAGAAGAGGAAAAAAAATGAACTTAAAAAAGAAAAACACATGCTTGGGTATAAAATACTTCTTGACATAAGTGAAAAGAGCATGATACAATATTGTATCTCTACTATAATAGTGTATGAGATAACAGTGAGAAAAAAATACAAAAGAAAAACAGTAAAGGTAAATATGTAAGAAGTGTCCAGTGATTGCACTAATATTCATAGTATTATTTGTTCTCTCTTTTCACTTTGCTGAACTTCAAATTTTCTTCTATGAACCCATATTGTTTACATATTAATGAGGTAAAAGGAAAGCTCTCTGCTTTGGAAATCTGATAATTTTATCCTGTTTATGTTTTTGCAGTTACTTCTTTGTGCGTTCTTCTGATACTCTGTATATTTATGGATTATATGTTGCAAAGACAGAAAGAAAAATAAGCCATAGAAATGAAATAAATACAACAAAAATTTTTAAATGAATAGTTTATTCTCCAAAAAGGGCATGAAAATTGCTTTAGCTTAAATTCCTAGGTTTAAAAAATGTTAAGTTTTATTAGAGTAGGAAGTTTATGTATTTAATATGTTTCCTATAATGTGGAATTCAGTTCACTCCCAGCTACAATTGTTTATTATTATTTATGGCTCCCTTTAGAGATTCTCTCTTCATTCATTTTTTTCCATACTTAATAGAATAGCCAACTATAATGGTTTTTAGAAAAGTTTTGTGTTCTTTTTAATTGATATCTATACTATTAAAAATTTGAATTTTATATGGATGGATTTCTAGCCTCATGTTAGATAGTCCTCATATCCATGACCACAGAAGCATGATGTCTGTATGCTAATATGCTTACTTAATCTTTAATACATTATATTTTAATAATATAGGAATGCCAAGCTACGGAAGAGCAAATGAAAAGGTCATTTTTTATTCATGTACTACTGAATGTACCTTCTGCTTGTAGCTCATTATACATGCAGTTGAGCCCAACTTTTTAAAAGTGGAAAGCATACGAAATTGAACCACAAGTTTCGCAACTGATGTTCCTTTTGTAAAAGGAGTCCTCTCCATCTTTTCAATTTTATTTATTCTGACTGCTTGTTACTCATTTGTGCTTCTCTCTTCTCTGTTATAGTCAGAATTTCTAATCCCATTTTAAGCAGAAGGCTGCCACTTTTCATCAGAGGAGAGGCAATAAATACGTATCACACTTTTATATACCGGCTTTCATCTGGGGAGCTCAAAGTGTTTTATGCATAAGTAGCATTTCCCCTGGCTTTTTTTTTTTTTAATACAAAAAATGAAGCCTAGAGAGTTTAAATGACTGAAAGAAACCTACACCTACAACAACAAAAGTCATGATTTTAATTAAATATATATACCTGTGAAAATACTCAGGATTCTTGGACTTGGATATCAGTTTATATACTCCTCTTGAAGAGTAACAAAATTGTCGAGAGTAGAAATAGGTACTAGTGCCTTCTTGTCATAATCCAGTTAGGAGTAATGGTGGCATAACAAAAATGAGCTCTAACAAAGCCTAATTTGACAGACCTGACTATTCATTTAATACTTTTAAATATCAAAATTATAAAAATAATGAGTGGGGAAAAGTGTGGTCAGGGTCAACTTTTGAACAATTTGTGACTGTGGTTGAGAGGGCCAGAGAAAGGGCAGCCTGTGGCTGGGGTCTGGCCAGGGCTGCAGGAAAGGCTGGTTCTGGAAATGAGCCTTGTGCTCATTTTCTCTCTTCTCTTCCTCTTCTCTTTTGCCAAAGGCATAAATCATCTCATTGGTACTAAGAGAAATGTGGATAATTATTTGTAAAAGCTTGAGTAAGAGATTAATAGGAAATAAGGATTTTTTTTTTTTTTTGCAATGGGGTTTTGCTCTTGTTACCCAGGCTAGAGTGCAATGGCATGATCTCAGCTCACTACATCTTCAGCCTCCTGGGTTCAAGCGATTCTCCTGCCTCAGCCTCCTGAGTAACTGGGATTACAAGCATGCGCCACCACGCCCAGATAATTTTGGTATTTTTAGTAGAGACGGGGCTTCTCCAAACTGTTGGTCAGGCTGGTCTGGAACTCCTGACCTCAAGTGATCTGCCCACTTTGGCCTCCCAAAGTGTTGGGATTACAGGCATGAGCCACCACACCTGACCAGGAAAATTTTTTTTAATTAAAAAACCCAGATCATCTTGCTGGCAAGACGTCTGGTTATTGGCCTGTGGTTCTACCCCTGCATTGCACTGCATCTGTGGGGAGGGGCCCCAGGGATGCAGAAAATCAAAGGAATGGGGACTAAGAACGTCTTTTTTCCACTTTCCCTTTTGGTGGTGGTGTGCGAATTGATTTAATGCATGCATGTGGAGGTGGGGGTGAAAGGACTCTGGGAAGTTTGGTTTACACTGAGAAGGGAGGCCATAGGATTCTGTGTGGGTCGGGGGGATAGAATGAGAGAAGTTAAAACCAGGGAAGGCAGGGTCTGAGAGAGAGTTCTATGGGAACTGAAACATTTAATATACTGGTTAGAAGTTGTTGATTTTCTGTGATGAGTGGGACTTTAGGAAGATCACTTTCTGAAAAAGTTTTTTTCAGAAGTGTAACTAGACAGTAAGAGACTAGTGGCTACATAAAGTACTACTTGATAAGAGATTACTGAACTCACTGGCATTTGACACTTTTTGTCTGGTGGAAAAAATATGTCAAAAAGTGCTATACATCCCATATACTAATTTGAGATGGCTGGTTGAGAACAAATGACATAAAATAATAAACAGATTGGCTGAACAGCAGAGGGATGGTGACACAATCTCACTCTACCTCTTCACCATGTATAATCCAACGAGAGTAATTTCTTAAATAATATAATTAGTTAACTCTAAAATAATCTTTCTTCTCCATTTAGCTGAAAAATAGTGTGAAGCAGAATCACTAATACCAATCAACATATTTTTAGTGGTGATATATCTATATATAGACATACACATATGTGGAATAGAGGTGTTTAGATAACATGTAGATTTGTACTTAGTATAATATTACTACAAATATAGAAACTTCAAATGTCCTGCTGAATATATATATTCATATGTTTTTATAAATATTCAGTAAATGAATATATAAATATGTATTCAGTATATGTATGTTTTATATACATTCAGTATATAAAAACATATTCAGTGTATATTTATATATTCATATGCTGAATATATATATATATTTATATACACTTCCACTAGAAAAACCACTTTAAAATCATTCTCTATGTAGGTATGATGAAAAACACTTAATTTTTTCCCCCAAATTATTCATGTAAAATTTAGAAATACTCCTGAGTGTTGTAAATGCCTATCAATACAGTAGTTGGGGGAAAATTGTAGGTATATTAGCATGGAAACATAAACCTGCCTGGAATAAACCATAAACCATGGAATATCAGACACCCGCCTGATATTCTCACTGCAAACATTTTATGGTCAAAATTGTCTTCCGACCATGATGGTCGTTTGGAGAACAAAAACAGCGAAGCAAGAGGATAGAACAAGAGTATCCTGAGGCGGTCTCCTGCAGTGCTCGTAGCTGTTCCTCCTTAGCCTTCCACCTGGTGGCCCTGGACTAGACCTCCAGAGAATTCCAGGTTGTGCAAGATGGGGTGCCTCTGACATGCCATCCTGCTGAGGCACCATTGCCAAGTCTGGTAATGAGAGGGTAGCAGGACAGCCACTTTCTAAGATCCTATGATCTTGGAGCCAGTTCTCAATCCCTGTAGACTGTAGCTTCTTCATATGTTAATGGAAAGAGATGATAACCCCTATAGCTTCTTCATATGTTAATGGAAAGAGATGATAACCCCTAAGGCCTCTGCCAGGTCTAATATTCAGAGATTTAGTCTCATCCGCCTTGGAACTGTTTCTTGTCTGTACCTTTAGAATAATGTACCACAGGTCTGAACATTGAGAAAAAGCACTAAAGGTTTCACTCTGTGGTGATTGTTGCACAGGAATAGCACAGTGCAGTCCACACTCAGATTATTTTCAGAGTCAAGTCTGAAACATCAGAAGATGTTCCATGGAATATTAATAGGTCTTACAGTTGGGAAACGCTCAGTCAGACCAAGTGAAATGAGCCTTTGTTCCGCAATACTGCTCAGAGCTTTTTCAATGCTCATATGTGCATTGTGACCCAAGGATCTGAGGATTCCAGAATGATTTGAATGAAGTCTCCCTTTTTTGTGCAGAAAGTCTCTACATTCTGGGAAATGATAACTTGGGCTCTTCTCAACCCGCACACATATTCAGCTAAACAATCATCAAATATACTGAGTGTTCCTTTTGCTAAAATCTGCCCTTCTACTAGCTTGCTTTAGCTTTGAGGTGCAACTTCTGTAGCAGTACCTCAAGGCATTGGGCTATGAATTCAGTGTTAGGAAGAAGTGTAGGAATATCAGAATAAAGAATTACAATACAGACCTGGCCCAAATTCACCTGCATTTCAGTTTCATTCTCCTTTTCTTTCTGAAACTCTGTCTTTACTAAAATACAAAAAATTAACCGGATGTGATGGCATGCACCTATAATCCCAACTACTTGGGAGTCTGAAGCAGGAGAATCGCTTGAATCCGGGAGGCTGAGGTTGCAGTGAGCTGAGATTGGGCCACTGCACTCCAGCCTGGGTGACAGAGCAAGACTCTGTCTCAAAAAAAAAAAAAAAAAAAAAGGAAAGAATCCATGTAGACAATAGTAGGAGTGCATATCTTGGCTTTGAAATTCTTTCTAAATGTAAGATGTTCCTCTTAGAGAAAGAGGAACTTTGCAATCACACTTACCTCTGTTTAAATCTGCCACTTAGATACAATAAATCAGACTGCTATCAAACTGAACCTCTGTTTCTGCAATTGTAAAACAGAGATGATCAAATAGTAAAACAGACTAATATTTTGAAGAATTAGCTAAGTAAATACTTAGCAGATTACCGTTACTACTGAGTGTGCACTAATGTTAGGTAACTTCATCTTTCATTGTCTAGCAGGTAGTCCTAGAATTAGTAATCTAGTAACCTAGTCTCATTCCTTCACTAATTCATTGCTACTTTGCACAACATAGATTATTGTTGGCCTTGGGACTTAAGTTCTCTCTAACTCATTCCTTCATTTGTCAAATGAAGATAAAACCACCTCACATGGTGTTTTTTATGGATAAAATGAAATAACAGATGTGTAATTAATTTTGAAAGATTCAAAAAATGTGCCAGTTAATCACACTTATTCTTAGTACCAGTAAAATTATTATTGACTATTAGTCTGACAGAGGGACTTTTTGTTTCTGGTAAAATAGCTATTGTAATGGGATTGCTGAAAGAGCACACTATTTGAACAAAATCCCTTAGGACGGATTTAAGAAAAAGTACTGAGACTCTTGTTTTCCATCTTACATGGGAAGGTTTATATAGTTTTAAACATTTGTATACAAGTGCTTTCATCTTCAGCTGCACAACTGTAAGAGATTTAGAGTTTTTGAAGATCGTGCATTTAATTTTTAGCTGAATTGTGTATAGATCAAATCCATGCATCAGGAAGGCTCCAAAATGAAAATTTATAGAGCTTGGGGAGATGGAGTTAACAAGTTATAAGTCTTTGGGACCCTGAAATGGGAAAGATGTGGAAAATGTGTTTTCGAGAGAGGCTCACAAACTACAGTTTACAACTCTGGGAAACTGTCTTTAAATTCCTACATGAAAACCATACTGTTCATTTCTTCTGTCATGTTTAAGGTATGTTATTAAATCTATTAATTTCACAACGTAAATATATTATTAGTATTACAATTTTGCTCTAGCTATTTTAATGCATTTTCAAATTAATTTCTGATGTGAACTTTTAGTAGTTTGGTCCAAAAATTTAAGGCATTTTTTTTTGTAAACTAGATTATTTATTCTGAGACATGTATTATATTTATCTTACATTATGTCAAACACTTTTTACTTAAATTTTTCATTTGAATACTTAACCTCTTTGAATAGAATAATGTTTTTGAAGGCATTTGCAAAATGCTTTTGGATGGCAGATAGCTTGCCTTTTTGTTAAATCTCTATTCTCTTGAACATTTAGGAGAAAGATCCAGATTACTGGGCTATGTCTCTAACAACCTGGCTGCCTATTCTGTCTATTGCAACTATCTATTCATAGTTCACTTTCCAAGTGAGAATAGTTAGGTAGGCATTTTATAATGTCCTGTAGGAGTTAAGTTTGTATGCAGAAATGGTCTTAAAATTGTATTTTTGAGAAAAGCTGTCCAAACATGTAAATTATTATCCCATCTAAGATATGCTTAAATTGGTGACATTTCAAAAGTTCATAGACTAGGTGTCTATTTTTATTTCATTAATGATGGCAGAGAGCTCCTTAGCTAGTTTTCTAGGAGGTCATAATAGAGTATATGAACTTCTATATTCAGTTTCATTTGTAGTCACAGCCCTGTCTCAACACTGTGGCTGCCTACATCTCACTGAGAGGTCATCATTTCTTATCTGCATCAATATATTGGGGTCGACTACTTTGTGTATTTGTAAAACTCATCACCAGTTGGCTGGGGTGATAGACCCAGCATATGCACTAATCATGTCTCAGATCATATTAGGGTTTTCTATTTTGCACATAACCAATCACAGAAAGGGAGTGAACAAAACTAGAAAAGTAATTACAGACAAACTATTCCCCACTACCTGTTGTAAGAAACACAAGCTTTCGTAGTTCAATAGACTTACTTTCACTGCAGGTGTGTGCTGTCTGCAAACTCTTTGTAACACTTGAGAGGCAAGTCTCTGACCAGAGGCTTTGGCTCCTCTCTGATGGGCAGTTGTCAGGGAAATTATGAGTATTTACATCCACAAGGCAACTAAAGAACCATCACAGACACCCACCTATGAGTCAAGCTACCATGGCCTTTACCCCAAAGGAATGTGTGTAAAGTATAAAAGAGTTAATAGAAATATTTTGACTAGATAGATAACTTTATGTTGGATAATCAGTCATGTTGAAAAATGCTATGATATATATAAATAGTTTTAGAAAGCTACCTCTGGTTATTTTCCACGTATTACATCAAAGCCAGTGGCAGGAAGGTATGTGATTCCATGAAGGTCTTAGTCTCTCTATAACCTTGATCATCATTTACTTTATATTATTTTATTATTATAAGTGTTTACTTTCAAAGTAAGCTAAAAATGACATGAACTAGACTTTTTTTCTTTTACAGAAGAGATTAGGAAGTGCGTTTGAAAATCTTATAACAAGGGAGGAAACTTTTAAAAGATTTATTTCTTCAGGTAAAGAATAACAAAAGATAATTTTTAAGGCTGAATGTCCAGTTCTAAATTTTAAAAATTCATTATTTTTATTATAGTTCATATACCTTTTATTTTACATACATGCGGAACCACTTTTATTTTGAAGGGTTTTTTTTCTTTCTTTCTTTTTCTTTTTTTTTGAGATAGAGTCTCGCTCTGTCACCCAGGCTGTAGAGCGGTGGTATAATCTCAGCTCATGGCAAGCTCCGCCTCCTGGGTTCATGCCATTCTCCTGCCTCAGCCTCCCAAGTAGCTGGGACTACAGGCGCCTGCCACCATGCCCGACTCATTTTTTGTATTTTTTGGTAGAGACGGGGTTTCACTGTGTTAGCCAGTATGGTCTTGATCTCCTGACCTCGTGATCCGCCTGCCTGGCCTCCCAAAGTGCTGAGATTACAGGTGTGAGCCGCCGCGCTTGGCCTGAAGCGTTTTTGTTTGTTTGTTTGTTTTCTAAAAATTCTGTCATTTAAAAATCTGTCACCAGCATTTAAAAGTCATCTTGGAGGACACTCATCTGGTAATAATACAGTAGCATATTATAAATAATAACGTTATTTTATTATTTAAAAAACAAGAGGAACAATGTTGAATTAAAGAATTCATATCATTCTTTGTTATTTTATTGAAGATGAAAAATCTTTAAAAACCCTTGGAATGCAAATGATATTATTACATGCTTGGCATTTGAGAGTTTTCAGTGTCTTTAAAACTCTATGACAGACTTCCACTTTGAGGAAGATAGAATAGGCATACTTTTTCCTATTACCTCCACTAAGTACAACTAAAATCCCAGACAATATGTATCAAATGAACATAAAAAGATTCTAAATGGTGAAGAGAAGAGTCTGACTGACTAGGGAACTTGGGACCTAATGAACAACATGGTGGTGAGCTCCCTGGATTTTCTTTTTGTTTCATATATCCCAAACTTGGAGGTGAATAAGCTGGCAATCTAGAGACAGCAATGGGCACAGAAAGAAATGCTCCAACAAAAGCCTGCTTTCTGTAGCCAAAGGACCAGGAAAGGTCCATTTAGATAATAACCACCCTATAAGAGAAAAATATTTTAGATAATAGCCACTCTATTCCAGGCAAGCACCATGGTGGCCCTACTCTTACCCATTCAGCAAAGGCTGAGTAGGAAGACTAGACTTTTACCCTTGCAAAGCTGCAATGGGAAACCTCAGTTAACCCCACTGTGGGTTTTTTTTTTTTTGAGACAGAATATCACTCTGTCTCCCAGGCTGGAGTGCAGTGGCGTGATCTCGGCTTGTTGCAAGCTCTGCCTCCCAGGTTCACGCCATTCTCCTGCCTCAGCCTCCCAAGTAGCTTGGACTACAGGCACCCGCCACTATGCCTGGCTAATTTTTTGTATTTTTAGTAGAGACGGGGTTTCACCGTGTTAGCCAGGATGGTCTCGATCTTCTGACCTCGTGATCCGCCTGTCTCGGCCTCCCGAAGTGCTGGGATTACAGGCGTGAACCATCGCACCTGGCCACTCCACTGTGGTTTTAGCAGAGAAGGCCAAGCAGGGAGCTGGAGCTTCCACATCTGCCAGCTAGCAACTATCTGCCATACATACCCCACATGCAGAGGTGTCAGTGGAAACTCTGTAGAGGAGTCAGGCTCTATAAGGAGCCTGACTTCCACCACTGCCCAGCAGTAATGAGGTGACCCTCCTTTTCTTCCTGGAGTCTTACTGGAGGAGGCCTAATGCTAAAAAAAAGTAACTGTCAACTCAGAATTTTATACCCAATGAGAATACCTCCCAGGGATGCAGAAGAGATAAATACATTCTTTTAAAAAATTATTATTTTACTTTAAGTTCCAGGATGCACGTGCAGAATGTGCGGGTTTGTTACACAGGTACGCGTGTGCCATGATGGTTTGCTGCAACTGTTGTCCCATCCTCCATAAGTTCCCTCAACTCTCCCCTAACCCCACAACAGACCCTAGTGTGTGTTGTTCTTCTCCCTGTGTCCATGTGTTCTCATTGTTCAACACCCACTTATGAATGAGAACATGTGGTATATGGTTTTATGTTCCTGTGTTAGTTTGCTGAGGATGATGGCTTC
Source organism: Macaca thibetana thibetana (assembly GCF_024542745.1). Classification (NCBI taxonomy): domain Eukaryota; kingdom Metazoa; phylum Chordata; class Mammalia; order Primates; family Cercopithecidae; genus Macaca; species Macaca thibetana. Next base: position 73,468,419 of record NC_065583.1, read on the forward strand.
CAGCTTCCCTGCAAAGGGCATGATCTCATTCATTTTTATGGCTGCATAGTATTCCATGGTGTATATATACCACATTTTCTTTATTAAGTCTATCATTGATGGGCATTTGGTTGGGTCCGTGACTTTGCCATTGTAAATAGTGCTGTAGTAAACATACATGTGCATGTATCTTTATAGTAGAATGATGTATATTCCTTTGGGTATATACCCAAAATGGGATTGCTGGGTCAAATGGTATTTCTGGTTCTAGATCCTTAAGGAATCGCCATTCTGTCTTCCACAGTGGTTGAACTAATTTACACTCCCACCAACAGTGTAAAAGTGTTCCTATTTCTGTACAGCCTCGCCACTATCTATTGTTTCTTGACTTTCATAGTTGCCATTCTGACTGGCATGAGATGGTATCTCATTGTGGTTTTGATTTACATGTCTCTAATGATCAGTGATGTTGAGCTTTTTTTCATATGTTTGTTGGTCATGTAAATGTCTTCCTTTGAGACATATGTCTATTCATAACCTTTTCCCACTTTTTGATAGGGTTGTTTCGTTTTTTTTTCTTGTAAATTTCATTAAGTTTCTTGTGGATTCGGGATATTATATCTTTGTCAGATGGGTGGATCACAAAAATTTTCTCTCATTCTTTAGGTTGCCTGTTCACTCTGATGATAATTTATTTTGCTGTGCAGACACTATTTAGTTTAATTAGATCCCATTTGTCAATTTTGGCTTTTGTTGCAATTGCTTTTGGCATTTTGTCCTGAAGTCTTTGCCACTGCCTATGTCCTGAATGGTATTGCCTAGGTTTTCTTCTAGAGTTTTTATGGTTTTGGGTTTTACATTTAAGTCTTTAATCCATCTTGAGTTAATTTATGTGTAACGTGTAAGGAAGGGGTCCAGTCTCAAAAAAAAAAGAATATTGAATATTGGCCCCCAATGTCTTCTGGCTTGTAGGGTTTCTCCTGAGAGGTCTGCTGTTAGTCTGATGGGCTTCCCTTTGTAGGTTACCTGGGCTCTCTCACTGGCTGCCCTTAACATTTTTTCCTTCTTTTTGACCTTGGAGAATCTGATGATTTTATATCTCGGGGTTGATCTTTTCTTGGAGTATCTTAGTGATGTTTCCTGAATTTGTTGGCCTGCCTTGCTAGGTTGGGGAGCTTCTCCTGGATAATGTCCTGAAGTGTGTTTTCTGGCTTGTTTTCAGTCTCCTCTTCTCCTTCAGGTACTCCAGTCAATCCTAGGTTCCATCTTTTTTACATAGTCCCATATTTCTCAGAGGCTCTGTTTGGTCCTTCTCATTCTTTTTTCTCTAATCTTGTCTGCATGCCTTACTTCAGCAAAGTGGTCTTCAAACACTTATATTCTTTCTTCCTCTTGGTTGATTCAGCTATTGATACTTGTGTCTGCTTCATGAAGTTCTCGTGCTGTGTTTTTCAGCTCCATCAGGTCATTTATGTTTCTCTTTAAACTGGGTATTCTAGTTAGCAACTCCTCTAACCTTCTATCAAGGTTCTTAGCTTCTTTGCACTGGGTTAGAACATGCTCCTTTAGCTCAGTGGAGTTTTTTATTACCCATCTTCTGAAGCCTACTTCTGTCAATTTTTCCATCTCATCCTCCGTCCAGTTCTGCGCCCTTACTGGAGAGGCATTGCAATCATTTGGAGGAGAAGAGGCACTCTGGCCTCTTGGTTTTTCAGTGTTTTTTTGATGATTTTCATCTTGATGAGTTTGTCTAGTTTCAATCTTTGAGACTGCTGACCCTTGGATGGGGTTTGTGTGGGAACTTTTTGTTGTTGTTGCTTTCTGTTCATTTGTTTTTCTTTCAATGGTCAGGTCCCTCTCCTATAGGGCAGCTTCAGTTTGTTGGGGGTTCACTTCAAGCCCTCTTCATCTGGTTTGCTCCCACGCCTGGAGATGTCACTCAAGGAGGCTGGAGAACAGCAAAGATGGCTGCCTGCTCCTTGTTCTGGGAACTCTGACCTTGAGGGGTACCAACCTGATGCCAGTAGGATCGCTTTTTTCTAGGGTGTCTGACAACACCTGTTGGAGGGTCTCACCCATTTGGGTGGCATGGGGAACCGGATCTGTTTAATGAAGCACTTTGACTGTTCCTTGGTGGAGGGGTGTGCTTCGCTGTGGGGAACCCCATTTGTCTGGGCTGCTTGGATTCCTCAGAACTATGAGAAGGAAATGTTAAGTCTGCTGGTCTACAGAGACAGCGGCCACTCCTCCCACTAGGGGCTCAGGCCCAGGGAGATACAGGTTCTGTCCCTGAGCCTCTGGCTGGAGTTGTTGGAGTTCGTGCAGGGAGACCATACCCAGTGAGGAAGGATGTGTTAGAATGAGGGCTGAAGAAGCATTCTGGCCACAGTATGCCACAGCCGGTGTGTTGGGCTGTGGGGGACACCTCTTACGACCAAGTTGTCCAGCCTCCCTGGCTCTAGCAAGGGAAAAGCACTGCCTAGAGCTACAGAGATGGATGCCACCCTTCCCCTACCCAGGGAGCTTAGCATGTTAAGCAGTTATGAGTCCTAGTGCTGGCTACTGACCCTCCTCCAAGGAGCTCAAAGGACTTAGACAGCAGGCAGCTGCAGCTGTGGTGCTGGTCAACCCTCCCCCTGGGGACCTGGCAGGCTTAAGCAGATTCTAGTTGAGAGGCTGTTGAGAATCTGTGTCGCTCGGGGTTGGGACCCTAGACCCCCGTGGTGTGGGTTCACGAGTGGGACCTTCTGATCTGTAGGTTGCACAGTTCCATGGGGAAAGCACAGTTTCCCTAGCTGGGTAGCACGCTCACTCAACACCTCTTTTGGATGAGGGATGGCTCCCCTGCCCCGTGTGACTCTCAGGTGTGCCACCACACCACTGTTCTTCCCCTCCATGGATCATGCCAACTGGCTAGTTAGTTCTGTTGAAAGAACCTTGATACCTTGGTTGCCAATGCAGGATTCATACACTAATTACGGTTCTTTCCCATGGGAGCCTCCGATCGCCCCTGCTTGTAGTCGGCCATCTTGGCCCCACCCAATCCAACACATTTTTCAAATGAAGGACAAGTAAGAGAATCATTTGTCACCAGGAGACCTACCCTAAAAGAATGGCAAAAGGAAATTTTCTAAACAGAAAGGAAATAATAAAGGAAGGGACTTTGCAATGTCAAAAAGAACATGGTAAGCAAACATGTGGGTAAATACATATTTTCCTCTTGAGTTCTCCAAATTGTATTTGATGGTTGAAGCAAAAATTATTATGCTGCCTCATGTAGTTCTAAATATATGCAGAGGAAGTATATGATTACAAATGTGGGGAGTGAAGGGATGCAAAAAGAAGTAAGGTTTATATACTTCACTCAAACCAATAAAATGATACCACCAGTAAACTGTGATAAATTATATACATATACATATATATGTGTGTATATATATAATGTATACCTAGAGAAACCATTTAAAAAGTTATATAAAGAGATACTCTTAAAAACAAGATACAATTCTAAAAAATGTTCCTCTAACCCCAGGAAGGTAGGAAAGAGAAAACAGATAAATGCAAAACAGAGAGAACAAATAGAAAACAAAAATAATAAAACTGCAAACATAAGCCTTACATATCAATAATTATATTAAGTATAAAGCTCTAACTATTCCAATTAAAAGATACAGATTTACAGAGTTGATTTTAAAACATGACCTAAGTATATGCTGTGTTTAATAAACTCACTTGAACTATAACAGTATAATCAGGTTGGAAGTTAAAGGATAGGAAAAGATATATCATGCAAACATAGAAAGGCAGGAATGGCTACATTAATATCAGATAAACTATATTTTAGAAAATTTCAAGAGATAGATAAGGACATTATATAATGATAAAAGGATTAATCCACCTATTAGACATAGCCATTCTAAATGTTTGTACAGCAAACAGAGCAGGAAAGTATGTGAAGCAAAAACTGGTAAAATTGAAAGGAGAAACATAAATCCACAGTTGTAGTTGGAGACGTCAATACTCCTCTCTCAACAAGTGGTAGAACAATTAGAAAATATCAGCAAGGATACAAGTGATCTCAATAACACTATCAACCAACAGGATTTAATTGATTTTTATAGAACACTCCATCCAAGAACAATATTTCACATTCTTTTCAAGTAACCATGTCGCATATGCCAAAACACACTATATTCCGAACCATAAAACAAACTTCAAAATTTAGAGAAATTAAAATCATATGGATTGTATTGTCTGATGACAGTGGAATCAAACTGGAAATCAAAAACAGAAAGATATCAGAAAATTCTCCAAACACTTGGAAACAAAACAGACTTCTAAATAATTCATAGGTGAAAGAGGAAGTCACAAGAGAAATAATTTGAAAAAATATATTGAATTAAATTGAGATGAAAATACAATTGTCTAAATTTGGTATTAGAAAACTGCTAAAATAGTGCTAAGAGGAAATTTATATTGCTAAATGCACATATTAGAAAAGAGGGACATTTTTAAATAAAAAATCTAAGCTTCTATATCAAGACGCTAGAAAAAGAAGAACAATGTAAAGCCAACACCAGCAGAAGGAAATAAGTTATTATTATTGTTATTTTTTTTTTGAGACAAGGTCTTGCTCTATTGCCCAGGCTGGAGTGCAGTGGCGCAATCTCAGCTCACTGAAATCTCTGCCTCCTGGGTTCAAGTGATTCTCCTGACCCAGCCTCCCAAGTAGCTGTGATTACAGGTGTGCACTACCATGCCCGGCTAATTTTTACGTATTTTTTTCGTAGAGACAGGGTTTCACCATGCTGGCCAGCTGGTCTCGAACTCCTGACCTCATGATCCACCCACCTCAGCCTCCTGCAGTGCTGGGATTATAGGCGTGAGCCACCACACCTGGCTGGAAAGAAATTATAAAGATAAGATCAGAAATCAATGGAATTGAAAGCAGTAAACAGTAAAGTCAATGAAGCCAAGAGCTGGTTTCTTGAAAAGAGCAATAAAATTGACAGACCTCTAGCAATACTGACAAAGAAAGAGATAAGATACGAATTGCCAATGTCAGGAATGAAACGAGATATTGCTACAGACCTTGCACACATGGAAAGATAATAAAGAAATACAACAAACAATTCTACACACATGTATTTGACAATTTAGATGAAGGAGACCATTTCCTTGAAAAACACAAGCTACCACAACTTATCCAATATAAAACAGCTAAGTTGAGCAGCACTATACTTATTAAGGAAATTGCATCGATAATTTTAAAAAATCCCCCCAAATAAATCTCCAGGTCCACATGGTTTCACTGGAGTATTCTCCCAAACATTTTAAGATGAATTAATGCCAAGTCTGGACAATATTCTCCAGAAATTAGAACAGAAGGAAACATTTCCCAATTCATTTTGTAAAGCTAATATTACCCTGATGAGCAAAATCAGAAAAAAAATACACTTCAAAGAAGTAAAACTGTAGAACAGTGTTTCCCATGAATCCTTTACAAATATGAGCAAATAGAATTCAGGACCATATAAAACGAATCATGCACTATGGTCAACTGGAATTTATTCCAGGGATTCAAGGCTGGTTTGGTATTCAAAAATCAAAAGATCATATGTCATATCAGTTGTCAAAAAAGCATTTGACAAAATTTAACATCCATTAATAATAAAAATTACTTCCAGAAAGACAGAAATAGACAGGAACTTTCTCAACTTGATGAAGAGTATCTGCAAAAAAATCCTGCCACTGACATTATACTTAATAATGATAGATTGAATGTTTTTTCATTAAGACCAGGAACAAGGTAAGGATGTCTGCTCTCACCACTCTTAATACAGTATTGGAAGTTCTAGCCAGTGCAATTGGCCAGATAAGGTAATAAAGGCATACAGATTGGAAAGGAATAATTAAAACTGCCCCTATTTGCACATGACCTGATTGTTTATGTGAAATATCCTAAGGAATGTATAAAAACATTTCTAGAACTAGTAAGCAAGACTTTAGAATAAAAGATAAACATACAAAAATCTATTGTATTTCTGTATACTAGCAATAACATGTGGACACCAAAATTAAGAACATAATACAATTTATGTTCAATTTAAAAGATAAAGAAGTACTTAAGTATAAACCGATGAAAACATATATAGGGATTGTATGCCAGAAATTATACAGTCCTTGAAAATCAAAGATCTAAACAAATGGGAAGATATACTTTGTTGATGGATTGGAAGCCACATAGGAGACATGTAATTTCTCCCCAAATTGATGCATGGGTTTAATGCAATTTCTATCAAAATCTCAGACAGATTTTTTTGTAGATATAGACAAAACTATTCTAAGACTTACATGGAAAGTCAAAAGAACTAAACAATTTTTAAAAATAATAAAGTTGGAGGAATAAGTTTACTCAATTTCAAGAGTTTTTATATAGCTACAGCAATGAAGACTGTGGCATTTGTGGAGCACTAGACATACAGATTAATGGAACAGAACAGGAAACTCAGAATGAACTCACATAAATATGCTTATGTGATTTTGCAAAAGATACAAATGCAATTCAATGGAGAAAAGATGGCCTTTTCAATAAATGGTGCTGGAAAAATTGGACATCATAGGCAAAAAAAGTGAACTTCAACCTGTCACATACCTTATATAAAAATGAACTCACAAAGGATCACAGACTTAAATGTAAAACATGAAACTATAAAACTTGTAGAAAGAAACCTAGGGGGGAAAAAACCTTCAGGGTCTAGGGCTAGGCATGTAATTCCTAGACTTGACACCAGAAACATAATCCATAAAAGGAAAATTGACAGGCTGGATTTCATAAAAATTAAAAACTTTTGCTATGTGAAAGACCCTTTTAATAGGATGGAAAAGACAAGCTACAAAATGGGAGAAAATATTTGCAAACCATGTATCTGACAAATGACAAACATATCTCATATAGAAAGTACTTTGAAATTTTATAATAAAAACAAGCCAGTTAGAAAATGAGTAAATGACATAAATAGACATTTCACTGATGATATACAGATGAACAGAAATTAAGTACTTGAAAAGATGTTCACTATCTTTAGCCATTAGGGAAATGTAAATTAAAACCACAATTCAGATTTTTACTACAATCAGAATGGTAAAAAAAGATTGTCACAAAACCAGATGCTGTTGAGGATGTGAAGAAACTGGATCACTCATATATTGTTAAAGTGATAAAGAGTGTAGTCACTGGAAAATAGGCAATTTCTTTAAAAACTAAACATGCAACTACCATATGACCCAACAATTGCACTCCTGGTCATTTATCTTGGGGAAATGAAGACAAAAGTCTATACACAAATATTTATAGAAGCTTTATTCAGAATAGCCAAAACCTGGAAATAACTCAGTCCTTTAATAAGTGAATGGGTTAACAGAATGTGGTATGTGCGTATCATGGAATACTACTCAATAAAAAGGAACAGACTGTTGATACATGCAGCAACCTTGATGAATCTCCAGAGAATTACACTGAGTAAAAAAATCAGTCTCCCCAAATTATATACTGTATGATTCTATTTCTGTGGCATTCTTGAAATGACAAAATTGTAGGAATGGAGAACGATTAGAGGTCACCAGGGGTTAAATACAGTGTAGGGGTGGGAGGGAAATGGGTGGGATATAGAAGGACACCATGAAGAATCCTTGCAGTGATGGAAATGTTCTGTGTGTAACCGTATCAATATCAATATCCTGCTTGTGATATTCTACTATAATTTTGCAAGATGGCGGAAACTGGGAAGGGGCACATGGGCTCTCCGTGTCTTGCAACTGCATGTGAATCTACAGTTCTCACAAAATAAAAAGTTTTATAAAAAACTGAAGGCCAGGCACGGTGGCTCGCACCTGTAATCCCAGCACTTTGGGAGGCCAAGGGGGCAGATCACCTGAGCTCAGGAGTTTGAGACCAACCTGACCAACATGGAGAAACCCCCTCTCTACTAAAAGTACAAAATTAGCTGGGCATGGTGGCACATGCCTGTAATCCCAGCTACTTGGGAGGTTGAGGCAGGAGAGTCCTTGAACCCAGGAGGCAGAGGTTGCAGTGAACCGAGATTGCGCCATTGCACTCTAGCTTGGAAAACGAGCAAAACTCCATCTCAAAAAACAAAACAAAACAAAACAAAACAAAAAAAACCCTGAATTATAGAATGGATAAATGAATATGAGTATGATAGAAGAAGTATAGTAAAACGTAAGTGGTAGACTCTAGGTGGTAGGTATAACGGTGTTTACTATAAAATTCTTTCAACTTTTTTGTATTTCTCGAAATTTTCGCAATAAAATATTAGGAAGAAAATGGAATTTGAGAATTTGGGGTTATTTAAAGAAAAGAGGCAGAGTACAGTAGCTCCCAGCACTTTTGTGAGGCTCAGGTGGGAAGATCACTTGAGCTCAGGAGTTCGATATCACCCTGGCCAACATAGTGAGACCTCATCTCCACTAAAAATTTAAAAAATTAGCCAGATGTGGTGGCATGAGCCTGTAGTCTGAGCTGCCTGGGAGGCTAAGGTGAGAGGATCACTTGAGCCTGGGAGTTTGAGGCTGCAGTGAGTTATGATTGCACCACTGCACTCCAGCCTGGGTGACAGAGTGAGACCTTGTCTCAAAAAAAAAAAAAAAAAAAAAAAAAAAGGCAATTTTCTTAGTGTCAAAGGTAAGCAATTCAAGGTTCTTAGCATGATTTTGGCTTGACAAATGCCTTGTGACATGAGAAATCCTTTCTACTTAACACCCAGTTGTGAAGGTTGATTAAACATGAGACTCCTTTGTTGGAAGGGGGAACATTCTCATGTTGTGAGATTTAATATAAAATACTAAAGAAAAAAAGCCCTTAACCATTTTACAAATATATATTTTCTGGTTTAGAAGTATTTAATAATGATAGCTACCAATTAAAATAGTTGAACTAAGAATATGAAGCACTGTATGTATATTACATCATTTAATATTCCCAACAATCCCATGTAGTCATTATCTCCATTTTATTATTAAGATGATAGGATCACAGAGATTATATAACCTGGTCTGTGTTCGTATATTACAAGACAGAAACCACACTCGAACCAAGGTCTCTGATTCCAAATCCGGTGCAATAATGCTTCCCATTTATGATACATTATTATGATTTTTATACCTGTTTCATTGCCTGATCTAAACCAAATCACTCTTACAATGCCAAGGCTGCACTCCACTTTTATATTCCTACATATTTAATGTCTCTTAGTCAACTTCCACAGTAAAAACCTCATGTCCACAAAGCCTCAGAAATTATCTCTTTATTCCTGCATATCATTTGGCAATTAACTTACTGTTTTGAAAAGGACAAAGATAATAAATTCTTTGTAGATACAAAGAATACAAAATAATTGTGTGGAAAGGATTATATTATTCATGCTGCTTTTCACTTTCTTTTAAAATCCAGCAATATTTCTTGAAATCTTTGCATGTCAAGGAAAATATATATCTTATTACATGCCTGCATCTGGATACCATAATTTATTTAACCTATTCTATTTGTATGTGCAGAAATAGAATTTCTGGGTCACAGGACATAGTTATTAAAAGTATTCTTAGTTTTTTTAAACTCCTATATGACTAGAATCTGGTATGACCTTAGGTCATGTATGGTAGTCTAGAAGTATATACGTTAAGGAATAAGTAATGCTAGACCACACTCTAGAATGGTTTTGCTAATTTATGCTGTGTGTGTGTCTTTCCCCCCAGATCCTTCCCAAAGCAAGGCATGAAAGTTGGCAACTAAGTCCACAGTCTCTTTTTCACAAGTAAGCTATTTGTAGAAGGTAGAAACTCCAAATGATTAGAGGCTTGTGTTACTGACTATGTTTAGGGTGACTCCCAAACAGCAAAAATGCCCACAGCATTTTTGAAAAGGCACTTTCTGATTTCTAAATTCTTATTGGCAAGCCAAGATCTTATTATTATACCCAAATATTTAGTTTTTATAATTTGAAAAGTTTGGTTTAGACAAACTATAATATAAACTTTTCTATTTTGTTTCCCCAGATATAAAGTAATGTGCTTCAACATTTTTACTATTTTTAAATAAATCGCCAAACAATATCATTTTAAAATGTATGATGATGAGGAATTCTGGCATGGAACTTTAGGCACTAATTATATATTAATTTTATTCTGATTTGCTTTGTTACATTTTCTAACATCTTTGAGATGGGGACTATATTAAATTAAACCTATAGCAAAATATATCTTATTAAGATTAATATTTTTCTACTTTAATGGTCAGGATTTGGGTAGCCTTCTGTGCATTTGCTGTTGTCCCTCAAGAATATGAATAAAACTCAGAATTATGCTAGAGCTGATATCCAATTATATATTATGAAGACTGATAATTTTAACAGGAAGTGATATTTAAATTCTGGTACTATATATTATTGACTGTGAATATTTTACATAACTTTGCTTTGGGAAAAATCTTATTTTAGGCATTTATTTTTTACAGCAAAGTTCAAAGGCATCTTATTTTCTTACAACTAGCTAATATAAACACTATTTTTAGCTATTATCAATTCTTTTGTTAAGTAGGCAGAATATAAATAAATAACTTGTCACAGTTACAGTATTTACTAAGTTTAGTTGATATATTTTGTCTTTGATCAAATGCAAAACACAGCTTTTGGAAAAGCCTCTAGCTTCTAGGTTATATTTATTGAAGCTACAGTTGTATCACATAGTCTTTATTATTAAAACTGTAAAACATTATATCATTTCCTCAATTTATACTGCTTAATTTTATATTATTAATTAAATACTTAATTTACATAGTTGAAACAATATTTTCAGCAGTATTTTAAAACAGAAGTAATCTTTGGACTCAACAAGGGATCCAAAAACTTTCATTAAAGAACAAAAACTTGTAACGCAGTAGAAGGCCCTCTTTTCTGCCCTGGTGGGAATTAATATTTGTTCATTTAAAGAGGTAAAGCAAGAGGAAGATTGTAAAATAAAATATTTTAAACATTTGTGTCTTTAAAAATTATTTAAATGTCCATTTATTCACTAGTCTTCTACTTAGACCTGAGACATTTTATCTGCATCTAAGTGTACTGTTGGGAATTCCATGTTTTCTTTCTAATATAAACCACACCCTGAGTGCATCATCAGGGATTTCCAGTTTTCAGTATATCGTGGTGAGGTTATCACTAAGATACTTGTGAAGCAATTTATGTCTAGAAACCTTTTAAATTTTACCAACTTTCACATTCTCTAAATTTTTACAATTATCTCACACCTAATTCAAAAGCATATTTTTTGTGAATTGCCTTTATCACATATATGCATTCAATGTAGTTTTATAGAAATAATTATCTCTCTTTTATGTTCATATTTATTTATTCATTATAACATTGAATTAAATTGCTCAAGTAAAGTAACAAATATGATAGGCATATAAACAAATTTAAGGGCAAACAAATGTTAAATCCACAAGATAATGAATTTGTGAAATTTCGCATTCATTGTGGAAAGTTTCAAACACATAAATATAGAATCATATAATGAAACTTTGTGTACCCATCACCCAAACACAGTTGCCAACATTTTGCCATTGATATTTCCTCTTCTGATCCCCTAAACATTGGGGGGTTTTTTTGAGTATTTTAACATAAATCTCAGAAAAATTATCATGTATAAATGCTTCAGTTATCTCTATCAGATGGGTTTTTTTTTAAAATGTACATATACAGTACTATTATTACAACTAACAAATGTAACAATAATTTCTTAATATTATGTAATATGGAACCTATGTTAAATTTTTCCTGTCTCAAAAAATGCCCTTTTCAGCTTATTTATTCAAATTAGGATCCAAGTTAGGTCAAGTGTTTCATTTGGTTGATACATCTCTTAGGTCTTTTTAAATAACTAACATCCCCTTCCCTTCTTTTGCATGTCATTTATGTGTTGAAGAACATGAATCATTTGTCCTGCAAAATTTATCTCATTCTGTATTTAGCTAATCATCTTCTTATGGTGCCATTCCATGTTTTGCTGCTTGCCTGCTTCCCTTACATTTCTTGTAAATTGATAGGTAAATTAGAGGCTTGTTTAAATTCAGGTTTTTTATTTTGGGGCAAGATACTGCATAGACAGTGTGGGGGTATGTATTGTTTTATGAAATCAGAAGGCACATAATGTCTAGAGACAAGGGAAAATTTAATTCAAGTAATAATAACTAAGACATGCACCAATGTATCCAAAGCACTATTCTAAATTCTTTACATATAGCATTTATTTTAATTCTTACAAAAACCCTTTGAGGTAGATCGTATTGCCCCCACTGTAAAAATAAGGAACATGAGACACTAACTTGCTGAGGTCTCCAAGCCTGGATTTGGTCCTGGGAACTCAGACTGCTGAGTCTATGGCCAGGGCACCCTGTCATTCTGCCTGTTAAAGCCACTGCCACTTCTGAATTAAACTAAAAAGAGTTAGGTGTGTTCCAGGTACTTCAAGTAAACATGTTGTCTTAATTCTGTAAGTAAATAAATGTTAAAGAGTATATATGTTTAATAAAATATACTTTTAAACTATATTGTTTACCTCATCTACCTTCTTTGAAAATAATAGCTAGTAAAACCCATAGTGTCTTACTATGGTGTTTACTCTCACATTGACAAATTGTGATATTTTCCTTGTCTTCCAGTGGAAATTTTCATGGAAAGTAAATTTACCTCCCTTAGGTAAATGTTTCTTTTCCAGTATCAAGAAGTGTAAAGTGAGTTTCTTGAAATTAATGGCATTTTATAATTTTCAATACCCATAATATTGTCAAAAATTATTATAATTTTTATAATAATTATTTTAAAAAGCAACAATATTATTTTGTTCCTTTTTTGCTTACTATAAAATAAATATCATGGTGTCTTCTCAATCGTTTTGTTTTATCTGGCATAGGAGATATGTTTACTGAGAGAAATTCAGCAGAAGCTACTTTATATTTCATTACATATTCTTCCCTTATTATTTATATTTTAAATCCTAGGGATCTACATATGCAACTTTTTCTCCTTTTAAGTCCCTTTGTTTTGTTACTACATGCTTTTTATCCCTTTTATTAGATAAATTTTGCCTAGGTATTTCTCTTCCTCACTATAAGTAAACCAGTCTTCATGCCTAAAAATAATGCACTACTTTGTTGAAACATTCTTAACAAAAGTGGTATTCTGAATAATAAAAATTATTCAAATGCTAAGTATATAACAGCATGACTTGCCTTATTACTATGCACCAATACTTCTCTCATTCATTCAACAAACCTGTTTTGAGTATCTCATCCAAGATAAGCATGAGCCCTGCTGCCAGTGGGTATGTGATGAATGGTAGCTGGACAGGTCAGGCCAGAACTGGAGGAAGTCGGGTCAGCATGATGACATACTTCATACAATGGTCACAACAGAACGAAGGGAAACTAGGGGTTAGGAGCAATGGTCGCTCTGAGAAAAGACAAGTGCTTCGGTCTGAATTATGGGTTTCAAATTCATGTGGAGACAATGTATATGGTATTCATAGGGGTTGCAAACTTAAATTTCTGTAAGGGCCAGATACAGAATGTAAATGAAGAAAGTACATCAAATGTAACATTAGGGAATGCTCAGGACCGTGCCAACTGGAGAGTGCACATCTGATGTAAAGGTATCCATATTCAGATGTTTATTTAACACCCTGACTCAGCCACGCAAAATATGCCTGAGATGCTTCCTCGTGACTCTCATGGAATCTAAGTATATGAAAGGTTTATTGTTTTGAGAAACCATCTTTGTAGTAAATATGTCCAGTGGACCCACAGACATAGTTATAGTTATGAAGAATATATGAACCAGAAGTCAATATCCAGAGTTTCAAGTTACATTGAAAATAATAGATGGGGGCCAACATTTGAACAGCGACAAAAAAACTGGCACAGTCACCTCAATCCATAAAACAGGAAAGTAGACTGGTGCCAGTACGGTCAGCAGTCAGTTTCTACAAACTCATTCTTTCTCCTGGATTATTGTTAGACATACCAGGCACAGCCTTAGTGTATCAGCATGACAAGAGTGCATAAACAATCTGAAAAAAATTAGACTTTGGTTTTCCTTTCATTAATTTTACAATTTAGTATTTTCATTGTTATTTTTCACAAAACTACAGAGGGAAAAGGAGCCATATTTTTTTCCCAGGTCTTCATGGCCTCTCTACACCTTTATCTGGCTTGGATCAGGCAATAATATCTCAGATTTCAAGGGAAGAGTGCTTTAGGTGTTTGGCTGAACTCTAAACTTGAGGTGGCTGGGCATGAGCGTTGGAAGCAAGGCTCAATAGTAAATGTGGTGGTACTGCATTTGTGTGAATAAAAAGCTGGTTGGCCATGTAAAAATTCTTCCTCTCCTTGCCGGGTGCGGTGGCTCACACCTGTAATCCTAGCACTTTGGGAGGCAGGCAGATCACCTGAGGTCAAGAGTTCGAGACCAGCCTGACCAACATGGAGAAACTCTGTCTCTACTAAAAATGCAACAGTTAGCCGGGCATGGTGGCGCATGCTTGTAATCCCAGCTACTCAGGAGGCTGAGGCAGGAGAATCGCTTGAACCCGGGAGGCAGAGGTTGCAGTGAGCCAGGATCTCGCCATTGCACTCCAGTATGGGCAACAAGAGTGAAACTCCGTCTCAAAAAAGAAAAAAACAAAAAATTCTTCCTCTCCCACATAGTTCTGAATGTCTCTTTATAATTAATGTTTGGCATTTGTTATGCTAGCTATTATGAGAGATTTTTAAACTCAGATTTGGGTTCTGTATTAATTTTTGCAATAGGTATGCATTTATTCTCCTTTGCAATTATTTGTAGACATTGATTCTAATCATTGTTCTTAGAGGAAAGGCATAAACATAACTATTTATAAAGGTACATAACTATAAAGGTACATAACTACACACTGAGAGATCAATTACTTTAAATTTGAAAACAATTGAGTAGCCGGGCGTGGTGGCTCAAGCCTGTAATCCCAGCACTTTGGGAGGCCGAGACGGGCGGATCACGAGGTCAGGAGATCGAGACCATCCTGGCTAACACAATGAAACCCTGTCTCCACTAAAAATACAAAAAAATTAGCCGGGCGTGGTGGCGGCGCCTGTAGTCCCAGCTACTCGGGAGGCTGAGGCAGGAGAATGGCGGGAACCCGGGAGGCGGAGCTTGCAGTGAGCCGAGATCGCGCCACTGCACTCCAGCCTGGGCGACAGAGCGAGACTCCGCCTCAAAAAAAAAAAAAAACAAACAAACAAAAAAGAAAACAATTGAGTAATTTGGAGTCACTTTCCATGGCTTTCTGTATTAGATCATTAGTAGAAAAAAATTATATAATGTTTATTAGGGGAAGGGTTCCTATGAATGGTCTTTCATTGCTTAGAAATGCCAAACGTTGTAAAGAACAATGAAAGAAGATAAATTACCCTTCATGTCAATAAATGAAAACCTTGAGGTTGATAGTAAGTTTACTTTAAAAAGAATTAGGTTGAGTGTTCTGAAAGTTATATGGCATAATTGAACAGTGTAACAGTGTAAAATGACTTTTAAAAGCTTTGATACAGTTTTTAACTTTGCAATTATTTCTCAGTGGTTTCCATTTTTAAAACGCTAATCTTATGAAAAATAATACAGTTTGTCTCTCTAGTAGTACAAAGCATCTTTATGTTCATTTAAAAACTTCTAAAGTTTTAGCATGTTTCAGTGAAGAATTTTATTTCATATTCAGTATACGTAGCTATGAAAATCAATAAGTGCATGCTTCTTAAAATTGAGCAATTTACTTAAGTATTAATTATAAATAGTAAAAGAAAAGAAATTCCTTTTTTATTTTCAGTGATTTGAAGTAAACTGCTGGGAGGTACATGGTATCTAGCTTTACTATTTGCTGGCTAATGCCAGAGTCCTAATCCAGTTTCTGGCAACACAATTTTAAGAATTCTTTTGGTGATAGGATAAGCAGTGTACCTTTTAAGTTACAACATTATGAAAGGTCTTCCATCAAATATTCAGTTAGAGTAGAAACCTTAAATGAAAAGCCCGATGCCAACAGAGCATGAGAGTTTGGGGCTGATTTTAAAATTGGTTCCCAACTTCCAATTCAACTCATGAGAGATAAAGTGGAGAACTGCATGTAATATAATATCGAGGGCTATATGCAATGACTTAAGGTTTCTGTCCTGAAGTTATCTGGTCATTGTTGGATATGTAGGTTGCTTGGAATAAAGGTGGTGAAATATGTAGAATTAACCATGAAAATATCCCAAAGAACTAGCATGTGAAATGTTATCTGGGACCAGAAAGCTGTTGCATAGGGTTTATAAGTATTGCCTGTAAAATGCATAAATTATATGACATATGTGTGTTTTTATGTCTTGTACACTTTCTCAAAATTCTGGAAGTATATGAATTACTTTAAAAATATTACCCAATTTCTAGTTACTTTTTGTCATTGTGTATTTCCTTAATGAAAATATTTAAAAAGTAGAATTGTTATTGCAGTATCTTTAAATTTTTTAATGTTGAACTGGTCTTTATGAACTCACCAGAATGTCTAAAATTTGAAAGCCTGATAACATCTATGTTGTTGAGGGTGTGGAGCAACTAAAATTTTCATAAGTGTTGGTAGGAATGTAAAATGATATAACAACTTTGGAAGAAGATTTGGCAGTTTCTTATAAAACTAATTGCACACCTACTACATGTGTACTACTAATACTCTGTGACTCTGCAATTTCACTTTTAGGTTTTTACTCACAAAAGAAAATGGATAAAACTAGGCTATTGTAAAATGAAACAAAGTAACAAAAACATCTACAACAGTAGTTGCATTTGTGAGTGGGAATGAGCCTTGGGTGTGAAGGCACTAGGTGGTGTTAGGAATACTCTAGATCTTGTTAGGTAGGGGTTCAAGGTAGACATATATATGCATTTGTCAAAACCCATTGCTTTTAAGATTTGTACCCAAATCACAAATTTGACAGTGAGTAAAATTTACTTAAAAAATAACCATTAACACACATTCATCTGTAGTTTATGATGTGTATGCTAAAGTGTTTAGGAGTGAAATGTATCAATGTCTGCACTTTGAAATGCATAAAAAATAAGATAAATTGATGGATGAATACAGGGATGAATAAAGAGATAGATGGGTACATCTGAGATAAAGCAGATGTAGCAAAATGTTAATAGAATCTAAGTGATGGATAATGGTTTTTTAACTGCACAATTCTGTCAACATTTTTGCTTGAAATTTTCCATAATATCAAAGGAAAATGGGTCTTTATTCTAAAAAAGTTTCAAGTTTCAAATACATACCTTTTGGAATTTATTCTAATTAGACTGAAGATATGGAAGCATTCTTTAAGTATAGGTTTTCTTTTTTTGTCTTTCTCACAACTTAAAATTTGTTCCATCCAATCACATCATCTTAATAGCCATTAGCATGTTACCTTTATAAATCAAATTCCTTGGTGTTATACATGTAATCCAGTGATTAATTTAATATCATTCTTAAACACTGTATTAGTTTCCTGTGATCGTAAAAAAAATTACCTCAACCTTGTGGTTTAAAAACAATGAAAACCTATTCTCTCACAATTGTG
The DNA here is from genome assembly GCF_024542745.1 of Macaca thibetana thibetana. Taxonomy (NCBI): domain Eukaryota; kingdom Metazoa; phylum Chordata; class Mammalia; order Primates; family Cercopithecidae; genus Macaca; species Macaca thibetana. Next base: position 73,486,090 of record NC_065583.1, read on the forward strand.
GAGGACAGAAGTCCAAAACTAGTTTCTCTGGGCCAATATCAGGGTGTCATCCTCTGTCTGGAGGTTTTATGGAAGAATCCATTCCTTGTCTTTCCAGCTTCTGATAGTTACAGGAATTCCTTGGCTTGTGGCCACATCACCCTCATCTCTGTTTCCATAGTAATATTGCCTTCTCTACTCTGTCAGTGTCAAATCTTCATTTGCCTCTCTCTTGTAAGTATACTAGTGATTGCATTTACAGCCCACCCAGATAATCCAAGATAAAATCTCCCCATCTCAAAATCATTCCTGCAGACACTTTTTCCATGGAAGGTAACATTTATTGGCTCTGTGAATTAGGACCTGATGTCTTTGGGAGCCACTGTTCAGCCTACTACAGGTAGTTTTTAAGTGTTCTAGGTTCCATGCTAGGGCTTAAATAATGATAAATAACACTTAATTGCTTACTATATGCTAGGTGCTGCTCTATGTCCTTTGCATTTGTATTTTTACTAAATAAAAAAATGGATTGATTTAACATAAACTTACTGTTTCTTGCATATGTCAAATATTAAAGCCCCAGAGTGCTAGTTTTCTGAGAAATGAGGAAATTTTGTTCTAAATAACCCTGCCTTATTTATGTGGAGGATATTTAAAGTTGACAAGATTGTGAATTCCCTTTGGGAAAGGATTTATCTGTCTTTGTATCCAAATAATTAATGACAAAGTAGATGTTAGCAAATGTTTGTTAAATGACTAAAAGTGTCTTTGCAAATGTTATGAAATGTAACCTTCACAAAATCCTTGGAGGTAAATATTATAATTTCCATTTTATAGAAGAGACTTAGAGAAGTTGAATTTAGTTCCCAACTTCAGTACCATGTCCTAAACACACACACACAGAATTTTGGCAGTCAGCATTGCAGTTGCATTTCCATTATCTATAACCAATTGATTTTCTACCTGAAGTGTTAAAATTTAGTAAAATACAGGTGTAGTGAAATATCATCTCTGTTTTACTACTGTATTATGTTACTAGCCATGTACAATAATACATTTTGATTTTTTAAACTTTTTTTTTGAGAGACCAATTTCTCATGGATTAAGTTTACAATGCTATTAAGAAGTGGGAGGAAATTTTCTCAATGGATACAAAATATTTTGAACTTTCTTAAAACTTCAGCCTTCCACCAGAAATGCCTCAAGCATATCTAGCCATTCTGTAGCTTCTTTTGAACATCTGATTTTTTAAAGTCCTATGATATTATGCATAAATTACCATGCTTCCCTCTTTCTTTGGTTCTTTGAACGCTTGAAATTTTATCCCACTTGTGGAGGCTTTCCAGGTCTGAATTATGTGAATGCCTTCAGGATGGGTATATCCCAGACTTTAATATTTTTCTACCTATTTTTTACCCTCCTTGCCTTTCTCAAATATTTCTTTTATAGTTTTATATGAATTTCTAATGGAATACAGCTAAATATAAGTAAACAGCTAAAATAAATTTGGGCTCCTTGGTAATTGTGCAATATATTAATGTATTATTTCTCTTCTTTTTCCCCATTACAATGTTCTCTCCACAAACTTAAATCACTAACTCAACTAATGCTTCCTTGAGTATGTATCCACATTCACTAACTTGCTTATACTGTTACCTTTTATAATTTGTCACCTTTTTCAGAGTGTGATGTGTCATTGAATTGCTCTTACTTTTCGCATTCCCCAAATGTTGCCAAATGGCCTAATAGTATTGTGAATCTAATGACCCTGTCTGTGCTTACCTTTCAATAAAACATCTCCAAAAAACGAATTTATGCTCTAACTTTATTTTTTTTGTATAAAATTCTATCATTACCAGGACAGAATTCATGATACCCTCACAGCCTATAGAAGCACAAAACTGGCCAACTGACTCCAGACACATCTACCTGCCATCTCTTTCAAACACCTGCCATTGCTCTCCTTCCTTATTCCACTAATGACTTTTGAAAATAATAAACTATTTCTCCCGAACTCTCAATCTTTCTTTCGCAGAATGCCAGAATATTATTCCTTTATTTAGTTGGGTACTTAAAAGGAGTGCTTTTTGTGTAGAGCAGAAATTTTAATACTGTTACACTGTTTTGCTAAATGGTTTGTTGATTATGCAGACAGAACAGTAACTGTATTAATTAATGGTAGATCATTTCAAAATATGCCAGAGAGATGCACTGTTCATTTTGGTTTATCCTTTAAAATAATGTAAATCTGAGTACTAGATTGGGAATGTTGGTTGTCTCTGCTGGCTATCAGACATGATGTTCCCACAGAGGTATCCACTGTCTGAAACAAACAGTGAAATGTGCCTTCTCCTTTCTCTGCGTTTACATACTGTCTTGCTTTTGCAACTTTCTGCAAGGAGAAAATGGGTAACTTCCTCCCTGTGGTCTCTATCAGTCTTACACACTGGTTTCATTAGCTTTCCACCACTCTCCCTATGAACAAAGAGATGTGTTTCTCTTCAGAGGGAATAGACTGGTGACTAGTCCATGCAAAGCAACCTGGATTTTTGTGATTATGGTATTTCAGAGGTTAGGCTGCTAAATTATTTTTTTTAGTGTATACACAACAACTGTGCATTTGCTGATTTAGTGACAATATGGATAAGGAAAAAATATATTTGTTAAGAGTTCTCTTCATAAATGTATATACATACATGTACATATATACTACATAGTCCTTTGATTATAACTTATTTATAACCAAGTCTTTGCATTATTAGATAAACAGATTAGAAAGAAACCTCTAGAAGTATATTTATTTTACAGACAAATGGACTTCTTAATGTTAGGAACCACTGAAATGGCCTGATAGCCGGAGAAGCTAAGTAAGATTCAATAGCCTCTTCTGGAATCTTGAAATCTAATCCTATAGCATTTACTTGAACATTAAAAAGGAAATGTGGAAGACTTTGTTTCTCTGTCCTTCAGGTTAAAAAAAAAAAACTGAAATCAACTATCATCCTTTTTTTTTGGATTATAAAAATAAACTACATATTTTTTGTAGAGAATTATTGGTTGATGCCCTTTATTGTCACATTCTTTTTTAAATATAGTCCACATATTTCTATAAATAAAAACAATTATTTTTTAAGTAAAAAGTTATCTCTCTGTGTAAACACAGTGCACCAAAACAACTTAACATGACCTGCTGCCTCTTTCTTATAAATGTTCCAGCAAAGATGATTTGCCTCTGAAGTGAACATTAATGTGCAAATTATATGGGAAAAATGAGAGTAAAGCAATGGCAGTCCCAGAGCTTTGGAAGCAGGTTTTATAAATTCAGTGATGATCCTTGAGACTCAAAGGATTCAGAGTACAATCTGGCTAAGCATCAATAATGTCAAATTTATGTAGGTCCCTGCCTTCCTCAAGCTTATGTGATTCTTCTCCTATCTTATTTCTGAATGAGTATGTGGGTTAGTTGTTCCCACTGCCTATACTTTTCCTGCTCCCTAATCTACAACTCTTCCTCATTCCTTCCCTTTTAGAAAATAACAAGAAAGCATGACTATCCTGTTCTGCCATCCCAATTGCAGGATTAATTAGTTTTATATAATCTCTACATAAAATCTCCTGTAAAATTTTTTTGTTAGTTTTTGATCAGACCAGAAGTTGCCAGGCTTAAAAATTAATGACAATGTGCAGGCTTCCTGGTTACAAATGTTTAAAGCGTACGGGAAACATTTGGAATGAAGATGTTGACCTGCTTTCCTCTGTATTTGATTATAGCTATCTAATTATAAGCTTTCAAAGGCATCAAATTAGGTACCCTCTTCATTGCATTTAAGAGAACTAAACTTTTTTTTCATATTACTAAAACCATTTTTGAACAAAATTTTGAGTGATACATTGGGATGCTTAGAATCATTCTTAGCTCAAGTGAGAAACCGTTCTTTTAACTTTTATAAATTATCTTTACCTCCTATGTTTTATAGTCTTCTGAGAATTTGGCTTATCCAAAAAGAGATTCTATGCCTTCCCAAATGAGAAGGAAACCTTTTGTCAGCATCTTGTCTGAGCTGCCTCCTTGGCTACACAGGTCATGGGAGGTCTATGTTGAACATCAGTCTTTGGCTGTATCACAAAAGTAGTATTGAAGCACAGGCCAACTCCCAGAGCACAGGGGTTAAAGAGGCAATTAGTCACTACAAAGCAGAGTTGTGACTGTCTTCTGGTGAGGAAGTGCTTAACTCTTTCATGAATGGTGCCTGAAATCTCATCTTCTGAGTGCTTTTATATTCCACCAAAATAATTTAGTCTTAGCCATTTTAAATTAAAAGTGAGCTTAAAATACATGGTCTGTTGAATGGAAACTTTCATATCAATACTTATAGCAGTTAAGATAAAGGGAACAGGCTGGGCAGAGAGATGATAATCAATTATATGTTTAATATTTCACCTAAATTTCACAGTATCCTTTTTAGCTATTTGGAGGCCTGTCAAATCTCTTTACAATATTTCCAGTTTCACTATTAATGTTTTTGTGGTGGGCATCAGTTTGGAGCTTGCAGAATTTTGCCTGACTTTTTTTCAGGACAAGTGTGGTCTCTAAAGAATTACAGTTCATTAACCTAGACTGTGGTTTTAAATGTTTAGTATTTCTGCTTTTCTAGGGTCCTGAGCTTTTGTTTCCACATGGTAAATCTTTGTTACATGTAGGGTGACAAGTCTTCTCTTCTGCTGTCTGTATTAAAATATGCCAGAACACCATAAAGATAGCACCAGTCTTAGCTATATCAAAATTGTACAGTATCTGGATTCCCTTAGAGTTACGGATTATGAATTGATGGAAACTGAAACACCTTAAAAGATGAAGGAAGTTTCTTAGCATTTACGTATTCAAAGTAACTAACGACATGTGTTTCTACTGAAGAATGAATAAACTGGTGAATTAGGAAAGCTTGCCTTTAATTTTTTTCTTCCTTTTTTTTTTCTAGTGTTTCCTTTAGTCCTGAAATATTTTCTTTATAGGACTAAAGGAAATGCTTACCTTCAGTTGATTTTAGTAGTTATAGAGATAGTAATAGGACTTTGCTGCTCCTGGGTATGAACATGAATATCAGCTACGGCCACAAACAATAAACAGTATTTGATCCATCAAGGTTATAAGTATTATGTTCCTCATTTTATAATAATGTGGCTTTTCATTATATCTTTTAGTATTTCTAAAACATAGTTCACAGTCAATGAAACATTTTTTAATTAAATAAATGAATTAATAAAGCTTAGCATGTTTTTTCTGCTTCTTGCATATTCTGAGGAATGCTTAGAAAATGTTAACTTGTTACATAAGGTTTAGTTAGTTATGGTAAAGGATGGAACAATGGCTAAAATTAAAAAGCAAGACTTTTGGTTAAATAAATCTGAAATATTAAAGCCAGAGCCAAGTTTCTTGCAAGTTTGTTAGTTCAATTTCTGTACCCGCCCCTCAGAAAAACCTTTAATCATCTTGTTTCTTAGTAGCTTAAAGAAAATGTGCATTTTAAAATATTGCAGGCATTATTCTATCTAAAATACATGTTTAAAGTATTCTAAGAAACACTCAAATTAAATTTAAACATATTTTACTATATAAATGAAGAAAAACCTATTTTCATAACAGCAGGTTGGTGATGGCCATTCCTAAATATATGAAAAATATTATTTTGTTGGTGTATTACTTTTTCAGTGCTAAATCCTGTTTTCCAATGAGAAAACCTATTTAATGTCATAGACACTCAAGGAGAGAGTGGTCCAGAAAGAATCAGCAAATGACATCTGCTCTGCCTCATTTTCCTTAAAGGTGTAACACCCTCTGTTGGCAAAGATGCAAACCCATAGAATTGAAGTTTTAGTAATATTTCAGTTTGTAGGCCACCTCTTGTGGTGTGCCTCATTAAAACATAAATAACAAAACACTACTATTCTAATTTTGTAGTCTTCCATTACCTCTCAATGTGACAAAATGGGCATCGGCTTGCTATTGTTTAAGCAGCAAGAGCTTAAATTAATCTCAGCCACACTAATCAGATATTGGCTTTCTAGAGAATAACATTTGGTAGTGAGAACTTAATGAGTGTCCCAAGATAATTGTTGTTAACTGGTGGAGCTGGTGACATTTTGCATGTCACTACTAGTCTTTGCCCCTGTGGTATATTAAGAACGTGCTTTGAGCAAATGCTCTCACATTTTAATTGCAAGTCAACCTTTAAAAAAGAATTTTTCTTGCAGTAAACATCTCTTCTATGAGCACATCTGTAGAAGTTTACATGAAAAATTGACTTAGGTGTATATTTGGTATTGTGTTGTCAATAGGATTGAATACAAGAGCGTTTACAAAAAAAGTATACTGCAGAATACAAAGTGGATTTAACATATCACCTTGATACCATCTGCCATGTTCCTGAAATAATCTTGTATTTGTCATTTATGTACAGCTGTTTAACTTGAAGATTTAAAAAAAAACTATTTCATGCCATTTCTGCAAGGTTAAGGTGTCCTATTACTTAGAAAAAGTATATAAATATAAGACTTATAAATGAAATTGTATTCAAATGTATTAAGGGGAAACATACTATTAATAGATTCTTGATTGCTTCTTGGCCTTTTGACTGAGATCAAGTGTATTAATAGATTCTCGAATTGACTCACCTTGTAAAAGTTGACTTGTAAATTTTTCTCTTTTGTGCATAGAAATCTTTTATATTGTACATTTTCTGAAAGCAGAGTAAACCTATAAATTATACCCATTCATTTGCTGCACTGGGATTGGATTATTCTTCAGTAAAACTTCATTTAGAGCTTTAGAAAAATCAATCAGATATCATTATTCTTTCTGTAAGATACCCAATTGCGTTTTGGTGACCTCTGCTCAATCATTTAAATGACCCATGTATGAATTAGTCAAGATGAGCTTCTGCAGCATGGAATTGGACTGTTTGCCCTCTTGTTACTCTCTTTAGATCTCGTAAACACTTTTTACTCCTTTCGTGTGTGGGGGTGTGTGTGTGTGTATGTGTATGTGTTGTAGCTGCTTAAGCCCCTGCCCACTTACAATCTATGTAACATAGGTTGGATTCTTGGCTTGCTTACTTTCAAGAAATGATGAAAATGAGATTCTGTTTCTGAAACCCCAAATAGATCACTTTTATGATTTGTTTGTTTCAGGAGTTTTGAGTTTTGATCCACATGTTTATTCAACCTAAATATACCTAGCTCCCAGATGCACTTATTTGCCAGTTACCTTCCGGCCCTCTTCATAGTTCTTTGTTTTAGATCTGTGGGGTTGGTTTTGTCTTGTTGCATTTGTATTTCACTTAAAGATATATCTATTATTCAAATATAAAAGTGACTTAGGAAAGAACATCCTAAAGTTTATTTAGAAATTCACCAAGCCACATACTAATGCATCTCTAATAGGGACATTTCTTTTCACACATCTGAGGTGATTGAGCCTGTCCTTTAAAGTGAGATTTGCAAACCAGTGTCTGGCAGCTCCAATTAGCTTCTTTTGGGTTTAAAGCAAATCACAAACAGTAACAAGGTCTCCTAGGACACTCCTATTGCAAGCGATGTAGTCATATTTCCTCATTAGTTCTTTTCAATTGTCACTAATGCCATGTTCTAGCTTTTGAGTAGGAGACAAAAAAACATAAAAATTTGGTATGTATGTAGAATGGGCCATTGTTTTCCATAATTCAAGGCTCTTTTGAATTCCTTTGATAGTTTTGAAGCTTACACAGCTTAATTCATTAACCTTTACCCTTCACATAAATCATATGATTAGGAATCTATTGCTAAGGAGACAGATTTTCCCTCCACTGAAAATAAGTAATGCCTTCTCATCTTTGAAAAAAAATCCTATCTAGCTTACCAAAGTAACCTTTCTGTTGCTTTTCATATTTCATAAGATGTTTCAGGTGCATTTTAGAACATTATCAAAAGCAAGTGAGCATAAAGTTACATTATTATCAAAAATAACTCTGGATGCTTAGGATACTTTGGAGCAGTATTTTCTGGCCCTTTTTCTGTATTCCAAAAGAGTTTATATATATATGTATTCAACAGCTGTTACTCAAGAATTTACAATGGTAGCAATGTTGTGGTTTTTTTTTTAAATTCTCTTCAGACCCCTGCCAAAACATAAAAGCAGGAAAATAAACTGAGGGTAGGCAATTCAGAATAAATTAAAGTATATTTAAATGAACCTAAGACTTTTTTTTGGAGAACTTTTTCATATGGACTTATCTTGTAGAGAATGATGATGTAGGGCTCCAAAAAATGTACATGATTGTTCTGTGATTCCCTGAAGGGGAGACTAGCATGTCTTTTGATTCCTTTATTCTCTCTTGTTAAGACAGATCTCTCCTTAGGGTTTAGTAATCTTAATTGTGCTTGACATTCATGAGCTACTTTAAAAGTATTTGATATTCTTCAGCATTTATCCACTATGCCATTTTCCCATGTTATGAATTTTTCTTATTTATCTTATACATCATTACTTTCTGTAAGAACACAGTTCTTTTCTTAAATTTTATAACTCCTTATGTTTTCATACATGAAGTGGGAAATCTTTGAACCTACTGATTCATAGAGAATGGCCATGTGATATTCTGAGCTTTGCCTATAGGAATGATGGGGACAAAGGGTTGGGGAAGAATAGGAAAAATTTGAATTCTATATTGTGCGTTTAGAGACTCATGGCTTGCTCCTATGGACCAAACTAATTCATCACTATGATTAATGAATATTCTTCTATGTAATCTGTGAGTAAGAAAGGTGATGAAGAAGTAAACATTTTACATGTGGTCTTTGGTTCTGTCACTCTCCTTCTCACTTCAAGATTATTGCTTTGCCCACATTTCTCTCTTTTATTGGTATCAGTTTATAAATACCTCTTAACTTGCTGTACCTGTAGTCCATACTAAGATTTATGACTTTGTTTTGTGCATACGTACTATACAGCGAACTAGAAATTGCTCTGATTTTAATACACTAAAGGTTATGACTAGAGCCAAGATTCTTTGTAAAACAGTGGAATTATTTAAAGTAAATATGTTCACAGACTTGTGTTATGTACTACTTGTAAACATGTTATAGAATGGACTCTGAAAGTTTCAGGAGAAAAGGATAGTCAGCACCCTCAATCTCTCATCGTGAACTGTAGATGGATTATGAGACTTCAGACACTAGCCAGGAACATGAGGTGGTGTTCCATTTCCACCAATTTGTAGTAATGGGATAATACAAACCACTTCCATTTTCAATTCTTAAAACAACAGCTACTTTATCTACCTACTGCAACCACTCAATTTTGTGCCTCAATATATATGACGTTTCTGTCCAAAATCACAGAATTTGGGGTTTCTCTTTTCAAATGTAAAATCCATAACAGATGTAAAATTAATATTTTGCTACAGGTTTTCCAAGGGTATGGTTTTGTCACCATGAATTTTTATTTCAGAAATTAATTTTATGCTGTACATGCCTTTTAGCACACTGGCTGTGATCAGGGTAATTAAAAGTATTTGGAAAACTCTGTTTACCTGAACTTTCAAGAACAGCAAAAATCCTAGGTGATTCTTTATAGAAAGCAAATTGCTTTTCTCTTATATTTCTCCCTTTTTTATCTGAAAGACACTGCTTACTCTTAATCATGTGTTATCTCTTGGCCACTGTATTGCCTCCTGAGTGTGCTAAATGATTTTATAATAGGTATTCATAATTGTCTACACCTCTTGAACTTTTCTCTGTTCAATAGCGGGGAAACCTGATGCTCATGACCTTTTATCAGTTTTTAGAAAGTCTTTATCCAGTGAGTGATCATCTTATTTTATATAAATGTTGGTTCTTGTTGCCTATGTACTAACATTTGACTTGGCTTGTACAGTGAAGTCAATTGTGTCATTTGCTATTTTTAGTCATCTGTATGTCTTATGTGCTTATAGCATATCTGATGTAAAATCAAGTACAAGGAAGATAAATAGGGTATTGCACTTGTTTAGAGCATAATCAAATATAAATCAGGCATTTTGAACTATTCAAATAGAGCATGAGAACAAACTACAATTAATGATTTTTGGTGGCCATGCGAAATATTGGATCTGTTTGTTTTTTTGGTAGGTAGTGGAAGAGGACAGTGAGATATGTATATTTGATTTGACTGAAAGTCGTCAGATTATTTTTTAATAATTTAGGATATTACAGTCATCTAGGGCCTTTTTGTGCACTCTTAGCATGTAAAAATAGTTTTCACCATATAAAAGGTTGTTATTGTTGGTAATGTTTCATTTCTGTTTTTATTCTTTTTATAATGAATTTATTTAAATATTATGTAAAAACGAAATGACATGGAATTAGCTTTAAAATTTTCCTCACAACCTGTATCAATCATAATTGCATTGTCTTGCTGTTTTAAGTTTCTCATTTTAGACATGGAAAAATTTATCCATTTTTTATAGTTTTTTTTTAATAGTGGAAGAAAAAGAATGTTTATTTGGTTATTCTGAGGAAATTTGAAATGTTTATCATTCCATTAAAACAAAATTCCATAAAAATTTTTTTAAAGAAATATATGTCTTCTCTATAACTAATTTAACCTTCAATAATGAATTATGTGAAGTAAAATTGTATAAAATTTCCTGACATTTTATGAAGATTCCTACAAATAAGCCAGACAGCAAATAAAATATAGGAAAGACAGAGATGGATACTGAGTAATTTTTTGATAGATTATGCACACAGGTATCAAATTACTTGATCCTTACTTCCTAGAAAAGGTTAATGACTCTTTTTGCTTTTACCCTTTTACTTAACTGTTATTTATAAAGATTAAAAGAGGGACTACATTGAAGGGTGCATTTGCCTGTGTGTCTGTATGACTGCACAAATTTTTCTGATATTATAGGAAACTGAGCCACAAAATGGATAATATTGTTAATCATTATTTTTAAAGTTCATTCAATTCTGTAATACAACTTCCACTAGGTCTATTAGATCAGAGTGCACCATTAAAAAAATTTTTTTAACTTAAATGAAACCAGAAAAGACAGTCTTACATATCTATATCTATATTGTTAAATTGGCCTTAACCTTTACAACAACTTATTTACAATATTAAGAATAAGACATTTTAAAGTTATGTGTACATATTTTCTTTCATCTTTAATCTGTAAAATTATAGCTTTTTAGAACATATTTGATATTAAATTGAATAAAATTTTGCAAAAATATTATTTCAGTGTTACCTAATTCCATCATTAATAATTGAGCATATTAACCATGAGCTCATTAACCATGGGTGTATAACCATCTACCTATAATAATGATCTATCTATATTCTACAGTTCTATTATAATTATTTTATTATTTAATTATATAAATAATATATATTCATTAAGCAGCATATGTTTACTAGTCTTTTATTACCAAATGTAACATTACCCTTATGGGAATATTTCTTTCTAAGCTCTTTGGTTTTAAAAGATGCACTAGTCATAAATGTATTTAAATAAAGTCAGTTAGGTATGACAGCACTTGACTTTAAAGCAGGGAATATAATACCTTTCCTGCAACACCTTGAAAGAAGCTGTGGCATTCACCAAATGCTGACCTCTTCCTGTTATATTCAAACCCTTGCTAATTTAACTTGAAATGCATTAGTATAACTCACCACTTTTTGTATGTTTCAGGTGTGTGGAGGTCATTGCAAAGGAAGGACAAAACCTGAAAGAGCTATATTTGGTGTCCTGTAAAATCACAGATTATGGTAGGTAATGAACCATTGTCCTAATCCTTTCTAAGAATAAAAAGTTACAAAATCATTGAAAGTTTTTTTAAAAGAAATCAAGAACTATATCTTAGAGACTGTTTATCGTGATTTATGCTCATTCTGACCGTACCAAAAATTAAAAATAAAAAAATTATGAGCTAAGAACCAGAGTAAAATGAATATGCATATTACTTCATTGCCACATGCAATCACACACACATGCACACGTACATTTGCACTCACACACACATACACAAAATTAAAAAGTATGGCTCAAAGAGGTATACAATGAAAATAAGTTTAACAATAAAATGGGCATAATAAATATAACTAAGAAAATTATTACATTGAGTTTATTTGCTTAATGTAATATCATGTCAAAAGCATATCTGCTGACATTCTAAATGCCAAATTTGTTAATGCTTTAAATTCTGAAAAACATTGGAAATGTCCATTTGTGGATATAGGAAGTAAAGGGTATACATTTATATGCAACATTTTAAATTATCTTAATTTTCAATATTCTTTTAAAGTGGCAAAAAGCAAGTTGTTTTCTACAATTATGAAAAATATGAAGTCATATTGTTGGAGTAATAAAAATAACCTAGCCCTTCCTTTTTTTGTTTAATTTTATAAATTTTTTCTTAACCATTTGTGTATTTAATCTAATTACAGAGTTTTAACCAGAAAATACATTAGACTTTATAAGAGAATGAAATGATTTTCTTTTATTTTTTCTGGCTTTTTGATTTCTTCATTTAAATTTGAGAATATGCTTTCTATCTCGAGGGAAGTTAATAATCCATTAAGTTGGTATTGTTAGCTCTGACATGTAATAATAAATGACTCCAGTCCTAGGATGTCACACTGACCATCTGCCATGGATGGGAGAGTTGTCTTTTATTAGCTACTAAATTCATCTTTTTGAAAAACTCTACTGAAGTTATAATTTTAAAAATACTCTAATGTTTTTAATTTAAAAACACACCTGATTTCAGTTTATTTTGGAGAATATGTCTTATTCATAATGTTTCTGGGTTGTGAGTTTTTTTCCTAATTTTGCCTTGTAAAAGTAATGTTTTGATATATTTTTCTTTACTTACGTTGTTTTCTGGATTGGCAATTAGATTGCTACTTAGACATGGTTAACTCTCTAAAACTTCTTATGTCTAGCATTGTCTAGGCCCTAAAGAGTTCTCCCTGACCAACACAGGGCATATTGAGCGAGAGAGAAAGAGTGTGTGTGTATTATATATGTATATTGTATATATACCCATGTAGATTTGTTAATCAACTAATACTTTCATTCATTCATTTGAAACTTGTCACAAGCTGCTCTTCCAGTCTTTTTGTGTATTTCCCCCTTTTTCACTGCCAATTGTCAGGTAGCTAATAGCCAGGAGTTATGGATTAAATCCCTTATAATGAACTCCTCTGAGGTTCTGCAGTGTAAAATGTTGCTAAAGGCACACTTTATTCTGAAGGCGTAGAGATACTTTGTGTCATAACAAAGGCAGTGCCCAGTACCTACTATTAAGTTATCAAGTACAAAAAGGAATGTTCCAGAAGATATTGAGGAAGGTAAAAAACTCTGGAGTTGCGACAGATCTGGGATCAAGTTCTGTCTTTGTTCTTTGACCTTAGGGAAGTTCCTTCACATATAGGACACTCCGTTTCCTCAGTTGTAAAATGAGGAATTAATGTCTGACTTCATGCTTCTGTATGTATCTGGTACTACCTAACCTTGTGAGTAGCACAGTGTACACTGCTAGTAAGTGTTGTTTTTCTACAGGAGTGGGATAAAAACAAGATTCACTTAGAATTTTTCTGCCACCTTTCCTTTCCTAAGTCTTGGAAGAGGTTTGTGTTAAAACCTTACCAATATGGTTTACATTTATTTGTGTCTCTGAATTATTTTATTTCAGTGTTTCTCAACCCTGTCTGCACATTAGACTATCTGAAGAGCTTCTAAAACATTGACATGTAAGCCTCACCTAAAACTAGTCAAATTAGAATTTCTATGAAGTGGGGCCCAACCAGTCATTTTGTAAAACTTGCCTAAATGAAGATAATGTCAGGCAAAGTTGACAACTGATCTTGTCCGTTTGAGCAGAATCAGAAGTGAAAATTTTGTGGACTTTCCTCTCCATGGTGATAAGAAATTGATTATGATTTTTCTTGCACCTCAGTCCCTCCAGCTCTCAAGCTGTCTCCTCCATCTTACCTTCCTTCTTCACTAGAATTTCAAGGATTCAAAAGGTTCATGGTGAAAGTCTTTGCATCTGTTGATTCTGTTCTCCGAAATGTTGGGGCACAATTGAGGAAGAGAGGGAAAGGTTGATAGGTTATGAGATTGTACTACAATTGCTATTTGATTATAAATTAAATTACTGAAAGCTCAGCTCATCTCATCTTTTCACCCACTACAATGCCGATGCTATATGGGTAATTTTTGTCAAAGAGGCAGCAAAAGCTTATTCATTGTAACCAGAGAAAAGCATGTTATTGAAGGTAACTGCTCTGCTGGAGAGACTGTGTTCCCCCTACCCTATTATTACAAATTCTAAGAAGGAAAAACAGATGCCCTTTTCCTTCTTTGACTGGACAAGTAGAAACATATTCTATAGGACTTTTTGATTATTGAAGCTACTGAGAAATTGTAAAGTTTGATGTACATCTGATAGGTGGGCAATTCATCCTTTAAGAGACTACCCCATGGTTCTGCTTCCTATTGCTTTACTCGTATTCAAGCTGGTGAGTCTGTTTTTGGCCCCCTCTTTCTGTGGTGGTGGATATGTACATTATTTTAGTATGGTATACTGAGATTTTTAATTTTTTTTACAGGCTTCATTGATTCAGAAACAGCTCCTCACCTGGCATATAACTTGTAATTTTTGTCAAGATTCTCACAGGTGTTAAATGTAGTATTATAGTACTTAGTAACACCTGCCCAGGCTATTACGGAGTTATGTTTATTTTAATTGATATATGATATAGTTGTCATAAAGAAAACGATCATGCTAATAGGCTTCTTACACCCCAAATTGAACATATATCTTTATGGTAAAGGGTAGCAATTATAAACAAATCAATAATTCAGACACAGCTAAATAGAAAATACAGTCTGGGGAAATTGCTCCCTGAAGAGAAATATAATATTGTCATTCCTGTATCACTGTACAAACGTATGTCATTAGCAGTGTTGTGGGAAAAAACTCAAACTTAGGTGTTAGAGAGTTCGGTTAAAATTTCAGCTTTGCCACTTCTTTTCTTTGTAACCTAAAGCAAGTTACTTAACTTCCTAGTTTTGCCATCTGTTAATTCACATGATGATACGTGCCACATACGTTAGCGAAAATCAATATAAAACACTCGTGTAGTGCCTGGTGGCATAGTCGACACTCACTAATTGGCAGTTCGTATCATACAGAATCTTCTTTCTCTCTCCCTCTGACGAGGAATTAGCCCTTCTCCTCTTCCAAGTGTGGCTTTTCTGTTTGTGGAAATCATTATTTAGAAATTTGACCTACATTAGTGCCTACTTGATCTCCAGAGCTAAGCTAGCTAAACAAGATTATTAGTAAGGAATAGAAAAAGATACAGCAAAAAGTCTAAAACCTTTCATTTGCCTTCCTGTCTTAGATTTCTTACCTATCTCTCCTTTGTGCTACTTTCATTTTATGTGGATAATTTTCTCATTGCTCCCCTTATGCTCTTCTTTGTTCCTGGAACAATTTGTCAGTGAGTACTTCCCAACCTACTTATTTGCTCAAATTTTTTTTGAAAATTTACTTCCTTCAAGGCTGGGCATAGTGGCTCATGCCTGTAATCCCAGCACTTTGGGAGGCTGAGGCGGGCGGATCACCTGAGGTCAGGAGTTTGAGACCAGCCTGACCAACATAGTGAAACCCTGTCTCTACTAAAAATACAAAATTAGCTGGGCATGCTGGCGCATGCCTGTAATACCAGCTACTTGGGAGGCAGAGGCAGGAAAATCACTTGAACCTGAGAGGCAGAGGTAGCAGTGAGCCAAGATCATGCTATTGTACTCCAACCTGGGGAACAAAAGTGAAACTCTGTCTCAAAAAAAAAAAAAAAAAAAAAGAAAAGAAAAAGAAAAGAAAATGTACTTCCTTCAGGAAAGTGTATCCTTGGGATTAATAGGAAGACAAGAAGGAGAAATCAACCTGTATCACTCAGGCCTACGGAGGAAGCGATCCTTCTGTTGGGCCGCATAGCACTTCATATGGTATAATAAATGGGATGGATGAATAAAGTGCTTATTTCCATTAGTGTCTCCACAGTGAATATTACCATTGTGACCCTTGTGCCAGGGGGCAGTTGTAAAATGACCCAGGTTTCTTTCAGAGTTATCACTTTTTTTTTTTTTCACTTTAGCACTCCTGTGGGCCCTAGAAATACACTCTAGAGATATCTTTTTGTTTCCATTTTTAAGTAGTGAAATAATCTTTGATTAAAGAGGACTGTAAATACATACTGACATTGTTGTTTGGGGGTATACAAGGTCACTGACAACCCACAGGCTCACTCATTACCACTCCACATCCTTCTGTGTGGTTTCTACAGACCCGTGGACTGCTGTCCTGGGGCTGTCTTTGGCTGCCTCGTATTCTTGATCGCAGTACTGATCTGGGGCTTTTTAACATAACCATGTGGCTTGACAAAACTTTTGAATTGCTCTGGGCAAAAGGTCTTCCAAGTCAAGGAGATCACTTTGTCCATGGTTATGATTGGAGATGTCGTTTTAGTTGGGCTGCCATATGTCAGACATGATAAAAAAAATTCATTCTGTCAAACATAATATTCTGTCAAAAAGTATTGATTCAGCACCCACTGTGTGTGCTGGACCATGTGCTAGATGCAGACGTTCAGTTTCTGCATTCCTAAAGGGATAATGCTGGTAGGATCCAAAGGGTAGGCTAGCCTGCTTATTTAAAAAAAAAAAAAAAGTAATGCATCTTCTTTTCCAGACAAGAAGAATGGCAGGGATTGGCCTGGTGACATTATTCATTGTTTTGGTGTAACCCAAGCCTCACCCCAGCCTTGTTGACCTTCTAATACTATTGAAAGATTAAAAGGTTGTTCCTTACCTACCTCCCCTTGGGATACCAACCCTTTTAAGCTGTTAGTTAACCCAAATTAGGATCTGGGATACATCATCAAAGTAAATACAAAAGAAACGAAAGAAACCCCAACAAGCATTCTGGGTTACCCCGGTATCCCTTTTGTTGCCAGACTAACATTGATAAATTATTCAAGAAAAAAAAATTCTACACCCAAAATAATTTTGCTCTTTATTATATCATTTTATGTTTTACATTATTAGGTATGCATTACGTGTAATGATCTCCCATTTTAAATGAAATTCCTGTTTTTTTTTTTCATTTTATATTTTGTTTCATTTTTAAATAGTATTTTAAACTGCTCCAAGATTGCTAGGTAAGATTCCACTCCTTTTATTAGCAGGAATAACTCTAATAGTTGTAAGGTGATAGAGAAGAACTTTAGAAAAGACATTTGTAAGTCAAAAAGAATGTCCTAATGTTTACTGTTGATTATTTGCACTTTTTCCATTCTATTATTTAGATATAGATAACTTTTATTGTTTCTAACAAAATAGTTCTAACTTGCTAAATCTATTCTTGCAAATTTCCCTTGTTTATGTGTTCATCTTAAAAGTTATTTCTCTCCATTTCTAAATTTTGTTTTATTCCTAGAGTACCCCATTACTAGATTTATATTCCTAGAGTTACATTTAGCAGGTGTTATGTTCTTTTTCTTAGTAATGTGGTATGGTTTGACTGTGTCCCCACCTAAATCTCATCTTGAATTGTAGCTCCCATAATTTTCATGTGTTGTGCAAGAGACCCAATGGGAGATAGTTGAATCATAATGACCATTTCCCCCATACTGTTCTCATCATAGTGAATAAGTCTCACGAGATCTGATGATTTTATAAGAGGTTTCCCCTGATCGTTTGGCTCTCATTCTCTCTTGCCTGCTGCCATGTAAGATGTGCCTTTTGCCCTCCACCATGATTGTGAGGCCTCCCCAGCCACATGGAACTGTGAGTCCATTAAACCTCTTTTTCTTTATAAATTATCTAGTCTGGGGTATGTCTTTATCCTCAGCACGAAAGCAGACTAATACATAATAGAAATGATTTTTCACCCAAAATTTGGTATTTAATTATTAAGCTTTTCTCCTTTCTCCTTTGCTCAACAGCAAATAAATGGTTGACATTCTTTCCTATTTCCTAGGTCATCCTAAGACTGTAGCTAAGTAACCTTGAAATAAAAGATTGACAACTCTTATCACTGTGTCTTGCTAGAATAGACCACAAATGTCAAATCTATTGAGAAGGACTTCTTAAAACATTTGTTCAAGAAAATACCACCATAACCAATTCAAAGATTAACTCTAGTTTCACATTTAATCGTTTTTTTTTTTTAATTAAGAAACATTCTGGCCTTCATTTAAAAGACAAATAAACCTGTTTTTGTGTGCCTACCCCGTAACTTTCTTACCCCTCAAAGTACATATATGTTGTTGTTCCAAATTAGTTTTTGTAGCTAAATTATAAATTTACATATTTAACTATTAACTGAAATATTAACTTTCCATCTTTTATTTTTTTCAATTCCTGTTAGCATCTCTGAAGTATAGTGTCTAATTTTAACTAGCTATTTTTAATATTAGTCTTTGAAACAGTCTTCTATAGGTATAGGAAATTAGGCCCAAATCATATAAAGCATCATTTTTCACAAGGTTCCTATCTTTAATCCTCATTGCACAGTACCCTTGGATATGCAGACCAAGCATTGTTTTCCAAGTACTATCTAAAGGTATATATATAGAATTATTATTGGCCATTATCAGTATTATATCACTGATGGATAGTTCTAAATGGAGCTGGAATGAATACCAAGATAATTGCAACAATGCTAGACTTCCAGTATCCCAAACAAGAAATGGCTTCCTAATGTTTAAAACTTCCTGAAAATAGATATCTTGAGTGGTAGTGAGTTCTCTATTATGAGAACTATTCAAGCAGAGATAATATCTGAGGGAGGATGTGGAAAGATGGAAGCGTTGGGTAGGAAATCAGCCTATATGATCTTTAAGTTCCTTTCTAATCCTGGGATTCATTCTGGACTGGTTTTATTATTTTTGTTTCATTCAGCAAATGTTTACTCTGTGTGTGCATGCTACTGGCAGGGTGCTCTGGAAAATACAGAGATAGATGGGAAGTACTCTTGTGTTGAGAAGGAAGATGTAAGCCATGTAAAGTTTTCTACCTATGACATGTTGGGGCTCAAGAGAAGGCAGAATCATCATAGACTGCAATATTTGGGGAAGGATGTGTAGAAGAGGAGACATGGGAGAACAGAGAGGAGAAGGAAGGGCATTTGAGGCAGAACAACCTTGGAAAGGCTCAGAGCAAGAACAGGTGTCTGAATGGAAGCTTTTGTACATGTTGATTATTCTAAAGAAAGAACAGAAATCATCCAAAGTGATTACATGCAAACACGGACAAATTTTTGAAGAAACCTTATGAAAATATTCTAGTTGAAAATTCCATGTAAGTTCCAATTTTTGTTGTGATTTTTCCTGTGTTATTCAGCATTCGCATGGTAACAATTTCCATTAACATGTATTATGTAAAAGGAAATATTACTTTGGGTTATCACTAATCAAGTATCCAGTTAAATTAGAAATAAGTCAAATAACAAGCTTTCATAACAATAATAATAAAGATAAAATAGCTAAAATTTATTGGATGTTTTCTGTGGGCATTATTCATTTAATTTTATTAATATTCCACTTTGGGTAGGTACTATTAATATTCAAGCTTGTAGACATGGAAACTGAGACCTGGAGAGCTTCAGGTTTACATAATTTGTGAGTAACACTATAGTATGCATTCAATATTAAGTCAGTGTCTTGCATAATCACTCAGAGGTCAGTGATGTGATGTATTTATTATTAGCAACACTTTTTTTCCAGTAGGATTTTTCCAGATGTCAGAGCCTTAAAAATATTACTAAATCCAGACAGCCATATTTGTTAAATTGCATATGAAAATGCAGTGTCATAAACAGCTACCACATGAGCTCTAATTATATTCTTCTAGAACTTAATAGGCTTAATTTACTTATTCACTATAACTTTGCCATGCTGATACCAAATGTAAGTTGCATGTCATGATTAAGTGTTCTGTAGCTGAAAGGGGGAGGCTGTCATTGATACTCAGTATGTATTGATGTATTCAACAAATATTTTCTTAAAATGATTTCAAAAATGTATATAATTCTTCATGAGTTAAAATTTTTTAATCTTCTTTTAAAATTATTATAACTAACTTATTAAAGAAGTAGTATTACCTATTTTCAATAGATGAGGAAGTTGAGGCCTGACAGGTTTTAATTAATTTGCAAAACAAAAATTAAAATTTCCCCCTTGCAGATGACTTCTCAAATTTCTCTGCTTTTCATATAAGAATTATTTCTTTATTTAAGTTGTAATTTTAAAGCAATTTAAGACAACATTCAATGAGATACTTTCATAGTAGCTTTAAAGTGCAGATATTTCTAGGGCTACATAACTGTACTATTCCTAGAAATGTAAGCAATTGTTTTCTTGAATTCCTTTCTTAACCCTACACTCTGAAGT
This sequence comes from Macaca thibetana thibetana, assembly GCF_024542745.1. NCBI lineage: Eukaryota > Metazoa > Chordata > Mammalia > Primates > Cercopithecidae > Macaca > Macaca thibetana. The sequence continues at coordinate 73,506,554 of NC_065583.1, forward strand.
TCTCAGGCCTCAGTGTCATCATTTACCCTCAGTTTCCCATTAACTTTTTTTTTTTTTTTTTTTTTGAGATAGAGTCTCACTCTGTTGCCCAGGCTGGAGTGCAGTGGTGAGATCTCAACTCACTGCAACCTCCACCTCCCAGGTTCCAGTGATTCTCCTGCCTCAGCCTCCCCAGTAACTGGGATTAGAGGCACGTACCACCATGACCAGCTAATTTGTGTGTGTGCGTGTGTGTTTTTATTAGAGACAGGGCTTCACCATGTTGGCCAGGCTGGTCTCAAACTCCTGACCTCAAATGACCTGCATGCCTTGGCCTCCCAAAGTGCTGGGATTACAGGCATGAGCCACTGCACCCAGCCCCATTAACTTTCTTCTCCTGATAGAGCCTATCCAAGAATGTTCTCTGAGAAATAAAAATCAAACCCCTCTTCAGTGTGGCTTTGTGTTCTACCTACTTCTTTCTCTTTAGCTGTAGTGTTCCTCATTTTCTGAGATATAATGAAAAGTAGGAGCAAAAAGGGAGAAAAAGCCCAAGAGCTGCATCCCTTTCTTCTAAAGTATCAAACCATATCACTTCTACTCCCTAGTGCTCTCGTACGGTTTTACCTGCTCTTAAAGATAATTTTGTCCTCACCAGCTGATGTTGGACTAAACCTACTTCACTACTTACTAATTAGCCTACTAGTGTTAGACATTTAACACATGATTTATTTTGAAGAAAAAAATAAAAACAAAACAAACACCTCCCAACTTTCCTATTTAGAAAATAAGAGTAACACTCAAAACACAATATAAATTTAACATTAAAATAATTCATTATATTGTACATTTATCACTGATTAGAGTCACATTCTTGTATCCACTAATATTGGCATACTTAAGCCTCTCCAGAAGGTCTTTCCCTTTTCATCTCTTAGCTGGACTTCCTTAGATAAATGTCAGCTTTACAGTTTACCTGAGTTCAATTTATTTAGGAAAGGCAGGAGTAGTACATAATTGCTTACCTTTATTTTCCAGTTTTTAAAATATTCAGTGGTTTTGCATCATCTCATAAAGGTGATCAGTGAAGAACTGTTGTTGTTTAATTATCATTTAAACTCAATGATCCATTGCAATTTTTTTTATTGATGCTCAAATTGCCCTATTTTTGATAGTAGAAGCTTCTTCATTTGATTCCTTTTTTCTTTTGACATGGACTCATTATGTCAAGGTACACCAGGCTCTTCTTATGCACATTATGGTAGAGACGTGGGATAATCCATTTTTCTAAAGAACCTTGCTTCCTTTGATTGAATTTTTCTAAGTCTGTGCTACATCCCGAATCTTACGTCACTGTATTTTGTGCCTTTTATTTCTCCAGCTTAAAACCTATTATATTCCTCATCACAGGTCCAGCCTTCTCATTACAACTCAGCAAAGTCAGCCCTTCCCCCACAGGTTTTAAAGCATCCTCATTCAAGGATCCCCAGTATACTAAAAGCTTGTAGTTTATTGTATCCAACACTCACTTAATCCCCAGACACATTTTCTAGTTTTGGAGAAGTTAGAGGTGGCACTTGGGAAGAAGTAATTTTATATTTTAGCTAGTCCATCAACTTGCTGGGGATTACCTTCTGATTTTGTGTGTCTGAAATTTTCTGCATTTGTTTTAAGTAAGTATTGAAAATGGACCCCTTGGACCCAGCCATTTGGAAATAAGTAGAAAAGTGTTGAAAACTGTATGGTATTACATTTATGGGCTTTCAAACTTCTCTGTCCTGCAGTGAGAAATCCATTTTGCATTTAAGTGCTTGTTGGACTCTCAGTAGATTAATTTTGTCACTTAACACAATGACCAGAAGTTTGAAAAATCCTCTTCTAGTTCAACTTCTCTCTCAATATATATGTAAGAACTGGATCTGTCAGTGAATGACCTGCTAGAGAGTAGAAAACCGGTAGATTTCCTTGGTACAAAATGGACATTATTCTCGAGGTAGAAGGTGCCAACCTTCCCAACCTCGTCAGATTCCACAACAGATCCTATTAGCTATAAAATCAGGGGTTAATATTCCTTCCATCTCATATTTTTGGGAGGCAAAGAACTAGACAGATTGATGATTTCACTGTAGGAAAGATATTAAATGGAACTTTCTCCTTAGGCAAAAAGACCGTTTTGTTCATCTAATTTCCTAATTAAGTAAATCAAACTTACTTTTAACTTAAATATTAAGCTGTTAATTTTCACCCTTATCCTAAAACATTCCCTTGGGCTTGTATAGACTCAGTCACCTAGAATTTATCTGTCAAGTGTGTTTCTTTCCTTGGGTTTATCTGCATGACATTAAATAAATACTTTGAACTTTTCAACTTTTCAAACAATTGTGTTGAGTTGACATGGCGGATCCTGCCTCCGTGCCTCTGTGTGCGCAGTGCACGCCAGGTGCCTGAACGTGACTTGGCTTTCATTGAAAATGACTGAGTGCGGGCAGAGGAAAGATTTTAAAAAACTAAAAATTGGGAATAAACAAAGAAAATTCACTCCATCTTCAGAAAGTTGTGGTACTTTTCTATTCACCTTATATGTATATATGCTTTTCAGATGAACTATGTTCATATTGATATTCATTTTGCCTGCCAAAATACTTTCATATGGTAAATAATTCTTAGAAGCAGAAAAAAAATTGTGTGGAAAACTAGCTAAGTACTGTTTGATGATTGATACTTGTGTATTTTTAATCATCTCTATTTCTTTCTTAGGTTAAAATTTCCCTTTTTTTTTTTTTTTCTTACTTACTATCTCTTTCCTCACATATGGCTCTAGGAGCCTCTCCAAGAAAGCAGTTTGCTTTGAAGATATTTTATTTCCACTCATAAAGGATTCTTCTGTTCCACTATTAGAAATAAAATCACAATGAAATCCTAATAGGATCCAGTCCCTTCCTTGCCCTTTGTATGTTTGGAAATCTCTCCGAAGTCAGCCTTATGAAGTAAGATTTGGAGGTTTGAAGTCCAGAGATGTGTCTCTGGTGTTCTGAGGAGCAGGCACTTGTACAGGGAGCAACTCACGACCAAGCTGCGTGCATCCAGAATGATACTTTCTGAATATGCTAGAAGATGGTATATTTGAAATTTTAAATTATTTCTATCTTATAGTAACCAATTAACTGTTAATGAATACATATTATTACACACATATAGTAGCATACCTATATATGTGCATCAATAATAAATAAAATTTAAGCTGCCAATTTTGAACAGCAATAAGGAATTTAAAATTTCTGCTCTACAAAATAAATGAAGAGTTTGAAATTTAATCAGTCCTATTTTATGTTGAGGCAAATGTACTTGGGCTCTTTTTTGAGAATCATCCCTTCTGCTCTGGTTTACATAAGAAATTGGGTGAAATCCTCTAAAGCATTCGTTTTCAACTTTGCCATTATAACACACCTACATTCAAGGTTTGCAAATGATTAACTTTCAAAAAGATTATAAATTGGAACAGATTCAGTGATATCTTCTTTTCAGTCTCTTGGACCCTGACAAAATTGTGTAAGTGCTAGAAACAGGGATGAAGGTGTCAAGCATGTTGATATTTGCACATGATTTCTGGTTTCTTTGTTGTCACAGCTTTTGATGCTTGTACTTACCAGTGTACGATTTATTAGTTATTTACATGCCTGTGAAGTGTATTATTATTATAAAGTCTAGTCCCTTATTCCCCTAATGCATATTCCCCCCACATTTCTGTCACATTCTTTTATTTCCACAATATTTTGGGGCTACAGAAAATTCAAGGAATGCGCATGAATATATGCCGCACATGTAAACATTATCCATCACATTAATCATTCGGTGGAGGAACATGCTGATTCTAGAGCTGGAGGAGGTCCTTGAGGACAAAGAGGACACCAAACAGCACAAACCTGATGACGCTCCCACACACTCTATGGGGAAAGGTACAGCCTTTCTATCATTATGCTGTCTTTTGCACGAAGCTCATGCTTCATCTTCGTTCCTAGACTTGATTTGAAATCTATTCAACTCTCTCAGATTTATGAAAAATAATATATACTTTTTAAATATTGTTCAAAAGTGTGGTCTTGATATTTAGTAGCCTACATACCATACACTTTTAGTTGTTTTAAGATACGGCATTTAACTTAAAAGTCTACTGTAATTTCTCAAGTTTTTCTGGTAATGGGAAGGACCTTTAAAATATTTTTTGCATGCAGTGGGCTCTACAAATATTTACTTTTTTTTTCCACCTTTAAGAAACAGGTTGAAAATTGTAGAATTAGACTTTGAAGCTGTGTAGTGTATTTTTGTACTATTACAAATCTATCTAAATCTACAACCTGGTAGGAAAGATCGGATCCCTTCCAGCTTTTGATTGTAATATATGATTTGTGTGGACTCTAGTCTGTCTCACAAATGCATTTAGTATTTTCTGAACTGAGCTTCTGTTGTGTGCCAGGCAGGTTTCTAACTGTGCGTGTTCAGTCCACTGATTGACTGACTGAGAGCCAAATTATTCTCACTAACACATACTCAATTCCCAACTACTACAGAAAAGATGGACTCCAGGGCCAAAATTGGACCCTCACTAACAAAGCTTGCTTTCTGCCAGTAGTCATACTTACACAGTGAATGAAAATTCTGTGACCTATATTCTTCCATTTAAATCCTTAAAATTTTAAATTAAAACTTTGTCAACAGTAATTTTAACCATACTGAGGCAAAAAGAGCGTTCCCTGCAATCTGGCAGCACTAAATATAATTCATAACTATCAAAAATCCGTTTTCTCTGCATAACTTTTAAGAACGCTCCTGATGTCTTCAAAATTCCATGCAATTTTCTTTAAAAGTTGGTTTGGAATGCCACTGTGCATCTTGAAGCCCACATACAGTGAGTTAAATTACAGCAATAGCATATTTCTCAAGCACCATATAGTTGCAAATCCTTTATCCTGAAGTACATAGTAAAGGATTTTCTCCTTGAACAGTGAAGAAAGTTGAACTTTGGGGGTGTTTCAATTTAACACATGATGTGCTGCACACTTAAAGCTGTGTTTTGACTTTCCTACTTTTTCTTCTTTATTCATCCCTGCTTCCCGTAAAAAGAGCTAAGTATATAATGCTGATTATAAAACTGGATCCACATTATCACTGTTTTCAAAGCATCATATCCCTGCACTGGCTAATGTAAGTACTTCCTTTTCAGTGGGTTAATCTAAATGCAGAGTAGAAGGCTGTTTATTCTCACAATCATTTCTATCACTTCATCATAACCACTACCGTTCTTCCCTGTGTAAATGGCATCACTATTTACCTTTTTACTTGGCCAAAACTTTGATCTCCCTGATGCTTCAGTTTCTTTCTGCCTTTCATCACATCCATTTGCAAGCCTGGTCAACTCTATCCTCAAAATATATTTCAGTAGAGCCAGATCCACTGATAACTGTGCTAACCACTTAACTGTATCCCCTATTTGTCTTCTTCCTATCTTATAATCTATTTATCACAGAGTGGCTTCAATGAACATTTTACAATTTTTTGAATGAATTAAAATGTTATTTAAATTAATTTTTTTATGACTTTAGCAATATGGTGTTTATCCTGGGTTACATATAGACCTGAAACCAAAAGAAACATTAAAATTTAAACATTCCAGTGCCTTGCCTCCCATTTAGTTTAGATTCAACTAAATATTTAGACATTTAGCCACCATAGGCCGCCCTTTGGCACAGTGTACTCAGCAAGACAAGAGCCTTAGCTTGCCAGAGGACAGTGTCAGGCGGTCAGCTTCTGTAGGAGACCTTGTGGTAGTCCCACATCACGGTTCACCCAGCAGTCAGGAGGCTCTTCTTTCACCCATCAGATGAAGGCTCAAGTATAAGGAGGTAAGATCCACATAGCATGGATACAGGCATTACCCTAGCTTGGAAGCTTCAAGCCCCCACCACCTAATATATCTTGGAACAGTCAACAGGCATAGCTTCTAGAATTGCCACACATTATAGGTCCGGTTATAACAATGATTGCATTCGGGTCATCGAAAGCAATGGTGTCCCCATCAGGTATTTATAGTTCTCTCAAACCAGACAGAGCTATTTATCAATCAGGGGTCATTGTTACAATAAGCACTAATAGTTGCTTTTAATAACATGGTTAAAATACCACCTTAGAATTGCCAGAGGAACAGGTCTGGGAAGTTAACCAAAGGTCAGATTTTCATGGAAAAGGTTTCTTAGCTCTTACCTACTGTAGGGATTTTTAAATCAGCTTCAGATTTGACTTTAAATGTAAAAACAATTCTATATGTATTAGAGGGCAGATATTTAACCACCATCCATACCACATTTTTTATTTCCTCTGCCCAGCATGCTTTTTAAGAGAACACTTTTTATACGCCTAAAATTGAGACAGAGGAGGTAGGCATATGAAAGGATGACAGTGCTGTTTCTGAAATCCTTCCCTTCAGCCTCTGGACCAGCCAGTCCTGGCCTCACCTGGGACTCTGATACCTTATGTATAGTCCAGACATAGCCACAGGAATAAGTACCATTAGATTCCTATTTTATTTTTGCATGAGGAAGAAAAACCTAGCTAATACAAGGCAGCAAAATCACCCAGAATCTTGCTTGTTGCCTATTCAGTCTGGTCTCCAAATGACAGAGCAAAACAAAACAAAACAAAAAAAGTCATTGAAAATTTGACACTCTAGCAGTTTGCTTTGCTACTGTTGGGAACACTGGCGACAGGCATCCAGTATCCCCTAACCAGCGTAGAGTGTTCTTGGCAAAAAGTTGTCAGTTTTGCAAACATCTTTTAAAACAAGTATTTCTATTATCTGATTTCTTAGGATTGGGGAAATGAGGAATCAGAATGGAAACTTACTAGTTAAAATAAATATTTGTGGGGAAATATTGCAAGAATGTATTATATAATATGCTATGAATTCTGTCTAGAAGTATTTCCCACTAGTTTGATTATTGGTTCTGAGATTATGAAGGACAGACATTTCAGTGGCATCCTATAGAATTTGGCTAAAAATTTTTCAAGCTTCAGAGCTGTTGGAGCTGTGAGAAAATGCTGATGCCTCTGAAGCCACAATTTTCATTCCGAAGAAAACTGAGACCCAGTTTCTCCCAGCTCTAGAACCAGAACTAAACTGTCCTCTATCCCAGGCTGTAGTACTTTTCCTCCCATTGCTTAACGATGGCACCTCTTCCTCCTCTTTGCCTGGGAACTTTTCCGTGAGACAACCAGACATACTTTTACTCAGCAGTATTGCAAAGGGGGTAGAAAATATGAGTATTTTCCAATTAAATCATGTTATATGATAATGGAATATTATTTTATTTCTATGATGTAATGATTTTAGAAATATTTTTTATTAATTTCTTGCATAAACTTTTTCAAAATAAGATACAATTTCTTACCTAATTATTTAGAATAAGTAGGATTACATTATTACTTTTTGGTTTATTAAAAAATGGGGAAAATAGTGTTCATTAACTGAAATGTATGAGGCTTTCACACACAAATATCTGTTAAAATATCAAACCATATTCTAGTTTACCCAGGTTCTTGAATAATATTTAATTGGGTATACAATTTTAGGAATTAAAATGTTTTTTGTGTATTTTGAAGATATTATCCCACTGTCTTCTGGCTTGCATTATGTTGAAAGAGCTGCCAATCATTATGCCTTTGTTAGTAATTGTGTTTTTTCTTTGCTTGCAATATCTTATTTTTACTTTTAGTGTTCCACAGCTTTTTTGTTATATCTCTTCTTATGTGTTTCTTTTTATTTATCATGTTCAGAATTTATAGATCTTCCTCAACTCGAGGACTCAGTTCTTTAATTAGTTTAGGGAAAGTTTCAATCCTTATTTTCTCAAACATTGCCTTTTTCCCATTATCTCTATTCTGGACATTTAGCCATATATTAGACCTTCTCATGCTGTGTTTTTAATCTATTAATCTCTCTTTTATTTTATCCATCCCTATGCTATAATGTGTGTTATTTTCACATCTCCTTATGATTTGCTGATTTTTCCATCAGCCCTGTTCAATTTACTCTGTAAGCTATCTGTTGCATTTTTAATTTCAGTGATCATCTTTGTACTTTCTAGAAATTATTATTCTTTTTCATAAATCTGCTTTGTCTTTTTTATAGTAACATGTTATTCGCTCATGTTTTCAATTCTCTTTCTATTTCACAGTTTGAATATACTGTTACTACATTTATGTCTGATAATCTAAAATCTGAAGTCCTTCAGGGTTTTATTCTTTTTTTTCTTCTTTTTGCTGGCTATCATTCATAGTGAATTGTGTTTTTTGTTTTGTTTTTAATTGTGAGCTTGTATTTGATCTTTATCTGTGGGAACCCACTGTGACCTATGGATGTTAATGGATGTGCCTTCAAAGATCTGTGTTTGCTCCACCCAGAACTCTGGGACACTCCCAGTTTGGACTACTTTCAGTTTATTTCTTGGGCAGGTGTTTCTAAGAGCAGAAAAAAGGGTAATTCACACTCCATGTTCATGTGGTTGGCCTGTGACTTTAATTCTCAGAGGAGATATTTTTTCCCCTTATCCCACATGGCCATTAAACTCAAAAGGCCACAGATATTAGCAAGCTTCCTCAAGGTAACTGTGGCATTCATACTTAATTTTTGGATCCTTAACTTTCTACATTTACTTTCTTTGTTTAAACAACTTTATATATTATAAAATTCATGCATTTTAAGTATACATTTCAATTATTTTAGTAAGTTTGCAGAGTTGTGAAATCATCACAATTCAGTTTTAAAACTTTCTTTCACTCCATTAAGATCCTCTTCTCTGTTTACAGTTGATCACTGTTCCTGTTCAATCTCAGGCAACTAATAATTCATTGTCTATATAGATTAGTCTATTCTGAGCATTTTGTATACAGGGAATCAAACAAGATGTGGTCTTCTGCATCTACCTTCTTTCTCTTAGTAAGTTTCTTGAGATTCATCTATGTTGTGGCATATATTAGTATTTTGAGATTTGTCTATGTTGTGGAATGTATTATTATTTTATCCGTTTTTATTGCTAAAGAGTATTCCATTTTACGGCTATACCACATTTTTTTTAATCCTTTCACCAGTTGATGGACATTTGGGTTATTTCTACTTTTTCACTATTATAAGTAATGCTGCTATGAACATTCTCATGCAAGTCTTTCATTTGAACATGTGTTCTCATTTATCTTAGGTAGTTACCTAGGGAAAATATTACTGAGTTGCATCATAATTTTTTTCTTACTTTCTTAGTAAGTCAGTTATGTATTTTAAAGAATGCTTATTTTATTTTATCCAGCATTTCTATCTCTGTTGAAGTGGGAAAAAATTTTGGCAAGTCTGGAGCACGAGAGTTTTTTAAAGATAAGTGATTTCTTTGTTTGTTTTAAATCTATAAGAGATGGCTGGGCACGGTGGCTTATGCCTGTAATCCAAGCATTTTGGGAGGCCGAGGCGGGTGGAACACCTGAGGTCAGGAGTTCAAGACCAGCCTGACCAACAAGGCGAAACCCCATCTCTACTAAAAATACAAAAAAAAAAAAAAAAATTAGCTGGGCGTTGGTGGTGTGTGCCAGTAATCCCAGCTACTCAGGAGACTGAGGCAGGAGAATCCCTTGAACCTGGGAGGCTGAGGTTGTGGTGAGCAGAGATTGCACCATTGCACTCTAGCCTAAGTGATAAGTGAAACTCCATCTCAAAAAGAAAAAAAAAAAAATCTACAAGAGAAATTTGCAATTTGAAATTTATGTCATTTGAAAATATTCACTTGCAAGGTAATGATCATAGTTTTGCATCTCTTTTTTTGCTTTAATAGCACAAGAGGAAAAATTTCAATAGGATGTTTAAAGTATTAGCCCAGGAATTTTTTTTTTTAATTCTGGGACATAGGAAACTAACCTTAAGAAACTAATTTTCCTTCTGCATTTTCAGCCAAGTAAATATATTTGTAATTTACTCAAATATTTAAATACAGAGTACTTAAATTCTACCTTTATTATTGTGATAATTAATTTAAAACATTTTAAATGATGAAGCAATTTAATTAGGAATTAATTCCATTTTGCAGACATAGTTTTGACTTGTGCTTTCACTAAAAGCATAAAAACATTCACACATATCATTCTTATTTCTCTGTTTGGGGTTTCCCTTTCTCTAAATTGAATCAAAACTATTGAGTAGTTGAAGGTGTTTTTTATATATATATAAAAATTATATATATATATATAAATTACACAGCTAGCAAAGTCTAATACCACATGTGAAGAGAATTTTTCTTCTTTTTACCTTTAGGTTATTTAGGGCTTTGAGGTCAAAATTTTAGTATTATTAGTTGCTTTAAAGTTTTATATTTGCAGATCATTTTAATGAATAAGTGCACAACTATTTTATAATTTCCTGTGTATGCTGAAATTAAAGGGAGCACAGGTGTGTTTAAATGTTTATCATCTATGAGCACTTAGGATTCAGGGGTTGTGCTATATTCTACTTCACTAGCCAAATGCATTAAAATAATTTATTGTGCTATGTTCCTGTTTTTCTTTTCAACAAAATCATTTTTGCAAGATCTTTTTAAATGGATGTTGTTTTCATTCATGGAAAATTTCAAGAACAGAAGGTTGATTTAAATGCTTTTAACTAATCACTTAACATTAATGCACGGAATCATTGTGGAGATGCTGAAAGCAATTTGAGGTTCTGGTATATGATACTCTCTAGTGAGATTTTATTGTCTTGAGATTCTGGCATATCTATCTTAATAGAAAGTTGAAGATAGAGTTTTTATGCAGTGTATGGATTACATTAGTATAGGATGTTATGAAATTTATTTTTCCATCAAGTATATGTATTAAATTTTAGCGGTAATCAGATATCCATTGTCATTTGTAAAATATTGTTATTGCTTCTGTGTGTGCCATCTAAAGAAGAGACTTGATTTTCCTTGGTAGAGTCTGAAACCAACAAACAGAAAAGGTGATTAACATGCAGCTCTAAATATAATTCTGTTTTTTATAGTGCTGCTGCAAGGAACCTGTCTTCATCTTCTCCCTGCATACTTTTCATTACCAAGTGTACCCACATCTTTCTATTTTCACCCTCGCCTGGTGAAGCCTTAGCAGTATGTCTATAAGAAGCTGCTGGTTAGACCAGAAGTCAGCTCATCTTCAGAGTTGCCAGGGTGATGTTGTTGTTGATATTATTATTCACATATGCATACACACAACAATAAAAACAGTGCATCTTTCATTTATACAGCTTACTAGACACAGCAAATCTAGAAGGGAGGAGGCATTATCCTTATTTTACAGATAAGAAAACAAGAATCCAGGAAAGTTAAGTAAATTGGCCAAGATTATGCATCTAGAAGTAAAACTCATTCACATAACCTCTATTCCCAGGCTATCCTGACTTTTTGGTTCAGGAGGATTTTCTAGTTTCTACTCTCCTTGTCTTTCTTACCTTTCATTATCTCCTTTCTACTTGTTCTTAATTGGTATGCCCATTTGTTTCTTTGCCTTGACTGTGGTATATGAATGCATCTCCACTTCAGACTGTTGAATGGATCACACTTAAGCACCAAAGAACATGTGTATTCACTAATCCAATCAACTGTGTTTGTTGAGTATTTATCATGTGTAAAGTCCTACATTTGGAGTAGCATAAAGATAAAAATGGACCTGCCTCCTTTTGCTTATATCTTCTTTGAAAGCAAGACCTGAGGTGTGTCTGCGTTTGTGTGCGTGTGTGTGTGTGTGTGTGTGTGCATGTGTTATTTAGAAATATGAGAATGAAGGGAAGAATTGCAAGCAGCAGCTAAATGAGTTGAAAGTGGTTGGGGTTTGGGAATTTGGAGGCATACAGCATGAGACTGCTAGTTGTAGTATTTGACTTTAAAAATATATGTGTGGGGTGTGTGTGTGTGTGTGTGTGTGTGTGTGTTTAACAAAGTAAAAATAAAAGTAAACAAATTTCCAAAAAGCATCCTGCACTTTAGTAGAATGGCAGGGATATAGGGACAATTTTAGATATTTCAGAAACATAAGAGTCTTGCGTGGCCAGTGCCTAAGATATGGAGGGTAAAAGGCATAATGCTCTCAATAAACAAATATTTGTTGAAGACCTACTGTACACCTATCCCTGTGCTAGATACTGCAGACACAAAGATAAAATATCATTATTCTTATCTTCATCATACTCACTCTATCTCAAACTAACCTTGGGGACAATAGACCTATATAACATAATATGACAGATGAGATATATGATGATATTCATCTACCAGATACCTGGAAAGTATAGACAAGGTCCTCCCAAAGTCACGCCAGGGTGAGGAGAGATCATCAGCAGACATGGAGGGAGACAGGGGCAGGAGCATTGCTCAAGCTTGGACTGATTGGGAAGGGCAGGGTATTCGCCTTCAGTATTTAGACTATGTGGTGGAGAATTAGCTGAGGTGAGAGTGGAAAGGGGGTTTGGAGTAAGGTGTTGCCAAGCTTTAGCCCTGAGTTTAAACTCTATGCTATAAATGTTAGGAGTTATTGGAGATGTTTGAAGAGGCAAGTGTCAAGTCAAATTTATCTTGCAATGATAGAACTTTAGCAATGGAGGATGCATGGCACTGAGAAGAGCTTCATGAAGAAACCAACAATCAGGAAGATATTAGAGTACTTGAGGATGACAAATTTCAGGTTTCTCGGGTTTTTGCTTTTGACTTTCTGACCTCAAAAATTTTATATATGTATATGTTGAAATCTGGTATTCTAGTGACACCTTATCAGTATTACTGTATATACTTAGAATTTATATTTATATATTAGAACTTATATTCAGAATATATATATTTAGAATTAAGCAATTTAAATCTTATCTCTGTAGATTATAAATTTAATGGCCAAAATATATCAGGTAGCACTGTAACGTACTAAATACCTACTGTTTAATATCACATGAACATCTGTGACTCAAAATTTTTTTTTTTTTTTTTTTTTTTTTTTTGGTGGGGGACGGAGTCTCACTTTGTCGCCCAGGCTGGAGTGCAGTGGCGTGATCTCCGCTCACTGCAAGCTCCGCCTCCCGGGTTCACGCCATTCTCCTGCCTCAGCCTCCGAGTAGCTGGGACTACAGGCGCCCGCCACTACGCCTGACTCATTTTTTGTATTTTTTGGTAGAGACGGGGTTTCACTGTGTTAGCCAGGATGGTCTCCATCTCCTGACCTCGTGATCGGCCCGCCTCAGCCTCCCAAAGTGCTGGGATTACAGGCGTGAGCCACCGCGCCCGGCAGCAAATGGAATTCTTAATGAAGTTTAACCCTTTATGTCTGAGTTGAAGAAAGTAATTGCTTTGTATTGTCACTTGCCTAAAATGTCTTTCATTCTTACTGTTAACAAACACAGTCCAATGGAAATTTAATGGAAGCCACAAATATGAGCTACATATATAATTTAAAATGTTCTAGTAGCCACATTGAAAACAGTAAAAAGAAACTGGTGAAATTTATTTTAATAATATACTTTATGTAATACAGCGTAATCAAAGTAGTATTATTCCAGCATGTAATCAATTAAGAAATACTAATGAAATGTTTTACATCCTTTATTTATAGTAAGTCTTGGAAATCAGGTGTGTATTTTACATTTACAGCACATCTCAATTTGGACTATCTGTGTTTCCCGTGCTCAGTAGCCATGTGTGTCTTTGGACAGCGTAGCTCTAGAATAACCTTCTGTAGTGTTAAAACTCCACTTCAGGATTCATTCTAAATTTATTGAAACATGAGAAAATGGCTGTCAGTGTGGACTTTAGTTTCTTTCTTTATGGCAAATATGCAGGCAGTCACTGAACATGGATTTTATTTTGTTTATTGTCTTAGTGACTCAGGGTATTGATTTATCCATCTAGTTAACAGACCTTAAGTTCACCTCCTACCTCATCTTTCTGAGGCTTTTCCTTTCTTTTTATAATCACATCCTTTTGTTCTCAGCCTCAGTCGCATTTATAAATAAAGCAGACTGTTCATCTGACATCTTGGAAGACAGACAGGAACATCAGACAGAGAAAGAAAAAGGAAACCATCTCCTTCATAACTGCTTGCCCTCTTGTAATGAAACCTGTAGTATTTGATATGATAATGAATTCTTGAAATTGTTTTCAAGATGCCATCTCCCTAATACTCTTGGGTAATGAATAGTGAGAAGCACTGTTCCCTCATTAAGATGCCTGAGGGGTCTTGGACACCGATGTGGAGAAGAGCCACTGTAGAGACCGTACGTCTGAATTGTGGACTTTGCTGTATGACAAACCCCTGCAAATGATGACATGTCACTAGAATATCAGAGTTCAGCATTTCAATTTTACATGTAAGTTAGGATGGAGCAGAGAGACCAGTTCTAAGTATTTTGTTAGTCTTCACAGTTATCAACCTTCAATATCTGTATTACTAGTATCATACTGATAAAGAAATATACCTAGAGTATTTGCCTATGTTGCCTAAGGATACAATGTAAATAGTAGAAACAGGATTTAAAACCAGATCTCACTGACCCTAAACTTTCCACTACAATATACTGCCTGCTTAGATAAAATCTCTCATCCCAGAATACTCCACGCTGTAAGTTTTCAGTTGGGCATGGTGCAAAGGGACCAGGAGACAGTTTCCAGTCTCAGCCCTGATATTAACTGGTTATAAGAACATGTGGATATTCGTCATCTTCCCTCTAATATTTTACATCTGCATCTGTCACAGGCAATGTGCTAAGAGTAGTGATGTTAAAAATTCAACCCATTTTTCCAGGAGAGGTACCATGATGAAATCAAATTCTCTCTGTCCTCCAAAATTACCATCTGCTTAAAGGTAGAAGCTTCAGTGCTTTGGAGGCAAGCAGGCCTAAGTTCAAAACCCAAACTTGTGTCTTAATATCTGTGTGAAGACAGGCATATTATTTAGTCTCTCTGGATCTCAGTTTCTTCACTGTAAATTGAACTGTGGTAAAGAATCAATGATAAAATATAGTAGATATATTTTATTCTTCGTGAGTTTTACTTGTAAATCATTTCTTATATAAATGTTAAATTATTAGTGTTGGGCCAGGCATTGTGACTCATGCCTGTATTCCCAACACTGTGGGAGCCCAAGTAGGCGGATCACCTGAGATCAGGAGTTCTAGACTAGCCTGGCCAACGTGACAAAACCTTGTCTCTACTAAAAATACAAAAATTAGCTAGGCATGGTGGCACATACTTGTGGTCCCAGCTACTTGGGAGGCTGAGACATGAGAATCACTTGAACCCAGGAGGCAGAGGTTGCAGTGAGTGGAGATCTTGCCACTGTACTCAAGCCTGGGTAACACAGGGAGACTCTGTCTCAAAAAAAAAAAAAAAAAAAAAAAAAAAAAAAAAAAAAAAAAAAAACAGTTCCATAGGAATTCAGAGAAAGACAAAGATAATTTAAGAACTGGAGTGTTATCAGGGAACATTGAAGAAAAAATGAAATTTTAGGCTGGTAGAGAAAGGAAGGGAGGATTTGGACAGGAGAACTCAGCAAGGCAGAGAGATACTGTATGAAGCAAAGGGAAAAATCAGGCATGGCGTATATTAGGAAATTTGACATTTGTCATGTTTTTTGAGCATTTAGACATGGTCCAAGTTGTTGAGTTTTTGGTCATAAGCTAACCATAAAACTGCGTAGCTGCTTCTGCCTTAACGTATAACTGTAGCTTTAAGAAAAGAAAAAGAATAAATCTTTTGAGGTGGATTGTCTTTTATAGACTCAGCTACTGCACTGTTTCATCAACTGCAGATTCTGATTTTTGGGGGCCGCTTCATTGTCTCATTTTTCCATGTCTGTATTTTTCCATTTTTCATATTTAATGTCCTGAACTTTCACCTTCTTTTAGAATAACAGCTTTGTGCTTTTTATTAGGTTTCACAGAACTAATTTAAATGCTTATTGATTTAATACTATTTATTTAATTTATTTAATGTTATTTTTATTTCATAACATTATTAAATGAGGCGAGATTACTTGAATTTCTAAGTATAAAGCTCATGTAATTTTCCAAAATAAGTATTTTAAAGATACTGAATAATTTATAAAAGTCTTCAGAAATTTGAGTTGATTTGGCTTTGGTTACATTGATACACATACACACACACAAACTCTTAAAAAACATTTGATTTTTTTTTTTTTTTTTTTTTTTTTTTTTTTTTTTTTTTTTTTTTTGAGAAGGAATCTCACTCTTTCACCCAGGCTGGAGTGCACTGGCGCGATCTCCGCTCACTGCAAGCTCTGCCTCCCAGGTTCACGCCCTTCTCCTGCCTCAGCCTCCGGAGTAACTGGGACTACAGGCGCCCGCCATCACGCCCGGGCTAATTTTTTTTGTATTTTTTAGTAGAGACGGGGTTTCACCGTGTTAGCCTTTTTGAGGACTAGGCACGGTGGCTCACGCCTGTAATCCCAGCACTTTGGGAGGCCGAGGCGGGTGGATCACAAGGTCAGAAGATCGAGACCATGCTGGCTAACACAGTGAAACCCCGTCTCTACTAAAAATACAAAAAATTTACGGACGCCTGTAGTCCCAGCTACTCGGGAGGCTGAGGCAGGAGAATGGCGTGAACCCAGGAGGCCGAGCTTGCAGTGAGCCGAGATCGCACCACTGCACTCCAGCCTGGGTGACAGAGCGAGACTCCATCTCAAAAAAAAAAAAAAAAAAAAAGGTAAGGGAAAGTTTGTCTTATCTCATATAAGTCCTACTACAATTAATGAAGACTGCATCCTGACTTTTTAGTTCTTTTGGTTCACCTGATAGAGTTTAAATATCCTATAGGAAAGAGTTCATTTAGCCATGCTTGCCTCTCTTAATGGGAGCTAAGTCATATGCAAGATTCCAGATTTTTCAAACAGCATGTATTTTAAATAAATCAGGTTAAATAGGAAATAATTGGCTTATAAAACATTGAAATTAGAAGAATCACTTCTGTATTTTATATGTATTTATAAATGTGAAAATATTTTTCTAATATATCATAATTAAGAAATAGCAGAATGGTGTAGGTGATAGTGTTAAAATGCTCTAATACCATTTTAGTTCTTTTTCTGCTTTAAAAATCTTTTTATTGATGTAAATGTAGAGAAAATTGCACACCTATCGAAAGTACGCAGTTCATTGAATCTTCACAAACTGAATACACTCTGTAACCAGAATTCAGATCAAGAAACACCATTTCTATTATTGCCATGATGCCCCCACGACCCTTTCCAGTCACTGCCCTACCCTGAGGGTAGCCAGTATCATTACTTCTAACCACGCTGATTAATAATAACTTCTTTTATACTGAGAAAACATTGTTTAAATATATATGACATTACAGAAATACCTGTATGGTTTTTTTTGTTTTTGTTTTTTGAGATGGGGTCTCACTCTGTCGCCTAGACTGGCGCGATCTTGGCTCACTGCAACCTCCGCCCCCTGGGTCCAAGCGATTATCTTGCCTCAGCCTCCCCAGTAGCTGGGATTACAGGCACCTGCCACCCCGCCTGGCTAATTTGTGTATTTTTAGTAGAGACGGGATTTCACCATCTTGACCAGGCTGGTCTTGAACTCCTGACTTCATGCTCCACCCACCTCGACCTCCCAAAGTGCTAGGATTACAGGCATGAGCCACCGTGCCTGGCCCTGTATAGGTTTTATAGTATGCTTATTGCCCTTTATGTTTATTTGTTTAAATATGCAATTTTAATGCTATTTTCAGCCTGAAGATAAACTAATTTTTAATGAATTTCCTGTGGCCTCAGAGAGAAGGAGGGAGACTGATACACGTGTGCATACATACATACATACACACACACAACACACTAAAAAGATTTTGCCCTACCACAAATTCTTCTGATTTAAAGCAGTGGATTAGCAAGAAAACATATTATCAATGGTAAGAAGGAAAAAAACCATATTATTTCATTTAATTTTTTTAATATTTGGAATTATTTGGCATTAAAACAGAGGATTTTATTTTTAAAATCAGTATTTGTGATATCATGTCACTAGGCTTTAATGGAGATAAATTAGAAACTTTCTAGAATGGTAGAGGAAACAATATGGCTTTATGAATCAATATGTATTATGCCTTTTCCAAGCCTTCTTAATGAAACAATTTTCACCTTAAAATTTTGTTTTAAAACATGCAAAATTAATAATAATTATAATTTTATTATGATTTAACATTATTTTGAAAATCTCTTATCAGCTAATTCTAACTTTTTAACTTCTATACCACAGCCCTGAGAGGGACGCTATGAGGGGAATGTATATTCTTCAGAAAAGGATGTTAGTCTGAAATGAGCTTGATCTGGTAGCATAAGCTCTATCCCAAAATTGGTTAGCTGTGGCATTATCAGATATAAATTTTGGTTTGCCACCTATTTTGTTTTATTGGGGGTAGCACCATGATACCAAGGAGTGTGATTTGACAGGAAAATTCCTGAAAAATGATAAAATGTATACCTTCCTTTTAAACATAAACATTATGTTTAAAGTAGACATCGGATGTGAAAATGGAAAACAGTAGGAAAATGTATATTAGATTAAATATTTTGAGAAAAATATAAGATATGTTCCTATTTGTGCAGGTCTTGGCTTTTAGATTTGTGAAAAAGCAACTGCCTAGACTATTTATTGCTTAGTCAGCTGAACGTAAAAATGGAAGCTTCACTGACATTCAACTTCCATAATTTATTAGAAATGTCAGAAAATCATATGTATTTAGTAGCTTTGCTTAGAACATATTTGCACGTGGGGGTTTAATAAATCCCTGTATCTCTAATTTCTTACCTAATTATTTGTTTAATAGACTCACATATTATATATCAGAAATACACATGGATAAAGAATAATCACTCATCATCTTACCATGACAGTATGAGAATCTTTCTTTTTACCCCTTGCAGGCTTATAAATGCATTAAGACAGGAGGGAAAAAAAATTAGGAATAAGAAAAGTACAAGTGATAGGACTCAGAAAGGAAAAACAGGCCGGGCCCAGTGGCTCACGCCTGTAATCCCAGCACTTTGGGAGGCCTAGGTGGGCGGATCATAAGGTCAGGAGATCGAGACCATCCTGGTGAAACCCTGTATCTACTAAAAATACAAAAAAAAAATTAGCTGGGCGTGGTGGCGGGCACCTGTAGTCCCAGCTACTTGGGAGGCTGAGGCAGGAGAATGGCGTGAACCCGGGAGGCGGAGCTTGCAGTGAGCCGAGATCGCACCACTGCACTCGAGCATGGGCAACAGTGCGAGACTCTGTCTCAAAAAAAAAAAAAGAAAGAAAGAAAAGAAAAAGGAAAAACAAAAGTGTAATTATTGTTATGCTGGGTAATGGCTTAATTAAATGAACCAGCAAAATGATAGGACATGCTATTTGGTATTTGCTCTAAAACAATCAGTCCGCTGGGTGCCTTGGCTCACACCTGTAATCCCAGCACTTTGGGAGGACGAGATGGGCAGATCACGAGGTTAGGAGATCGAGACCATCCTGGCTAACACAGTGAAACCCCGTCTCTACTGAAAATGCAAAAAATTAGCCGGGCGTGGTGGCGGGCACCTGTAGTCCCAGCTACTCGGGAGGCTGAGGCAGGAGAGTGGCGTGAACCCGGGAGGCGGAGCTTGCAGTGAGCCGAGATGGCGCCACCGCACTCCAGCCTGGGCGACAGAGCGAGACTCCATCTCAAAAAAAAAACCAGTCAATGTATCCATAGAATAAGGGAAGTAGGTAGGGATATATAAAAAATGCTTTTGTTTATGGGTTAATTGTTGTAGCTAGGTGTTGGATACATGAAAGTTATTATACTATTTATGTACTTTTATTTATGTTTTAAAAAAAGTTTTTAAAATGTGTACCCCAAAGCACGCATAGAACTTACCTAAATAATTATTCCTGTTTCAGTGACACAAGTGGCATCAGTTGCCTTTTTCATCATGTAGAAGGACAAAGGGGAAAATCTACTTAGTAATGGCAGTGTTTTTCACGTTAAATAATGACAGAAATTGGAAGAGTTATAGCCTTTTTTTATATGACTTTCTCAAGGCCAACATTCTTCTGATTGTAGTTCCAGTTTCAAGGAGACGATGTATTTTTTTTTTTCTGATACACCAAATTAGAAAATTTCCCTTTGTTCTGTGTTTAATACTATACTTTTCATATTAAATCAGGGTATTTGGTTAGTGATACGTTTTCTTTCCATAATGGAAAGTTAGTTCCATCCTAATTTGACTAAATCTATTGATCACTAAACTCTGTAAAGAAAGGCAATTTGTACCTGATTCTTATTTATCATAAAGAAATTTACTTGCCCCAAATTTATATTTTTAAAAGTCATTTCACACACACACGCACACACATAATTAATATGATATGTGTGTGCATGTATAATTTTTATCTCAGTGTTTTAGATGTGAACAGGCAAAAGTCATAATTCATTTGTCCTCTGACTTCATTTGAAAGAAATGCTGATACTCTGATTTAAGCAATTAGTTTTTATTTTACTAAATACTGTGATTAAATCTCTCTACCTTAAGCAATGAAATGATATGCTTAGATATTTTTAAATGGGTTTTATATGGTGTGTCCCCGAAAATAAATTATGTTGACTCCTCATTTTCCAAGCTAATGAAAGGATATTATAAAATAGCAGATAAACCATGCAGGATTGTTCTTCTCCCAGCATAAGCAGTATTTAAATACCAAAGATAGAAAGAGATAAAATAGCAAGAGAAACTTAGATCTGAAAGAGCAGGTTATTTCTGGAGAATAGGAGGGATGAATATAGCCAGTCTGCCAACTGTAGTGGCCACCTTCTCTCTCTGTTGTAGCCCTGCCTGGGCAAGAACACAGTAACTTGCAAGGGCAACACAGTCTTTCTTCCTGACTCTCCAAAACCAATATAGGCTCTAAATCGAGTAGAAGGGAAACAGTCTCAATTAGAAAGGGAATGGAGTGAAGCAGTAGAGAAATCCTATCTGTGGGCATGGTATGAGTTCTTTTAATTATAGGAACTAAGAAATAGGGACTCACTCAGCCACCTCTTCCCACCTCAACCCCATCCCCCAAAAGGGGATATATTTAAAGGCAGATAACCTACGTGTGAAACTGAAGAGCTGTAGGGAACTAAAGCAGCTCTCTTGTGGGTTTCTTCTTATGAGGGTGCTGCTGCATTCAGTATCTCCTCAGTTTCCTCCAAACTTCTCAGCCTCTAAGCGAGCTAGTCCTCTGCCCCTGTAACCACTGAAAATTTTCATCCCTTCAGTCCCTTTAGTTGTCCAACTTTAAGACTGCCTGTATCCTTCATCTTTCTGGAGGTACAGTAACAATGATCTAAGTAGGTCATTTTGACGTTACCGCTACAATTTTCTGTTTCCTTTTTGATGATGCCACACATCAGTGTTAGCTCAGAGCCTCTGCGTTTATGTCTGTAACTAGCCCTTTTCAAATAAAAACAAAAGATTTTAGCTAGTGGGCCTCAGACTTGGTCCTGGCATCATTCTGAGAGTCGATGTTTGTTATGAGGATAAAATCAGATGGTTATTAAGATGGTCCTTTGCCTCTGGAAGTCTGAGACTGAGACAAATCCTACCAGTCTCGGAGAAGATGTCAGTCTCTGAGAAGATGCGTACACAAGATACCATGAGATCGGTTCCCTGGAGGCAGGGACTTTGTCTTTCATGTTTCCATTTGCATCTTCTGTTGCTTAGCAGTTTGCCAAATAAGACTAACATTATTTAATATACATAATAGTAACTGATATTTATTGAGCACTTGCTATATGCCAGCTCTGTTTTAAGGATTTCACATTTATTGACTTAATCAGTTATCACAGCTCTTCTGCTAGGGATTTATTATTAGTTGTTACTGTTATTATTTCCATTTTACAGATAAGAAAACTAAGATATAGATAAATTACATAACCTGCCCAAAGTAATGCAGCTTTTAAGTGATGGAGCCAGAATTCAAATTTACAGAGACCAACTCCAGAGCTTGCTCTAATCATTATTCACTTAATAATCAATTGATAAATGAATAAATGATGTTAAATGTCTTTTACCCCAAAGCTAATGCAGAACTCTAATTTTAAAAACACATGGTCCTTTTGCCTTGTTTAAGGACCAAATGAGTTTCTGCTCCCAAACGTCAATCTTATAATTTTTAACCCTGTTAAAATAAAAAGCCATACCCATCCTTACTATCCCAGACCTTGTCTCCCTAGGGCGATAGCTCCAGTTCTGTATGCCCCAGCTGAAAGAAAAAGGGATGTTAGGGAACTTGAATTTACCTTACTAGTTTCCTATCATAGGAGGATGCCAGAAGAAAGCAACAACCACAGTAGATAAAGAAAAGCTCTAACCTCTTTCAAAAGTTTCATCCCTAGAATATGTTGCTCAGTTACTATCCCAGAATCCATTTTCAGATCTGTACTCCTCCTCCTTTGAGAGAAATGAAAAGGGGTTAGGGGAAGAGAAGAAAAGAACTTCACGGCTTTCTTCTGGAGCCCGGCAGTGGTGGTCCTTTTCATGTAGAGATCCAGGAACAGTTTCAATCAGTAAACCTGGTGGAGAAATTAACCAATGTTGTATTTGTCTTAATTCAGGAAGTCACAGTATGTTTTCATTATTTATCTAGAAATATTACAAGCTGCAAATACACCCTTATTTAGATATTCTGATTAAAACACCTTCTTGGGGAATGTAAATTAGCACAACAACTATGGAAAATAGTATGGAGGTTCCCAAAAAAACTAAAGGTAGAACTACCATATTGCTAGATATACCATATCCAGCAATCCCACGGCTGAGTATATATCCAAGAGAAAGGAAATCAGTGTTTATCGAAGATATAGCTGCACTTCTGTTACTATTGCAGTACTATTTACAATAACCAAGATATGGAATTAACCTGTGTCCATCAATAGATGAATGGATGAAGGCATGGTACATATTCCAATGGAATATGACTCAGCCATAAAAAAAGAATGAAATCCCATTATTTGCAGAAATATGGTTGGAACTAGGAACTAGAGGACTTTATGTTAAGTGAAATAAACCAGGCACAGAAAAACAGATACCACATGATCTTACTTATATGTGGGGGCTAAAATAAATTGATCTCATAGAGGTAGAGTAGAATGGTGGTCACCAGAGACTGGGAAGGGGGTAGGGGGAGATGAAGAGAGGTTGATTAATAGGTACAAAGATACATTAAAATAGAAGGAATAAGTGGTATTGTTTGATAGCATAGTAGGACAACTATAGTTAACAACAATTTATTGTATATAAATAGTTAGAAGAGAGTATTCCTAACACAAAGAAATGGTAAATGTTTGAGGTGACGAATATCTCAATTACCATGACTTAATCATTACACATTGTATGTATGTATCAAAATGTCACCTGTACCCCATAAATATATACAATTATTATGTATTACTGAAAAGAGAAAAAAGAAAGTGAAGACATCCCCATGGGCAAATAGTCATGATATGAGTTAAACTAGTCATTTGGGATTATGCTCTTCATTATCAGGTACAGTTAAGAGTTGGCTTCTTTGTACAAGATTCTTTCTTGGCCAAATTTCAGTAATGTCTATGAGAAAATTTTGCCTTAGAGTTAAATTCTAGGGTGGGCAGTTACTTGCATTAAGCTAAACAAAACATCAGATCATCATGCTCTTCTTATTCACTTTTAATTAATGGACCAACAGATTTAAAGATAGCACTATATCTATCATAAAAGAATTTTATCCTTTTAATTCACTTAAGGAAGATTTTTACATTTAAAAACTAATCATCCAAATTTGATCTATTATCAATAGAACCCATTATTTGAATCTTTGATGTTTCACTTATATGTAGTAAATAATATTTAATTTAAGTGCATTGCCTTCATTTTGATAGAATGATTTATTTGGTCCTTTGCAAAAATACTACTCCTAAAACTGAACGTAGAAAAGGACTATTTGTAGCAGCCTATATATTCAACTCGTATCAAATTTTCAGTGCTCTAAAGGTGTTGATTTTGCTTATGAAAGTGTTAGCACTCTGTATGACATCTTCAAGAGAAAATGATTGAAAAAAAAATTTTAATTGCCAAAGTGGAGGGAAAGTGTTGACCAGTAAGTTCCCAGATTAATCTGTTTCTTCAGTAGAAAAAAAGTGGTAATGAATTGAAAGGCGATATCTTGCTAGACTCTTAGATATAGAATTACTTGGTTTCAGACTAATCACAGAACTCAGGATATTGTAACTGTATTATACACAGGATATATTTGAAGAGGACTTCTGAATATCTTGTCATTTGATTTTTATTATTTTAATTATATTTTTTTAAATGAGAAATACATTAAAATTGAGAAAACCTGATGATATTCTTGTTTTTAATTGGTGATTTAAAATTATCATTGGTAGATTTTGTGTGTTCATTTTCAAACATATCTGTATAAAAATAAAATAAATCCAACAGTACTCTTTTAGCCAATATTTAGACAGTAATATCTAACTGATTTACAAAATAATCCTCTCAGCTATCAGCATCAATTCAATTTCATCTAATGCATTCTGTGATGAATTCAACATGGCCAAAGAATTATATTTTATTATGAAAATGGTACAGATGTATTCATTGTTTGGCCTGAGCAGAGCTTCTCACTCCATTCTAAGGGTATTCAAAAGCTCTTTTCCAATTTTGTTATACCCAACCAGGGTTTCATAGCATCTATTCAACATGTGCTAAATTACACTAGATTTCTTGGTTTTGAATATCTTTATCATAAACATCGATTAAAAATAGTAGACAAGATTTTCATGAAGAGGTTTTATCTTCTGGACACACAATATGCAAAGAGCATGAGCTGGGCTCATGCCAGGCCACTGCAACTATCTTACTAGTTGTGTGTCCTGAGCTACTCGAGGCTTTTCCTTCAACTGAAAAAATCTGAAATATTTAGGAAGGAGTGCACGCATGAACTTATAAAAAGCACCTAGCTCAACAAGTTTCGTTCTGCAAGTGATAGTTGTTATTATCTTAAAGTAAAAGTTTTGTTTTCAAGATAGGTTTTAGCACCAGGGAGGTAAAATTCATTTACTTGCCTGACCATTATAAATTTGAAATTTCTTTTCGTGAAAAGGTGATTGTTGGTTAAAAAAAAAACAGCAGCAGATATGAGAAGCTGAAAATCCATACTACTTATGTGGTTTTGGTTTTTACATATCAATTAGAAAATATTTTAATGCTACTTTTTAAAAATAATCAAAGGACTGTACAGAAAAGATAACTCAATTGTATGGGCTATATTATACTTTAAATTCCCTCTTTTGTGTTTTCCTGTTTTCAAAGGAGCTAGTTCATTTTCAGCCATTCTTTTGTAAATGCCATTGCTCAAAAATGTATCAAGGTTTCAGTTATGTGACATTTTTGTCCTGAGTTTATTAGTATTTTCAGTTTAACATGTCAATAAATTTGTATAAAGTTTTGGAAACTACAGTATCATTAAAATTAGAAAAAAAAATGATCAACAATATAAACGTAGTTTTCCCACAATTTATCTTCCAGGTTAAAATTGCATTTTTTGTTAGATGTTTCCACCCTCAAAACTGATTCTTAGAATATATTTTAAATTTTCAGTGACTAATGGTTTTCAAAATTGTCATTATAAATAGGGCTGCACATTTGTATGTCATTCTACTACCTAGAAAGTTATAGTGCACCATTGTAAAATCTGCTTTATTTTTCAAATGAGAATATCAAGTTGTTGTTAAAATAATTTAAATAAAATATAATTTAAAAGAATATTGTACTTTTAACCTTACAATTTTAAGTGATGTGATTTAGGTCTTTTTAAACAGTTTACTTGATTTTAGTAGGTATCCCTGTTACATCCAAGATATAAGGAAGATATGCCACATTGTGATTTGAATTCTGTGGTGTAAAGTAAGATACTTGCAATTTTACTCACATTGGAAACAAAATGATAAATATATATTAATATAAATTGCTCTTAGGTTTGTGTTATGTTGTTCTAACATTTGGTTAAATTGCTTTTTTATTTGTATTTAATCTCATAATTTTTTTAGCCTTGAAAAGATTAATTTGCGAGGGTTAACATCATTTGTGATTATAAGTTAAACATGCTAAAAAAGAAGTCTCTATTAGAGTAATTGTTTGTTTCAGGTTTTCTTATATTATTGTTGTTATGGTTGGCATAACAAGGCAAGAAGTATGTTTATCAGTATTAAAAACTTATACCTGTATCAGACATTAAAATACCTACCTCAGCTACAGATATGGGTTATCTCTTAAATGTATTATGGTTGGCTGTGTAGATTCAATTACTGATAATCTAATAGATTATATCTGTAGTCAAAAGAGTAGACTTATTTTAACCACATATAATATTATTAAAGCTATTCTAAGTTGTTAAGTTTTGTGTCTTTAAACTGTTTTTATAATGTAGTTTTTCAAACATTGACATAGTCTACAGAAGACTATAATGAAACCCTGTACACATAGCCCAGCTTTAACAGTGACCAATAGATTGCTAAACTTGTTTCATCTGCACTCTCACCTTCCCTACTCTGTACCAACACACTGGATTATTTTGAAGCAAATCCAAGAGAGATTATGACTTGTTTAAAATTAGCAATTTGTATTTATAAATAGTTGACCATTTGCCTCTTGCATGGTGTTATTGTTTTTTGACAAATAGAAAACATTAAGAGTTCCCTTTGGAAGTAGTTGCCATAGTTTAGTATGAGATCATTCAGATGTATATATGTGGATATAGATGACCTGATAAAATGATCAAAGTAATTTTATTGTTTCTCAGCAGTGTAGAAAAAAATGAAGTAAACAAGAGGCTAATTTAAGAAGGTCCACTTAGGGCAATCTGAAAACACACATCATAGGCATAGAGAGAATAGATATCAAACTCTGACAAGCAGAAAACTCTGACAACAGAAAAGACAGAATGTTCTCCAAGGTAATTCTGGAATAGCTACACGGTCTGCACCACCTCCACTGAACTTTTAGCTTTCTCTTGAGACACTTGGCCACATGCCATATCAGCCCAATGCCAGCAGTACAAGGACTAATCATCCTTAGATGTGGCGTGCTCTGAAGGTGCATATAATTCTTTCAAAAACTGAAATAGGATCACAAGACTGAGGCATCTATTTCCAGTTAATTTGGTCACAGGAGTTTATCTGTCATCTTTGTTCTGTCACAGCAGTTTGTGGTAAACCTGCTTCACATGGATTATCAAATATTAAGAACAGTGGATTGCAGAATTTTCCCCCCAGTCAGTTCCTATTTTGTCACTTTTGGTTTAAACTAGATGAAACTAGCCATGGGTTTAAAAATGAACTTGACATTTTCAAACTTCCATGAAAAGGAATTGGTCAAACTTCTGGCACAATGACATAGTAGGTTATTGTATACACCATACTAATTCATTCTGATTTTCTACAAAAGGTAGGTATAAAGTTTTTACTTTAGAAAAGTATATGCAATTCAGCAACAAAAATACTCGTCCTTTTTGCCCCAAAATGCACATGTAAGGATTCTATGCACAATGTCCTTATTGTGTGCTAAAATGAATGGTAGATTTCAGAATACTTCCTAGTATTCTCAATATTTAATGGTATTTCTCAATATTTAAATATATCTGATCTATCTTAAAAGGATAACAAATTATTTTTTCCTCTGTGGTCATATAATGCCAGCACAAAACAAGTAGGAATTTAGATGGCATGATAGCCATTTTTAATTTTTATTTGGTTTCCGTCTATTTTGGTTTCAAGAAACAAAGCCACGCATGGGTTTGAGCAAGTAGAGAGGATATTTGAAGGATGGAGTGTATGCTATGGCAAGTAGGTACCAGGAACTCATGGGCATCTGGGAACTGAAGTTGTGTGGCTGGCTTGCTACACCGTGGAACTAGATCCTGAGTAACCTTGAGGACCTCATCACCATCAGTATGAGAGACTAGACCTTGGTTAATATTGTCATTCCAATAATATGTGCTCACTTGTTAATAGTAATATACTCTGTATGAATTTTGTAAAAATGAAGTACAATTTGTGTTACGAATTAACATAATTTAAGAGCACGAAAGTTTAGGGAGATGGAAATGGGACTGTGACTCTTTGAAGTTTTTTAAATACCTGAGCATACCTTTATAACAGCTATGGGAAGTTACTAATATTACCTCTATATAAATTGTCCAATTTGATGCCGCCAGCTCATAAGGAAAAAAGCTGAGAAGAAAAAACCCTACCAGTACAAATCCCCAAGGCCGAGCTTGCTCACTAGATAGTCTGCCTGTGATAGAAATTATAAGAATATAAAGAATATGCAAATATAAGAAGACTTATAAAAATCACTTATGTTTGAGGGGCGGAGTTGGCAATTTTTTTTTCTTTTCTTTTCTTTTTTTTCTTTTTCTGGATGTCAATCTTTTTCTTCACTGCTAAACATGTAAATCCAATCCAGGACACCCTCCCCACCTTTGTTCTCACTGGGTCCTCTTCTTCTTCCTGTCTCCCTCCCTCTATTATTCCCTGCCATGCCCAGTCTCTTCCATTTCTATTTCTGATGTGTGTTAATGCAGGTGGAGTATGATGTATCTACCCAAAATAATTTGGGGAATACAGCAAAGATGCCAGTTTCCAGTCCTCTCTGGACTTTGCCTTCCTCTCTTGGCTTAGGTGTTCTGACATTCTTACCATTAGAAACCCTTCTTTGGGATGGACCTGAGAAGATATGGTTTTATTCTCTGAATTTTCTGGTAAATTTGTGTCTGTTTTGTGGAGAGAAGTTCCCCATCAACCATATCCCGCTCTCTCTTTGCTATCTCAGTATTTTTTTTATGAAGTTCATTCCTGTTATGCAAAAGACAAAGAATGCTGGGTGGGGGCAGTGACTCACACCTGTAATCTCAGCACTTTGGGAGGCTGAGATGGGAGGATCGCTTGAGCTCAGGAGTTTGAGACCAGCCTGGGCAACATAGCAAGACCTTGTCTCTACTAAGAAAAAAAAATAGCTGGGCATAGTGACGTGTGCCTGTAGTCCCAGCTACTCAGGATGCCAAGGCAGGAAGATCACTTGAGCTTGGGAGATTGAGGCTGCAGTGAGCTATGATCCTGTGAGAGAGTGATACTCTTATCTCAAACAAAACAAAAACTGACAGCATGCAACTCAGACACTGGGCAGCTAGGTTTCATTTGGAGGAAACAGCAGGGCAACATCCCATCTGGGTAAGGAAATAGCATCAAAGAAAAGTCATCAGGTGCAGGCCAGATGAAGAGAATAGGACTTCTATGAATTAATCAGAAAGAGGAGAAGCAGAGGCTGACTGAAGGGGCTAGAAAACCAGGGAAAAAAAGGAATGACGTGATAATGGATTGCTAAGAAAATCTTAGCTGACTCCCCAGCTTTTATTTCTGAGAACAGCCTTTGAGGTGTGTTCCCCATGGCCAAACGTAGCAGTGGGGCATGGGAGGAGCACTGTAGTCAGAGCCAGGAAACTTGGAAACCACTCCTTTTGTTTCCAATCTCAAGTCTTGACTATAATGGAAGTGCTGCCAGACCCTTAATTATGAAAGTACAACAGGGCATTAATATAATTCATCACCTGTTAGAAAGAGCACTTGTGGGCTATTTACTAGAAATCTATTAAATATGACATGAAGACAGATTGCACTCCATTTCTTAACATGACATTATAATCAGGATGTATGCTCACTAAAATGGTTTATAGAACTCTTGTCTGTGTGTCCTATCAATTAACCTAAAATCTGCATAAATGAAGTGTAGCTAAGCAGCACCTTTAGCAAATGGATGCATGTTTTTCCTCTGGTTCTCAGTAGAGGAAGGTTTCATTTTGAAATATCGTTGTTTTTATAGAAAGTTCATTGCTACGTGTTATTTTTTTAAAAGCATTGAGCAAAGGCATAATAAAGCAAAGAGTACTCACTTCATAGTTCTATTACTGAATATTGAAGGATTTGTTTTTAGATGAACCTGGTACATTTCCTTGACATCCTAATATAAAAGCCTTTTGTGTAGATAAGGTCAATATTGATGACCCAGTACTGTAATCCTGTAAAGTATGCCTGATGTACCTCAAAGTACAATTATCCTTTTAAGCTTTCAGTTTACAAGTGAAAGAAAATTTATTTATGTAGTAGTTAAAGACAAGACTCTCTTTTACTTTAAGTGGAGAGTACTGTATATTCAAATATCTTTTACCTTTGTGCTTAAGATTCATCTTTGCCTCTTTTTTAACCTTAAGATATTATATGAAATTACCCTCATTAAGCTATCATTATATTCATAGTTAGGTCCCTACTCTTTGAGACTCCATATTATATTAGAAATGCTGCACAGTGAACTAGCAATCATGTATAATATTTTTCACAATCAGCCTTAGTTTAGACCTCTTTGTACATTTTTCTGTAATAAAGTTACATTCATGGTTTTATCCATAGGGAGGCATTGTGTTTTCAGCCGTAATGAAGGGAAGTGGTAGAAAAGGTAAATCAGCATAAAAATGGGGTGGGGTAAAAAATTCAGGTAGATGTGGCTCTAGAATCAATGCTGTTTTTACTTACTGTGTTTGTTCATTGGTTTTTCTCCCCTCCGCATGCTGGCAAGAATATCAAGGAGAATGTTTTTCTTGTATAATGTTCCCTGCCCTGGTGCCATAATTTGTTAGATTTTAAAACATAAACTGCAAAAGCCAACTGAGATTTCCTTAAAGAGAAAGTGCTTTCTTCTGGGCAGAACGGAGAAGTATTCTGTTAGACCAGTGGGACACTCAAAGCGGAATGGAGTGGGTGGGTGGTGATGACCTCGTCGGTCCTTCTTCCTACACCATTGCCTGTCCTGACTGAGCAGCTTCCCACCTCTGCCCTTTCTGTTCTGCTCCAATGAGGGCTTACTCGCGTAGCAAAATCTCTATGCTGTGGAAATGGAGAGGAGCACTGACCCACAGTTGTGGTCACTCCACGTAAACATCCTCCTAGGCATATCCATGAGCAGCACAGATATGCAGAAACAGTAAAGAAGAAAATGTTAGGCTGATACCAGAATTCTGACTTACGAGGCCTTTAGCTTTGAAGAGGATCCAGTCCATAGGATTCATTTTCACCCCTGGTTTTCCATGTACTTAGTGT
The DNA here is from genome assembly GCF_024542745.1 of Macaca thibetana thibetana. Taxonomy (NCBI): domain Eukaryota; kingdom Metazoa; phylum Chordata; class Mammalia; order Primates; family Cercopithecidae; genus Macaca; species Macaca thibetana. The sequence continues at coordinate 73,537,795 of NC_065583.1, forward strand.
TATCTCCAACTTCTCTCTAGCATGGACTCCTGCTCAAGCCATGCTGGGCTCCTCTTCACTCTCCCTTCAGTGTCTACCCTCAGCCCAGTTTCTGTGACCTTACCTGTGTCTTAGATGCCCTCCCACTTTCCCTCACAATTGTGTCTCATCTTCTCTCTGAATTATAAGCTCCCTAATGACTGAGAAGCACTTACTTATTTTTGTATACCTCCCAGAATTTCATACAGGATATCATACTAAGGAGACATAATAAATAGCTATTGTATTAAAAAATACTATTTTATAAGCCAGTCGTGGTGGCTCACGCCTGTAATCTCAGCACTTTGGGAAGCTGAGGTCGGTGGATTACTTGAGCCCAGGAGTTGAAGACCAACCTGGGAAACATGGTGAAACCCTGTCTCTACAAAAAATACAAAAATTAGCTGGGCATGGTGGCATGAGCCTGTAGTCCCAGCTGGGCTGTGGTGGGAAGATTGCGTGAGCCTAGGAGACCCTGTCTCAACAACAACAACAAAAAAATTGTTAAGTAAAATTTGTGGGTGGTTTTAGATCTATAATACCTGTAGGGTTAATTGAAAGGTAATCATGACAACTCTTTAAATAGAAAGAGGATTATTTTATCCCCTCTCTGTCTTTTCTCTTATAGGCCAAGCTTCATCAAGTCCTTTTATCGTTTTGTTCATAATAAGATTTTCACCATTCTAGGTGCCTTACCACTTTTCTTTAGCAGTAGTTTTCTCTGTCTAGCTTCTGCAAAATGAAACTGGAAGCTCTCTCCCTTAAAAAATTTCTAATAATGCAGTTTAAGGTCTTTTTAGTTCATTCGACAGCCACATCCTACATAGGTTCACACTGAGCATGTGGTCAAGTGACACCTCCTGGTCTATTTCACAAAAATGACTATTTCTTCCACCAACAAAAAAAGGATCAAATTTAAGGATTTGTCAGAGCATACCAGATGCATTTATATTTAAAACCATTATTGTTAAGGATTATTTATTTCTTAAATCTCTTTTCTTTTTCTTCATATACTTTAAGTGAACAGGATATATTTCTTGAAATATAAAGGCATGAAAAAAGTCCTTTCAGTTTGTTTTGTTATATCGCATGCATCTAAAATTGATGTTCTCTGAAGGATCACTCAGGGTTCATGATGAATACTTGTTCAAATAAATAGTAAAAGTCCTAGTTAGATGTTAGCCCCATAATAGAAATGGTCCTTACCAATAATCAAGCCCCTATAATAGATTCATACTCTTTTAGAGAAGACCACATTTGCTGCCTCATTTCCAGAGGGGGCTTGTGAGAGAACCAGTGCCTAAAGTTATAGCTGCCAGACTCTGGAGTCTCAGCAAGGGATGCTGGCTTGGAGAACCAGCTTTCCAAAGGGTCAAGGAAGCAGAAACTGATTTCTCACACACCATTATGCAATTTAACTAACATAACAAATGCCAAATAATTGCTGGCACTAATGGGTAGGTGGATGTTTACTTTGTGTTGTTACCATGGATTCCCTTAACACTGATGGGCCTGCTGTGATTGAAATGCTGGAAATTTAAGGAAATAGTAATGATATGATTAGCTTGACTCAATAATTTGAACAGGATTTATTTACCCAAAAGATGATTAAAGCTATATTATACTCAACTTGCTTTGATTTAATATATTATCCTATTCTGTGGGAATTGTTTCAGTATTACATAATTCCATTTAGTACAAGGAGATGTATATATTTTAGGTATAAAGCTTATTGAGCTATTTTATTGACATACATAAAGTTTATAGAGCGCTTAATGTATGTCAGGAACTGGAATAACCATTTCACATGCATTATCTCATTTAATCTTCACAAGACATATTTATCCCCATTTTATAGTTAGAAAACTGAGATAGAAGTTAACTTGACAATGATTCCACATCTGGTAAGACCCAGAATTTAAACTCCATTTGGCACCAGAGCCTATGTTTCAGCCCTTATATGTGGTTCTGTAATCTTCTGACAAGTTCTTCCTGCCCCCCTGCACAAATAAAACAGTTCAGAGACCATGGTATTGCAGTAAAGAAAGAGTTTAATTAATGTGAGGCTAGCCACATGAAAGACAACAGAGTTATTACTGAAATCTCAGATATTCAGCTAGTCTCTCCAAAGGCTTGGAGGTTAGGGTTTTTCAAGGATAGTTTGGTGGGCAGTGGGGTAGGGAATGGGGAATGTTAATTGGTTGGGAATGAAATCATAGGGATGTGGAAAATGGTCCTCATACACTGCGCCAGCCTCTGGGTCAGGGCCATAGACAGATTGAATCACAAGTTGGGTCCAGGTAGAATCAGTCAGTTGCCAGAAATGTAAAAGTCTGAAAAAACATCTCGAAAGGTCAATTTTAGGCTCTGCAATGGTGATGTTATCTACGGGAGTAGTGGGGAAGTTACAAATCTCATGAGCTCTGGAACAATGGCTGGATATCATTTAACTGCAAATGTATTTTAGAAGAATTCGGGCCCGTCTCATAATCCTAACCTTGTGGCCTTTCATTAGTTTTACAAAGGCAGTTTCAGCCCCCAATCAAGGAGTGGGAGCAGTTTAGGGAGGGACTGTTATCATCCTTGCTTCAAAGTTAAACTATAAACTAAATTTTCTCCCATTGTTAGCTTGGCCTACACCCAGGAATGAGTGAAGGCAGCCAGCCTGTGTGGCTAGAAGCAAGATGGAGTCAGCCATGTTAGATTTCTCTCACTGTCATAATCTTTGCAAAGGTAGTGTCAGTCCCCTCACCAGCAGTGTCAGCATTACGTGGACATTGAGAAATGCAAATTCCTGGGCCCCACTACAGGCTGACTGAATAAGAAACGCTGGGAATAGGGCCGAGCAATCTGTTTTAACAAGCCCTATAGGTGATTCTGATCATGCTACGTAAAGTTAGAGATCATGGCCTTCCACTGTTCCCTTCTCAGGCATGGGTGTCCAGCTAGCTTTCCTAACCTACATCTGCCCAGACAGCCGCAGCTGATTTCTGGCTTTCACTTCCCATCCCCTGCAGACCCTCCTTTAACCATGTTCCTGTCTTTAAAGAATCCAGCCATACAAGAAATGTTATTTGTTTATTCAAAGAACAAACTATGTGCTGGGTTTCTTGAACAAGCACTTTATCTAGTCATTATCTGATGAAAGTTATGAACTTCCTGCCCAGAGAATTGCACATTATGTATGTCCATGTAGACTGTGTTCATCACGTTTGCCTGGAGCCAATCCATTGAAAGTCCGTAGATGGCCAGGTGAAGACTCTCAGGCAGCAAAGAATGCCAAGATTATACCCAAGACCCATAAATGCCCCTCACACAATAATAAGCAGCCCATCTCTGTTCATTAGCATTTTTCTTGAAAACAGTCTTGCCTGTGACAATTATCTATGTGTGAACTTAAGCAAGCCTACCCTTTTCTGAGCCCCATTTTTTTCTCTGTAAAGTAGGAGTAATAATACCAACCTTGCAAGATTGTGGAAAGTTTAGCAATAATAAATGTAAAGTTCCTAGCATTATAGTGTAACACTCATTAAATTGTGTGTGTGTGTATGTTCCTTATCATTTGGAAAATACAGAAAATTACAAAGAAAATAAATGATAACCCATAAATAAAATAAATGATAACTCAGAGATAACCACAATTGCTTCTTATTTTAAAAAAAAATTGGAAGATGTGCAGTTTGCTAGACCCTAAACAGTTCTTTGTTAACCTTCTCAGAAAGAAATTATCTCCAGTGAACAATTTAGTATAATACATGAATAAGACTTAGCTCCTGCTTGCCTATACCCAACTAGATATTTTTTGCCCCGTAATAGTGGCAAGGGATAAGCATATTTTTAGTTTTAATTGGTACAGATATTTCCAACCCTGTTCTTCAGTCCCAAACCAACCCAATCATATATGAGCTTGGAAAGAGAAAAGGGAGTGAAAGTGAATGGGATTTAAAATGTATCTCATTGTCTTAGTATACTCTAACACTTATAATTCCCCCTCAACTCCTGTGAGACTAGAATCAGCCATCTTTTATCTCTAGCTTATATGGCTTGAGACCTTAAACACTATTTATTAATATATTAAAGTCTGTTATATATGTTATTGTCTTACCCTTTTTTTATCCAATTGATTCTATAACATGAAATGTCCCAAAAAGCAGGAGAAAAAAATAATGTCATTAAAGCGTTTTTAAACAATGAAATATTGCCCTTTTTTCTACTCATATCTCACATGTTTGATTCTTCATTGTTGTTTAGAACAGGCATTCCCAAATAGTCCAATTGCAAGCCCAAACTAGACAAGCATGGGAAGTCAAGGGCAGACAATTCTTGCGTTCAAGTTTCTGCTGCCAGTATCACCACCACTCAGTCTTTGTGTTTATGACTCCTTATCTCTAAGTGTGAAAGGGTAGGATCCTTTTTTCTTCCTTTTTGTCCATTATCTAAGTCTGTATAAAATTAACAAACCTACCCAGTAACTCTTTGTTGACTGAATATTATTATCTATTAGCTTCAAATAATCATAACAATTCAAATAATGTATTTCCTCCCTATTTCAGACATTGTTATACATACTTCAGTAATTGTTAGTTTGAGGGAAATCCAGGGATGAGATGAAAAAAGCAGATAGAGAGTCCTAGATTGTTCTCTTTTTGTAATACTTAAAGTGTTCTTTATACTTCTTATAACCAGTAGAGATAAGACAGACTTTTAGGCCAGGTGCGGTGGCTCACGCCTGTAATCCCAGCACTTTGGGAGGCAGAGGCGGGCAGATCACGAGGTTAGGAGATCTAGATCATCCTGGCCAACATGATGAAACTCTGTCTCTACTAAAATATAAAAAATTAGCCAGGTGTGGTGGCACATGCCTGTAGTCCCGGCTACTCGAGAGGCTGAGTCAGGAGAATCGCTTGAACCCGGGAGGCGGAGGTTGCAGTGAGGCAAGATCGCACCACTGCACTCCAGTCTGGTGACAGAGTGAGACCCCGTCTCAAAAAAAAACAAAAACAAAAACAAAAAAAACCCTCTAATGATCATAATAAAAGCAAAGTGTCAAATTTACATGTAGATTGGTTTAGATTCCATGCATCCTTTTTTCCTTTTGCTTTCTAGAATTCTTTGTGTCTTATTGAAGAAAACAGTAAATTCATCTTACCCATTTCAATTCATAAGTCAAACTCTTCTAATCCTAATGTCATGACAATGAAAATCACACTATTTTTATTATCTAAATCCCAGACAACAATACGTTTATTTCAGGTACTTTTTAATATAATAGATTGTGCCAAAACAAACTTTAAAAAACACGTTCATTTTAAGATTTCACCTACATCTTTAATCTTGAATACTGTGTAGAATAAAAAACAAATATCAGATAGGTTTTAATGGAAATACATTATAAGTTGATGGTATATGAGCTGTGAAAATAAATATGACATTTCTCTATGTAATCTGTTTACTTGCCCTTGGACTTAATCCTAATAATTAAACATATATTAAGAAGAGTATATAATGAAAAATAAGATAACTGTAGAGAAGTCAACTTCCAGAAGTTTTTGGCAAGTTTTCTAAATTGGTAGATTTGTGTCATCCAGCCTGTCTTATCCTGGATGTGCTAATGAGCAGTCAAAGCCAATACACGAAGAAAAGGAAGGAAGAGGAGAAATATCCGAGCATATTTATAGGCAATTCATAGCTCAATGACTAGACTCTGAGTATCTAAGAATTGATTTTATAAAATAACATATTTTAAGAATGAGAACTTTCTCAAGTTATTTTACTCCCAGAACAAAGACTATAATCTTACTATATTTTTAGGACTCTCGTCTAGGGCAGGCTTTTGATATAAATAAATGATGCATTAACATTATATGAAGACAGAAGTGTATGTGCCAGCAGAAAACTAAATGGGGAGAATTGTATGTTTATACAATACAACTCCAAGGTCAGTTCACTAACTCCTTGCTGAACATCACAGCTCAGATTTTTTTTTTCTTCTTTTGATACATGTTCCTTTTTCTGTTAGTAGATATCCCTTTAGCAAACATTCCATAAATCTGAGTCTAGTGAGATAATTTTTTATTAACTCTCCCTTTACCTATTTCTGTGCAGTTTTGTAAATATCTAATAAGCAGTTACATGAAACAACCTAGTAATCAGAAAACACTGAACCTAAAACTAAAAAAAAATTAGAAAATAATCAACTAAGAGACTAGATGGCAATTGAATTTTCAGTCAATAAATATTGTTGATTAACCGAACACTGTTCCTTAAGAGCATTGCTGTTAATTGTCTCTAGATGTGTTATTTAGATCCTTTGGAGACTGCAGCAATGGTGAAATAAATATTTTCTGATGGAAATTGCTCTGGATCACATTTTTGAGTGGAAATTAAATTTACTTACCTACTTAAAAATTGCCAGTGAAAAAAGTATTTATAAGTATTAAGACATAATTGCTTTACTCTTTTTTGTTTAACTGTATAATAGAGTATCTAGTTTGAAGTCTAGAAGGTAAGGGAATTTTTTAGAAGAATGCATTTCACAGTAAAGTTATTTTTTGCTAATGTTTTCCTCTCCATGCAGTTACTCAGTACGTATGTTGTTGACTATCACAGTCACCTAGATTGATGAGGTCTCTATCTTTAACTTCTTATATTGACTTAAACATCCTTTTACATTTTAATGTAATGTAATTTTACATTTTTAAAACTATTAGATTATTGATGTTTTAGAAATCCCACAGTGACAATAAACAGTGTAGTAAAAATCACCCTTTGCAAAACCTTGGTTATTATTTTACTTTCTGTTTTGCAAATAGCAAATCTACCCAAAGTGGTATAATATTTTTCTGTGATGAAATATTAACTTACACAGGCTAAAGGAAGCAGCGAATGGAATTGTTATCAATTTAGTATCACATTAATTCAGCCCCATAAGTTGCTACTCTTTATCAATAAATAAGATTTTGTCTAACTAGAGTCTATCACAATTAGTTAAGTGTACTTTTTTTTTTTAGATAACCCCCCAAAGTCTTTACCATAAGCCAATACGGGCCTGTTGATTAGAGATATTCAGGATTCAGTCCTGGTGCCTGTGTTAGATTCCATTCTGCATTTTTCATTATTTCCTGGGTGACAGAATTAAAGGCATACTGAGTAAGTTTGGAGATTACACTAAGCTAACAGGAGTTACAAACACTTGGAACGCTAGAACTAGAATTCAAAATGATCTTAATAAATTATATAAATCACATTTCGAAATTGTGGAACAAATTCAAGGTTATATTCTGAGAGAGACAGCAAACTATACTGTCAGCAGAGGGAGGAAGATTTTCTGAGCACAGGTATGACAGTTAGCAGAGTGGTGTACACTCTAAAAAAGGGGTGTCCAATCTTTTGACTTCCCCGAACCACAGTGGAAGAAGAAGAATTGTCTTGGGCCACACATAAAATACACTAACCCTGACTGATAACTGATAAGCTAAAAAAAAATTACAACAACAACAAAAAATCACGTTTAATTAAAAGAGCTTATGAATTTGTATTAGGCCACATTCAAAGCCATCCTAGACTGCATGTGGTCCACAGGCCACAGGTTGGACAAGCTTACTCTAAAACAAGACTGAAAAGGCTAACTTTGCTCTGCATAAGGCATGTTTAGCTCCTCTGTGGCCAGAACTGCAGAAAATTAAAATGAAGTACACCCTGAACAGGCTCCATTTCCTGAAGCCCTAGTTCAGTGAGCTGGTGAGGGCAGACCCAGAGAGTGTTGCATGCATTGAGGGCACATTTGAACGTTGTCCACAGAGAAAGTGTGGGTGCCAGGCCCTCTTCAAACACCACCCATTCAGGGAGTGCATGAGGACTAACAGGGATGGAGATGGAGTGAGAGGTTGTTGGCTATTAGCAAAGCATGCTATAAAACTCATATGATACTGGAATTTAGGGAATTAGGAAATAATTCTTTGTTATGTTTGGCATTGTATAAGCTTTTACTATTTTGACAACTTTGAGTTTCCATATTTTAAAATTAAGTGTGAAAATTGGGAAAGGTCTGTAAAAAAAAAGTGACAAATGCTTATGGGATGTAAAATAGATTATATGGGAAAAGATTAAAGGAGTTTTGTTGCTTAGCCAGGAAAATAGAAAGCTAAGAGGTGACTTAATAACTGTCTTATAGTATACTTGTAATAAGAATGCTTATAAGAATAAGAATAACAAATAAGAATAAGAATGCTGACCAGTTCTCCATCCCATAGAAGAAAGAACAAGAAAAAATTAAAATAGCAAGGGGAAGCTTGATCTTACATTGGAAGAAACTTCCTGATTGTAAAATATTATTAAGCCTGTCTAAGGCTACCAAGGAACATATTACAGTCTTTGAAGATGTTTAAAATGGAATGAACACCTACCTAGTTGGGAGGCTTAAGAGTTGACTGCATGGTAGAAACGAGCCAGACAACCTCTTGAGGAATCTTACAGTTCTATCCTTGTTATAAAATATGAGTCATCTTCCATTCTTATCTACCTAAAAATATACATTTACACCATTTATATTAAGACTTTATTTGACAATTTCAAGATACAAGTTTGCTTACTGTTTGCCTCTCTCTAAATAAGTACACTTTTTGTTTTCTCTTTTCTTTTCTTTCATTTATTCAGCAAGTATCTGTTGAGTGCCTGCTCTGTGCAAAGCACTGTGCACAGGGCTGCGAGTCATACAAAGAACTGGACATTCCTTTATTCTTCCTTCACACACATTTGCTGGGCACCTCCGCTCTGCGAACACTGTGCTACATGCTCAGAATTCAAATACATGTGCAGAGAGGGCTCTCAAGAGCTCACAATCTAGTGAATGAGTATAATAAGTACACAGAATTGCAATGCAGTGTGATGAGGCCTTTGCCAAAGGTATGAGCAGGAACTTAGAAACACATGGGATAGAGTGGAGACATCTAATACAGAATTGGGGTGAGGAGTTAAAGGTTTGCTGGAGGAGATGACATGTGCGCTGAATTGGGGTGGGGTGGGAAGGGATCCCAGTATACTCTAAAATGCCAATAATCACGTGAATTTTTTGTTCCTACCTGATAGGATATATACTAGCAGTAGACATGAACACGTTTGTTTCACTTTATCAACTAAAATGTTAGTGATTCTGTCCTCTGCCCTTTGTTTGCTCTTTAATAAAACAATGAAACCTGATTTACGGTCAGTTCCATTATAAAGTGACAAAATCATCACACCATGCACCAAATTGTAGCTTATGAGAAAACAGAATCAGGGGCAAACACTCAAGAACTTTATCAGGAACACACAAAATTTTTAAAGGATGGGGACCTCATAAAAAATAGCATAGTTTTACATGTATTAAGTGGTTAAGATACATACTGATACTATAGAACTCCATATATACTACAATCAATGTGGCAGTGCACCTTGAAAAATACCTTAAGTTGACATGTGGAAGTTGGCCTCAGAAGGTTATGGTGACGTGGTGGAAGTAGAACTATCTGAAATCCCATGTAAAGATGTACCAGCAGATGTGGAGGGGTGCGGCTCATAGATAACAGGAGGTGGAATGAGATAGCTGGTAGAAGTTTAAGATGTGTGCTTGTGTGTGCTTTGTGAATTTCACCTCTCTAGCCCAGTTCAGCCTGGTGAAGTTTTCCGTGTTGAACTGGTGTTTTCCACAAAGAAACAGTAAGCAAATATAATTTGCATTATGCTTAAATTGTTCCCTCATGTATCAATCCTTTTGGAATAAATTTGTGACTTCAAAACACGTTTTGTAGAAGAACTGACAGTACATTGCTGCAAATTAAGTTTATAATTTTTTACCTCACTTCTGAAATTTCTAGCATACTGTGTCTAGATTCTGTCAGGCATATCATAATTTTACATAAATCCGGTTTTCTACTTAAACTAACGCTCACATAAGCAACTTCCATTTCTTCCAGAAAAACATTTTTCTCTGGCTTTTCTAACACGGGGAGCACCTGCAGGGAACTTGGCAAAACAAGTGAAGGCTGTGGAAGCGCAGGTAGTTTTTCTTGCAGTGGGAGCCTCCAGACCTGCAGCAATCATTGGGGAGGTGTGGTAACAAGGGCAGCAGGCCTTTTTCCACTCTGGCAAGATACATGGCCAAAGTTTCAAAGGAGAAATCACAGGAGAGTGGGACCTGGGCCATGGATCAGCGTCTACTACCAGGCATGGAGAAAGAGCCATGCATGCAGGAGCAAAGTGTTGCCTTCTGGTAGAGTTGATAGGTCTAAAGAACAGGCCTTTTCTTTCTGCTCTTATTTTTGGCTTTGGTCATAGATTCTGGCCTAAGGGATAGAAGAAAACCCCACTAGAGGGAATTAAAGTTAAGGGCAGAAGAGGGAAGAGGTAGCAGCTGTGGGGTTGGGTAGTGTCCCTCACTGGGCACCTGTCCTGTTTCTGAAATATTTTTCCCACAGAAAATATAAAAGGGATGTTTTGCTATATATGCGATGTGGTGGTCATTTTTTTCCTCTAATTTAATTGTTTCTGCAAGTAGTGCAGTTCTCAGTTATATCATCTAAGGTAGGAGAGAAGAGAGTTTTAAACTTGGGTTGGGTAACAAAGAGAACCATCACAGGTCCTCTTGTTCATGCTAAGCCCTAGAGTCTCCAGCCCAGAAAGGGAGTGGAAAGTTCTATCTGCCCAACTCCCAGATTAAACACATAAAAAATGGGGAGCTGAAGGGTTAACACACACCAGATGATACAATCCTTACATAGCCTGAAGCAAACATTCAGCTGACAAAAATGTTATTGTATGTTCTCTTTTGAAAGCCTTAAGATATGCTTGGGTTAATTAGATTTCCAAATATGCAAATATGCCCTAGTGAGATTTTTCTGAAATGCACCATTTTAAAATTATGTAGCATGGCATTAGTGTTCAAAATACTGAATTGTAAGACGATGCCTGAATAGCTTACAAACATATCATATAAATTCATAATTGATCAAACCCATTATTCCCCACTGTCCACATTATACTGTTCAAATTGGGTTAGAAAGTTTTATGGAAATTAGGTTCTCTAGCATGCTTTAGGGGAAGATCAAGGAGTAGTTTAAATTACAGCCGTAGTTCTTCAAAAATGCCAATTCGCTTGTCTAATATCAGTGTTTCCAGTGTGTTCAGTTGAGGGAACATGAGGCTTCTACAGTCCTGAGACTGTGAGTCACCTGAAGGAAATTAGAAGAACACAAACTTTGAACTTAAGGGGAAAAACTATTTTAACAAGAGCATCTGAATTGACTTAACTTTGTTCACCTGCTTGTGCCAGGGAATAATTTTGGGATTTCAACTTTTATTTTTTTTCTGAAATATGGAGAAAGATATCTTTATTTGGGTGTTCTATATAAATGGGTTTCAGGTTAATTGAAATGTTTAGGCTGTGTCTATTAAATAATAATGAGACATTTTTTCTGGAAACTTTTCTAAAATGCCTTACATTTTTCAGTGATTTGTTAAAGAGTGTATACTAAAGTGTACTAATCATAAACCAAAAATTTCTCTGTGAGTCAAATGTGCCATGTCCACAGTACCCCATGCAGTGTGGAAAGCTATTTATCCATGCTTTCAATGACCTAGACCACGGTGTTGACAGCCTTTGCTGCAAAAGGTCGGATAGTAAATGTTTTAAGTTTTCCGGGCCACCTAGTCTCTGTTGCTGCCACTCCACTGTGTCATTGCACTGTATCATTCATACATTGTTTATGGGAAGGCAGCCATAAACAATGTATGAATGATGAACATGGCTGATTTGCAGTAAAACTTTGTCATCAAACAGGCAGTAGGTTGAATTTGGCCTGTAGGCTGTGGTTTGACAACCTTTAAGTTATGCTTGGGTAATTTGGGGGAGTTCTTTCTTTCTTGGGTTTTTTTGGGGGGGGTCATCATGGCCATTTTTGATGTTTTAGTGTTCTTGTATTCCTACTTTTAGCAATGTATCACTCCTTTCTGTTTACTTACTTTGATGTGCTTTAGACTACAAGGAAAAAAACTAGCTTATCAGAATTGTTTCTAAAATAAGAGCCACTAGACTCCAAGCAAGGTTCATAAGGCTTTCCTATAAGGAAAGCACAGAGTGCATTTGATGTGGCATTCCTTCTCAGTGCTTTTTCAGAGGCAATTTTTATTTATTTTTGGATTCTTCACCTAATTGTTGGCATGTAAACTAAGTTTTATGTTAAAAGAATTTTGTTATGATTCATTAGGTTTTTGTAATGATTCATCACATTCACTTAAAAGTAAGAACAATATTTTCAACTACATTTTCATGGACATAGTTTAGTGTTTCTCATCCCATGTTTTCCATATTTATGAATGGTTTAGCAAGAGTAACAGATGCGTCTACTCTAAGAGAAGAGACTAAATTGCCTTTTACAAATGAGAAGAAATTGCCCTGCCCTCACCATGATCACTGCACTAGTATATTTTATGCTTACATCTAGGTTTACTTTATATGCATAAGTAAACTTTGTTTTTTGAATTTTCAGGAACTCTTTAATCTGCTCACATAGCTTAGTTGTTGAAAGCACTAGATCTGTGTTCAAATCCTAGCTCTATCACTTATAGCTGTGTCATATTAGACAAGTTACGTAACTTTTCTGAAAAAAAAAAAAAAAAAGCTCTTCCATCTATAAAAGAGAGACTCTAAGGATACCCACCTGAGAGCATTGTTTTCTGTTTCTTTGATGCTGTTGTCCTTGTTACCCTTTTCCTCCTCCTTTCTGTCAGTGACACTCACATCAAGTCTAGTTTTAAAACTTAACACGTAATCAAAACATCACATTTATACCTTTAAATATGTACTGTTTTGTCAGTTATACCTTAATATAACTGGAGCAGCTTTTTTAAGCTCAAAAAATAAAACTTAATGTGCTATTTGTAATACCACCCTATTAAAGGCAGTTTATCATTGAAGCAGATAATACCTAACATTAGGTAAAATTATTTGTCCCACCTTAAAATAGGTGGCCACATGATACGTGGAATATAGGAAGTTAGTATTTGTAACATAAAAAGCTGCATCCAATTACAGATAATTTTTTTATCCTTTTTGCCATTACATCATTAAATATATAAGCTATAATTTACATCTAATTTGGGATGCATGCTAGGTAAAATATTGAAAATGTTGTTTTAAACGGGTCCTAAAATACAGACTGCCAGCTCTAGGAGAAGGACCTATAAACTTAGTTGTCAGCATTGGTCAAGTTCTTCCATGCCTGCACATCTAAGAAGTTCTAGAGATTTGATTCTGATCTTCGATTTCTTACTTACTGTCACCACAAGAATTAGGTATATCTAGCTTCCTACTGAGCAACTGTCCAACAGTTAGTGTTATAATATTTACAGAAACATCATTCTCAATCTCTTTGGTACACACAATTTAAAACAGTGTACAAGAAAAAGAAAAAAACTGAGATCCTAACTCACAAGAACTCCAATAATAATATGAATAATGTAGTTGATGGAAGGTACCCTGGGTAGATAATTAAGCAAATTGGGTTTTAAACTTGTCATGCCACTGATTCACATTGATAGCCAGATCAAGTTACTTAATCATTCCAGGCAAGAGTTGTCCCATCTTTAAAAGAGAAGATGGTACTTTGGTTTTAGGATGATGGAATAAAGATACTTCTGTCTTCGTCTCTGGAAAAATTACCCAAAACAAGGAAAAAATAAACACACAGTTCAATTGTTAGTAAAGTAGATCATTGAACTCCTAAAACACAACCTGTGAAGCAGGAAAGCAGATGGAAGAATAAAAAATGTTCAGAATGATGGGAGAGTTTTGGAACTAGATGTGGTGATAGTTGTACAATAAGGTAAGTGTAACTGATGCCACTGAATTGTGCACTTAAAAACAGTTAATGTGCCCAATTTTGTTATATATATGTTACCACGAAAATTTTGTAAAGGAATGATAAGGATTTAGTAGAGAGACGTGAGGTCAAACAAAAATGCTTCCAGGTTGAGAGTACCAAAAAGCAGCTACCCAGTTTACCTCCCAGAAAGATCTGAGAAATTGGGAGCCAGGTAGTGAAGTTGTGAGTAGTGGAAACAGGGATTGCTTGAAAGTGTGCATAAGTTCCAACCGGATCTCCTGATCTCGCCTTCCTTGAAACATTCTCTACCACTGGACAAATGACCACACCACTTCCATGCTGTCAGGAAATGATGCTCTTGGAAGATTGAATTAGAGAGCCTCAGGGCTTGGAGACCTCAGGGACTGAAGAGGGTGAGATCAGACTGAAAACAAGGGTGACAGTCTGGTACTAAATGTAATATCCCAGCCCCTTCCCCTGAGTAACTCCAAAATACAGATAGTCAGGGCTTGTCCCTTTGAACCATTTCTGATTTAAAAATACGGAGATGAAGAGTCAAAGCAATGGCTCGCAAGAGTTTAAAGTAGTTCTGTCTGGAGAGGAGGAGGGGAAGGGATAGGGCAAATACCCCAAAGTTTTCAACAGGCTTTTTATTATTGTTTGATTTTTATGCCTGTAATACTTTGGTTTTAAAATGATTAAAATAAATTTACAAGGCATAAAATCAGGGAAAATTTCTAAGAACCCATTCTGCCTTTTGTTTGTTTTAGTCAGATTCAATCATATTGTCTTTTATAGAAAAAAACTGTTACTAGACTCTTGATTTTTTTTCCCTAAGGGGAAAAATATCACCAAAATAGCTGTTTCTAAGAAGTGCTAATTGGTGTCATCATATTTTATGTGTAATGCATATTTGTATTGGGAACATTTTTTTCCCTCCAGTAATTATATATCTGTACACTAGACTATGTCTATTTCAAGATCACTAAATTGGTCCTAATTCAGAGTGTCTAACATTATAACCTCGACTGGCTATAGCTCCATGTATAATTTTTCCTATGAAGAAAGCATTTGCTAAATAATGGAACAGGGTATGTTTAAAAACATATTTGAGGGAGAAACAGTCTATCTCACATCCAGCTGCTTTGCATTTGCATAGAAACTGTGTGCTAATTTCAAAGGATCTTATCTATACCTTGGAGAAGGTCTGGGATTTTCTATTTTACAGCATCTTATTTCCATATAGAGATATCTCATCAGCCTACTCACTCATTGACCTCTATTTTAATTCATTTTTATAAATCTAAACAATGAGTTGATTTAACAGACATTGTTATAATAGATATTTTTCAGGAGAATTCTGCAATTGATTTATGCAGTTCTTTATGTTTGATCCCATGAAAAGACCATTTTCATCTTTTGTTTTTATTTTCCAAACATACAAGCGTTGTTAAACCTCTTTAGAAACTGCTTTTGAATAGTCATTCTTTGTGTAGAAAAACTACAGTATATTCCTTAAGTGAAATTCAATCAACTACTTTTATGGTAACTGGGCTTAAAAGACATCAATGAAAATACCCACACAAGCTCTTAAGATCAAGGCATTTGTTTCAGCTGACTTTAGTATGTACTTATCCATTGTGCATCAAATGATGAGCAAAATAGCCAGATTTCTAATAAGCAAGTACAATATAGACAAAAGAGAACACTGATTTAGGGTCCTAGTGTCAAATGCGGTAAAACACTCTGTTTATAGCAGGTCAGGCCTGGGTTTACAATTAGCACTAATTACTGAGAAAAAAATCAAAACCTCAGCTTTAAGGAAGGACACTTTTCACTGCAAGATCAAAGCCAGTCTCTGCAGAATAGGGAAGCCTCTACCACTTAATTGCACTGAAGTGCTAATTGGATTGTAAGGTACTTTCATGAGTTTCCCCAATTAGCCAGCCATCCCTGACAAAATCCAAAAAGAAGAGATTATGAGTTCTTAGAGCTTTTGTGTATGTGGTTGTGATTTGTATACCTGAGTGAATGTAGCCTTGCCTTCTTTTTATGTAAATTGAGGTCTTTGGGGTCTCAGTTATTAGCTTGTTATAAATAGCCTTGAAGGTAAAGCTATCCATTGTATATAATGTCTTCACTGTGTACTAATGATAATGGGACAAAATTTAATGGGGACTATCAGTTCTATTAAGATTCTTAATTTAAAGTATGAGAATTGGGTACAGCTTCTTGGCTTAGGATTTTTATCTTGTGTAGTTATGATCCATTTGGATATTTGTGTTACATTTGATATTTGTATTACATTTTATTACTCTTCGTTTTGGGTAATTTTTTGAAAGGAACAGATAATCAGTAATTTTGTAAGGTTTATTCTCTAAATAATAAGTTTTATCCCTGAGAATAATTGATGGCTCTAATTGTACTTTGCCTATACACTGCATCCCCTGTGATTTTTATTGTTGTTGTTTGATCATATGAGGCAGCGGCAATTCTGCCAGCTCACCACATGAAAGCTCATATGACAAAGTGATCTCTTTGGGCAAAATTATCCATTTGGATAAAGAAAATGGGAACCTTTGGTTGATGCCAGGTCTTCACTACACAAAGTGAAGTAAAAAGTTGCCAGCTGTGCAGTGAATTCACCTGTCTGTACTAGAGTGGAACCATAATAAATCTTATAAAGCTCCCACTGACATAAAAACTATGCTACTTTATTCACATTTCTCAAACTTTGTTTGGACATTTGCCTAGGTGATAAATGTGTTAGGTCTCCATTGTACTGGTAAAGCAAGACAAACTTAAGAAATAGTTAAAGGATTTTTAGATGTCCTGAATTATCTGATGATTAACCTCATTAATTAGAAAAAAATCTATTTCCCACAATTTTTAGTTTCTGTTTTGTAAAGCCTAGAATGAGTTTTCAAATAATAAAATTGTTGATTTGTTCCTCTGAAATTTGAGTCTGACATAGAGAAGCAACAAGATTTTCCATGCTCCCAGGGCTAAATGTGCTTTCTGCTCAGTTATTAAATTTTATAGTAAATGGAGGTATTATGATAATAGTAATATCCTTTGCATGCAATTTATACTATTAAGTATTTTACATACTTTATCACTAACTCTTACAATAACCCTAAAAAAGTAGTGCTATCCTCATTTTAAAGGAAATAAAACAAGTTTAGAAAAGTTCAGTAGCACAGCCATTAAGAAACACAGCTTCTAACTAGAGAATCCACCATTAAAACCCATTTTTTCTGACTTCAAAGCTTTTGCTCTTGGCTTCTTAAAATTAGTGGCAAATTAGATCCTTCCCCTCATGTTTAGTCTTAGCACCTTCCTGTACATTTCTTTTGTAGGACTTACTATAATTATGTATAGTATACACATACACACACACACGAGTTTTGTTTAATTTCTCATTTCCCATTTTGGGAGCAGGGGACTATGTCTGTCTTATTCATCAGTGCTAACAACAGTACCTGACACACAATAGGCCCTCAATGTATAGGTGGATGGGCATGCCAGTATCAGAGCCATGGGCTTTTAATGCCTAGGCTAATCCCTTAAATATTCTCTCTGGTAAAGTTCTTCAGTTTTAAAATATGTGTACTTTAGTAAAAGATCAGGACACCAGAATCTTAGAAATAATAAAAAGAAAATATCTTTGATCTTTGATAGTATGAGATTAGCACTTCCAAGTATTTTAAGTGTTGGTTTTTTTCCTTCACTGGGAACATAAAACTTTCAGTTTCAAATGAAAATGTTTCCTAATGGAGGATGGGTTTTGTACCATGAAATTACTCGTCTAACTTTTAAAAATTAGACTCGGGTGGTGTGCATTGTATAAAATAACTGTCTTCTCTATCAAACCTTATACTTTTGCCAAATTTGGGCACATGTACAAAGACTTCTATATAGATCATGAAATAACTGAAGTCATTAAAATAAATGTATCAAGCAATATAAATTTATTGATATCTACTTCTCTATTCTAATTTATGAAATTATAATTAGCTTATAAACATGTCTCCTTCAAAATAAAATCAAATTTGTTCATTAAAAAAAACTTTTAACACTTGCCCTGCTATTTAATTCCAGAGAAACTAGCTCATAGATAACTTTTAAAATGCATTTAATAATGTAATAAACTATCAATTTAAAAATTTCCCTTGGCATGCAGGATAGTAGCAATAATATCCATGTATGTTTTCCTAATTTTGTATGTAAATGGTATTTTCTATCCCAGTAATATGTATTTGTCATCTTTAAAATGAGAAAAATACCAATATCCAAATTACACAATACATGTGTAGCTGGTCTGACACAGAATAGATGGTTAATGATCGGTAGCAATTTATATACTAAAATGTTATGATCACGGTGAAAGCATAGATTCCTAAATGTCATTAATGCTGTTTTACTCTACATAAAAATTCTTATACTACAAATTATAACTATTATGGGTTTAAATAATTTTTAACTGGTGAGATATACATCGCATAAAATTTACCACTTTAACCAGTTTTAAGTGTACGGTTCAGTGGCATTGAGTACATTCACAGTGTTGTACAACCATCACCACTATCTCCAGACCTTTTTCATCATCTGAAAGAGAAATTGTGTAGATATTTTATTTTTAATCTTAAAATGATTCTTCCTTTTAAAGAATTATACAATAGAAGTATATTTAACAGATCTATAGTGAAGATAATTTCGTGCTCACATTTGTTATTCCAAAGGCATTTCACTGTCTGATGGGTCAAATTTACAGTTAGTTTCTTATTGTAAATATAAATAAAAGTATCATTTTTAAAATGTTGATATTTTCTTCTTCAAACCCCAAGGGCCTGTCTCCTAGAGTGTGTTCCCTCCCACCTGTCTGCACAGACATAGACCCTATCCCATGATCATATGAAATAAAAAGTTTAGCTGAGAAACCCATGCAACCATGAGATAGGCTGTCTCACATTGAAATGCAAGCATTCTTGAATCAGGTGTCTTTTAACAAACACAATATATATCAGGAAATACATTTCATGATTTTATGTTCCATTTTATCCAAATCATACCAGGTTTTGACTCATTTTGTTTTAATCATGAGTTTGAATAATTTGTAACTACTTCCCCTGTTCTTGCCCCTTGCCCCAATCTTACTGCCTACTCCCACTCTCCACCCCTATCACATTGGCTAATCAGACGTTGCCTGGCCAGACTTGGTGGCTCACACCTGTAATCCCAGCACTTTGGCAATCAAGGCAGGCAGATGACTTGAGCCTAGGAGTTACAGACCAGCCTGAGCAACATGGCAAAACCCTGTCTCTACCAAAAGAATTTACAAAAATTAGCTGGGCATGGTGGTATGTGCCTGTAGTCCCACCTACTTGGGAGGCTGAGGTGGGAGAATTGCTTGAGCCTGTGAGGTCAAGGCTGCAGTGAGCCAAGATTGCACCAGTGCACTCTAGCCTGGGCAACACAGGAAGACCCTGTCTCAAAAAAAAAAGGAAAAGGAAAAAAAATAAAAAGCAGCTGACAACACCTGAAGTTCCCATGTCTGTGCTTCTTGCATGTGTTGCTTATTCTACCTGAAGTGTCCCTCTCCAACCTGGACCCCCACTTCTTTCCAGCCAGCCTGTTCTCCCTATCACTTTTTACTCAGCTTAGACTTCATTTTATCAAGGAAAACTTCCCTGGCACCCATCCTACCTGCCTCTCCTCAGTTCCCCAGTAACTTCCTGTGCATACCCTCTGGTTACCTGAGTCACACTGTACTGAGAATATATACTTACTTGTCCTTCTTTGTCTATAGATTTGGAACTCCCTACAGTTTGGATTGTGACTTACCTGTATCTTGATTTCCCAGCACAGTACCTGGCATGAAGGAAGAGGCAGTCAGTAAATAGTGATTAAATAAATGTTACAGTATTAGCGTTTTTTCCAGCTGTAGTAGAAGTAGTTGTACTCAGACCCAAGAACAATGGATTGCTGGATTTGTATTTTTTATTTATTCAGAAACCTTTTTGAATTACTTTGGGACAACATGGATTAACCTATGGGACATTATATTAAGTGAAATAAACCAGGTACAGAAAGACAAATACTGCATGATCTCATTTATATGTAGAATCTAAAAAAGTTGAACTCCTGAAAGCAGAGGGTAGGCTGGTGATTCCCAGAGGCTGGGAGTGGGAGGGAGCAGAGAGTTGTCGGTCAAAGATACAAGTTCCAGTTAGACAGAAGGAATATGTTTTTGAGGTGTGTTGCACAGCGTGGTGAATATGGTTAGTAATAATGTATGTTTTAGAATGGCAATCATTAAAAAGTCAGGAAACAACAGGTGCTGGAGAGGATGTGGAGAAATAGGAACACTTTTACCCTGTTGGTGGGATTGTAAACTAGTTCAACCACTGTGGAAAACAGTATGGCGATTCCTCAAGGATCTAGAACTAGAAATACCATTTGACCCAACCATCCCATTACTGGGTATATACCCAAAGGATTATAAATCATGCTGCTATAAAGACACATGCACACGTATGTTTATTGCAGCACTATTCACAATAGCAAAGACTTGGAATCAACCCAAATGTCCATCAGTGACAGACTGGATTAAGAAAATGTGGCACATATACACCATGAAATACTATGCAGCCATAAAAAAGGATGAGTTTGTGTCCTTTGTAGGGACATGGATGCAGCTGGAAACCATCATTCTCAGCAAACTATCGCAAGAGCAGGAAACCAAACACCACATATTCTCACTCATAGGTGGGAATTGAACAATGAGATCACTTGGACTCGGGAAGGGGAACATCACACACCGGGGCCTATTATGGGGAGGGGGGAGGGGGGATTGGGAGTAATACCTGATGTAAATGACAAGTTGATGGGTGCTGACGAGTTGATGGGTGCAGCACACCAACATGGCACAAATATACATATGTAACAAACCTGCACGTTGTGCACATGTACCCTAGAACTTAAAGTATAAAAAAAAAGAATTGCTAAGAGAGTAAATTTTCCACTGTTCTCACCACAAAAATGATATATGAAGTTATTATTCCATAATGTATACATATCTTAAAATATCACATTGTACACCTTAAAAAAAGAGAAAGTAACTATTGAGATACTTAGTGAGGACAAACTGTGTCCCAGAACCATGGATAAATGAGTAAGCTTTAGTCCACATGAAAAGCAAGGTAACTAAAGGAGCAAAAATAAAAAGGAACTGAGAACCAATAGGAATCACAGAGTTCTCCAGACTTCTGTCCCTATCATTCCTGTTCTTGATTATTCTGAATATCAGTTTCCACAACAGAGTAAGGCCCTGGGACTTGTGTGTCACGTGGGAAGGAAAGTACATAGATGAATTTTAGTCACTGAGAACAGATCTACTGAAACATCCCCTGAAGTAAGTATGGATTTTATTACAAAGTGCTGAATAAACCTCCCAGAGCTTTTCTTGCCTTTGTGAGACTATGTTAGTTCAACAGATGAGAAAACAGAGTTTCAAAGAAGCAGGGAGCTCAGAGGTTGTTTCTGACCACAACTTCAGCAAACTTCTTTAAGCTCTATTCTGTGTCAATCAAGGCCAGGTTGGAAAAGACCTGAAAACTGTAATGTTTTTAGTAACAAATGTCACACTTAGTCCCCATATTATAAGAACCATTATAACAAAACTTTATACATTGGGGATGTAATAAAAGCCACTCCTGTTAAAATATAAACAAGATGGGGTGGTTAACATGCTTTTCACAATGTGACCATTGAAGTGTACGAAGCAAATAAACCAGTGAGTTTGATGAGTGAGTGTAAGGGGGCATGAGGTTGATTAGAACCAGGTGAAGGCAGGTGGAGCACATCACAACATATATACAGAAATAAAATATATTTCAATGATAAAGTGTTGCCTCTGTGTGTGTGTGTGTGTGTGTGTGTGTGTGTGTGTGTGTTTATATAGCAGCCCTGTATGTTAAATAATGATCATGACTCAAAACACTTTAGTTTTCTGTATTACTAAAAGTAAGTTGAAAATATATAAGGTACTTCTAAATTATTCTTGACTACCCCTCCTTTTACAAAGTACTCCTTGTACCCTGCTAGACTCAGGGCTCTGTGACTGATAATTTCACCCATCAGCATTCCTAAATTAAGGTTAATGGCCAGCCTTGAATGCAGAGGGCCCCCACCTATAAGGAGAACAATTCCATGGCCCAAGCACTCATCAAAAATATCATGGCGTGTGGTGCATGTAAGAGAAGGCCCTTTGATGTAAGCACCAAGGCTGTTACCATGGAGACCACATGATTCAAGTCACTTCCTGATGCTAACGCACCTGATCTTCAATTCTTCACTAATTTCCACAGAACCTTGACCATAATTGACATTTTAAACTCTAATATGCCAGAATTTATTTTAAGAAAATGAGTGATCTGTATACGATTTAGAACATGATGTAATTTTTCCATTATTTTCTTCTTAGCATTATGACAGGATTATTTTCCATTTAATTTCGAATGTAATTCTTTTAACTTGGATATGTCTGAGAAAGCACAGGCCTGCCTAATATATAAAAAATGGGTCACAGGTATTAGCTGGCAGCCACATTATCTGGGAAAAGACAGGGACTGGAAGAAGAAACTGTTGTTTAGGGGCATGCCAGGAGCACCCATATGCATGTTCATTTGACAGCTCTTGCACCATTCCTTGAAGAAGTGAGGCTGCAGGACAGAGGAGCACATAAGAGCTATCTATAGATTAAACAGCCAAGTCATCTGTGTTTCAGTGCTTTCTAAGGACAAGTTACCCTCTGGCTGGCAAACTATAGAAGGAAAGATAATTTAAGCTTTTCTTTCTTTTCAAAAGTAAGTCGGAAAAAGTATATGAGATGTTGATTCTCAAATTTTGTAGCTGGCTGCAGTGCAAATTACTCTGAGGTCTATATAGTACATGTTTAGTTCTGAGATTAAAGATTTTATATTAGTCCATAAGAGTATTAGAACTGAAAAGACGGAACAGTGATGACCATAAAGGGAAAAGAGATATTTAAACCTATGAAAAAATAAACAAACAGTTTTATATCTTTATGTGCTCTAAACAGCCACCAAAAAAAAAAAAAAACAGAACCTGGGCTATCTTTTCTCCTTTTATTTTTACTCATGATTAATTTTTTTTCAAGCTACTCCGTTTCTGTGTACCAAAGTTGATTCATAATCGTAAGGGAAATAATCATACTGTTCACCTGTATCACATGGCCATTGAACTATTTCAACTTAGACCTTTTCTCTGCCATGTCAACAATTAGCAGTGTATTACTTGGACACTGGACCTCACTCCCTGCACAGAATGCTTGGGCCACAGACTGCTATTTAAGGATACGTTGCCTGTGTTGATGTCTGCTCCCCACAGAATTCACCAGGTCATCTTAAAACTGCTCTGTGAACATGGAAAATAGAGATTCATTTTTCAACATTTTTGTTTTCTTCCTCGATCCAACTGAATCACTAGGAAGTTTCTACCACAATTATATTTTAAGTATGTACAAATTATGGCCTAGGCAGTCAAAGTACAGTTGAAAGTGCTTACTTTTTCTATATGTGTACGTCAGTGTGTGTTTATGCAGTGTTTAAGCATGCAAACCAATTTAGGTTAAATCTGAGGTGATGTGAGCACAGAACTGTACAGTTATTTTATTTGGAAAAATAGTATGTGCTGCAAATTTAGAAAGCATATGTCACCAATGAGTTAAAATTTGTATGGAGATCTGAAAGATGATGTCAACTTTCTGTTCACTGACATCATTTTTGAGTGTAGTCCTTTCTAAATAATATATTTCTAACTGTGTATTCTAAATAAGAATTAAAGCTTCTCTTCTTGTTGAGTGATTTTTTTTTTTTTTATAATTAGACCTGGAGCCAGTTTTTTCTAACCAATGGGAAAAAATCTTGTTTCCTTTCTCTCCATTCCAGTGTTAGAACTGTTTATTAGTATGTTACTTCCTGATCACACTAATTGGCTGAGTATAGTGAACAGTCGGTGGAACCAGATGTTGTTTACACCCACTCTTCCTGGGTCTCTGTCCCTATTATCTTCACCTGGATTACTTACAAAGCTGGGGCCCTTTGTCCTGTTAGCTGTATACTTCGGGTATAAGGAATCTTAATCAGTGACACCGAAAGGTTGAGAAACCACAAAAGAAAGAAAGGAATAATCAGGAAGTGACTATATTAATCAAAGCAGTGAAGCCATGTAAATTTAAAACTAAAGGAGTCAACCTCACAGTACTGAAGGTAGCAAATTAAATCCTAATTTTAAATGTGAAATCGATGCTAATTCACTTGCTACCATCTCAGTACTATCAGTACCTAGGGTTGAGCACTGAGAAAACCCAAACATTTGTCTTTATTTTGTAGCCAGTTCTTTTTGGTGCTTCTCTTAATTTTTTCCTAAGCTGCCCAGTAAGTGTTCTCTTTTCTGCCCACCCCTGAAAATTAATTTTATGAAATCGTAGTAAAAATTTTCAAGATTTCTTGAAATCAGCTTGTCTTGGGGAGTTAGGAGCACACCACCCCAGAGTAGTCAGTCTCTTTGATTGGCTGCTGTTTTGAGGTACATTCTGTGGACCAGCTGCAGAAGAAGTTAATTGTCACTGTGGGGACTGAACTAATTATACTGTCTTTGAAAGTCTCCTGTGTGTCAGACTCTTAACATAAATTTTCTTTAATCCCTAAAACATCTCTATGAGATATTAAAATTTTTACTTTCAGATGAGAAACCTAAACTCAGAGTTTAAGTAACTTGCCCAAAGTTAGATTATAAAGGGAAAAACTAGAGTTGGTGCCTTTGGCTTATCTGACCTCTGATCACTCCCCCTTACACCTTTAGAAAGAAAGCTCCATGTTACCAGCACCATCTTGGATACAAGTGAAGTGGCCAACCAAGTTTTGCTATAGCAGTGGTTCTGAAACCTCGTGCAAAATAAACACCTTGGAACATAGTAAAATTGCAGGTTCCTTACCATACCTGCAGAGATCTCAGGAATCTGAAGTTTTAACAAGTGCAAGGTAATTCTGAAGCAGGTTTCCATTTTGAGAATCACTTTCTAAAGATATTAATAAAATTATTTCTATTATCTATACATTCATCCATTATGTGTGTATAAATCTAGACGTTTCCATAATAATTTTTACTTGAAAGAAAAAGAAATTGACTTTTACTACACAATGATTATGTTTTTGATGGTTTTATGACAGCCCCTTTACCATCTAAGATTCCTTCTGTGTCCACTTTCTTCCTCCCAAGAAAGCTGAAGGATTAGTTTTGCTTTCTTCAGATGAATTAGAGGTAATTGATTTTGAGGTAATTGACTTTTTAGAAAGTAATGCTAAAGATGTTTTTATGTTCATGGGATCAGAATTTATTTGAGATTGATATCTATTAGTATTTTGAGGAACCTTTCTTTTGACTCTTTTAACCATAGACATTGATATTAATTAGTAGAAACAACTTATTTTAAGAGATCTTTGAGAGGTGAGCTCTTCTGAAACCAGATATAAAAGCAGGCTACCTTGAGAATCTCTGTCTCTGAGCATTTGGAGGAAAAATAGGTGTAGCCACACTTTTTTGTTATGAGACAGATTTTTAATTTACAAAATTAGTTTTTCCATAAGCCAGTGCATTTTTCATGGAGAAGGGCTGTTGGTGACACTTACTAAAGTGCTGTAACATTTTGCTAATTTAAAAAAGGTCTGCTTCAGATCGATTGCGACCTTATCAATAGGATGATCTCATTCATCTCTTTTGGAGACTCTTGTCACAGCGCACTGCAATAGCTCTGAGCTGCCTCTACTGTGATTGCAAAATCAACATTAAAGAGGGTTTCAGATCACTTTGTGGTAAAGTGAAGCATCTTTGTGATGTTTCTTAGTTATTGGTTTTTAAAAAGTAATCTTTCTTAGTTTTTTTGTTTCTAAAAAATCTCAAACTTATGCTACTTATGTTGGACACTCTAATTTTTTTTTTGTTAAGACTAAGAGCTGTTTAGGTGAGAGGAAGAACTATTTTGTGATATGTATTGAATTCATGGTCCTTTGGCCTGGTGCTTACTCCTAGTTAATGTTAATTTATTTATAAAAATTATTCTGTGATTTCTTGCAATTTTTTTAAATATCAAGAAATAAAAGGTGACATCCTTTCTAGTTTACTAGTTTTTAGCATTTTCTTTTTCTAAGAAATTGTTTTATAATTAAAACTGATAATTTTATTTCCTTGAAGTTGAGTAAAACTTAAGATAGTCAATTTTCAAAGTGCTTTACATATTCCATACTTAACATCTATGGGGTGTCAGTAAATTAACAAGATTGAATTTCCTGGGTGGCTTTGGAAGTAAATCTCTGGCTTGATGAGCATGTTTAATATCAAAGCAGAAATTGTGCAATCTATAGTTCTTAAACCTAATTTTATAGATAGGAATTTCCTATAACCTTCTTCCATTTCTCTTCTGCTTTTTATATTTATTAATTTTATTCTAACTTCTCTAATATTAATTTACCTCAATTGTCCTTCATTTATAGTCATCTGTGATCAAAACCACTTTCTTTCCATCTGCTGTCTTTTCATTCATCTCTCCTTTTAAAATCTGTTTCCTCTCCCGTAGACTCATGAATATGCCATGGTATGTCAACTTCTTGGACTAATTAGGAGGGTAAAAAGAATTCTCTACTTTGGAGATTGTCATTCTCCCTGTGTACCAGTCTGAACAATTAAAATCAGCTGTCTTTGCCTAGTAATGATTTCTTAAAGGAGTGTTTCCTTTTGAGGACCCTTGCACTCTGTAACAGTGCTCCTTCCATGGCCTACAGGCCCACTGACGGTGGTTCACTGCATGATTCAGCCTACTTTCTGAACTGCTCTTTCCTAATGAGATATCACTGGTCTTTTAAAGTCATTGCTATTTTAAATTATTTTTATGTAATTCAAATAGGTAAGTATCAGGAAAAGTATTTATTTAAATGGCCCCATTTTGGTAATGTACATAATACTTGATGGTTATTTTATATCCATTTTATTTTGTGCGTAACTTTTCTCATACTTTCTTATCACTTGGAATTATTATATTAAATAAAATGCTCTTTTAAGAGGAATATTTATTCAGAACTCACTTTCTGTGGTTTTAATATTCAAAACTATCAAAATATTCGCAAGCATTTTATTCATGTTTTAGATATATGTCAGCCAATAACAAGTTATAAAGAAATGTGATTCAACGCAGTGAGAATTTATTGAGTACCTACTAATCATAAACTTTTCTAGGTCTTATGAGAAATACAAAACAATTTAGAGTTTAGTCATTAGTGACACAGTAAGATATATGATTAAGTATCAAAATAATTGGTGGATTCAATCAGTGCTCTATGATTTTAAAGGAAAGAGAAATTAACATGAATTAATTACTTTGGAGGGTTTGATTGAAGAGCTGGTATTTGCACTTGTTCTCGAAAGGTGGATATAATTTCAATGTACTCACTATACCAAAGACTTATTGATTATATTTAGAAGGTAAAAAGGAAGGAGTCAAAGACGATCTTACGATTTCATGCAGGGATTACCTAGAGACTGAGATGTCATTGGTGAAGAAAGATGTCATGGGAACTGGCTTGCAAGAGAAGGTGAAGACTTTGCTTTTGGACATTTGAAGTGTGAGGTCTAGTAAGAAGAACAAATGAGATACCAAAGCTAGAAAGGGAAGCAGTATTGTATGATAGAGAGCAGCACATAACTGGAGTTTTTGAGAATTGTGTTCTAGTTCCTTTCCTTACACCAACTAGATGTGTAAATGTAGTCAAGCGACTTCATGGATTCCATCTTCCTTTTGTTTTTAAGTATGAAACAAGAGTCTCGAAATTTCCTTGTACTTTAACATACTGGAAATAAACATTTCAGAGTTCTCCACTCAAAAGCAATAGCTGAATCTACAAAAGCACATCTGACCTGTGAGAGGGGAGGAATATTTGGTGGGAGTAATGGAGGAGGACTGAGCCTTGAGGAACACTGTAGTTTTAAATTTAAATTATATAGATATAGATTTCCCCCTAGTTATTTGCATTGAATATTTATATATTATGCATCAGGAAAGTCAAATTAACTTATTACCTGTTCTAAGAAAAGCTGGACTTCCTTAGTCCAAACCATATTCATGTACACTACGTAGTTTAATCGGAATGTGTGATTATTTCAACTTGCCGTTTATACCATTTGAATAGTTCAAATAGCCTTGCTTTAATCTCTGATTACTTACTCCAGGTCTCCATTTTGGAACCATGCCAATATTTGAAATTGAACCACTGAAAACGTCATTTGGTTATCTGAGCTTTCTGATGGTATATTAAAATAAGACAATCACATTTGTGCATTCAAAATGTAACATACATCAGAGAACCTGTAATTCAAACAGTTCCACAAAGACCTAGCAATACTTTAAGATTTGACCCTTTAATAAGAAACAATTATATTAAAATACTCATCATTTCTAACCAACTCTGTGACTGAAGTCTACAAATAACAAGTAAAGTTTATCCCTAAAGATGATGCTGAAATAATTTCAGTTATAGTGGAGGCAGATGTAGAAAATTGCCAGCACCTAATACATCCGCTTTAATTTCAAGACTATTAGCAATACAAAAAAATTCAATTTCTATTCTGTCAAAGGAGATAAACCAGAGAAAGACCATTATAGAAGAATACAAAGAGTAAATGTAAAAATATTTGAAAGAGAGGATCCATCAATTATTTATTTTATGTTTCTGCACATAAATTGGCATATATGTGCATACTTGCACAAATGACTAAAGGAGTTTTTTTTAATGCTTATGTTTTCCTATTGTTGATATTTTGCAAGTGTTAAAATAGTCAAAATTTTCCAAAATTAATTGAGCTTATATATGGCAATAAATATCCAGATTATCATTTATTCTTATCAGAATTTACTGTTTGGGGACTGCTTTCTTTTAGACAGTTGTGAGAAAAAGCTTTGAAAAGCAAATTAGATTTTTCCTTTTTTAAAACTAGTTTTGTACAATTAAAAGTTGTTTGCGCCCATCTCACAGGTGCTGTGCAGATCATTTTTTAATGAGAATTTTTTTATTATACTTTAAGTTCTAGGGTACATGTGCACAATGTGCAGGTTTGTTATATATGTATACATGGGCCATGTTGGTGTGCTGCACCCATTAATTCGTCATTTACATTAGGTATATCTCCTAATGCTATCCCTCCCCCCTCCCCCCACCCCACAACAGGCCCCGGTGTGTGGTGTTCCCCTTCCTAAGTCCAAGTGTTCTCATTGTTCAATTCCCACCTATGAGTGAGAATATGCGGTGTTTGGTTTTCTCTCGAGATAATTTGCTCAGAATGATGGTTTCCAGGTTCATCCATGTCCCTACAAAGGACATGAACTCATCTTGTTTTATGGCTGCATAGTATTCCATGGTGTATATGTGCCACATTATCTTAATCCAGTCTATCATTGATGGACATTTGGGTTGGTTCCAAGTCTTTGCTATTGTGAATAGTGCCACAGTAAATATACGTGTGCATGTGTCTTTATAGCAGCATGATTTATAATCCTTTGGGTATATACCCAGTAATGGGATGGCTGGGTCAAATGGTATTTCTAGTTCTAGATCCTTGAGGAATCGCCACACTGTCTTCCACAATGGTTGAACTAGTTTACAATCCCACCAACAGTGTAAAAGTGTTCCTATTTCTCCACATCCTCTCCAGCACCTGTTGTTTCCTGACTTTTTAATGATTGCCATTCTAACTGGTGTGAGATGGTATCTCATTGTGGTTTTGATTTGCATTTCTCTGATGGCCAGTGATGCTGAGCATTTTTTCATGTGTCTGTTGGCTGCATGAATGTCTTCTTTTGAGAAGTGTCTGTTCGTATCCTTCACCCACTTTTTGATGGGGTTGATTTTTTCTTATAAATTTGTTTAAGTTCTTTGTAGATTCTGGATATTAGCCCTTTGTCAGATGGGTAGATTTGTGCAGAGAATTTTTGTTGCTACTGTTAATCTATGAAAATGTATTTGATGCAATAAACTGCCATTTTTAGCACAATTATATACTAAATGCTTTAATACACTATTTGATCCTCACAACAACTTGTTTGCATTCTTGGAGAGAGAACTTGAGACAGAGAGCTGACATCGTTGCCTGGGATTACATAGGCTAGTAGATGGCAAAGCCAGAGTTACATCCATTTGCTTAGCTCTCTCATATACTGCCCTTGATTTCTTGGCCATCTGCTCAGGGCACCATGCTCAGTGCCAGGTACGTCAAGATAAAAAATACTTTCGCCCTCCCCTCATGGCATTCAGTCTAGCAAGGTAGGTGCATTGTAGCACCAGGCCCACTAGGCCCTGCCAGAGTATGTGCTTCCCCCAGATTTCAAGCACCATCAGCTAAGTACCTGTTTTGCCAGAATGCACTGGCAGTTTTTTATCTGAGTGCCAATGTGATGGTTGCTGAAAGTAAGCTCTACACATAAATAAAACATTTTAATTGTTGTGACACTAAATTACTAAATTACAAGTACTTTTCGAGTCTTCTGATATTCTCTCAGCAGAAAATAGGGAAGAAATATTGCATAAGACCAAAATTAAGCAGACATATTACCCATATGCATTGAAAATGTGTTTATGCCGTGTGCATCAGAACTCTCAGGCACATCGAACCCTGAGACTGAGCCAGTAATGAGACTTCCTTTTTTCCAGCACCCTGTGACCTTCTGCCTAGCCAGTCCATTATGATGATGGCAGCAGCAACTGTGCTCAGCCCACCACATGGTGACAGCCTTTCTAGTGTGTGCCTGCCATTTATTAGGACATTAGTGGCCAGCCATCATCCAGATGCCCAGCCATGACTGTCACACAAAGAAAACATTAGCTTTCTTGGATGTTGCTATTATAATTTGAAAATTAGTTTTGCCTTCATGACTGCATCACATTTGGAATCTGTCTTTGATGTTGTTATTAGTTTGTGCTCATGGTGTTCATGATAACTGTCACACATTAATCACATCCATCATGTGATTCTTAATTTGCTCTATTATGACAAATGGATTTAGACAGAAACTTGCAATTACCTATTTTGAGGTTAATAGCAGATTTGGGGTTGTAAATTGGTTCCCAAATATTCAATTTAGAGAAATTATTTCTCACCCAGCTCTAAAACATGTTCTAAGTGAGCAAATTGTATTTTTTACTATCACTGCAAAATTGTGCCAGATGAGACCAAATGAGACATCTGAGTGTAGTAATACACCCAAAAGTTTCTACCAGAGTGGCATATTTGTGCATTCACTGTGGCATTCTGCTTTTTGCCATTACCTCATTTATCTACCCCATATTTGTATGTATCTCAAATTATTCTGAAACATTTTATTTTATAAACTCTGTCTTTATGGGGAATATTGTATAATGATTATTCTATTTTCAGAATATTCCCAGTGTTAATAACTTCTAATTAAACTTTTTTAGACTAATGACAAGAAGATATTTGTAAACACTACTATATATTTTTATTTTCTCTGAGATCCCTTTGTTAAATAGGGACTAAATATTGCATATTTAAAATAATTGTATATCTAAAGTGATCCCAGAAATTTGCTTTCTAAATGAGCAGAGAGGTGTCCCTCTCTGGTTGCAGGGACTTCTGTTTTTTTCCTGGAGGGTTTGCATAGACTAATGTTCCCCTTCTTCAACAACCTTCCCCCTTGCATGTGAATTGCTGTACATCTCCAGGAAATTGTACACTTTCATCTATTCAGAAAAACTTTCTTTTCTAACAAATCTTAGTAACAGGAAATTAAAGGCATATGGGACAGCAGTCAACAAAGTGACTGCAGAAAGTTATGTGAGATGGAAACATGGAAGTTGGAGGTGGAGGACATTCACAAATCATCTGGTTTAGAAGTTACGTAGAACGTAAACTAACAGTCAAACTCAGGAACCAAGAAGCTTGGATTTCGCTCCTGTTTCAGCTACTTCCTGTTGGACAGTGGGCAAGTCACTTAACCTGTATTAATTTCCTCATCAGTAAAATGGCAGTATCTATTTCATGGAGTTGTTGTGAGGATTAAATGAATAATTTTGTAAAGCTCCTAGCATATCATTAAGTGCTTAGTATATGTTAGCTGCTCTTATCTAGTCTGTGCTTCTATCCAAAAGGAAATTCTTTTCACATGCTTCTAAGAGGGTGATCATTCAGCCTGTTCTTAAAACTTTCCCTATAAAGAGCCATTTGCTCCTCTCCCAAGTATTTTTCCCTCATTTTTGGATAGTTCTAATAATGAGAATGGAAGTCTTCCTTCTTGTAACTTCTGTGCTTTGGGTCCAGCCCTGCTCATTAAAACATGTAGAATGTGTTGTCTATAAAAAGATTTTTCAGATATTTGAAATATCTTGTCTGTCTACTCTTTCAGATCTTTTCTTCTCAAGGGTAATTACCCAGGTCCCTTAACTTTCATACATGACATTCTTTGCAGGCCCCTTACCTCCCTACTTGCTTTAAATTGGTCATTAACGTCCCTAATAAGATATGGTACCCAGAATAAAACCAAATATTATCTGAACAGTGCAACATGTTACTTCTCTTGTTTTGTATATAAGTAATATCATGGTCTAAGATTTCTTTAATTTTGTGTGTGTGTGAAGTGCATTGACAGATGTGGTGTGGAAACCACTGTGCTCTTAGTTACTTGCCATTCACCTAAAATCCTTAAGGTGTTTTCACACTAACTGTGAAAATGCCCTAAGCCATTTTTGGTACTATTGATCTTTGACCCCAAGTGCAAGACTTCATATAGTTACTAGGAATCTCCTTGTTGATATAGTGATGAGAAAAGGATACAGGTTGAGAGAAGTTTTAGAAAGGCTTCATTAGTTTTTTGAAGTGCCAAGCTTAGTGTTATACACACAGCGAATGCTCTGTAAGTCTTTATTGACTATGAAATTTTCAAATAGTTAACACTCATTGAGTACTTGCTATGTACCAAGAGCTCTCTTAAACACTTTATAGGCAGGATCTGCTTCTTAGTGGCATTTTATAGCATGAAATTTATACTGTAAAGAGAGGTCCTATAACTTTCTCAAACTCACATAACTAGTTAATGATGGAAAGGAAGGCAGGAATTAAATCATGTATGCCTTGAAGGCCAAGGAAGAAACTTGGGTTTAATTCAAAAGCCGTTGATACGACATTGAAGGGTTCCCTGGGGAGTGGCACAGCCAGGTTTATGGATTTAAAAAGACGGCTCTGGTTACTCTCTGGAGAGGAGATTGGAGAATGGCCAGAGTGCAAGGAGGCCACCACAAGGCTATTAAAGAGTATAAGCAAGAGATGGTTAGGCCCAGGAGAAGAGCAACAGAGAAGTACATGGTTCAAGGTCTGTTACAGAGTTTGAATGTCCAGGATTTGGTGATGGAATGAATGTGTGGTCAAGAAAAGGAAAGAGTCCAGCGTGACTCCCAGGTGTCCAGTGTCAGTCACACGATGACCATTGTTATTAAAAATACAAATTCGTTGAGAAGAATTAACTACATGGTTATGATAGGTAAATACTCAGAAAAAAGTGAGTGACTAAATGTATAGATTATATACGTTAAAGTTAAAATAACAGACTACTTTCAAAAGGTTTATTTCTCTATTGCCTCTTATTCTTAGGGAAAATTATATATGATAATATCCTTATGAGAAAGTGGAGCCTATTTTTTTTAACCATAGTACCTTGAGAGATTTTTCTCTCTAAAAGAAAATGCCTTTTTCCCATGAGGAAAGTTGGCAGGCAGCAAGTCCCATTTGTTCCTTTAGGTTTCCGAGGCTTTATAGTCTTCTCTGATATATTTCTATGAGATTAAATTATGGGTACAGGTGTCTGAACACATCTTCTATTCAGAATATATTTTAAATGTTTAGGGAGAAAAGGAATAGAGTGGAAGGAGGTAAAATAGAATTTTTTAAAAAATAAGAGAGTTATAGAATTTTAGCTGTGTAAAGGAACCTTACAGATAATGTCTACTAAGCCACTCATTTTAGAGTTGACCATAGAAGTTATTCTTTATTCAGCCGGGAGCCCTAGATTCTCAGTCTAGGTAGGATTCTCTCCACTGTCATGATTTTCCTGGAAGCTATCTGCTAGAACCCTGCTCTTTAGAAAGGACCAATAGATAAAGAAACAAAATTACAAGTTAAGGAAGAAGTAGCGTCCATCTGATTGGTAGAAATGATCAGAACAGAAGAATATATTAGTGATAACTTCACATCTTAGGAATTAGTAGTTTTGGCAGGTGAGAAAAGGGGGAAAAGAGCTTACAGTGGATATTCCAATGACAATTAGCAGCACATGGTCAAGGTCAGCCAAGCCTAAGCAAAGATAATGAGCCAGTAAGCACCCACAAACCTAGGGGTCAAGGTGAGCCAAGGTGGCTTGTGGGCATATTTTAGATACTCCGAAGAAACTCAGGCACCTCACAGCCCAGGCAAGGCCTGCACCATGTTACCTGCCAGAGCTTAAAGCCTAATAGGAAGGAAGAGGCATGAGACATTTCAACTCAGAAGCTAAAACTAAAGTCTTAATACACAAGAAGCTGAGACCTTGAAATTGTCTCCATTGCCCATAGCAATGCCATGGTAAAGGCCATTGTACTTTACCTGTCAGGATCTGTCAGCCATCATTTTCTGATCAGCCCATGAAAAAAGTCATGTTGGTGTGATTAGAAGCTAGAACTGGAGTTCACTGAGAGAAGTATGTGAGAAAAATAATACATCTTTCACAACAGAGGAGCTATGTCAGTGCATCTTATAGGGGCTTTCTTTTTTAATTCTTCAATTAACTTTTGAATAAGTAATACCTTTACATGGTTCGAACTGCAAAAAAAAAAAAAAAAAAAGTATAAGAAAGAAAATCACCCTCCAGATGTCACTGTGCTCTACCCAGTACCCATTCCTGCTAATTGCTAATCATGGTTCTTATTTATTATCCATTCATGGGTATTTTTCTCCATATGCAAGCCACACAAATATAGTATTCTCATTTCTTTTCATTTTTTACAAAGTGATACTATAATATACACACTATTCTGCATATTACTATTTTCACTTGATAATTTTGATTATTTTCTCAATACAGAGTCATCTCCAACCCAAAAATTACGCAGGGGCTTTTGTCCCTGACAAAAGTTTCAAGATACAAGATTGTGATTCAAGATTAAATGAGATTAGCGGGGAGCTGTGACCCATGCCTGTAATCCCAACACTTTGGGAGGCCAAGGCCAGAGGATCACTTGGGGCCAGGAGTTGGAGGCCAGCCTGGTCAACAGTGTGAGACCTCATCTCTACAAAATAATAATAATAATAATAATAATGATTGGCAGGTGTGGTGGCACACACCTGTAGTCCTAGCTACTCCGGTGGCTGAAACAGGCAGATCACTTGAGCCGAGGAGTTTGAAGCTGCAGTGAGCCATGATCATGTCACTGCACTTCAGCCTGGGCAACAGAGCAAGACTCTGTCACTATATATATATATACACACACACACATACATAAAATGAGATTGATAAAAGTAATAATACTAGAACAACTTTGAGCAGTGTGCTTAGAATGCCTTAGTTTAAGTACACTCATGTGTCTGGGGTTGTAGCAGATGGGGTCTTAACCCTGTTACTAGCCAATCTAATAATACTGAATGATAAAAGTAATTCTTCCGTTTCCTTATTTGCAAATAGGAAAGGGGTAGACTGGTCAGACTTTAAGGTAAATTCTAATTCTAAAACTTCTAATACTGTGTACTTTAAAATCTCTGCACTGAAACATGTCTGGCTGTTTGATACATTATAATGGTACATGCTCTATACAACTTCCTCCAAAAATAATTGTCTTAAAAGTAAGTTTTCAAAGTTTGAAAATTCCAGATATTCAGCAAAACATAGAGAATAGTATACAAACATCAGTATATCTTAGCTTAAAAAATAGCTGTTTACAAAGAAAATTGAAGTCCCTAATTACATCCCGGTCTCTCCACTCCAAAAGTAACCACCTTTGTGATTTTAGTATTATCATTCCCAGGCACATCTTGATACCTTTGCTTCATTTGCATGCATCTATAAACAATATATATCATTCCTTTGCAGATTTTGAAATTTTATGTAAATTGTATGTGTACATTCTTCTGCATCTTGCTTTTTTTTTTGTTTTTCAGCATTATGTTTTTGAGATTTATCCACGTTGTTAAATGTGGTCCTAATTATTTCACGTTTGCTCTTATATTTTATGCCATTATATATAACAACCCCAACTTAATTTTCCATTCTCACATTGATGGGCATTTAGGTTATTTTCCACTTTCATATTACATTGCTGCAATGAATATCCTTGTGTGTCTCCTTGTGTCTAAGAATAAATATAGGAGTACATCTTCAACTTTACTAGATATTGCCAATTTGCTCTCCAAAGTAAGTTGTGCTAATTTATACTCTCACCATCAGGTATAACATTTCTCATTGCTCAATATCCTTGCCAATGATTGATGTTGCCAGACTTTTTAATGTTTGCCAATCCGATTGCTGTGAAACTGAATCTCCTTAAGGTTTAAATTTATATTTACTTGATTTCTGATGAGGTAGAGCCTTTTTAGGTATGTATATTGAATCTTCAAATTTCCTCATATTTTAGATTGTCCATTCATATCTTTTTTTATTTAGAAGATTGAATTTTTTTCTATTGATTTGTAGTTATTCTTAGACAGTCTGGATGCTAATCTTTTGTCAGTTATATTTTTTACTGGTATGAATTCTCCAAATTCATGACTTGACTTTTATTATGTTATCTTAATGAACAAATTTTTCATTTTAATGTAGTTGAAGTTATCTTTTGCTTTGTTCTGTTTCTTCTATTTTACATTTTTAAGGCCTTCTTTATTCCAACTTTATAAAGATAATTTTCTCCTAAAAGTTTGAATTTGCTTTTTATATTTAGATCTTTTATCTACTTGAATCCAATAGTCTTTTAAAAAATGTGAATATACATTTATTGAGTAGTCCATTCTTTTTTCAATGTGATTTAATTGAATGAACAAAAAAGACCTTCCAGAACATGTAGCAGTCTCATCAAAGTTAATAGGTTAACAAAAGTGTTTCTCTATTTCAAGATGGTTGTCATTGCTCAAAATATTTCTAAAATTATCTTTTCAAAATTACATCCAATGTCTGCTGTTCCTTAACAACTACCAACATTGGTAAACTTCTTCCTTGAAGAGCAGATTGTTGGAAAGATTCAAACTCCTTTAGTAAAGAACATGCTTGCTGATGAAGCTGGAGAGTAACGTTTTGGTTTAATTTAAAATGAAATGTTAACTTTGAAATGTTAAGATGGCCTTTCTTGAATGAACGTAAAGTGATTCTGTGAGCAGACATGTAGAAGAAATTCTCAAACTATTTTGAAATAAAATTGACCTTAATATAAATAAGGGCATAAAACCTCCATTACATTCATTTGGAAGTTTACTCTTAGTATATTTAAGTGAAGTCCTCATGACTTAGCAAGACAATCAGATGTGTAAATAGAAGAATGAATGAATGAAATACTGAGTGATAAATGCAAAATAGACAAATGTATAAAGTGTATGGAAATAAGGTATGTAGAGAGGATCTCACTATTAAGAGGAGTCAAGGAAGGCTACATGGTGGTGACATTTGAACTGAATCTGGGAGGATGAAAATAAATTATTCACATCAAGGGCATGATATACAAAATGCACAGCATATGCAACAGCACAGAAGGACAAAGTTGGCATCAATATACAAGGCACCTTCAAGATCAGGGGTTTATTTAGTGTGGCCAGAAGTGCTGCATTTGACAGTTACAGATTGATACCTCACCACCTAATGTAACTACCAAAGTCTTTTAAGCATGGAAGCAACATGATCATATTTGTATTTTTGATCAGAATCATCCTGACAGTAGTGGGTTGGACAAACTTTCTCTAAAGGACCAGGTAGTAAATATTTCAGGTTTATGGACCATACAGTCTCTTTCATCACTGAAGCACAAAAGCAGTCATTGATAATACATAAAGGAGTGGGCAGATGCTTTATATACCAAAAGCAGCAGGCCAGATTTGACCCTGCGCCATCATTATTTGACCAGTGGAGTAGAGGATAACTTGGAGTGAAGATGCATTGAAGAAGGGAAGACTAACTACAATGATTGCAGTAGATTGGGTAATAAAAATAATAATAATAATGAGGTTCTGAACCAAGACTATGAAAGTTCGGATAGAGAGAAAGGGATGAATGAGAAAAATGTTGCAAAAGAAATTTGGCAACACTGCTCTGGAATGTGTGGGGCTAGTGGTAAGGGAAAAGGAAGACTGGAGTTAACCAAAAGGTAGATGGTGATGGCTTCAACTAAGGTGGTAAACCTAGGAATAGATGAATGATGTTTTCTGTTTGCAGGGGAAGATGGTGTGAGGGAAGGAGGCTTAGTGAGGGAGCTAAGAGAACAGAATGTATTTCAGTTTTGGCATACCGAATGGAAAGGGCTCACAGGGAGATTTGGGTTTATTGCACTTACGTCTCTAAAGCTTAGGAGAATCTGGGACTCAAAGCATAGAGTTGATTGAAGTCCGCAGGATACAGGAAGTATTGTATAGTGGGAGACAAGCAATGACAAAGCCTGGGCTCACCTACATTTACATGATACCAAGGCAAAGAAGAGCCAGCAAGAGCAAGCAAATACCCAGAGAGGCAGGGCGAGGAGCATTACACAAAAGAGGGATGAACAACTACGCCAGGCGCTACCAAAAGGTCAATTCAGTGAAACGAGGACCTGAAAAGTGTCCATTGTATTTGGAAAGGGAAATATGTTGGTGACTTTTGTCGGAGCAGTCAGCATCATGAAACAGTTGCCAAAATACTTAGAGAAGCAAATGGAAGGTGAGGAAAGGGGTAAAGAATTCTACTTAGGTGAAGTATGGTTGAAGAAATCAGATGGGTTTTCTTTTTTTTTTCTTTTCAGCAAGGGAGAAAATTGTGCATGTTTGTACATAGAGAATGGGAGCTGGTTATAATAAGAGATACTAGGGAGAGGTATTTTCAATGGGACAAAATCCCAGAGTAGTAGTCATGAGTGCACTGGAGGCACAGGTGGAGAGGTTGGCTGCATATAAGGGGAAGATAGACAAAGGGATTGAGTTAAGTGGAAAAAGCTCCAACCAAATGTCCTGTTTCTCTCCCTTGGAAGTCATTCAAAGCTAATGTAATAGGCAAATCTTCATGGTTCGAGTGAGCCGTTTGTGATTAGATAGTGAGGAGGAGACAGATGTGGCATCAGTAGTTATTTGTTGGTAAGAATTTGCAGATCAAGTTGGGTGACTGCTGAGAAGGCCCATTTAATTGCAGCAGAGGTTATTACAAAGAGATGAGGAACACAGACGTTTGAAAAAATGGCTGTGGAACCTACCATTGGGAAGCCTTGAAATGTCATGGTCCATCCCCTCTACCTCTGCTCTGAACTTTCCAAAAGGATAAAGTTTTATTTTTCCTTTAGAGCCTTGCATGACCTGAGGAACCATGGTGGTAGGGAAGGATCCAGTGCGGGCATGTTAGGCACTCTGAAGACAGTCATGGGGCCTCAGTAGATGTGCTGGTATTGCCTGCATCCAGCTGTGTACACCCTCAGCCCTGTGCCAAGAGGTAGAAGCTCTGCATGGGAACATCTGTGCCCATAGTATCTGTGCTCCTGGAACATCTGTGTTCCCTGGTCAGGGACCAACATGGCACCTTTGAGTTGGTGGCAGACATTATTACATGCAGCTCAGCCCTTAACCATTTGAGAGTGAACAGTCAGAATCTCCACAGGCCAAGCACCAGTAGCTCAGTAATAGAACTTTCAGCCACGACGGTCACGGAAGGAAGCCTACGAATTCTGTCACTTTCTTTTCTAACAGCTGAAGTAATTTAGCTATATTCTGCCACATGAGCTCTGTTGGAGGAAGGGGGATGCATAAGATGCTGAATTAGGTTCAGATTGAATTATTTAGTCCTCTTGATGCTGAAAGGTTCTTCTTATCTTTTGAAATGTGAGTGCTAACTTGAAGACAGTGAAGAGTTTCTCTTTCTATATCTCTAATGTGGGATCAGGATTATATCCGTCCTTAGTCACCAAGTCTTGTGTTAATGGAACTAAAACTCTCTGGGGAAGCATCCTAAACCTTTTTAATGTTCCCAAGCACTAAAGTTTGCATTAGAACTTTTATATGAGCTAAGGTGTCTATAAAAATATATGCTTGCAGCCAGGTCCCTAGCGGCTTCACATCCGAGGAAACTGTGGAGCATCCGTCATTCTACCCAAGGGTTGGAATAACTCACTGTTGCAGATACTTCCATTATGTAACTCAGCCGGGGGTATTCTGCACTTGTCACAGCAGAGGTCAGCCATGATTCTGTAGAGTAGCGCAATGATTCAAGTGATTTTTAACTATTGTCGCCCAAGATGCTATGATAGAGAATCATGGAATTTTAGGGAAAGAATTTTTAAGTTGAGTGGTTGATGTCCTTTTTACTCCATTAAATGCCATGGCTTTTCAATGTTGCATCATCATCTAGTTCTGTAACTTAACCCCTCAGCACCCTGGCACACACCTTGCCAGCAAACCTGTAACTTTGAAATGTAATCGCAGACAAAAGTGTATGTGGGGTTTTTTTTTTTTTTCATTTGATTTAGCAATAATTTTGTTTGAGACATCTTTTAGAATCATATCTTAGGTGAAATGTCCTGAATTACTGGTTAAGTTTTGCTGTTTGTATGGCAGATGTTTAATAAAGTACTTTTTTCTCCATAAATTAGATATTAGAAGCCAAGAAGCTGTGGTTCTCAGCCTACGCTGCCTATTTGAATTACATAGGAACCTCTTTAAAATACTGATGCCCAGGCCTCCCACAGATTAATTGCATTTGATTCTCTGGGGATGTGGTCAGGCCCCCAGTATTTCTTTCAAAGTTCCCCAGGTGATTCTGGTGTGTAGCCAGGTTTGAGAACGCCTGCCTTTTAAAATGCAGATCCAGTTATGTATCTTAGTTTAAAACCTTTCCTCAACAGCCTAAGCCTTAGCCTCCTTGCTAAGGAGCAAGGCATTTAAGGTCCTTCCTAGAACGAACCCACTACCCTCCCAGATAAGCTCATGCTATTCTCCTGTACACGCCCACCCTCCAACTACTTCATTTTTTTCTAATAGGCAGTCCTGTCTTCCATCTCCACGTGTAAGCAAATACTTTGGAGAAGAGACCATATCCTTCCCCACTAAAGTATTTCCATTTTTAAACATGCCCCTGAAGATCACCACCTTATTTAACAAGCCTTCCCTGGTTCTTCCAGGCAGCATTCACTCCTCTCTGTACCTTGCATGCTGACCACCTTGCATATACGCCATCTCACTGTTGTTTGTCTATGTGTCCGCCTCCTCCAAAAAACTGAGTTTATGTGATGGTTGGATTCATGCCTTACTATTCTTTTTTTTTTTTTTTGAGACGGAGTCTTGCTCTGTCGCCCAGGCTGGAGTGCAGTGGCGCGATCTCGGCTCACTGCAAGCTCCGCCTCCCGGGTTCACGCCATTCTCCTGCCTCAGCCTCCCGAATAGCTGGGACTACAGGCGCCCGCCACCACGCTCAGCTAATTTTCTTGTATTTTTAGTAGAGACGGGGTTTCACCGTGTTAGCCAGGATGGTCTCAATCTCCTGACCTCGTGATCCGCCCGCCTCGGCCTCCCAAAGTGCTGGGATTACAGGCTTGAGCCACCGCGCCCGGCCTATTCTTTGTATTATTCACAGTGCCTAAGACACAGGAACTACATGAATGAATGAACGAATGAATGAATGAATGAAATTTATTCTAAAAATGCATTATATGTAGCTATAGGTGGGTTCTGGAGTCGGACTTCCTGGGTTCAAATGACAACTCTGCCACTTACTGCTTTTGTGACCTTTAATAAGTTATTTCATGTTTCTAAGTGTCAATTTCATTATCTGTTAAGTAGAAATAATACTGTTGCCTACTTCAGAGGCTTTTGAGACTAAAATGGTATGCTAGTCAGAGTGGC
Source organism: Macaca thibetana thibetana (assembly GCF_024542745.1). Classification (NCBI taxonomy): domain Eukaryota; kingdom Metazoa; phylum Chordata; class Mammalia; order Primates; family Cercopithecidae; genus Macaca; species Macaca thibetana. The sequence goes on from NC_065583.1 coordinate 73,579,830, forward strand.
TAGTATACAATTTAACACATTAAGCACTAAATGCTCACTGTTATTATTCTTATTACCCCTTAATTGATTTTTATCTGGATGGAACTGTAAGAATTATTTGTGACAGGAATAGCATGAAACAGGTGAAATATAGTCAATTAAATTTGCATTAGCCTGGTCTGGGTTGGCTGAGCCCTCCTGTTCTTCTCTTCCAGGCCTTCATTGACTAGTCTTGAGAAAGGAGTACACTGGAATCAGCTAGTAGACTTTGGAAGACAGAGAGAGGATTCTGTATTTTGAAAGGATATGCTATAGCAAGAGAGTGAAATAATTCAGATGGTATAATATACGCACAGAATTATTCTGTACAGTGATTGAAAATAGGAAATACTGGAAACAGGGTGATCCTCCATACTCTGACATGAAATAATGAGAATCAACTGAGGGTAGAGACTGCCTCTGAATTCCCCACTATACAGGAGCCTGACATTAAAAGTTGAGTACACACTAATACTTCATGGCTAGAGTCACCCACCTAGAGGCATTTGTTGAAAGCAGATCTGCATACTCCTCCCTGACCCGTGGCTCAAATCTGTGGAGGTTCTAGTAGTTAAAAGGAAAAGAAAGAAGGTTGAGAAAGAGGACAGAGAGGAAATAAAGAGGTCACTTATTTACTCTTTCTCACGTTGCATGCCCCAGAAGCACCAGGATTGTCAAGTCTCAGATGTGCAAAATCATGACTGGGATAACTGAGAATTATATGAATTCAATCTGAAAATAATGGAGCTGTAAACATTATTACGACATTTTTGCCTACATATTACTTGTAGGTAAAATGATAAATGATACATTATGTCCAATAGCATAATACCTGGCACATCATATGTGCTCAGTAACTATAAACTGTTGTTGATATTATGAGGATGATGATGATCATTCATGACTCATTCAGCAAATCATCCACTTCCAGAACATAGTCAGGAATGTTGGTTCGGACGATGCACTAAAATTCATGCTAAATTCTATTTCATCTGAATGGCAATAATATTCTATCTTGATATTCAAGGTTGAGAGTTTTTGTATTATAGAAAAGAAGTTTGTAGGTCCTAGAAATACAATATTATGAATAACTGGGATTATATTCAATGCATTTAAAAATAATTCTTTTCCATATTTAATTACTATAAATATTTCAAAATCTACAGAAGAGATAAGACCAAAGGATAAAGAAGGGCCACTATTATTCAGGTATAAAAGTGAAGCATCTGGCTGTTTTCTAGAAAATATGTTTATGGAAATATAACATATGGGCAACATATGGAGAAAATCAGGTTGGAAGCTCTCTGGAGAGTATACTAATATATCACCACTAAGCAGATGTAAATTGCAGTGCCTCAGTCACCTACTGACTTTCTCTCTTAGCAATTAAAGGAGCTCTTCAATAGCTGAAAGTGAAGTTATTTTTAAAAATTAAAACTCATTTAAACACCTATTTACATACAATGTATTTATTTTTATCCTTAGTATTTAAAGTTCATGCTACTTCTTCTGACTATAGTTTGTGAAGACCAATGTCACTAAAAGACAGATAAGTGACTAATAACCCCTTTCACCCTATGTTCATAGAAACTAGTGACTTTGATGCCTAGAATCGTGTTTTCCCACATAGTCTTTCTCAGTGTGAGCTGCCCCGTTTTTTGATTACTGATAAGCAAGTTGATCTCAGCTTTTCTGTTTTCCCAGGATTTTTTTTTTTCTTAAACAGCTTGGCTGTATCATTTTGAATGGTACTTCACTGGGTTCTTTAAAGCATTTCTAACACTCATCCGGCTTACGTTAATCCCATTTCAGGTCACCATAAAGCAGTTGTTTTCATGTCTAATCAGCAGGCTTGCATAATCCACAAGAAGCCTGTCGTCAAGTGCACGTCTTCAAGCTGGTAAATTTGCTGCACTCTGGGATTGTGTTGTTTGTGCTCCTCTCTCAGTGTTTACTATCATTTAAAGTATTACTCACATGTGATGCTGATGAAATTGTGCAGATAATCAGATGTGGTCAGTTCAGGTCTCTAGCCATGTACGAGAAGGTTGGACATTCATCACTTTGATCTTGACCTTGTTGCTACAGTGAGTGCACACCCTGTCTGCCGACTCAAAGGTCATACTGGCCTTCTTGATTTGATTTTCTACTCTGTCAGTCAGTATGCCATTAGGCAGAGTGCTGCCAGTGACCCCTGTAATCTCAATATTGCCAGTGAGAGGTGTGTAGGATTCTGCCGACGGGGGCAAGTACATGATCTCATGCTGTAATTCAATTCAACGTGTATTCACTGCACACCTACCATTTGCCCAGAAATACACAAGATGCCACAAGAGAGAAATAAAGGTACAGTTTCTACCTTCAAGGAGCTTACAGCATTATTGTATGATGATGAAAGTTTATCTCATGATTAGAAGGTACAGACAATAATTGCTATTGGAGGTCAGAGTAAGCGTATCAACATTTTGGCCACTGGATTTACTCTGCGGTAAGATTGTAATCATGGCCTGTCTTTCTGTGTGTACATTTTGAAAGCTCCCATGACAACCTACAACAGCAGCCCTTGAATGACTGCCTCACGGGCTTTTAATGATATTCAGAGCTGTTAAGTGGAGTTTCCCAGAGGACAAAAATCACAGTCTAACACTGGCTTCTGAGTCCTTTATTCCACCCTCAGAGAATGCTGCACACAATAGATTGAATAATATCAGGCTGATTTGCATCCCTGCTTTGCCCATTGGTGACTGAGCATCTCAGCCTATTCATGCTCAGATGATTATTGGATGTTTCACATACGTTGTGTAAGATGTTTTTGTCACTAATTCACATCCTGTTGTGTTTACAAATGAGAATATGGATTTTTTTGTTTAATAATAGGACTTATTTATTACCCAGGTTTTATCTTGACTTTTTTTTAATTTAAAAAACATTTTTCAAGGCTGGCATTAGCCATTGTGTGTTTTCCCATTCATTTTTTTTAATCCATGGTTACTTTCAGTGATGAATTGTTTAATCTAATTTTTGTTCTATTTTGAGTTTATTTATACTGCTAGTGAAACTCCTGCTAGACTGCTTAATACAATAGAAAAAAGTGTTAAAGACGAGTTCATGGTGGGTAAAGCTATTCATCTTGTTTCTGTTGTAATTTATAATCCAGAGAGTTTACCATTGTAAATATTATAAAAAGTCGTCTTGCCACCCAGCCTCATATTTACACATGGGATTTACTGGTCCAATGTTAGGTCAAAAGTCAATATGAAACAGGAGTGGAGGCTCTGATGTCTTGTCCCTCGGAAGTGTTTTCAGAAAATTCCACAAGCAGATCACTGTACTGTGAAAATAATGGTCTGCTTAGCACATCTCCAGACTTCACCTACATAGGGGCCTTTGTGTAACGCATCAGTCATTCTTCTAATGTAGCGTCATCAATAGTTTCAAATTCAAGAAAAGTAGGACAAAAGAATAGTTGTTAGATCTGTCAAGGTAGAAGGTGGTGCAAGGGGAGGAAGAATAATTAGCTAAAAGGTAAAAGAAAAGCAGCAAACGTAACAGGATTCTCAGCCCCGGGAATTTTTTTTTTTTTTTTTTTAGTAAATAGTAAATTAAGTAACTTACAAGCATTTTTGACCCCATTTAACAGTAAATTGAGTAATCTTACCACCCCAAAACAAATAAATGTAAAGAGAGAATTGATACCTTGCCTTTTTCAGCTATTAAGAATTTGAAAAGATTTGAGTGTAAAACAGTTATATAAACTTTAAAGCTACATGATGCCTTAATGAGAGATTATAAAATACTGAATTTGAAAAATCAAGCTGATTTTTCAGACTCATCCCATATTGCAATTGAATGCAAGCTAAAAAGAAACTATCAATACAACTTTAAAAAATAGATGCCATACTCCTAGTAATAACACAAGGAAGTAAGATTTCTTCGAAGCAGATGGCATACTGCAAAGTGGCTGATTTGAACTACAGTATTATTAATATATGGGTGTTGACGATTTGACTGAGTGTTATAAGTTTAAAAGAGAAATCCCAATTAAGTTTTTCTGTGTACTTGACCCTACAGCCCCACTCAGATTCTCCAGGATTTCTTGAGCTTGCAAACAGTTCTAATTGATTAGCAGGTGGCATGCAGTTTGCTGCCTTCCCCTACCCTTTCAGGTTGCTATGGTGATACAATCTTAGCTTCCCCTCCATTGCTTCCATGTTCCAACTGATCTATGGAATGAGATCTTGTGAACCTATTGGACAAACTGGTGCTGGCATTTCTATTCAGACTTGTTACCTAACACTTCTGTTTAGCTTAGTAATTGGAAAATGGCCCTTTATACCAACTTACGTGCTTACATCTTGCAAAATTGTCAAAGAAAAAAAATGACGTAATTCTATTTATTACTACCTCTCTATTGTTACTCCTAAAGTACAAGAATGTAAAATGTTTTTGAGGCAAACCTTGAAAGCACATTTGCCTTCTTTCTTAAAGATTCTTAACTATCACTGTGAAAAGTGTTCCATTACCACTGACAACACTTTTTTTAAAAGATGTGAAACACAATATTTTGAAATGAAGCGCGCATGCGCGCGCGCGCGCACAGACACACACACACACACACACACACACACACGCAGAGATACCTCTTTTATTTAAAGTTATTTTGAAAATCAAGAACATTGTTTCATTTGTTTTCTTTGGTGTGTTTTTACAGAAAAGCGTAAGCATAGCAGTAACGTACTTTTGCTGTATTCTCCTGCCAATGTAAAAAGGACAGCAGTCACTTTCAAATCAATTCTTAAGAGTCCTTGATTCTTGAAGGCTGCTATTCACACATAACAACCAGAATCTAATATAGACAAACTTTGCATCTTCAGTAAGGAAATAGACATTTAATACATAAAATATGACTTCTTATTTAAACAGTATCTTATATGTGTAAAGTGCAAAAAAACAAAAGATACCATCTTTTTGATCTACAGACCATTCTTTTCTGTAGACTAATGGCAATGATAACCTTCTTAGAACAACTTATTTCACAGACCACCTGACTTGAAGTCTACATTTTCAGAACACTGATTTTATTTCCAGTCGAAAGAATACTGTGTTTTAGGCCAACATTTGGCACCTGCATGTTTAATATGACTTTATATTCTTTCCAAGTACGTTAAAGTATGTGATAAAATTTGTGTCATTAGGGCAGTAGTTCAAACTGCATTACCATAGTTTTACAGGAAATATAATATATAGTGAGAGATTCCAGCTCTCGTGACCTCCTGAAACGGCCTGTCTGAAATGCAGTCATAGCAATCACTGGGATTCTCCCTCTCCACCATCCCCTAATAAGGACCCAAGGAACTACTTTTCAGATCTGGTAACTAGAGCTAGTCTGCAAAATAAAGTGCCTAGTGAGAGAATGAGAAAGAAAATGAAATTAAGAAAACACAATAGGAAAGAAAGTAAAAAAGTAACCTTTAAAGTTGGGAGTGTACTTCTAGTTTTAAAAAGAAAAAACAACTTTGGTGACATTATAGTGCTTCCAAGAAAAGTTCAAGGTTTAAATGAACTTTTCAATAATTTTACTTTTTGGGAAATAGTTTTAAAATATCATAATATTATGTCTGCTTGTTCTGTCATATTGACTATTTTGAAAGCAAGAAAAAGATGAGTTTTATTGATATAAAGTGGTCATTTATGTTATTGGTTGACAATCAAAAATGATTTTTAACTAGAACTGTTGTCAAAGTTCGCAGTGCAATATATGTAGTTAAATATGCCATTTTTTAGATAGAATTTTGGTCAAACTTTACTTTTAGATTATTATTATCCACAATGAAGATAATTTCTTTCCCAAAGCCTAGATTTGTAATGGAAAGTAAAAAAGGTAAATAAAATTAGAGTCAATTATGAGAGAAATATTTCAGATACTTTAAAAAAATAGAGTTTTTCAGATCTCGCAGTGTAGCACCTGTGATGTCAAAAGACAGGTAGGGCTTAAAGGCTCCTGAGTCCATGTTATATGGCAGCACAGTAATAATGCCTTATACTCAAGAGGAGCCACAGTGGTCATCTCACTGTAGGAATTCAGACAGCTTCTGCTTATAATTCATGTTGAAGCTGATCATGTGGGGTATGAGTTCACATCCTTTCCTTCCCTTCCCCAATCCCTATCTATTTTTTTGTTTCAAAATTGTCAAATGAAAAGAAATGTAATGGTCAAAGTCTAAACAGTTAGGGAGATATATCCTACAATAAATCACAGATTTTTTTAAAATTCCTAACACTACCTCACACTTTGCAAAAGGAGGAAGAGCAAGCCAAGATGAAAACTCATAAGCAGAATCAAAGACAAATTGGTAAAAAGCAAGGAAATAGAATTGCGTACATTTCAGTGACTACATTTTAAGTCTATTCAGGGAACAGGGTATTGTTTAAGTCTGTACACTTACCATAAATTCCTTGCATGTTTGAAATAATTAGGAAGACAAGAAGGGATTTAGATTTTCCATGTCTTTGTGTTCCAGCTACCTTGATGTAAAGAATACTTGAGAAGCCTGTTAACTCATATTGTCTTAAGTCCAACGTAAGTGACTACTTATTGTTTGTAAGTCGTAAGTAAAAATTTGCCTACTGGACCAAAACAAAGATAAGTAAATAGAAAATATTTGTGATGCACATACCCAGACTGAATGTATGGAGTAATCAGTGAGGAGGTGAATTTTGAGCAGACCTGTGAAACTGGATAGAATGGCAAATGCAGATATCTCCCAAGCTCCATCTCATTGTTTACCTATAGATCCTAATTCTGTGCTGCAGTAATGGTAACTCAATGATATCAATCAACCATTTACAAGGCACTTTAACATAGATTATAGCTTATCCTCAGAATAAACCTGTAAATTCAATACCATTCCACACCTCAAATAAGAAACCTGGAACTTTTTAAAAGTGACATGGCCAAGCTTCCACTGCTGGACCTCAAACTTCCTTTCCTTCCTGCTGCCTTCACCCGTCTTCCTATACAATTCCATTTTCTCTTTCCAAACCACTTATATCTCCTTTTTCCTCTTTCATAATAACCATGACCTTATATCCAATTCCTAAATTTCCTAGTTTATATCCACAATCAACACTGAACAAGACATCTTATGTATTTCTTAGCTGGCTTGTTGCTTTTGGCAGTGATGGATTTTTTAAGCTTAGAAGTAACTTGGATTCTAAAATCTGTTTTAGAGATAGTTTATGGATTTTTTTCTCCTTTGCTATTCTTTCCAGTTTCTCTTTAAACATATTTTAACAGGTAATAACTCTTATTTAGAAATAAATCATGTTCATTTTGAATTTTTTAAGATTGTCTTTGATTCTTGAAATTTTTTCACCATATGCTAAAGGAGAAAAAAGACTGTTTAGTTCAGTGATTTTTAGATACAATTGTGCTTTTAAAACAGATGACATTTGTTTTATTATATCTGTTTGGGCTAGAAAGTTCAGTGGACAATGGTCAGCACTTTATTTCAAACTATTTAATCGAATTGCACAAATAGATCAAGTAGTAAAGAGTACTTTCCTCTTCCTCACAGTAGTTCTACCTGCTTCTAGCCACATGGAGGTCATTAAAATATCCACCGTCATTCTATTCCTAGAAAATTTTAAACATCAACATATTCTGTAAATGTAGTCTTTTCCGAAAAACCTAGTATTAAGAGTACTACTCAGAAGATAAATTATACCAATGAGAACATTCTATTATATGTCTCATAAAATTATAAAATAAACTTTCTGTTCACATGAACATTTCGTTCAGTGAAATTTATTGATGCCTATGCAATGCCAGGTAATGTGCAAAGTACCAAATGAGACGTTAAAATGAGCTAGACAAAAATCCTTCTAAGAAGGAAAGTCTAGACCAGTGTCTTTCCAAGGGTGTGCCTCTTTCTACCAACATCCAAATTGTCTGCAGAACTTGTTAAAAATGCAGATTCACGAGCCCCACTCCAGATCTACTGAATTATAATCTGCAAGTGGGATTCAGGAATCTGTACTTTTAATAAAAGCCATCTTATTATATAAACCAATGATTAATAAGCTAGTGATTCTGAGGCTTATTAATTGGAGAGGCACCTGTATGTCAAGAAGACAGACATGAAAAGATACAGAAGTACAATACCAAGTGATAGTTATTTTAATAGAAATGGCAATGATAAATACTTAACTTTATGTTTCTAATGAATGTAAAATGTGAATATGTGACCTAACGTATGGAGCGAGCACCTGAACAAATATTTACCTTATTTCTATGCCTTAGGTGTCTTTAAGTTTTAATAGAAATTAAACATATTCTAAAGATTCTGTTTTGAGCTAGATATGTCAGAATGAGGTAATGTTTGCAAGACTCAGGAATAAATCTGCTATGCAATGAAGTAGAAAGATACCTGATACTTCTCACCCGGGTATGATGGCTCATGCCTGTAATCCCAGCACTTTGGGAGGCTGAGATGGGCAAATCGCTTCAGCGCAGGAGTTCAAGACCAGCCTGGGCAACATGGGAAAACCCCGTCTCTATAAAAATACAAAAAAATTAGCCAGGCGTGGTGGCACGTGCCTGTAGTCCCAGCTACTTGGGAGGCTGAGGTGGGAGGATCACCTAAGCTTGGGAAGTCAAGGCTGCGGTGAGCTGAGATTGCACTGCTGCACTCCAGCCTGGGCAATGAGAGTGAGACCCTGTCTCAAAAAAGAAAAATAAAGAAAAAATTAAAAAATTCTCTTTAACATGAACAGCAATAAAAATGCTAAAGAGGTTTTGACTTCTTACATGTTTCCTAGCAAAAGCAACATCAAGTCAATCTACTTGACGCCAACAGTACATACAACCTGGTCGGTTCAGATGTGCAACTGGCAGCATCTCAGAAATATCCATCACTTGAGTTTTATTGTTCTGCTCAATTCAACCGACTGCTCAGCACAACCAAAAGTGATAGTTCATACTGGTCACAAAGGCTGTGTACATAGCCCCAAGGAAAAAATGTCTTTATTTACTTTTTATCCAGTACTTCAAAATGGTAAATAGAACTAACTTCCACAAGATGCTGAACAATCAATAGAAAATGTCAAAGTAGGAAATATTGACAAACTAGTATAAATAAAACTTCTCAAAAAATTGATGTAGCTTTTCACTATTTATTTTAAAAGTACTAATTCCAATAATTAGTCACCTTCATAATGCATGCATAATAGTTTATCCTGTAGGTCATAATTATATATAAATAGGTAACATAACAAAGTGAAATATAAAAGAACTTCAGGAACCTGCTAGATCCTCTGTTAATTTCACTTCTTTCTTTTGTGTTCTTCCATTTAATAAATGCTTACTAAGTGATGTTGCCAGGCACGGGCCTGGGCACTGGGGCTGCCATGTAAAATGAGCACACATAATGATTCCTTCCACTTGGGGTTTATGTAGTAGTTGGAGAGGCAGTTCATGAAAACTTGAACAAATCAAGTAATAAAATAGTGCTTCAGGGAATTTAGAAGACTTTGTGACAGAAAAGAACAGGGTAGGGGGCCTAACTTCACACAGGATTGTCAGAGAAGGCTTTTCTTGAAGGAAATAATCTAAGTACAGGCCTGAAGATGAGGAGGAGTTGGCCACAAGAAGAGCTGGGTAAAGAAACTGAGAGAACAGTGGCCACAAAGGCCTGGCAGAGGGGAGAGAGTTTGGTGAGTTGAAGGAACTGATGAAAGATGAACACGCCCCAGAAATGGGGAATGGACAAGAAGTTGGATTGGTGGACTGGGACATAACTCATATAGGACGTGGTACTGCGCTTGGCTTCTATTCTAAATGCAAAAGGAAGCTGTTGAAGGGTGTTGTACAGAGAAATAAGATCAGAATTACTGTTTGAAAAATTTAGTTTGGCTGCTGTGTACAGAATGGTTGGAGATAGGAAAAAGAACAGGTAGGGGACTGTGCTGTGGCCCAAGGAAAGGTGACAGTTGCCATGGAGATGGACAAAAGTGAATGGATTCGTGGTTCATTAGATTTTCTTCTGGAATTTACTTGAAGTTGCTAGGAGCATCATTTTTAGGAAGACTATATCCAGACTTTGTGGATGTAGAAGTGTAGGGAAATAGGGTGTAAAAATTTTGCAATTGCTACCTCCCATCTCTTCTCCCATCCTAGACTCTGTCCTCTTTGGAGTGGTCATCACAGAACCATTTGCCTTTGTATATACAGATGGGGGAGGAGATGGAACAGGTGACACTCCTACAGGCTTTCTCTCTCTGATTCCTCCCACAGAGATCTAACACATTATGGGGTCCTCTGGATACATCAGCAAATATTTCTTGGAATCATTCTTTCATAGGTATCTGATTCCAACTCCAATTTTTGCCTTTTACATCACATTAATATTGTCAATAAATCAGCATTTTCGATTTAAAGTAAACCTGAAGCTTTTAGAAACTCTCAGTACCAGAATAAATTACATATATATGTGTGCGTTTAAATATTTTTATTTTACTATTGCACACATATATATCCTATCCTGGCTAAACACTGTTTTATAATAATTTACTATGTGTTCCCACTAAGTAGTAGTAAAAGTAATTTTAGAGCATTTAGGTTAATTTATCAGATTTAATAATGCCAAACAAATGTGGCTCTTTTAAGTAATGAGACTAGAGTAGGAAAGAAGCATCAGGACAAATCTGAAACCACAAAATAATTAGATTTAGGCTTTCAAAAGCACTTGGCTCCATATCCTCCATCCCACCCACAAGGAAATAAAAGGACAAGCCATTTAAAAATGAATTATTCTCTGAAGACTTTCCCTATTGTGTCTGTTTAGTCTTCACAGTTTTCAATATTGACAGTGAGTTTCTTTTCACCACCAATATGGCAAGTTTCTTTGAGATAAAGAGAGATTTCACCTTTCATTGCCTTGTTTATTTCCCCTCTACTGAACTATGTAAAGAAAGGTAAATGGTAAAATGGCAGTGCATGAAATGGAGAGCTTTGGACTATTCACTCCTGTACAAGAAGATTGTTTTCTTTTTTATGTTGTCAGTTTATATTTGGGGAAAAAAAAATCTGCTTTAGCAAAGAATTATTTTTCTAGAGAGGTAATTAGGAAATATGTAACTTCTGTTTTAAGGGCATGTTTTCTACCAATGGCTGCCTACACTTAGAGACACTGGTAATTGTGTCATTGTAGGCGAGCCCACAGCTAAATAGCAAATGAAAGACTAGGACGTGGAATATTAGGGGTATGTGCCTTTTGTTCTGCTTATAGTAATAATATAGTAGATAATCCTGTTAAAACCACTACCTTTCTTGTCAAGCTCTCTCCTTCCCCCAAAAAGTAAATTTTTGAAGCTATTGATCAGTGAACTAAATGTGCCAATTACTTGTCTTCCTCAAATCTGAGCATATAAGATTACTTAGAAGTAATATTACCAAGTTGAGTTTCTGTATGTACAATTAAATGTAGTATTATTTCAAAATACAATACAACCTCTTCAAAAAGAGTAACTAGGGAGTATTTGGGGTGGGGGTCATCTTTGCTGACTTAAAAAAAAAAAAATCAAAGTATGTAGCTTTTTGTTTCTTGGAAAGAATCCTAGAGCCAAACTCTCTTAAGTAAATAAAGGTTTAAAAGAATAAATGTTTCACAACTAATGGTGTGATGGATTGCCACTGTATATGTACTTCCCTGCAAAGCTAGTCAGTCTTTTTTCTCACTGCCTCTTTAATCTTCGTGAAAAACCTTTCCTTAGAGCTTGAGCAGGTCCCATAGGAGTCCTATTTTTTCTTTATGTGTTTCTACATGCTGCTTCTCTTTACCAGATTTTAAGATATACTTGTTTCCTACACCCATGTTCAAAGAGAAATTGTATTTTCTCATATTAATTATTATTTATGATTTTCTTTGTTATGGCAGGCATTATCCAAGAACCTTGTTTCCCAGGGTAGCCTAAATATTTTTAAAAGGTTTGCATATGGTGAGAAATGCAGTCATTTTTAAATATCATTTGCCATTCTTAAAATATTTGGATATTTGAGATCTAAATGCCAGAGGAGGTCAGTTATAGGAGCAAGTGAATTTAGAAGAGTAATTGCCAACATGATATGAAAAAAGCCATGTGCAACCTCCATCACTGTTGCTTCTTAACTTCTTGGAACACATGTAGAATACCCGTCAGCACATAGCAATAAAAAGAGTTGGTTGAGTGTCAACTTATCATTATAAATCATCAAAAAATTAAGATTTTTCCCCCATTGTAAAGAATACTGCTTGGAAATTAAAGAACATTTTCTATGAAAGAAAATTACTATGCTAGTGACAAAAGTATAATCTTGTGATAGATAATAGTTCCTTTATATCAAGTTTATTTACTAGAGAATCATTTTGTGTTCATAGTAGCCTTATGAGAGCTTATTAATAGGAAATTTTATTTTCTATTTGTTTTGGTTTTTACAGTTGGCTCATACTCCTTTATGTAAAAGAAAGTGATTGTTCCTAGCTATTGAGCATATAGGCTGCTCAAGAATCAAAGTCTTTAAATAAGCCTTCTACCAAAGAGTCTTAAGCATTTGCTTGGTCCTCAACAATATCCACTTCTTTAGGAAAGTAACTCTGGAGTCAGAGTAGCCATTGCATTTTTCCCTCATACAGTTAATTGCCTACACCACTGCAAGCAACACAGCCCTGAGCCATTATTTAAATATTGCTGTTATATAATGTAGTTACAGTTCTTATTATTAGAGGCCATTTATTATTTATAACATGTCACTCTGTCATGGCTAGTTCCCCAAAATAGATTAACCTTTAACATTTTAATTATTTAAGAGAAATTGATTTAGCATTTATTTTCTATTTAGTGTTTTTATTAAAAATCATAGGACTTTAGGGGCTTCATTTTAATAACCACTGAGACCTATTCTTTATATAACTTTAAGTTTAACTTTTTTTCTAAAAACTTGCTCATTCACTTATGCAATTTTCAATTATTAGTTTTAGATACATCCTTTATTGCTTTATTTTATTTAAATGTTTAACCGGTAATTTTATTGTGCTTTGTCTTTAAACAAAATTCAAGTCAACAGTCCAGTAAAAACAAGTGTTTCCAACTAAATGGGCTAGGAAAATCATAACTTATGGGAGAAATCAATTGTAGATAGCTCCAAAACATTAGTAACTGAAAAGAATGTGTGTTTGAAGTACTAAGTATTCCTGATTTATTTTGAAGAAGAAAATAAATGTTGTCACTACCACCTTCTCAACTGTCTTCTTCCATATTATCTTTTTTAATGAAAAAAAAGGAAGCATTTACTTCTTTCCCTATCATATACTAGCTAATTATTCTGCCTTCCTAACTTTTGACCTAAGAACCAGCTATTAGACGAGTAGGAGGTTTGCCAGAGATCATGACACACATTAATCACCAAATTAAACATCAGAATATTCTCACCATACACAAGGGCAGAAACGTGAATTTACCTACTCAGGAGATGCAAGGAAAAAGAGTAGAAAAGGATGCAAGTAGCCAGAAGGATTATAACTACTATAATCAGAAAATGAAGATGCAAGTAATACAGGTTTGGTGGGGAGGACAAATGTGTTAGCAACGCTACCTACTACTTAATCTCTCTGTAATTTCTGTCAATGCACTCCTCCCTCCTCTTCCTCATCTAGATCATCAAGAATAGCATGGAGTTAAGAGCTTCAGCTCTGGAGTCAGCTCTCCCAGTTACAGCTGCAGAACCATCAGCAAGTTACTTACCTTTTTAAGTCACTATTACATCATCTGTAAAATTGGATTTATGCAACATATTTAGTGAGTGTCTGATATGTGTAGGCATTTTTCTAGGAGCTAGGGCTTAGCAGTGAACTAAATAAAGTCTGTGCCTTCAACACTATCTACCTTATAAGGCTGTTGGTGGAGTCAATAGGATATAAAGTTTGGCACAGTGCATTGTGTAGAGAATGTGCTCAGTTGATGTTAGATGCTTTGTTTATCAGTGCCACAATTTATGTGCAAAAGCATGGCATTAGGTGTTACAAGAAATGCAAAAAAGTCTGTGAAAGCATGAAACTCATCTTTTAGTATTAATAATCTGTTTGCATATTAAGATATTGATTACTTTAGGTGGTAATTCCCTAAAGTAGACTCTGAGGCAATGATTTGAATGTATGTCGTTTATTTAAGAGGTTATCTCAGGACATACTGGTAGGGGAATGGGGATGAAGGAGGAGTCAGAAAAATAATAGTCATTAGAGAGTGCATTAATGAATACATTACTACTGTGGACAACTGGGGCTCAGTCCCGCTTGGGGGTTTCTGCAAGATGACAAAGCACACCTCAGAGTTGTCTCCCCAAAGGGAGAAGAAACTGGGAGATTTATTAGCTATTGCCTTTCTGTCATTGGCCAGGGGCTGCTTTTGGGCAGATAATTCTATGGCATTTCTAACCAGCACTATATGCAATCCAGGCATGCTCTGGGGCCAGAGAGTGCTGTCAACAAAGTCACAGACAGGTACTTGCAACAGGAAGCCATTGGCCTTTTCACAACCAGTGATCGTTGAAGGAATATGGGAGGGCAGTGATAGCATCTGCTACATAGACCTTCACCCAAAAACTACAACATAAGGCAGGATGTGGCAAGATCAAAATACATAGAAACATAAGAGAAGTATAACTGTGCAAACATTGGTTTTGTAATTCTTTTTTTAGAATAAAGATGAAAACAGTATGGAAACACAACACCTGAGTTACAGAAAATACATATACTTGGGAGTTTTTCTTTCGAGAACCATTACAGGTAATTGGTTGGCACTGAGGAACATTTCAGAATAGTCACCACTATTTGATCAGCTCTTTTATAAAATTAGAACTTAATTACATCACATCTATATGAAAAATCAATCTGTTTTTTTCTTAGTTGCTGAAGCACTTGGAGACTCCAACGTAAATCAAATCTTTACATCAATTTTCCAGGAAAAGAAAATGATAAAAATCTTTGTCCTTGAGGTTCCACTTGACAGGGTCAAAAGCAATTCTTTCTTTGTATTATACCATAACACAAATCAGAAAATGCAAAGATTTCAGAATTGCTCTATTTCACGTATTATCTTCTTAGTTTGCCTCTGCAGCTGAACAAGTGTTATTAGGCACAAGAAATTGTGTTGAATTCTTAAACTGGTCTGGAGAATTTTGTGATGGATGGTTTACTCAATTTGAAACAGATCATCTGGTGAAATTGCTTTCAGGTTAAAAGGAGGGTTCCTAAGATTCTTCTTAGGGCGGATCCTCACAATTACCTGGTTAGGTCCAGAACTGCTAAACTGTAGAGTATAAAGATGCTGGGTACATTGATAGTGAATATAATAAGAAGAGAATTCTAGATGGAGACTAGGGCAGCCTCAAAGCCAAACCTTGTCTTCTTTAAAGTTTTATAGAGGATTAGTACTGGCCTGACCACTTATTTACCATTTTTAACCCATCTTATTCTGAATAATCTAAACCTTCATTAATGGTTATTAATTTGACATGAAGTTCTATGCAAATGGCTAGATACCATCTGGAGTATTCTACCCAGTTACATGTAATAAATATTTCTCTAATAAGACTCCTTTTACCTGGTTAGAAATGTATGTGGCTCTGGTTAGAAATGTATGTGGTTAGAAATGTAGTCTAATAAGACTACTTTTACCTGGTTAGAAATGTATGTGGCTCTCCGCCATAAAGTTTAATTTTTAGTGAAACCCAAACCACATTAATGCAGACAAATAAAGTGATCTTTTATGTACTTCCTTCATATTTTTGGTATTTCCTGGTGAAGGCTGCAAACTAAGGTCTGAAAGGAACACTCTCTCAGAAGACAAGTCTTGCAAAGTTGGGCATAGTGGCTCACCCCTGTAGTCCCAGGTATTTAGAAGGCTGAGTCCAGGAGTTGAAGTCTAGCCTGAGCAACAAAGTAAGACCCCATATCTTAAAAAAAAAAAAAAAAAAAAAAAAAAAAAAAAAAAAAAAAAAAAAAAAAAAATAAGCTCATATGCCACTTCTTTAGGCAGAACTTCTCTGGTTACTGGATCTAAAATAGCATCCCCCTCTCCTGGCCCCTCATTGCCATCACTTCATCCAGTTTAGTTGTCTTCAGCACACTCATTGCTCCCTAAAGTTCTTCTTCCTTCATCTGTTTGTATGTTTGTCTGACAGTCTCCACTAGCATGTTACCACTTTGGAGGAAGAGAATTGTCTGGCTTGTTCATTGTAATAACCCAGTGTCAAAGACAGTGCCTCCCACAGTGTGGGCACTCCATAAATTTGTGTGGAATGAATCAATGAAACAGTGGGTATTAAGAATCCTGTGCCCTTGAAAATAAATGTAGCATATCAAGTACCCTAGTGTTTTAGGGAACAATATTAACACTTTCTAGCTTAAAAGTGCATTTCATTTTACTACAGCAATAACATAAGCTTTAAAAAGAGGCAGCTTTTCATGAGTAGAACACTGAGCCATTGACCATGCATTTTCTGAAAGGGAGCACTAAGTACAGGGCTTGAGAAGATGGCCAGGAGAACATGCTCTTGGCCATTGTGCCAGGCAGCTGTGGAACTGTATTTGGGAAGTATTCAGGAGTTAACACTACATGAATTGGCCAAGACCCAGGAGGCTGAAAGAAACCCTATTTTAGAGGGCCTATATCGCAGCCATTCCCTAGTTACCCAGGCCTACTTACCAAGACTAGGAAAGGATGAAAATGCCATAACAGGCCACCAGAGGAAAGAACAGGCAGGGTGTATTGGAGGCAAGCACACCAGGGGTCTTCAGAGTAATCCAGTCTGTGCTTTCCTGAAATGACAGGTCATTTATTCTTTTAACAAATATTTATTGAGCACCCTCCGTGGCCCAGTACTATTTCAATATTTCAATTTCTGCCTTGTTTTTTCCTTCTCCTCCTGCCCACAACATATTTGCATACCCATTGCTACAGAGTCATTCTACTTTTGACTCTATTATTTATTAGCCTTTCATGAAAAATTTGATTTTCAAAAAGGGCTTTGCCACTATAACAAGTCTGACAAGCCTTCTCTGCACACCTTATTAACACTAGTAGGAAGTGCTTTAGGCACTAGACAGAAACACCTGTTCCAAAATACAGAATGAAAGAAAAAATTGTAATGCTTTATGACCCACTACAGTATTCATTCCTATCCCCCAAGAAGTTGAGAAGACCCTGAGCTTATTCTTTATACCACATCATTTATGTGCAGGCCGGTTTCTTCAAAGGTGGCAGATGACCCTGTGCCTTTTGGGTAATTGAGATTGAAAGTTAGGTTTCTGCCTGTTATATTAACCTCACTCTGGTTTCTGATTTGACTGAATATGAAGTAGCCGGGCTTTAGGATTCCTTCTGTTATGTTTCCCAAGATGTGAGCGTGACAGGAAATTTTATTTTAAAACAATATTATGATCTGTGCACTCACTGACAGAAGATGTTGGTTTAAAAAACAAAGACAGTGTCAATCTTAAGAAATTGGGTGCAGCTACACTGATAGTCAATTGCTGGAGAGATCTCATTCTTATTCATGGAGCTTCCATGGATTTTTTTTTAAACCTATTGTGCTTTCAAGGTCTATATAGTCTTCTGCCCAGTGGGCCATTACCCACTGGGATTGAGCCAGTTAAGATCCTTGCATGGACTCAACATCTTCTTAACCAAAATGAAAACAATCTCATATTGTCTTTTGAATCTGTTTGAAGGGAGCAGTAGTTTTAGGAAAAAATAAAAGAGATCATTGAAAAGCTCTGTATTCATCTTTCTGTGCCCTAGGACATTGATTTTTCAGACATTGTAATGTATTACATGAAGAAATAGTCCCGTAGACTTTCATACATATTAGTGACTCTAGGGCCCACAGCATTAGAGCACACATTGCAAACCATCCACTTTCAGACATTCAGCATGCCTCGTGGTATTTCTGTCTGAGCTCAATCCATTTTGGAAATGAAACGTTCCATACACTAAGGGAAAAAGCGGGTCTTACTGGCCTCTCTCTCTTTCCCAACATCCCTGAGTACTTGTGTAGGGAAGCCAGCAGCAGGCATCATTGTTCAGAATCTGTCTGGTGATACCCAGTTCTCTGCCATTAGCTTTTGAATCCATGTTTCCAAAAGTATTGGAGCAATACTGCCCCACCCACTTGTGCAGAGAAAAAGTGAGCTTTATATTCAGCAAGTGCTGAATAGTCATTGAAATTGAATCAGGATTCAGTAAACCTGGGTCAAACCAGGTTTGGGTTATGTGACTGTACCTTCCCTGGCTTTCTAGACAGAGGGAGGAGCAGCCAGCAGTGCTCAGAGCAAGAGCTTCCCAAGGGGAAGCACAAGTGTTGAACTGTTCACCTTGGGCGGCTCTTGCTGCCCCTTCCTGGTTTCCAGCAGCCATCATGACAGCTGGCTTGGATTCAACTCTTCAAGTTGTATGTGGAGTTGGTTTAACAATAAGCAAGAAAATATTGCCTTGTTGTCTCCATTTTCTACATTCCTTTTAATGAACAGCCCCTTCCTCTATGCCATGCCACCATCTATGCCCCGTGCTTTGCCATAGTGTTTCCTGCTTCTCAATGTTATTGCCTTCAGCTATGAAAAACCTACTAAAGCGGCTCATTGATACTAAGTTTTGCATTACTAATTTCTTAATACTTTACATGTAAATATATGGAGTGTATGGGATATATGCACACAGCTACTGCCTTTGCATCATATTTAGCACACTAAATGAAGGTGGCAGCTGTTTAACTTTACAGAATTTCTGAAGAAGCCTCAGGGACTACACTATAGTTATTGGGCTACAGTGTGTAAATAATTAACTTTTCCACTGGTTGGAAATAAAAATTCAATGACCAGCTCCCCCATTCCCATTTAAATCTGGAACCTTCTATTCAAACTATTGTGCCTTGTTAGATGAACAATACAATGTTATTTTTTACTCAATTTATTGTAGTCAAACAATGTTAGTTTTTAAATCATTTACCCTTTGAATTTTCATGCAACTATCTATATTCTGTGGCTTTTAAAATATAATAGCATGTATTTTTTTTTTCAACAAGCCATAAACAAGGAAGTTCTATGAAAACAGAAATGCATTGTAAACCATAGCCCTTACATGAGCAACTTAGTTCCTAGTGAGATTGTGGAGCAATTTTCACGGCTTTTAAGGCAAAGCAGAAACTTGTAGTGGTGACAAATTATACCGTGGAGACCTCTTAAACACTTAGCCTTGGTGAACATTAAACCTGTCTGTTCAACAGGTTTATTGCAGGATTAGGTACTTCCTGGAGAAGGATTCACTCTGCCTTTGACATTGATGTAAATTTGGCTTCTGCTAGATTTATAAAAGGTGCTATACAGAAGTCATTCAATTTTCTCAAAAGTTCACTTACGAATTTGGGGTGTGGATTTATTCATATTACAGACATCTCTTCATTATCTCTTGAAGTTGACCACCTAAGAAATATTCTCAGATTCATATTGAGTTAGATTGTTCCAGTCCCTTCTGATAATTCATGTCTACCTAGAAATTATATTAACTCTTTCTGGCCACCATCGTTTTGCTGATTAAGTGACAAAGGCAGTGCTACTAAGATTCAGAATACCTATATTAAGATTCACATCTTGGCCAACATGGTGAAACTCCATCACTACTAAAAATACAAAAATTAGTCGATGTGGTGGCAGGCACCTTTAATCTCAGCGACTCAGGAGGCTGAGGTAGGAGAATTGCTGGAACCCAGAAGGCAGAGGTTGCAGTGAGCCAAGATCGCGCCATTGCACTCCAGCCCAGGTGACAACAGCGAGACTCCATCTCAAAAAGAAAAATAAAGATTCACATCCACAGTTTCAGTGTGAATGTGATTGGCCCCGTCACTTTGGTTCTCAGTTTGCAGATTTCTCAAAAATGAACTAATATGGCATTTGAAATGTCTAATTGCTGAAGAGGAGTCACAACACTGAATAACTTTGCTGTTTTGCTTAAGTTTTAAGTATGCATTTTGCAACTATGGCATAAAACTAGATCTTAGAAGGTTGCTTGGTTGCACTATATAGTCATCATTCAATTCATTTATTCTGTATTTAGTGAGTACTATACCCGAGGAATTGTCCTAGTGGCTGGAGATAAAGCACTGAAGAAAAGAGGCCAAAATTCTTGCCCTTTTGGGACTTGCATTCTAGTGTCAGTAAATGCTGTAAATACAATCAGTCGGTAAGTGATCTGGAGAAAAATGATGGAGGGCAGGGAGGATAATGGAGAATGGGTGCAAGTACCATCTTAACAAGGGTAGTCAGGGAAGGCCTCATGGAGAAGAGAACTCTATGAGAAAGATCTGAACGACAAGAGAGTATGAGCCATGAAGATTTGGGGATAGGAGGATAGAGCATATCTGGGGGATGAGACAGGAGGATGATTCATTTGATGGTGGAACAGGGATGAGAGCAGTGTAACTGGAGTGGAGTGAGCAAGAGCGAGAGCAGTAAGAGATGAGATCTGGAGGTAAAGGACACTGGAGCATGTAAAGCCTTTACGGCCTTCCCCTCAGTGAGGTGAGAACCCACTGCAAGCAGAGGAGGGACTTGAGCTGATATACTTTAAGAGGATCACTTTGGCTGTTCATGAGAGTAGATCTTCTGGAGACAAAGGAGAGGGACCCGTCAGGAGGCTGCTGTGATCCATCAGTAATCTAGGCTTGGACCCGAGTGGGAGCAAAGGAGTTGGGGAGAAGCTGTTGGATCCTGGATCAATGGAAAGCGGAGCCAACAGGACATGCTAATGGATCAAATATGGGTGTAAAAGCAGATGAGAGTCAAGATGATGCCAGTGTTGTCATCTCAGTTATTTATTATGTAGCCAAAATAAGGAATCCAAACTTTATTTAGTCAAGACCCTGCTTTTTTTTTTTCTTTTTTTGACTCAGTGCAAAATCTGTTTATCTGTCTTTAAAAAGAACATGATACTGGTAGTATTTTTTGTAAAGTAAACAAAGTTTTACTCTGGTGGAACAAAATAGAGATACTGCTTGAGAATTTAGTTGCCAAACACCCAGGTTCATCACACAGCCCCTCCCACAAAGTATAATCCACCAGCAATGCAAGCCAAGAGAGGGCTAAGTTTAAAATATAACAAAAGCAAGAGCTCATGCATGGCTTCCCTGGATCTACAAAATCCAGAAGAGGGCTGAGCAAAAGCTGGTGGTGTAGTTACTCAGCAAAGCAGCAAGGCTAAGCACTGGGAATCAACAACAGAATATGACACATTTCTTGTCTTTGAGGAGCTTAAAGTCTCATGAAAGCACTTTGTCTATCATAATTCAGTGGAACACTAGGATTTTATTTATGTCATTTACAGAGATTTATCAGTAAGGTAACTATTTCAAATACAGATACTAATATTGATATATATAAATATTTCAACATGTTTTTATGTATATAGAAACCAGCAATATAGGTATGTGAATGCAAACTTACCCGTATTCTTGTCCCGTATTTTAGTATTCAGAAATTGTTTGGCTACCCTGATTAGTAAAACAATAGTAAACTAAGAATTTATACAAGCTACTCAAGTTTTCTGTCTATGAAAAAGCTGTTTGGATAGTACCCAAATTAATCAGAAGATATTGATCAAGATTCTTTTTAAAAACTCTCTGTACATTTGAGTAATGTAATCTCAGCAACTTTCCTAGAATTGCCAGTTCCCAGACAGCCCTTAAAGGTACCCTTGACTGGGTTATGACTGTCCAAGGAAGTTGGAGAGCAGTTGTGTGCAAACTCTGAATCACTTCTGGTTTTGCCACCGTAAGGGCCGCCCGAGCCCCACAGGCCCCTAGGGAGCTCAGCCTCTCTTCACAACAGGCCCCCATTGCTCTGGGTCTTCTCCCACATGGGAGCTGAGGGAGCTGCCTGCATTCCTGAGGGTGAGTAGATCTGCCTGGACGCTCACTGAAAGTCTTCCTCAGCAAGGACTGAGGGAACATGGAATGGCAAGCCAGAAGTGAGGAAGGTAGGAAGAGACCTTCACTGAGGATTGTTATTAACATTTCAATTATTCTGTCCTGACTCTGTAATAAACATTTAAACCATTGTTTCTCAGTCTGCCCAGTGGAAGGTAAATTCAATAATCTACTTCTTTCTGAAATTTTCTTGTGAACTTTTATTGCTGCTTAACTCATATGAGTTAGTGAGTTTGTTTTTTCCTTTTTCTCCTCCTAGTTTTAAGCTTTCTTTAATTCACATTTTGGAATAAGCCAAAAAGAAACAAAATCATAAATTCTAAATCGAGCACTTAAAACGGAACTGAAGTTCATTGATTAAATATGAAAGGGAGCATCTTTAGCAAAATGAAAGCCAAGCTTTTAAATCTTCACTGAACATTGGTTAATCTTAAACCGTCTTGGCACTAGTTTCTTCGTACAATTTTGCATATCAGGTGTTTACAGACTAAATAGTAGATGAGCTCCAAGTACACTATGTCATTTAATGTCAATGAGCTAACCCTGTTTATTCGGCTCTGTGCTTAGCAATTGAAATCATCTGCATGAAAGTGCTCAGTATGCTACAATTAAGAAGCAGACTTGTGGAAGGCACACTCTTGGTTCATTTTTTAAAAAGACCATCTGTTTCTTGGTATGCTACTTGTGCAGGTTTTTCTTTCATCTTTCACCTTCTCTAAAAAAAACCACACAGCTTTGTAAGGCTTTTGATATTATTTCATTCTTAGGTTTTATAGAATGCTCATTCTCTGGATTTTCAACTGTGGTTTTACCGGCATCCTCAAAAGATCATTTTAAACCCTCGGTAATCTTAGAAATTAGAACAGGAAAATAAAGAAGGCTTCTGCCACCCCGTTTGCTCTCTTCTAGCAAGTTAACAGTTGCAGTCAGCAACCAGTAATAGTAGCTGTGATGGTAATAGTAGTGGTGGTGGTAGTAATTATTAATATTTGCAAGTGAACAGGGTAAAAGATATTCAGGGTTTACAAAGTGAACTTTTACTAGTTTCTTTGAAAAGTCTTTATGAAGGGATAGAAATATACTGACAGGGTATGAAATAGGAATCCTAAATAGGATTCTTAAACCAAAAGTTACTATGTCTTAGTGATACACCTTTGATCATACTCAGAGACTAAATTTTTAGCATGTTACTGAGAAAAGGGTTTCTGCTTCTGAGTATTTTTAATTCAGAAAACAAAAATTTTTAATCACATGTTTGAGGCATTTTCTCATTCAGTCTGTTCTGAGGGTGAACTGTGTACATTATTTTGTGGAAGATGAACAAGATAAAGGGAAGAAGTAAAATATTCTTTAGTTAAATAGCACGTTTTATGCCCAGGAGCCATGGGAAGTAGGACAGCTTATTTAAGAAGTTTATTTTCTTATATAAGAAAGAAGAAATATGTTTGTATAGCCTGTGCTCTGGAATAAAAATATCAAATTTTAGACTTCATTTAAAATGATTAAACATAATGCCTATTTATTGTTGAACATCTTTGAGGAAAGAACAGCCTTTTCTGAAATTGTGTATTCCAAATATCTTTATTTGATTTCATTTTTATCTCATGAAACTGTATTTACAAAGTTAAGCAGGAGGTGATGCA
The DNA here is from genome assembly GCF_024542745.1 of Macaca thibetana thibetana. Classification (NCBI taxonomy): domain Eukaryota; kingdom Metazoa; phylum Chordata; class Mammalia; order Primates; family Cercopithecidae; genus Macaca; species Macaca thibetana. The sequence goes on from NC_065583.1 coordinate 73,603,500, forward strand.
GCTTTGAGGAAAACTATAATGTCAGAAAAGACGTTAGATTACATGGGGTAGCCCTCCTCCCCTAACCCCCATGCTCAAGTAGAATGTGTATAAGGTTGGGTTCTTACAGTGATTTTAGTCTCAACAAAGAGCATTCCCAAACTCTGTTGTAAATTTTGTTTTAGACTTTAAAAGCATGACCTTAACCATGTTTAGATGGCCTTACATTTCATAAAACCTTGTGAAAACAAAGGATTGATTATTGTAGTCCCAAACCACCTAGTCTTTATTGAATAAATATGGACATAACACCAGGGATCTGGACTTTATGTTTACTGCACCATGTGCACTACCTAGCAGTGGCTTAGGTAAGGTCTGTGCTACACAGAAGATCTTTAAGCAACCAGGTTATGTTCTTATTAGACTGCCCCATCAGAAGAAGAAAAATCTATTGTCTGGAGCAAAGAAAGTATTAAATGAATCTTTATACGGTGAGAGAAAATATCTGCAAAAAGATGAGAAGTCCAAGGTGCCTACTGGTAACATGCAGATGTGGCACCACACGTCCTTTGTCTGCTGGCAGATGTGTAAAGTTCTTTGAACCAATAGATGTCAGGTGATTGAACACAGACAGCAGCAACAGCGGGAACTAGCAATAACGATGAAATATTTGGGAAGTCAAGTTTGGATTAAGGTATTTGGTTCGAGCAGTTGAACAAGGCAGCAGACGAGGCTAGAGTAAACACAATCCTCCTGTTTAGCTGTTGATTTATTATAAGTACCAAAATTACTTTTACTTCTACATGCAAAAAGGTACATTCAGCTTCTAAAATTGTATGTCCCAGGACTAGATTATGCAATAACATTGTGGCTCACTGTAAATTTCTTAGAAGCTAAGGAGAAAACATCTCATTACTTTCATAAGTTCCTGCAGAAAAGAAGACTGTTATGTATTTTTTCCAGACTATTGGTGGAAATTTTTCTTCACATATAAAGAATAAACCAGTCCCGTATCCCAGCCCTTACCCAGTCTGGGAAAACGCTCTTATGAAATAGCAGTTCTCTAAAATAAAAACACCAAAGACATATTAACTAGGGTTCTTTTTTTTATTGTTGGCATTGAATACAAATCAACATTAAATCTGAGACCATTTTTAGTGTCAGATTCCCAGATCTAAAATAGGGTATACAAATTTAAAAAATTGGCAAAAATGTTTTACTTATGTTTTATGCAGCTTGTAATGGTTGAGACTCTTCATTTAGAATTCAAACATCCCTCTCCAGATTCCATATGGAATAAATTTTAGGGGGTGCCAAAAGTAATGAAGAGATGCTTGGTCTAAGCAAATAATATATTTTAAAATTTCAATTATAGTAAGAAAGTAGATGTTCTTTATACAAAAGATAGTTTATTATCTTCTTCATCAAAGACTAAAATGTAGTTCAGTGTTCTATACATGTTTATTTTTAAAACCATTAATCAACTAAATGGAGTATTGTCAGGAATCTTTTGGTTGCAATTAGTAAAAACACCAACTCAACTGATTTAAACAAAGAAGGGAAGGTTATTAGCTCATGGAAATGAAGAGGTAGTTCTAGTTATATGTAAGGTTTGGAGCAACAGTTCACAGTTCTCAGGCTTCAGCTCTGTTTTTCTCCAATTCCTTCCACTTTGTCTTAGTCAATATATTGGTGTTATTCTTAGGCAGACTTTCCTTTTGGTAGCAGAAAGGGCTACAACAGTTCTAGACCTTATACCTCATAAGTGCCATCCTGAAGAAAGAAAGAATTCTCTGAGCATTCCCAGCAGAAGTCCCGGGGTCACTTGGGTGGGATTGACTTATGTCAAATGCCCACCCACCATCGTGGCCCAGTGGATGGAATACACAAGTGTGCTTAAGCCAATCAAGGCCTAACCCCAGAGTTGATGGCTTCAATCACCTAAGTACAGTTAAGAATGGGGATGCCCTGATTCTTTTTTTTTTCTTTTTTTTTCTTTTTGAGACGGAGTCTCGCTCTGTCACCCAGGCTGGAGTGCAGTGGCGCGATCTCGGCTCACTGCAAGCTCCACCTCCCAGGTTCACGCCATTCTCCAGCCTCAGCCTCCCGAGTAGCTGGGACCACAGGCGCCTGCCACCACACCCAGCTAATGTTTTTGTATTTTTAGTAGAGACGCCTTGTTAGCCAGGATGGTCTTGATCTCCTGACCTCATGATCCGCCCGCCTCAGCCTCCCAAACTGCTCGGATTACAGGCGTGAGCCACCGTGCCCAGCTGGGATGGCCTGATTCTTAAAGGAAAATTGAATAATTTGGGGGCAGCAGCAAATATTCCCTGCACCTGTGGATCTAAAAAAGGATACAGACTAGATGCTTAAGCTGAAACCCATTGGGGAAAGTTTATCTGGTCCATCATCTCCTTTACCTTTCAGCAGAGAGAACTCATCCAATTCCTTTATTTGGGTATTTCTAGGTAGGGATATTGCAGCATTATCTTTTGGAAGGAAATTCACTTTTCGAAGGAGTAGTGTAATCAGTAGATAAAGGAGAGTTTTCCCCCATGACTCTAGTAACCCATCAATCCACTTAAATTGACTATGCTGTCTGATTTGAAACACTGTTCTCGTTTCAGTGAACTACTTGTAGGGTTTAGAGAAAAGTTAAATTTGATAGGAATCATTTCACCAGTTTTACTGTAGATTTTTAAACCAAATCTATAATGAAGTATTCCTATAGAACTAAATTTTCATACCATAAACTCATGGTTGCATTTTATACTTATATCATTGTGTGAAGTGCCTCTTGTTTTAAAAAAAAAAAAAAAGAAAAAAAAACCTCATAAAATGAAACCTAAAGTCTTTCCCCTTTATTTTTCCTGCCTGTCTACATAATATCATCTAGATATGCCCATTTCAATCCTGTGTGGCACATGCTCTTGTACTGTTTTTTACAGCTCTAAAATTGCCCTGGTTTGGCCCTAATTTGGATTTAACTTTTCACCCACAGCTGTTAGTTTTTGCAGACTAAGCAGTGACGCTATTGCTCTGAGCAAATAGCATCTCTTTCATGTTGTTTACGAAGGTAAGCCCCAAATGCTGTTCTTAGATGTTGCAGGGGAGGAGTCTAAGCATTAGAGTGTGCTCCTTCCTCCCTCCCACCCTCCACCCCTAATCTCCAGGATGCAGTGCAGTCAAGAGTTGGCGGACCTGCTTCACTTAAAGTTCAAAGATTCTCAGGGGAGCTCTAAACCTTTTGAACCTAAGTAGCACTCCCTGAGGATCAAGGGAACATAAAAAGTGACACCATCATTATTGTCATGATCATCACTGTCATCCACATCACCACTATCTCTTCATGGTTCCTCTCTTCCTACACTTCCATATCGGAAGAAAATGTTACTTCTCTGAACCCGACCATCTGCACATACACTTCTCTCATCCCATCTCCTCTGCCCTACTCCAAGACTTGACATGCCATTTCTACATTCTGCCTACTTGGAATATAACTAAGGCAACAAAACAGACCTCTCTTCCTTCAATCTGTCAGTTCCACAAAAATGCCACCTTCTCATTGCCCTTCGTGGCTACTGTCTTGGTGGTAAATAAAGTAGTCCATACCAGCTTCTTCAGCTCCTTCTACCCTCCCCATCAACTCATATATTCTCCTAAAGTCTCTCTAGCAACTCTCCATATATATTGTGAGCCTACTGTGTAAAAAGCTAATCATTGTTAAGATAAAAAAAAAAAAAAAAGATCTCTACTTTTAAAGCACTTATAATCTTATATTAGCTATTTCCCACCCTAGTTAAGCCACTGATATCCTTCAAAGGGTCCCCAGTGCCCACCTGCACACCAGATCTTAGCTCTTCCCTAAGTCTTATACTATACTTTTCCAGAACATTTGATTCGTTGGCCAAATATGGAAATAAGTGGCAGAGCTAAAATTTGAACCCAAGTTCTTGGGGCACCAAATTGTGCACTTTCCTTATTATTACATTTGTAATTGCACTGATAATATATGAACACATTGTCCCGTAAAAACCTGTATGATGCTACAGATAAAACTGAAGTTCCTTTTAGCTACCAGTCTCCTTCCTAATCCTCTCTTCTGTTCCTTAGTGGAAAACACTTTCATAGTGGTCATAGTTCCAAATAATTTTATACATATTTATATGTATGTACCCATCCAAAATATATGGTATTTTGTTTTTATTATGTAAATAGTATCAGAGTGTAAATATCTGTCAATAATATGCTTTCTTCATTCAACAGTATTCCCTGAGATTCATCTATATTGATACATATAGATGTACTTTGTTCTTTTAGCCACTTTGTGTATACCATGAAATGAATATACTATGTTTTATTTATATATTCCCATCTTGGTAAACATTAAGCTCTTCTTCATTTTCCACTATTATAAATACTTCAGTGAACCTCTTTGGGTGCAGTGAGCAATATATTTTGCTGGTTAAATCCCAGCTCTGGACTTACTAGCTATGGGACCTTAGATGAGTTGCCTTAACAATCTGAGTTTCATTCTCTTCATGGAGTTGTGATGAGGATTAGATGAATAATGTATTTAAGGTGTGGAGTTACAGGCTTGGCACAAGGTAAGCACTCCAGATAAAGAGAGCTGTTAGTATTGTAAATGTTTGGGTCCTGAGCTGTATTCATTTTCAGTTTAATTGCTACTTCCAAATTGTCCTCCAGATTGGCTACATCGATTTATACTCCCGTCAGCAGTATGAGAAAGTGTCCATTTTCCTAATTCTTGCCTACACCTTGTATTATCAAACCTTTTTATTTGCTGTTCTGTCCAATGATAAAGGTCCTCTCAGTGACATTTTAATTTGCATTTCCCTTATTACTAGTGAAGTATAACATTTTAATGTATTTACTGGCCAGTTTTATTTCTTCTGTAAATTATTTGTAGCCATTGCCCATGTTTCTATTTTTGTAGACCTTTGTAAAATTTAAAAATATATATTCTTGACCCTATTTTGTTACATACTACAAGTATTTTCTCTTATTCTGCCACTTAAATTTATCTTGGCTTAAGATGTATTTGTCTTTTAGAAGAATTTAATTTTATGAAGCCACATTTTTCAGTCTATTCCTTTATGTGCTTTAGGTCTTAACAGTTGAGATTTGAATTCCAACTCTATCACTTACTGACTGTGAGGTCTAGAACAACTTCGTAATCTCTGGATGCCTTCATTTCCTCAGCCATAAAATGAGAATAATAATAGTATCTACCTTATAGATTGCTGTAAAGTGTGTGAGTTAATATATATAAAGTACCTGGCACAAAGTAAACACCACATAAGTGTTTTCTATTATTAAGTAAGCACTCTGCAACACAAAGTCAAATAGATATTCTCTTCTAGTATCATAATTGTTTGAGTTTTCTTTTAAGGTTTAAGTCTTTAATCCACCTGGAATTTACTTTTTATATGTGATAGTGGCATCTGTGTATTTTAATACAGGAAACGTGAATTTTCTCTACATCATTTATCAATATCCATTTTCCTCTGATTAGATATAACACTTCTCTTATAGATAAAAATTTCATACATCCACAAGTCTGTTCCTGGAATCTCTTCAGCTAGTTGTCTGTTTTGACACCAACATTATACTATTATTACTGCAACTTACATAATGACTATATATCTAGCAGATTCATCCCACTCTTAACTACCTTTTAGAATTATCTTACTAACTCTTACATAATATTTCATATTAATTTTGTGATCAATTTCTTAAGCTTTTCTTTAGAATCATGTTGGTATTTTTAGGGGATTACACTGAATATAGTTTTGCACCGAATGATTTTTCTGAAGACAAAGGACATATTTATAGCATTAGATTTTCCCATTTTTAAATTTGGTATAGCTCTCCATTTCAGGTCTTCCTTAATGCACTTTAATAAAGTTTTATACTTTTTTCAACAAAGCTATTTCATATTTTGTTAGGTTTATTCCTATATAACATTTTTTTGATGTTTTTTCTAATGTCAGTGGAATCTTTTCTCTTTTATAAATTCTAACTGGTTCTTGCTACTGTATTGGAATACAACTACTTGCTACTGTATTGGAATTCAACTGGTTTTGTGAATACAGAGGCCCAGTAGCTAATGTACTAAATTTTTAAAAATATTTGTAATAGTATGTCAGTTTGAGTTTGTTGAACTTTTTTAGGTAAGCAATTATATCCTTTGGAAATCCTGATCATTTTGTCTCTTTCCAATTTTTAGGCCTCATATTTCTTCTTTTTTATTGTAATTATCTAGGACCATGAATATACTGGATACCGGAATGTTTGAGGCATCTCTTAACTTGTTTATGGCTTTAATGGACACTTACACTGCTGGACCATCAGATCTGATGCTTGCTGTCAGTTTCAGATGGACACTTTAGTGAGAATCTCTGCTACACCATGCTGTTTCTCATTTTGTTGTTCTGAAGACCAAAACAATTAGCCTTAAAAGTGTATGTCAGCCTTCTAGAAGTCCTAGTAGTTGTATTTATAATTTATCACTGATTAAGTTTTTAAGAGTATAAGATTTTTAATTTACTTCATTTGCTTCATACTTAGTTTTCAAAAGAGTCAGGCCCAATTGTATTATTTCTTTTCTTCCTGTAACAAGTTCTTTTCTTGAATTGCTTGAATAGTTTGTCCCCTAATCCCCCATGGCCAGGCCTTTACCCAGCCCGGATAACCTCCCTCCCCAAACCCCCATCCCATACTGCAAGCAAATGACACTGGAGATTCTGAGTTGCATTTATTTGAGTGGCTTGTGGTGAGGTCACTTTAGTTCAGTGTATGTAATGCTCCAAGAATAATTTAGTGACTTTACTTTTCTAAAGAAGCCAGGTTTGTAGAACGCAGCCAAAGTGTATCATATACATTCAGCAGCAATAATAGTAAGGTAAATATAAATGTATTTGTTTGCCTTCCTCAGGACTGACTTTTATTCCTGAAATGTTTAAACCTCCTTCGAAGAAGAGGACTGCTCTGGTCTGGTCCCAGTGCTTCAGGAGTGAGGCTTGATCCATTCTGACGGGCTTGCTCAATCTTTGTGCTCAGCCCTTCTCCTCACCTCTCTTGTTTCTGTACTAGAGCTTTATGTTTTATTTAGAGCCTCAGAATTCACTGGGTGAGGATGTGAAGGAGATACTGCCATTATGTTTTCTTGAAAAATCCCTCAGGCAAAAAGGCCTCAATTAGTGAGAAAAGTAAGATTTTGCTACTTAAGCTTATGATGCAGGATAGGCTGAAGAAATATTTTAGTTTAGAGGGAAAATGTTTCAAAGGCCTCCAGAACTAATAGCTATTCTTTGTATTTCCATCATTCTCATTGTTGTTCAAGGATCTTAAAGACAATTTCATTCAACCACCTTCCTAAAGTTCCATGTGCTCTTTAGGCAAGGCAGCTAATTACGGTTTGAAGTTCTGTTAGTCTAAAGAATATGCAAGTTATGTGTAGCCACTGAGCAATAAACATTGTTCACATACAGTAGATATCATTATTTGAAGCTAATTTGACAGTCTTGAAGCACTGTGCACAAATTGTGGCTCTTTCCATGGAAACTTGGCTCGATTGTTCTTTCTGAAGTACTCAGAATCCACTTAAAGGAGTTAGTAATGAGTCTTCAAAATGGTCTGACTGGAAATACTCCCTTCACTGTGTTTTTACTCAATCTACATTGATTCACAGTATAGAATTCTATTTAATTTTGTTCATTTTTTACCCAGAATCTCAATATAGGTTGCTCTAAACATCTATTTATGTTCATTTAAGTGTACAAATGAGACTATCATGGGTTCAGTTAATCATAGTTAAGATGGGGCACAGTCTATCACGATGGCCATTTGCTGTGCTGCAGCCAGCAAAGGTGTGCACTGGCACGGCAGATAGAACCATTTTAGAAGGAGCTCACTGTCCCAGATCCATAAGCCTGAGGCTTTGGGGGCCGTTAATACTGTTCAACTTCCCAAACTGGCATTTAACATTTAACACTGTCCTCAGAAGATCTCAAACTACATTTCCCACCCTGGTGCTAGTGGTTTCTCTCCAGAGATTTAAATGCTCCCTGATATGCTCATTGAACTCCATTCTACCATGAGCATTCCCACTCAAGGGCCTTTGCCCCGCAGTCCTCCTGTCACTTTTCAACCCTCTTGTGCTACAGTGGCCCTTCTCATAGCCCACTTCTCCTAAGTATTCTGACTACTCCAGCACATATGAGATTATCTCTACCTATAAACCCATAGCTCTTTATGAAGAATTAATTGTATATAGGTTTTTGGCCACATATCTCAGTTTTTAAATATGTCATTTTCTCAGATGAGCTCACAGTTCCTTTAAATTTGAATATAAGGATATTTTTGGCTTTAAATGATATATTTTAATGCCTCCCACTCAACCCATTCTTTCATATTCCAGTGCCGAAGAATTGTGCCTGAAACTTAACCTAGTAGATCCCTATTATCATTTGTTGAATAAAAAAGTGGATTCTCTGCATGTGAGAGACAGTATTTGAATATTGGAGAAATTCGCAAATAACCTAACTTGACTAAATAACCAAAATACATCATAATTAGTTCTTAGCCTACTGCCAGGTAGAATCACATTGGCTATTTGCTTGGTTGGCTCCATGTTTTTTGTTTGTTTGCTTTACCTCGTTTTGTTTCATTTTGGAGAGATACTATTTTGCAGCTGTGCTGAGCCAGGCACTGTGTTGAGAGTTCACAGGTGCTTAGTACTGAGCTTGTATGTATGTGTTTATTTCATTCTAAAAACACAAAGGATGCTTATAAAGTAATATGACTGATCTCTAACCAACATAACTAGAGCTTTCCCATTTAGATCATTGTTACCGCCTTCAAATTCATTGTCTTTTGAGACTACTCCTTATTCATTACACTGTAGTCACACTTCAGAGGTCTTTACAAGGTCAATGTATCAAGTGTAAATGGATGATATGGTCAAGGAGAGGTAGAGGACAACAGGGTAGGAAGGTGCAAATTAGCTATTAATATTTTGCTCCATTCATCAATGAATTACTGTACATGTCATGGGAGTTTTATCTATTTTACAAAGATATTAATTATGATTTGAAAGTTTGACTATATTTCTAACTCTGATTAGAAAATGTCTGCTCTTGCATTTCAGTATCACATTACTTTCCATGCAGAATGGAAACTGCTCTAGAGATATTGCCTAATTGAAAGAAAATTAAGTTTAATGTAACAGTAGTATTATAAGCTACCTAAATATTGCATAATGTTAATGAATGTGTAGTTTCTTTGTTTTGTTCAGACTGTTTAAATGAAAGGTTATTGCCCTCCTTAGTTGCTTTTAAATCTCTTTGGTTACTTTAGTTTACTATTCATAACAATTTGCAGTTATTAGCCCTCTTCCTAGACATGTCCTCCCCACTCAAATCTTTTTACCTTCTTTCCTTTCTGAGTTTTAGCCAATTACCCAGTGGTATGAGGTGAGATGTGGGAGTCTGGTATGGTCAGACAGACCTGGGCTCCAGTCCCGTCCCTACTTCTTATTAACTGGGTCCTTAAGATGCCCAATCATCTGAAATGTAGCCTCCTCATTCAGACGATACAAATAGCATCTACATCACAAGAATGGGCTGAGGACTAGTTAGTAAATGTACCTGAAAGCACTTAGTGTGATGTTACCACAAAGTAAATATTCAAAAACTGTAGTTCCTTTTGTTGTTGTTAGGTTCAAAGTGCTTTTCGTAACAGTGGGTGCTATATTGTTTTCCCTCTTATTTTACATATATTTAAAATAGTTTTTATCAATTATGCATTAGTATATGAAGCTTAAAGTAATAAATACTGGATATATTTTGTTCACATTTAGCATATACATATAAATATAACATCTTGAATCTCTATGAAGTTTAAGGAACATGCCTTCTAAAAATATGTATTAGAAATTATTCTGACTACTTGACTACTTGGCTGGCCTGTCATCTAGTTTCCAAGAAAAGATCAAAATATACATTTGGATCCAGGGAATTTAACCAGATTTGCTAAACTTCTTGAGGGAAAAAAAAAAAAAAAAAAAAAAAAAAAAGCTTCACTCTAGTCGTGTTGTCTGCCTCTTTTCCTTTTCGGTTTCTTTGGGCATAATATTAGATTTGTTCCCAATGTGGTCATGCCCTTATATTCCTGCTGAGTATGACTACAGTCCCATACTTCATTCTCAAGAAATGTTGCCCAGAGGTACATATGCACAAAGGTAGACAAACAAATTACCATGGGAGGCTGCAGCTGCCTGAGGCAGGTGAGGCCCAGAGAAAATGTGAAACATATAGAATTTATTAAAAGGGAATCTCCACCCCAAAAGTGTGATACGAAATTCCATTATGGAAATAATTCCAGATGGACAAAGTCTTGAAAATAATCTTTTAGTGTGGGTGAGTTATAGCTTCATCTATATATCCAGAGAGAGAAGATATATACATACATACAGGCACATAGCACATACATTGTGATCATATGTATACTCAGGTTGACCTGTTGTTGGCTGTATTTAACTATACATGTCTGTAATTGAGTGTATTTGGTGTATTCTAAAGTGTCATTTTCACAATATATACTCAGTATATGTTATTTCACAAATAGCAAACAATATCAACATGGATGTCTGAGGAGGTATTCCATACACCTTGTTTTAAAGTTATTTTGCTTAACAACAACAACAAAAAAGTAGATTATATGAGAAATCAAAGCAAAAGGAATTAATCAGAACAATGTTGGATAAAATCTTGAGTTTGGGATAAGCTCTTTTTAGAAATACATCAGATATTTTATAAACGGAAAATGTTTAAGAAGGCACAGAATAGTTCTATATTTATGAAAGAGGAATTGGTTTTGTGTTAATGATTATTTACTTAAAAACTATTTTTATGTATATATACAAATAGTTGCTACACACTGAATTGAAATTTTTCTCATCACTCAAAATTTTCTCATCTCTTAGACTATAGAGCAATAATTTTAAAAGTACTATTTTAGCATTATTATTCTTTTATTTTTAAGTTTTATGAAGATCCATAATCCATACATATATAGCAAAAAAGTTCAGCTGCCCTGTTTGAGTTGGAAGCAGGAAGCTAAGAATCTCACTTATTTGGGATCTTCCTTTCCTCTTCCCTCCTCTTCCCTCTGCTTCCCACCTTCACCCTCCTCCTTCTGCCTCACCCCTGGAAATAGGGGACCTAGAGGTCCTGCAGCAAAATTGGGGGTGCTTCAGCTTTGTGTCGGAATGTCACTCCTGGAGTTCAAAAATCTAATAGCAATTAAGCATATGTTAGATTTTCTTAGAATGATAATATATAAGCATTGATATTATTTTACACATTTGGTCCTTTAGCAAATTTATTTAAGTAAGATATACTTTTGGGTTTTGTTATTATATTTTATTATTAGCATAAATAAATATTCCATTAAGTAGCCCAGTGTATATGCCCAACCTGTCAGTGGATGTTACTTACCTGCCAAAACCTGAGTTATCTAGTGTTTATGATGTCTGTGCTTTTGCTCCAAGCCCCAAAGCAGGCTATTTAAGGAGAGAAGGTGGTTTTTCATCTTTTAAATATGCTTGGTATGACTAGAAACTAGATACAGTTATGTATCAGATGATGTACCAGAAAGTTTCCTTTCTAGGAAAGCTAGATTGGAGTAGAGCAAGACTGGAGTCAAGAAACCACTTAGACTGGGTCGTTGACTGAGGAGAGATGATGAGGATCCAAATAGAGCAGAGTCAGTGGGGTTGGAGACGCTAAAAGAGATGGTAGAGCTATTTAGAAGACGGGATCAATAGTGAGTTACTGATTTGAATGTGGAGGCCAGCGGCAGGGGGAGAAGGGGGTGACTCTCCTGGCTCTGATCTGGACAACTCTCTGGTGCCATCGTGAGATAGGAAATAGGAGGAAGAATAGGTTTGAGACAAAAGAGTGAGTTTATAAATGGACATGTTGCTTTTGAGTACCTTTGGAGCATCCAGGTGAAGCCCTGGAGGCAGAAGTGCAGTGGAGAGCTCTGGAAAGGGGATCTAGGCTTGGAGTCATTAATATTTTAGAAGTCCATTTGTTTTGTAATGAATTATGCAGATATCAAAGTGAAAATGTAATTCTTATAAATATGTAACTATAGATATTTTAGAGAAAGCTGCCCTTGTAGTACCTGGATCATATGATCAATACTTCTCTCTTGCCAACCAGTGACATGGTGCTCTAATGGTCTCAAGAAAAAAGCACTTGAGAAATGAAGAGCATCAGAGGAAAATTGATTCTGAAGTTGCACCAGTAAAGCTCAAATCATGGTGTAAAAACAAATGTCCCATCATTTTGCACTTGGTGTTAGGATGGTTTGTATTTTTTGTGGTAATTTTGGCATTATTATTTTCTCCCTAAGCAAGCTATAAATCTCCTGTAGTTAAAGACCTATCTTTACCTTTTTCCTTTTATTCTGTCTTCACCTATCAGCAGATGTCCCACCACAGTTCTTTGATATAAGAATACAGGCTTTGGGACCAGGCAGACCTCAATGTGAATCCTAGCTTTACTGCTGACTAAATGCATGACTATAAACAAATCATTCCACCTCTGTTTACTCAGTTACCTCTTCTGTAAAATAAGGTCTATGCTAACATTACTTATTAACTTGAACCACTTGAAATTGCTGATGTTTGGACTACAAAAACAGCAATTTCATGTGGCTTACCTTAATATATTGCCTTGTTATAGTGAGGATGAGATACTGTTTCAAGTACCTTGAAAATGCTCAATAAATACATTTTTCATTAATGTATGTTTGACTACTACTAACTCTATAAATATACCTCATTAATTCTTTTTCAGTGGTAGTTTATTTCAAAGGTATATCAAGTAAGGCTAATATTTAAATTGAAAAATCAAAAGCAAAAAATAATGTAGAATGACATGTCTCACTGTTGTAAGGTCTGTAAAATATGAAATATTTTCCAGAGCTGTGTTGCCCAAGTCTTTTTGTTCTTTGTGTAAGCTTAGATTACAAATCAAGTTACAGTTACAAAGGCAAAATCTAAATGATTTATTAGTTTTCATTTTGATCATATAGAGGTCGATGGAATGCACAAGGAAAGTTCTTCAGTCTTATAAATGACTAACTGAGACAAAACACAAAATTTCTATTCTCTTCACTTTTTATTCAGTCAGTGTAGTAAATGATGATTTTTATTATACAAACTACAGTAAAATTTCAATTGTCTGGAGATCAATTATCAACCAACTTCAACTAGAACACAAACCAAAAGCCTGCAAGTTATTAAAAAAACCACTTTGTGCAATTAAAATAGATACCACAAAGTGCATGCGTAAAATCTCTCATACTTTTGTTTTTAAATTTCCATAATAAGAACTTTTAAAAAATAAATAAAGGCAGATGGGAAGAAAGTACTAAAAGGTATTTTTAGATGGTCTCCAAGAGCACATCATCTTCAGGTAGCTGCTTTACTTAATGGAAGGAGGAGAACAGCCTCTGAGATACCCATGCTTTGCTTGGGTCTGAGGGATAATCCCAATTTCGCTGTTTGAAATCTTGCAGTGTTAACAATTTTGACCACCGCAACTTCTACCCTAATAAAGAAATGCTGTGGTGGGATAATAACGCATGGCAACTGCTCTTTCTTACCTGTGTCTCTGATACTCTAAACTGCATTAGTAGATTGCCAGTAATAAATATTTCTTTAAAAACCTGCTGTGATGATGTCTTGGATAAATTAATTTATTGATTTAATGTATCAATAAATTAAATCATTTCAGAGAAATCTCTTGTCCTTTCCTCCCATATAAACCTGTTAATTCCAACTTTATATACTGTTGTGACAAGTGTGATGATCTGATTTCTCAAAGTATCCAGCTAACTTAGGAACCACTGACAAACAGCTATGAAAACAAGGGAAGAGAGAAATACACAGAAAAACTAAAAAACCACAGCATAGTATGGAAACAATTAGAACAGAGATTCCAAACTCCATGGGCCATATTCAGCTAACTAGTTTTGTTTAACTCTCACGATGTTCATCTACATGGTGTTTTTTCTTTTGTCTTGTTTTGGTTGCTAGCAGTTAAATATCAGGTAATTCACATTTTAAAAAGTCTATTTCAGGTCTTTTCTTGAAGAATTGAAGATCTAGCAACACTGCATCTACATTCCTAAAAGGTATTCATTCTTGGGAGTTTAAACTGACTGCAGTGTATGTGGTTCCAGTTTACCACAGCCCCCACTTTTATGGAGGGCATTTCAGTATCCCTAGTTCCTACCCTTTCCCATTATCTCCCCAACACAGAGGCCCAGTGTTGGTTGCCATTTATCTTTGTGTGTTTTTAAAAATAGTCTGGCTGAAAAGAAACTGAACAATATACTTGTTACATCTGAGTCAGCATCAAAAGCGAGCAATAGGAAGGCAGGCCTAGAGGAAGGAGTGGCGGATACAGAAAGGGAGCAAATGCATGTCTTTATGGAGGAGAAGGATATTTCTGTGTGTTATGTGCAAACAAAGTGTGTCCCTGTCAAAATAATATATTCAAGCACCTGAACCTGTTCCCTTTACCTACCTGGGCCCTTGAGGCATTGGGGTTTAGTAAAGATCTCTTCAGTAGTTCTGAGCACAGCTTCTTACTGCAGCAGAGTGAAATCATTATCATTAAGGAAAAGTTTGCCTAGATCTAATAAAGGCTATTGAAAAAGATAATCAAGAAAGTAAAAATTTCCAGAACTATTTCTACCCAAAATAGTTATTAATAAAATGAGAAACCTTTGGTGTATGAGCTGAGCCATTTGAAATTGTCCATATTTAACAATTTTGACCCACAAAAGTGGCAGTTTCACATGAAATAACCCACTGTAAAGTAAGATTGTGCTACATGTTTATTTCACTTCTATGGAACTCTTTCTTTTCTACAATACCAAATAAATGAGACAGCGCTTTATCCAGGTTAAGAACATTTATAATATACTGAAGAATGGTTACAAATATTATGTAACTCTTTTAAAAGCAATTAAAACACTAGATCATGCTTCATTACAGTCTTAAATGCAGCTTATGTTCATGGATGTGATAATATACTCAGTAAAATCATTGAAAATATTTTTCAGTTGATAATCCCTCCATTATGATCAGATAGTGGCTTTACAAATCCTCTAATCCCCTGAAATGTAATACTGTATCTGGAGAGGCTTACTTTATTTAGCATCTAATAAAATCTGTTCAAGAAATTAAGTGGATTGCACTTCGTTAGTTCTCCTCTGTGGATGCAACTTGCTACTTTTATAGGGTTCACTTTAGAAACAGATTGTCACCTAAAATTCAGTAGATTTTACTATATAAGAAGCTTCAATAAATTCAGAGTACTTAAGCAGAAGCTTTTGGGAATGGAATTTTATTCGAAATCTTTCATTACTTGATGTCTGAAGAATTCTACCAAGTAATGTATTTAATGCACACAAATAATTTTTAAGCACATAGCAGTTACTACATGCTATAAGCATATCTAAGAAACTGAAATGTAATCATCAGTAGAGAGAGAATTACATTATCTGGTATTCTTTAGTTAGAACAGTTTGTTTTTGTTGAAAGCATAAAATTTTAGAGAACTAAAATGTTGAATTCTGCCTTTTAACCTTCAAAGCTATTATCACCAAGGATAAATTGCATTTCTTAAACAAATAATAGTTTGTTTATAACTGCATATATAAATATTTATGATATTACTGATTTGGGAGAACTGTCAATCATAGTCTGTTTTCTTGAAGACATCTCTTGACCTGAAAAATAGTTGGCTGAATATAATGACTATTACATATATTGTGGGTAGATGATAGAAAGAAGTAAATGGAAGCATAATACTATTTCATCAAGATTTGCTTCAATTAAACCAAGTGGAATTAACCTTACTAAAAGACCAACTCAATCAAGTCTTGTTAATAGACTGATTTTAGCAAAGACAATCCTTACTGAAAATGCTCTTTTACAAAAAAATCAGGTGTTTGTTTGTTTGTTTTCATATATCTTGAAGTAAAAATATTTAGTGTATATAAGGTGCTGGTTACATCAGAAAAAATGTTTCAAATATGTTACAAAGTAAAGATTCAAATTATCAAAACTATTTCTTGAGGCTATTTGGAAAAGTTTCAAGTGTCCAAAATTTTTTTTTTTTTAATATTTAGGGGGTACAAGTACAGATTTCTTGAAATGCATGTTTTGAGTGGTGAAGTATGGGCTTTTAGTATAGCCATCACCTGAATAGTGAACATTAGACCCAACAGGTAATTTTTCAACCCTCACTCCCCCTCCTCAGGATTTAATTTTAAATATTATTTTACTCAATAGTAAATATAGTTCTCCAGTTGATAAAGTACATCTAGATGTATACAACTTACATTTAGAAAATCGTCCATTCATTTGTATGGAATAATCTAAATTTAAGTACAGTGACCTTTGAACAATGTGTAGGGGCACCAACCTCCCATGTAGTCAAAAATCCTCTTTTAAGAGGACTGGAGTGCAGTGCCGCGATCATAACTCACTGCAGCCTTGAACTCCTGGGCTCAGGTGATCCTCCCACACCAGCCTTCCAAGTAGCTGGGACTACAGGTGCCTGCCACCACACCTGGCTAATTTTTAAAGTTTTGTAGAGACAGGGAGGGTCTCACTATTTGCGCAGGCTGGCCTCCAACTCCTGACCTCAGGCTATCCCTCTCACCTCGGCCTCCCAGAATGCTGGGATTACAGGTGTGAGCCCAGCCCTTATAACTTTTTGATTGCCCCCAAATTAACTACTGATGGCCAACTGTTGATCAGAATGCTTACTGATAACATAAACAGACAGTTAACACATATTTTCTATGTTATATGTATTATACACTGTGTTCTTATAATGAATAGAGAAAAGTCATTAGAGAAATGCAAATCAAAACCAGAATGAGATACCATCTCACACCAGTTAGAATGGCGATCATTAAAAAGTCAGGAAACAACAGATGCTGGAGAGGATGTGGAGAAATAGGAACGATTTTACACTATTGGCAGGCATGTAAATTAGTTCAATCATTGTGGAAGACAGTGTGGCAATTCCTCAAAGATCTAGAACCAGAAATACCATTTGACCCAGCAATCCCATGACTGAGTATATACCCAAAGGAATATAAATCATTTTGCTATAAAGACACATGCAGATGTATGTTTATTGCAGCACTGTTCACAATAGCAAAGACTTGGAACTCAAATGCCCATCAATGATAGACTGGATAAAGAAAACGTGGCACATATACACCATGGAATACTATGCAGCCATAAAAAAAGGATGAGTTCATGTCCTTTGCAGGAACATGGATGAATCTGGGAACCATCATTCTCAGCAAACTATCACAGCAACAGAAAACCAAACTCCTTATGTTCTCACTCTTAAGTGGGAGTTGAACAATGAGAACACATGGACACAGGGAGGGGAACATCACACACTGGGGCCTACTGGGGGGTGGAGGGCTAGGGGAGGGATAGCATTAGGAGAAATACTTGATGTAGATGACGGGTTAATGGGTGCAGCAAACCACTATGGCACATGGTATAACATGTAACAAACCTGTAAAATATAATAATAAAAAATTAATAAGAAAATCATAAGGAAGAGCAAATGTATTTATTATTCATTAAGTGGAAGTGGATCATCATAAAGGTCATCATTCTCATCATCTTCACATTGAGTAGACTTAGGAGGAGGGGCTGGTCTTTCTGTCTTAGGGGTGGCAAAGGAAGAAGAGGACGCAGGAGACGCAGCTACACTCAGTGTAACTTTACAGAAATACAGCATAATTTTCATCTATTTTCCTTTTTCACTAAAAGTGTATCTCTATGGTACCAATTATTCTTCCACCATTTGCTTTAGTTTCAGTGCCCACTTCGTAGAAGGGTCCAAGTCATAAGGAAAAAAAAAAGTCCAAAACCATCTTGAGTAATGGGAACCCTTCTGCCAGATTGTCTGATGTCAATTTGCTTTCTTTCACAGCTTCTTCTACATCTTCATCCTCATCTTCTGGCACTAGTTCAGAAATACTTATCTTCATCAAGTCATCTTCTGTTAATCGCTCTGGTGTAGTGTCTATTAGTTCTTGAATTTCCTGAAGATCAGATCCTCATCTTGAAATCCTCTACCCCTCACCTTCTTTTTCTTTTCTTTTCTTTCTTTTTTTTTTTTAATCATATCCACAATTTCATTCATGATTTTCTTGGCTCTGTCATAAATCCTGTGAAGTCATGCACATCTGGACAGTTTTCTCCAGCACTGATTGTTTTCACAACTATATACATATATATATATATATATATATATATATATATATATTTAAATAAAATAAGAATGGCATCTTCAATGATGTCATGCTTCCAGACTTACATGTTCTGTCTGGGTTCTCTTTCACAGCATTGATCATTCTTTTCAAAAAGTACCATGTGTAATGAGCCTTAAAGGTCCTTGCAATTTCCTGATCTGGAGGTTGAATTAGAGACATTGCATTTGGAGGCAAGTAGACATTTTGATGCCTTTGGTGTTAAACTCATGGAGTTCTGTGTGGCCAGGGGCATTGTCCAATATCAAAAGAACTTTAAAAGGCAGTTTCTTCCTGGCAGGGTGCTTCTTGACTTCAGGGACAAAGCATCCAAGGATCCAGTCCAGAAAAAGGTTGTCGTTATCCAGGCTTTCTTGCTGTACAACCAAAAGACTGGCAGCTGGTATTCATCTTTTCCTTTCAAGGCTCATCGGTTAGCAGCTTTATAGATAAGGGCAATCTTGATCATGAATTCAACTACATTTGCACAAAACATAGTTAGCCTATCCCTTCCTGCCTTAAATCTTAGTGCTTGCTTCTTTTCCTTACTAATAAATGTTTTTTGTGGCATTTTTTTCCAGAATAGGGCACTTTCATCTACATTAAAAATCTGTTCAGACAGATATCCTTTCTCTGCTATGATTTTCTTAATGACATCTGGGAACTCTGCTATCTCTTGGTTGACAGAAGCTGCTTCTGTTATTATCTTGGTATTTTTTAAGCCAAACCACTTTCTAAAATTATCAAACCATCCTTTGCTGGCATTAAATTCACCACGTTTAGATCCTTCATCTTCCTTTTGCTTTAATTTGTCATTTACTGTAATGACTTCATTTTTTTCTTAAATTATACTAAAGTCTGTAGGTATGCCTCTCTTATAGTAATCCTATACCCACATAAAAGCTATATTTTCAAGACGAGATTAAAAAGGTACAGAATTTCACCAAAAAAAAAAAAAAAAAAAAAAAAAAAAAAAAAAAAGCCAAATTTTCATGCCTGCTGGCCTAGCTGCAATAGCAGCTTCACAAATTCTCTTTTCTTATTTTCGATGATCTTTACATTGAATTCATTTATTCTGATATGGCGGGCAACTGCAGCTGCAGACCTCAGTCTATAGTATGTATCAAGCAATTCAACTTTTTCTTGTAATGTCATGGCTTTTCTCTGCTTCTTGGGAGCATTTCCAGCATCACTAGTTGCATGTTGTTTGTGTCCCATAATGTTATTCCAGGTTTACAGTATTGCATTAAAATATACAAGAACTGCAAGAGATCACTTTTTACTCTGATATGCAATTTACTGGAGAGATGTACTGCTCACGTGGAGATGATTAGTGTCACAGTGTTTTAAGTGGATGCTCACAATACTCACCTTCTAATTGGCTCTGCAGTGAACAGTACTTGCACAGTCATAGTAATATAAATATCTTCTATTTTATTTATTCTCCTGCCACACTGAAAGTGAAGACAAGGACTCTCTTTTACTCATCTTTTTTTTTAATCTCCTTTGTTATTTTGCATGAAGTAATCATACAACAAATATTAGTCAAATTAACCTAAAGTTTAATAGTTCTTTGCATAATTTATTTCTCAACATTATTGACCCTCTTTAACTTCATAATTCTTAAACAAAATAATGATGCAGGATACTTCTGGTTAACATGAAAGTGAGTATCCCCATCCAGAAAGGCATATTCAGCAATTCTTTTTTTACAGTCATGAATCTCCAGTAGTATACCAGTCCCTGAAGAGGTGGGAATGTCTTTGAAGAGTCCCAGTTTCACATTCCAAAAATGTCAGGGAGGAGGGTTCCAATGGACAGACCATGTTGATGAGCCATCTACATTGTCTGTCACCCTGCCTCCAAAAGGAGGAGATTGCCAGAAGTGAAGGGGGCAAAAGAGGATGACAGAGAGAAAGTGCCAGAATTCAACACAAAAACGACCTAAATCATTGTTATTAATACCATGTAACCTCTTGAACATAGAAATCTGAGAGGACAAGTGTGCCTGCATAAAGGAAATAATATATTTTTGGTAACAACACTGGACACACAGACAGCTCTAGCTCATTAATCACTTTCCCGTATTCCGTACAGATAACTAACCCCTGTCAATCAAAGAAGAAACAATCTGAAAGGAACACACATAGGATCACTTACAGTCCTATTAACTTGCATTTTATTTGAGAGCACCATTTGTAGAAAAGTGGGGATGGGGAGTGAAATGAGACCAACAGAACAGGAGTGATGTTTGTGGATCTTGTGTCTAAAGGGTTTTGAATCTATAAAAATTAAAAGAGCCTGTGAAGTTCCAGTTAAATACATTGCTACAGAACAGTGAAAACATGTCCTGATAAAGGTATTGACCTAGGATACAAAGGAAGAATATAGCTTCAGACATTAAAAGCTAGATACATAAGAAGGGTAAGAAACCATGTTAGACTTAGGCTTCTTCACAGCAAACTGATGCACCTATCTATAAAGCCTCGAAGGTAAAATTAAGGATGATCCCAAAATTCAGTATTTAGCCATGTTGTTCTTCCCCAAGCATGAGGGTACCAGTCTTCCTCAAGCGTACAAGAACTTAGGGAATATATGATGAATCTTTCTTTTTTAAAAAAAAAAAATGCTTAAAGGTGGTATCTAGCCACCAGAGATTAATCACAATAAAGATCTCAAGAACTTTAAAAAATTGTGGATAATCGTATGCTAAGTATAGAACCAGAGGAAAACAACCATGAGAATTGTGGTTACAAAAGAAGACAGAAACATTAAAACCTGACAATGTAAAAATAATAATATAGCTAACAAAAATAAAAGGAGGAGGAGGGAAAAGGGACAAGTGCTTGCCAGTTTTCTCATCTTTCCTAGAACTGATTCCTAATAGATTCTATCTAAATTTAAAGTGCAGAATTTTTTAAATGACTCTGAATTATTAAAGGTTCCATAAAATTTTGTCTCAATTGATGTAAATTATTTTTTAAATTATTGTATTTTATGGTAAAGAAATAGCTGAAAATCTGTGATTCTTATAGTTGCAATTCTATTTTGATTAAATTTATGTAAAAACAAATACATTTTTAAAAGCATGTGTAATTATATATGTGAATGAGATTTATGTATAAATCTCCACACATGTATAATTATCTGTAAGAGTGAGATTTATATATAATGTCCTCCAGGGTGGATCAGCTCCAGATGGTTTTCTTCTTAAGTCATTGCAGGCAGGATTCAGATTATTTGCAACTGAGAATGGTTAGTCAGGTTTGGGACATATGCCTACCCCTGGCCTAAAGAAGGCAGGGAATCTTGGATCATATGCCCTAAAGCACATCCTATGGAAAGGAAAATTGAGAGTTTCTTGTGAGAAAATGAGAGTTTCTTGTGAGAAAATGAGAATTGATGCCAGGCAGGTAAAAACCACTGATGTCCCCCATCTTTGCCTCACTTTAAAACTTGCAGTAAAGTAAGCTTCTCTCCCACTCAGTATGCCACTAGAGGAATTAGCTGATTTAGTTTCTTTATCAGATCTGTTCCTTCATTCCTTTCAAAGTAATTACAGGCTGCTTCTTCCCTGTCTCATGACACTGATTATTAGCTAAAGCTAATTCATCAGCTGGATATAGGTGAAACACCTTTAGCTATCTTTCAGGAAAAGCTTAGTAAATTATTTGTCATTCTCCTACCCAAGAAATGTTCTCCCTGTAAGTAAAAGTTTATTAGATACCGTGAGAGGTCTTTGGGTTCAGCCATTTTCTGTCCCAGCTATAATTAGAAAGCTAGACAAATTATATCAACTCCTAGGGAAAAATCCACACACATACTCTTTTTAATAAATCCAATTTACTCTATTTGCTTGGTATTAACAACTGTTAATGTTATGTCCAAATTCCCTTCCTTCCTCGTTGGAAAGAACTATATTGCTAGAGCCAGTACATACAAATGGATAGTTAATTACTCGGCACAGAGGGTTATGTGATTCATCACTGCAATGTGGAAGTGAATGTTGCCAATTGTCAGCTTTTTCCAAACTGCATAATGTTATATGGTTTATGTCACAATCAATGGTGGCAAAACTCCAGAAAGAAATACCACCTAGGTGTCAGAGACTCATTAAACTGATCAGTCTGTAGTCCTTCGTCAGTGATTTCCAAAGCTAGCTATGTATCAAAATCACTTGGTGACATTTAAGGAAAAAAAAAAAGACAGCATTTATCCTCAAACCCACTGGAATCAGAATATTGTTGGTTGGGTCAGGGACAGATTCAGGATTTTGTAGTGCCTGAGGATTATATACAATATGAAAGCTCTCTGTAAGAAAAAGAATACAACACTATCTTGTTTTTACAGACTTTCCAAAACATATTACCATGTGAACACACTTCTAGGGCCTTCTAAGGTATAGGTCCATGTAAGTGATAAACCCTGAAGCTCAGCCTTCATTAGCTTCATGCTAAATCTGCCTGTGGGTTAGGGCCTAGGGATAAATGTGTGTGTATATTGGTGTATATATATGTGTGTGTGTGCACATGTGAGCAGTGTGCTTGTGTGCATGGTTTAAGCTCCCAGATGAGCAGAACCAGAACCGGGCCTCTCCCTTCTGTATCATCCATCCTGCTTATTCTATGCACCTCAACTTTTTTCTCTCCATGTTTCCTTTCCCTCCCTGTTTTGTTACTCCCTCTTGTGCTTTCTTTTTCTACTTCCCATTCCTTTGATTGTGTCCCCTACTTTTTCATTAGTTCCTAACCCTGACAATGATACCCACAAGTCCCATTGCTGGAGTTTTGGATTGAAATAATTGCTGGACTTGAGAGATAGACAGGTATATGAGACAGCAAACTGGGAATGGAAGGGGCCATTGATGAGAAGATAATAGAGAAAATCGAAAACAATATAGAAAAATTATTATTTGCTGTATTCTAATCTAGTTCTCTACTAAACTATCAAAACTGGAAATGTTTTGAATTTCATGTTTTTATTTCCTTTGCCTTTCTTATGGAAGAAATGCCCATAGCAAAAATCATTGCAAATATCTACGCTAATCCACATTCCAGACAACTGCCTCTGAGTTCCAACTGTACTGGTTGCAGTTAGGGAGAAACAATTGTGCTACATCTTCCGTGTTTAGTTTTAGTTTGTAAATAGCTGTATACTTTTTTTCCCCACATAATTTTACATGATTTTAGGTGTTGGATTTTGGCACCAGTAAATAGGTTTGTTTGCCTTGGGGAGCACTGAATTAGAGAGAAAACTCACTGTAGGAAATGTCAAGTTCTTAGTTTTACTCTGGGAAAATTAAGTGATCTATTCAGTAGAAGCCTTTTAAAAATGTTTTTCTTTTTACTTTGTAAAAATAAAGCATGCATAATGTTGAAAAATTTTAAATACACAAACATGTAAGGAAAAATATGTATTACCTGTAATCTCCCCCTAGCAAAGACATTTCAGTGACACAGTCATCACAGTGATTGACATATTTGTAGCTACCCAATAAATACTTTTTGAATAAAAGAATAAGTGTGAACTCTAGACCAATGAACAAGACCCCTTTCTGATTTTTCCCCTAAGTGCTTATAATTGTGATAACTAATATGTACACATACACAGTCCCTAGCTTACGTTAGTTTGAGTTATGATTTTTCAATTTTATGATGGTGTCAAAGCAATACACATTCAGTAGAGATGGTACTTAGAGTTCTCAACCAACCATTTTGTTTTTTCCTTTCAGTATAGTATTCAATAAATTATATGAGATATTCAATAACTTTATTATAAAATGGGCTTTGTGTTAGATGATTTTGCCCAACTGTAGGCTGATGTAAGTGTCTGAGCACATTTAAGATGGGCTAGGCTAAGTTATGATGTTCTGTAGGTTGGGTATATTAGATGCACTTTCAACTTATGACATTTTAAACTTACGATGGGTTTATTGGGACATAACCCCATTGTAAGTTAAACAGTATCTCTATTTAAACAAATAGATATTGAATAATAAGAAAGACTCATCTAGACAATGATGATGCAAAGATTAATAAGAGTGGTCTTTGCCCCCTCAGTGGAGTTTACATCCAGTAGAAATCAGTGTATTCCTACCAATCCAAGGACACTTAGACATACAAGGACACAAAGAGCAACTATGTAAAATTCCATGTAAGAAATTTCCTTCAAAATCTAAGAGCCAAGAATTTTTTTTTTTCTTTTTACATCCTTGAGTCCTCTTTTTCTCACTCCACATTCAATCTATGAGCATATGCTGTTGGTCCTATCTTTAAAATCGATTCAAAATTCAACCCCTTCTCTCCATCTCTATTATGCAGCCCTAGGCCAATCCATTATCACTTCTTGCTTGGATAATTGCGATGGCCTCCTTATTGGTCTTCCTGCTTCTGTTCTTACCTCCTTACAGTCTGTTCTCAATCCAGAAGCTGGAGCAATTCGTTGAAATTTTAACTTAAATTATATCACTCCTGTGCCCCAAATATTTCGGTCAATTCCCGTTTTATTTAGAGTGAAAGCCAATATTGTTTAAAATGGCCTACGCGGTTATTTTTCCACCCTCTTTTCCATTAACTCCCTGATCTCATCTTAATGGCACTCCATCGTTTTGGAACAAGCCAGCAGTCTTCCTACCTCACGGCCTTGGCACGGGGTTTTCTCTGCATGGAAATCCTTTCCCGCAGATATCTTTATGGCTTACTACCCCAGCACTTCAGGTTTTGGTCAAATGTCACTTTCTTTGTGAGGCCTTCTCTAGCAGACTTCATTAAAACCTCAACACTCTCATCCTGGTCCCTGCTTTATTTTTCTCCAAAGAATTATTGCCATCTGACAAAGTATATATTCTACTTATTTATTTGTATCCAGAATACAAGCTCCCCAAGACCAGGAATTTGATCTTTTTATCCCCAACCACTGAAACATTCACCTGACACATAGTGGGTACTCAATTTGTATTTGTCAAATAAAAGAAAAGATAATCTATTCACTCTGCCATTATCCCCCATGTTCTTCCCTTTTCCTCCAGTTTCCTTTGCTTCACTATCAGAATACTTTCACAATATTTATTGGTCAGTCTGACAACATGTGTGTTTTCACCAACCTTGGTGTCTTTTAAGTGGCGTTCACTGAAATCACATCCTACTCTGATGCACACTAGGTCAGACAATTTTTTTTTTTCTTAAGACAAGGTCTCGCTCTGTCTCCCAGGCTGGAGTATAGTGGCGTGATCTTGGCTCAATGCAACCTCCACGTCCCAGGCCCAAGCAATCCTTCCGCCTCAGCCTCCCCAGTAGTTGGGACCACAGGTGTACATCACCATACCCAGCTTATTTCTTTTTTATTTTTTGTAGAGACGAAGTTTTGCCATGTTGCCCAGGCTGGTCTCGAACTACGGGCCTCAAGCAATCTGCCTGCCGTGGCCCCCCAAAGTACAGGGATTGCAGGCATGAACCACCATGCCCAGCTTCAATTTTTTTTTTAATCTGAGACCTGCTTAAAACTGATACTCTGTCTTTACAGTGATCTGAAAAACTCAGTTTAGAGAGCTGGACAAGGCAGATATATGACAGAGACACTAATGTACTTTTCTATCTCTGCAAACTAACATATTTAAACTCAGAATTCATTTCTCATCAAGTGAGGAAATCTAATGTAATGTCAGGATTTTGAAAAGGATGCATAATTCTTTGATGAGTAATATATGTATTTATGCAGGCTGGAATAAAAAAGAATCATTGAACCAGGGACTTTAGGTTCTCAGCTAATGTTAGAGTTGTAAGGTTCTTTTTCTTCCTCATCTTTAATTTTAAAATTTAATAGGGGATTGTCAGGGGAACCTAACATTCTACTCAAAGGGTTGGTTCCCACCAAATACAGCACCACTGAAAACCAGAGCAGTGGATCAGGTTCCTGTTAAATATAGGTTCTAAATATGCCCCTTGTTTATGACATTTTTGGAAGTCACATAATAGGAATCATTTCTACATACTCAATCAAATTTGTGTCTTTCTGTTTTCAAAATAAAAATAAATAAGGGACAATGGGTAAATGCTTATCCTTGCTGCTGATGCTTAAAACACATTTGTTTAAAAAATTCTTCACTTGAACTGACTTTTTCACCAACTTGTTCATCTCATAGGAAGGAAAGCAGATGCAACCTATAAATAAGTCTTGCATTACTGTTTCAGGAGTTACAGGGCAGGAGAGCCTCTACCCAGAAAGGTCAGGGGCCACAGCCAGCTTGCTCCCTTTGTGAGTCAGACAATACCTGAGTGTTGCTATTCTGAATTCAATAAGCAGAGTTATATAAAATGAATGCCCCTGCATGCAGCTGCTTGAAAATGCTAGCACAATTCAAATTTTTAGTCTCTAATGTTATCCACCGTTGATGGGCAATCATTTTTATTATTTGTATTTTTCCACTTGATTTTCAGAGATTCAAAGTTTCTAAATAAAAAATACTCCACCATCTTTGAAATTTTCACAAACAATTGAGCATTTGCAACATTTTCTATAACCTTATTTTTCCCTGAATTTACTTAAGCTTCATGTCTTCAGATTACATGGGAAATTATCTGGTGTTTAGAAAGCTATTCTTTGCTGTAGTCTAATAACAGAAAAATTATGTGCCTTCCCATCATTAATTTAATTTAATAGATATCTACTAAGTATTACAAGGGTAGAGGCACTCTGCTAGAATTATTTTAAAGTATGACACCATGATAAAGGTAATACAATATCATTAATCTTTAGGGAAATGGAAATTAAAACCCACGAGAAGGTACTACTACCTACTCACTGGAACGGCTGTAATCCAAGAGAGACACATTATCAAGTACCAAGAATGCAAGGGAAACTGGAACCTTGCATACATACTGGTGGCAATGTGAAATGGTACAGCCACTTTGGGAAAACACTTTAGCAGTTCTTTATAAAGTTAAACATACACTTACCATGTGACCCACAAATTCCACTCGTAGATAATTACCCAAGTGAAATGAAAACATATGTCCACACAAAGACATGTATGCGAATGTTCACAGCAGCATTATCTGTAATAGCCCCAAGGTGGAATCCACCCAGATGTCTATCAGCAGAATGAAATATTATACAGCATTGAGAAATGAATAACACTACCAGTATACATAACAACGTGGATGGATCTCACATGCGTAATGGGCAGCTAAAAACCCAGAAGAATGTTTGGTGTTTGACTCTATATCAAGTTCAAAACAGGAATGGTAATGTGTGTGATTGGAAGTCAAGATCATGATTATTCTTGTTGGGAGAATAGAAGTGACTGAAGTGGGGACGAAAGACCGCAGGCGTGCTGGAGTTGCTCTGTTTTTCAGCCTAGAAACTGTCACACAGCTGTGTGAACTTTGCTAAAATTCATCAAGGTGTACCTTCAGACATGTACAACTTTCTACAGTTAGTTATGCTTCCAGAAAGTTAATTAAAACTATGAAAAATGAGTGACACTTGATTTTCAGACATTCAGAGGTCCTAGATAAAACACACTCTGTATTCACTGCTTCAAAGATTTTACAATCTAATGGGGAAGACAGACATGTTGACAAATCATTTTAACATGAAACAAATTCTGGTAAGCGCTACATTAGAAATATAAAATAAGTACAATGAAGAAAAGGAAAATGTTTACAAAATGTTGCAAAAAAAGAACGATCTTGAAAAAATGTTTTAGAGTGTGGTCAGTGTGCAGTTTACTATAGAAAATAGGAAGAATAGGCCGGGCGCGGTGGCTCAAGCCTGTAATCCCAGCACTTTGGGAGGCCGAGACGGGCGGATCACAAGGTCAGGAGATCGAGACCATCCTGGCTAACATGGTGAAACCCCGTCTCTACTAAAAATACAAAAAACTAGCCGGGCGAGGTGGCGGGCGCCTGTAGTCCCAGCTACTCCGGAGGCTGAGGCAGGAGAATGGCGTGAACCCGGGAGGCGGAGCTTGCAGTGAGCTGAGACCCGGCCACTGCACTCCAGCCTGGGCGACGGAGCGAGACTCCGTCTCAAAAAAAAAAAAAAAAAAAAAAATAGGAAGAATATAATAATGCACAAAAGTGGATGGAAAGGACATAAACTAGAAGTAAAGAGATTTAAAAGTATTGGATTATATACAAAAGTAACTACCGTTTGAGAGACCAAATTGTTTTAAAGTGTCAGAACACATTAGCTATTTATATCCTTAAAAGGAAGCTCTTTTGTTTTCACTTGACTGACTTTGCCCAAGCTGTAGGTTATTCTCTTTCAGTGGTTCTCAGCCCTAGCTGCACATCAGGATCACAGAAACTTTTGTAGCTTCTCCTGAATCAGATTCTCCAGGGGTGGGACTCAGGTATCTGTACTTTGAATAGGTACCTGTGATTCTCCTGAGCAGCCTGAGTTAGGAATCATCCCCGTAGTCCCTGCGGGGTGGAGGGAGCCTTCGCAGGGACCATCAATGCAATAAATGATTCTGAAAGTGTCATTTCTTTGTTTTTGGAGCTTCTGTGTCTTCTACAAAGAAGAGCACATTTCATATTTATCTCTTTGTAACCGTGCCAAGAAATTTCTTTGCAAATGGCTTTTATCGAAGTATTACATGAAAGATGTTAATCCTACTGTTAAATTTTAACCCTAATTCTTTCAAGCACTAGGGCTTTTCTTCTGATTTTATTACAGGTACATAGATCCATAGCAGAAGATAGAACTGGAAAGGACAAAGTGGCACATGCAGGTCGCTTGTTAATGCACTTGTATGACTAATCTTCCTTCTATGAGGAGGAAATGTATTTTTAGTCCTCACATTTATATATCCGATGTTCCATTGTGAAAATGTTGTCACACTTAGAAAATGTTAGTCCTCTACTTAATTCATTCACTTGTTATCTATTGTTAGCTTGTCCATACTTTTTTTACTCCTTGTTTTGAAATCATTTTCGAATTACAGAAAAGTTGCAAAAATAGTAGAGTTTACATATAACTCTTCACCTAGCTACCTCTAACTTTAACAACCTCTATAACCACAATACACTTATCAAAGCCATGAAATTAACATGAAACAATTAAGTGAACTACAAGTCTTATTTAAATTTAACTAGTTTTTCCTGATTTGTCTCTTCCAGGATCCAACCCAGAACCCCACATCGTGTTTAATTGTCATGTCATCCTAGTTTCCTCCAATTTGCAACAGTTCCTTGTCCTTTTTTTTTTTTTAATTTCATTACTTTGGCCTTTTTGATGAGTGCTAGTTAATTAATTCGTAGAATGCTTTTCATTTTGGATTTGTGTGGTGTTTTCTTATAAGTACATTGAAATTATTCATCTTGGCAATAATATTGTAGAAGTGATCAGGGAGTACATGTGATGTTAATATGTTTATATTTATCTGACTATTTGTATCAGTATGGTCTTGTGGATACTTATTTTATGAACTATAATCCATACTATCATTATTTATTTTGATGCTCAGATTGTTCCAGCTTTGGTCACTGGCAGCTTCTTCTGATTGGATCCTGTGTCCTTTTGAAATGCCCCCATTCTTTTAAAAGCTCTTCTTTTTCTGACATCACTAGATGTTCCAGACTCATCTTGTACCTTCCCTGCTCCACTCCTGAAATCAGCCATTTCTCTACAAAGCTCTGATTCCTTTCATTGGAGAATGATATTTGGAAATAAAGATCTGAGTGCTGCTAGGGTGCCATTGCCCCCAGTCCCTCCCAGCAGAAAGAGCTAGGAAATATATATATGTACACTAATCCAGGAATACACATACACAATACTTATTACTTCTATAGCTACCTCGGTATCTGTGTATGTGTGTGTCTCTCCTATTTTCTTATT
This sequence comes from Macaca thibetana thibetana, assembly GCF_024542745.1. Classification (NCBI taxonomy): domain Eukaryota; kingdom Metazoa; phylum Chordata; class Mammalia; order Primates; family Cercopithecidae; genus Macaca; species Macaca thibetana. Next base: position 73,633,719 of record NC_065583.1, read on the forward strand.
TGTAACTTCTTTCTCGAAGAGTGAAAACACTAGCTGTCATTATTTGCAATCCTAGATTACACAGAGTAGTTACTAAATTCCTAACTCATACTCCTGTGACAAATAAATTTACTTACTATAGTATAGTATTTGTTTGCTCACAATTCTTTTTGGTTTTCCTCTTGTAATATACAGTCAAGATCATATTTCCAAAGTGACTTAAATTCATTTTTAATTCCTATCCCCTTTGCCATAGTTGTATTATTCATCTGTTTATTTGAGTTCATTTGTTACTGTTTGTATTCCTCTTTGGATTCTTACACATTTTTTTTTACTTTGAGAAGTGTGTAAAGCATTGCTATGGTTCAGAGAGTTGAAGTTATATAAAAAGAGCTATTACAAGAAGTATCTCTTCTATCTCTTCTTCCTCACAACCCCACCCCCACATCTCATGCCTGCTTCTTTATTTTTTACCAACCTTTATAGTCACACAGTATTTTGTGGTTTCTGGTTTATGCTTCTCCTGTTACTTGTGCACAGATGAGCAGATTAATACGTATTTTATTATATTCCCTTATGCTTTTATGAAGGGTGGTAGCACATCATATAAACTCTTTTGACCTCTGCTTTTGTTTTACTTAATGATTTGAAAATCATTCCAAATTAATTCCTAGGGATTTTCCTTATTCATATTTTTAGAGTGGCATAGTATTATTCAGTTGTGTGGATATAGCATAGTTATTCGACCACTCTCCTATTTATGGATATTTAGGCTGTTACCATTATTTTGCAATTACAATCAGTGCTCCAATAAATAAACTTGTATATATTGAAGTAATTTTGTACTATTAGAGGTATATTGTCTGAGTAGAATCCTAGAAATGGAATTTCTTGGTCAAAATTAAGTGCATGTGTGCTTAAGTCTTTTAATCACTCTGTCTGTCATTTGTATGCCTATGGGGATGACTATTGGGGGTTAATGTATATCCTTCATCAACACACAAGTTACTGAACTACAGCTTTTAATTTGTGTACCTTTTTTAAAATTTAACTTTCTTCATTAGTTGCACTTAGCACATTAAAAAGTATATTAAAATTGCATTGGAGTTAGGAATTAGTCTTGCATAATTTATCCCTTTTCAAGGTTCAATAAATACCATTGTAATGTGTCAACAGCCTCTAATGAAGGTAGTAATGATACATTACATTTACAGCCCTATCATCCCAGGTGCAGACTAGAATTTTATGATCACTGATAGAGAGTAGGCAGTTCAAGAACTCTAGCAGTGACATAATGACTAAGTATTTATATAATCTATCATTTGCCCAGAGTTTTTTATTTTTCAAAATTCTTTCAAGTCTTTTCATTTTATAGCAACTACTCAACTGTAGGATGGATTGGGGAAATATCAAATAAATTACGACATTTATGTAGTGCAAAGTCCCTTACATCTATTATCTCACTTGAGCCACAAACCAACCTCATGAAGTAGACAGGGCATACAGTCAACCTCCCCATTGTCCAGGTAAGGATGCTGAGACTCAGAAAAGTGAAATGTGATCCCGATGTCAAATATCTGCTAGGTAGTAGAGCTAGAACCGAACTTGAGACTAGACCACACTACAGGTTTTATAGCTACCTGTGAAACAACAATGAAAAACTGTCCAAGGACATGATATAGTCAGAGAGAGGCAAATTACGTGCTGTATATTTTGGAATCAGAAGATTGCCTCAGGCCAGATCCATTCTGACCATGTGCAGGGCCCTACTCCCACCCTAAGTGCTGCTGCTGTAACAGAATAAGCACTGGCCAAACGACCAACCTTAGTTTGCATGCCAGTTCTGCCACTTTATTAGATTTTGGGCCTTGGTGAGCTATTGAACCTCTCTTTTCTTACCTCTGAAATGGTTATCGTTCTGCAGACCTGTTGGAAGAATTAAGAGTAACTTTATCAGAGAGACCCTCCCTGAAGCCCCCAGCGAAATGTTATTCTATCCTACAGTGGTCAGTCCATTTCCTTCAGAGCACTTGTCACAATTTAGAGTTATGTTTACTTTTATGTTTATTTGTTTCACATCTGTCTCTTCTGCTAGACTATAAACTTCATGACATTAAGGACTCTGCTTGGTTTTGTTACTCTGTGTGTCTTATACCACCCCCATTAATCACTGAATAAATCTCTCTGAAATGAGTCTTCCCACTTTCTTGTACTTGTTTTTACTTCAGCCACGTAAAATACCTGCAGCTCACTTGTCCTTTCTCATCTCTCTACTTTCACACATGCTGTTTCCTTTGCCCAACATACCTATCCTTGTTCCTTTGTTTATCTGGAAAACCCTTACTCATCCTTCAAGACCTAACTCAACTGTTCTGTGAGGGCTTCTGACATATCCCCATTTCCCTGAAGCATGAGGGGGCTGTTATGCCCCCTTAGCATGCCTCTGTTATAGTAGTTGCCGTATTCAATGGATATTTTTAAGAACCTCCTCTGTATGAGGCGTGTGTTGGGTGCTGGGCACACAGCAGTGAATAGGAGCTGTCATTCTACTGAGGGAGTGAGCCACAAAGAAGTAAACAAATAATAACATTCCCAATAGCAATAAAATGCTAGGGTGATCAGTTCTGAGAAGTTGACTTTTGACCTGAGATCTGAAAGGTAAGGAGTTGGAAAAGGGAAGAGAGAGGGGGTGAACCTTGGATTGTGACTGTTTACTGGGCTGTTCCTCATTTCTACCCCACCTCACCCCCACCCCCCACCTCCACTCACCTGGCCTCTGAGCTCCATGAATCTTATATTCCTAGTAACCAGCATAGGCCCAGCATGTCACACTGCACTTCCACCACTGGTGGCATGGCCTGTGAGAACTTCCAGTTGCCTTGCCCCATGGTTCTGCTGGGAGCTGGCTCCCAACTTAAAATCCACTCCCCAACTTACTATCTTGTGACACTAGGAAAGTTATTCAATCTCTCTGTGACTCCATTTCCTGATTATTAAAGTGGAAATAACAGTAAGACTTAACAGGGTTGCAGTTAGTAATAAATCAGATAATGCACCTGAAATTCTTAGCCAAGGGCCTGGCACATGGAGTGTAGTCAATAAATGTTGGCAAAAATGCTCTAGAGCTCATGAGGTGGTTATTAAATAATTGAATGAGTTAAGAAATAATAAAGTTTCTCATCCTGGCTAACACAGTGAAACCCCGTCTCTACTAAAAAATACAAAAAACTAGCCGGGCGCGGTGGCGGGCGCCTGTAGTCCCAGCTACTCGCGAAGCTGAGGCAGGAGAATGGCGTGAACCTGGGAGGCGGAGCTTGCAGTGAGCCGAGATCCAGCCACTGCACTCCAGCCTGGGCAACAGAGCGAGACTCCCTCTCAAAAAAAAAAAGAAATAATAAAGTTTCATTCTAACTTCAGTAAATAGTGCTAAGTCAGAAGAAAAGCCTCCAAACATCAGTAATTTTACCACCCAGAATCAATAGCTATTGACGCTTTATCTGCTTATAAAGCAGGCTGTGACAGTCAGGGCTTTTCTGGATAGTACAGGGCTTTCGTGTTCTAGCCTCAGACCTCAATGAAACAACTTCACAAAATCTACCAACCTCAGGCCATCCTGCAAGTGGTGCTTTGTCATCTTTGGAAATTATAGTTTGAGCACTTTGTATTAAAAGGGATTTATTTTATGTATCCCCTACTTCATTTTTCTTAGCAGATCTTCAGGATATCATAAGCAATGAAAGTTATGATGGTACCAGTGAGAACAATTTTCTTAGGTCAGAGACACCAAAATTAACCTGGGATGTTGCTCCTTCTACACAAAGATAGTATTCAGACCATTTCTGCAAACTTTTAGTAGTTGGCAAATCCCCAAATCCCTTGGAAAACTTTAAATATCAAAACAGCACGCACAAAGATGAAAACATTCACAAACTGGTACATAAAGAACTTTAAAAAAAATTCTCTCTATTGTATTTTCACTGGGAAATACTGGGGTCATGATTGCTGTTTGTATAAACATTAAATATCTGGCTCCTTGGGAGTGCTTTCCTACTGGAATGTACAGACATGAGTTTTCTAGTAAAAAATAAAAAAAGAAATACTGAGGTAATTAGCAAAGAAAGACTTTCCCAAATATTCTCTTCTGTGAGCTGTAGGAGTAAACATTTGTTAACATGAGTGCTTAACTCTATCCATCTAGTCAACACATTTTGGGAACTATCATTCACCTTTATTGTCACAGAAATCAACTTATGCTATCTTAGAAGGAGGAAATTATCAGAAAACCATTTCTCTTTTCTTTTTGATATTTGTGGCACTGTTGTCAGGGTTTTCATTCACAAACCAATGCACCATAAACTGGTGCTGGAGTATTGAAATTTGTTTTTCTGCTCCATAAATATAGAGGTGGGCACATCTATCAAAGTCGATAGAAAAGAGCCACATTCACCAACTGGTCACTCTGATGGGGTAATGGGCTGTGGGGCTTTGCAGTGATTAGTAGTGCACGTCATAGATTGTGGGATAAGAGTCTGCACTTTAGTGGTGGTACAATGCTAAACAGCTAAGAAGACTACAGATACTCTCATGGTTTACAGATGACAGGCTTCATTTTATATGTTAATAGAAGGAAGACTTCTGATAGGATGAGGAAATTCACCATAACAAATGCATTCCCTTTACTGAACTCTAGCATGGCACCAGTTAAAATCAGCTGTATGTATGATGTACTCTTAATTCCTAACAGTCCCAAGAAGTACTAATGTGAAAAATATTTTATACTTTTACATTTTATAGGTCATGAGCAGATGGAAAAAATTATGCCAATTGGTAAAGACATTCACATGCAGTATAACACTCCTCAAAACGGTGTTTACATGGGTTTTTCTTGAAAAAAAAAATTAAAGTTATCTTGGGTAAAATTATTATTTGGGTTTTCTTAAACGTTGTATCTGTAATTCATTTTAATGTATTCCTTCTGCAGAGCTGCATGTTTGAAAGCACAGGTAACCTTGTAATGAATAAAACTGATAAAAGGTTGTGTCCAATGAAAGGGAAATTATGGAATGATTATTCACTTTGCAAAAGGGTTTGTCATAGGGAAGCTTTCCTAAAGCATTTCAAATTTAATTTAGTTTATAAAACATTCATTTACACACAAAATTTCAGGAACAAATTTAGTGAGGAAATGAGATGAATAGTCATAATAAGATAGAGCTCCCTTACCCTGCTAACGTTAATGCTTTCTCTCTGTCCCTTCTTGCAGCACTGATAGCCATTGGGCGGTACAGCATGACAATAGAGACTGTGGATGTTGGATGGTGTAAGGAAATTACAGACCAAGGAGCCACCCTGATTGCACAGAGCAGCAAGTCTCTGAGATATTTGGGGCTGATGAGATGTGATAAAGTAAGAGTTGACTATCAAGTTGTTTGCTTTCTACATATCAGTATAGTTAATAGCTTGATGTCGTATCCTCTCCTTCTCTATCCCCACCCCCATATATTCTATATTATATATACATTATATATATATACACAATTATAGCTATGCATTGTTCGCCTGCTTTTGAAAACTAATCTGGGATTATCTTTGCATTTCCCCACTTAATAATTCGGTGCTTAAGCAGAAAGAAAAAGTAATCATATATATAGAGTCAACTTAGAGTTTGGCATCCTATTTATAAGTCCATGGACCAAAATGTAAAAGGTTACATGACAAACTGCAATTTTCAGGGTCTAACCGTAAAATTATATTCTGTGTTTCAAGTTTCCAGCAACAGTAAAGGTGGAAAGAACAGTGCCAAATTGGTTTTTCACAAGTGTGTAATTTTGCTACTGAACATCTATGTATTCTGGCCACTCGGGAACAAGAAAGGGCCAGTGAGGGGGTATGTGGGAATTTGCATCTCCCCATACATCAGATGCCACTCCTAGCACGTGATAAGAAGTGATTCCAGAGGTCCTGGCGGAAGGCCTGTGGAGCTGACCAGCGATGTGAGCATGAGTTTAGGAAATGGTGCAGCATTTAATGTGGGACCCTTTGAAGACTGAGAAAACAGATAATAAAAATCTATACTGACACCTGTAATCCCAGCATATTGGGAAGCCAAGGCAGAAGGATCACTGGAGCCCAGGAGTTTGAGACCAGCCTGGGCAACAAGGCAAAACACTCTGTCTCTACCAAAAAAAAAAAAAAATTAGCCAGGCATCATGCCACACACCTGTAGTCCCAGCTACTAGAGAAGCTAAGGTGGGAGGATCCCTGAGCTCAAGAGGCCGAGGTTGCAGTGAGCCGTGATTGCGCCACACCACCCCAGCCTGGGTGACAGAGCAAAACCGAGTCCCAAACGAACAAACAAAAAACCAAAAAAAAAAAACCTATGCTAGACACCAGGCACTCCACAGATGTTTTCTTCTTTATTTATTCCATGTTTTTCCTATAACAAGTCTAAGAAATAGTTATTTGCATTGTGAAGTGGAGAAAATGGAGGCTCAGAAAGACCAGTCAGTGGCCCAGGGATACTCTGGCAAGACTTCACGCCGGGTCTTTGGAGTCTGTATCCAGTGCTACTGGCACAACCCAGGGGGCGTTCTCTGGCCACGGGGACTGCTTCCTTAGAAAAGGTCCAGTTCAGACACTTGCTCAGAAAGTGCCGCCATCTTGTACTAATTTACACATGTGTGCTACTTTTATAAATGGTGATTAGGAACAAATCTAGCAAAATAATGTGAAACTAAATAGACTTGCCATTCAAAGGGCATGCATTTTCTAAATGTAGCAAATCTGGGGGCAAATGAAGTATGGCCCAAAGCCCTTGTGTCCTTTGTCATTTTTTGTTAATTGACTAATTCTTTTCTCCAAACACTTTAGAATTCCAGCTTATACTAGACCTTTGCCAGTTAGTTATGTTTAGAGAAATGTTGTTATATATTCTCAGCCCAGCCCGGAAGCGACTTACTTTGTAACTAAGCAACAGCACTGAGACCCAGGGCTTGCAAGTCTCCCACAAATCTTTCTACTAACCAACCTAATGCTGCTGCTAACCCTGCCACTTTAAAATGACTTCTTTTAAGACAAGTTAAAGGGTCCACCATAGGCAGAGTGCTCTAGAAACAGGAATCAATGACAGCAGAACTCCTCAGCTTCCAGCAGAAGCTGCCACGTGAATGCTGTCTGACTAAAGCTACCAAAATGTAAGCATTCATGCATATGTGTCCACAACGATTCTCAGAAATTGCCGTATTTCTAATCTGTAATCTTTAGATGGTTAAGATCGGCTCCATCTTCAGAGATACACTGTAGAAGTTGTATGTTACAGTTACTACAGGAGAATATTATTCCCGACATATTTGCTGACCAGCATTTTGCTGATTTTTAGTTAAGAAATGGGTTATTTTCTACCCAAATGCAAATTAGTCCAAAATTAAATAGAGACACTGTACAGATTAGCTGTATCCCTAAGGGTTTTAGCCCTTTCCCTGGGCTGCCTCTGAATCCTTTCTCTAACCAGAGAGCCACTCTGAGAACCCATTGGCTCCAGCATGATGCCGTCTGGTCAGAGCCTGCTGCAGCACAGCCCAGGGAGATGCTGGACCCAGCCTTGCTGTCTGGCTTCCTCAGACTTAAAGCAGCTCAGAGCCAAATACGAGAGGCTCTGTGAGGATGGAAGACAGTTCCAAACCACACACAAAGCACAAGTAAAGGCTTGCACAGAAAAGCCTGCTTGTTGGTTTAGTTGGATGGAAATGTAAAGTAGCTATTCAGTTTTCAGATTTTGTATGATGCCATCCATCTCCAGATTTTAAGTTACCATCAAGATTCAAAGGAAGATTTGAGTAGCAAAGAAAAGAAATTAGTAGCAAGGGTATAGTCTGTGGAGCCAGAGTTCAGGTTCAGATCTGGGTTTTGCACTTACTAGTTGTGTCACCATGGGCAGTTACTAACCTCTCAGTGCTTGTTTCCTCATTTGCAAAATGAGGATACTAGTACCTATCTTGTAGAATTATGAGCATGTAAATGAGTTAACATATGTAAAGCACTTAGAATAATGTCTATTATATATAAAATGATCTGTTACTGATTATTCTTATCATCAATATCATTATATTAACCCGTGCTGTGATAGTGGAATTTCCCAATGAGAAAAAAAAAAAATTGTATTGCCTGCTATTCAATTTTGAAAGAAAATTAGAAAGAAAGGAAAAAAAAAAAACTCAAATTAGAGAATGCTTTGCCTTTGTGCTTTTTCCTCAACTAAATTTAAAATTAAGATTATTTTTTATATAAAGATGTTAGTAATTATACTTTCTACACACCTCTGCAATGGAAAACTAATGCCTCTGTAGGACACTCAGTATTTGGAATGAATTTATTAACCATCTACTCCAGCACAGGGATGCAGAAAGATTTGCAGTGGGAGAAAAGGGTGAGCTGAAGATAAGACTGTTCAAGTACTTAGGGAAACAGAAAGTAACAAGACAAATAAAGGTGAAAAATAAGAATAGAAACAGGAAACAGAAAAACTATGATTAGGGAATGGAGAAGAAGATACACCATCTCTTGTCTGTCTATGATCATCTGTGCCAGCAAAGCATTAAAGAACAAAATTAATTTGGCCCTGTCACTTTTCTCCCTACCTTAACCAAATCTGCTAACCACTAATAAAACCCATTAGAGTTCTCCTCTGTGTTTCTGCACACCAATGGCGCCAATGGAGGGCACAGGGAACCTCAACATCTACTCAGTAAATTCCTTGGCCAGGAATGGCATCAGTGGGATCCCTGCACTGGAGAGAGATGTGGTTTGTGAAGTCTGTGTACCCTTGCACTGGTATTCTGTGATCCTGTGGTTCTGAGAAAGAACATTCTAGTTGCATGTTCTTTCACAGTCAGTTTATTGAGGGCCACTTATATTTAATACTTTACCAAACTGATGCTTTTTTCCTCATTTCAGCTTTTGAGGTATTGCAAGAATAACAAAATGCATTGTATTTGTTGTAGGAAAACAGTGTTTCCCCCCACGACCCCCACCCCCCATCTCTCTTGGGAGGTTATCAGAGAACAAATGAGAAAAGTTAAACATATTCGTTGCAGATGAAAGCAACATGTACTTGGATTGTCAAACAAGGGCTAAGCGAAACTGCAGTAAATATGTTTGGCTGCAACATTGGTGATTCCTGGGGAGGAGTCCTCCAGTCATTCAACAATGCAGCATTCCCCATGCAGTTGTAAAGTCAGGAAGTGCATTAGGAAGCCCCTGTTTGAGTAGCTTTTCTGATTGCTGGATGGATAAGCATGTTAGAGGGTTTTGAAGCTGACGCCACTTAATCTCCTAAACTTTAGTGCATTGTAAGAACCAAGAGAAGAAAACGCTGTGTGAGACGGCTTTGATGAATTGGGGTGAGCTTATATCCTTAAAGACTGTTCAAAGGCTTACTTGACCTTGGGAATTAGAGTTGACCCGAAATCACCTATCAACTTAACTCACATTTATTTGGTGATTTAGTTAAAAATACTTGTGTAATCAACGGAACTCTCTAATAAGAGCAGTATGTTCACTCTGTTTTCCGCAATCATAAACAGAAGCTTTGGTCATAGAAATGTTTTTCGTGACTTCAGTGAATTCTAGATTCTCTATAGATCTGTTTCTTGTAATTGTATTATATTTTCTTCATTTCTTATAAGGCAGTTTGGATGGAGAACAAAACTATAAAGGACCAAAAAAAAAAATCATGAGAAAGCTGTAGAACAAATGGAAATGCAGTGTTCAAGGTTAATGAAAAATGTTTGGGGTGACAAGGTTGATGAGAAGGGAGGAGGCACCATGGCCTGGCACTGGCAGAAAAACAGCCCTCACCAGAGGCAGCCTGGCTAGTTTGCGAGGCCTCGGTGGTAAAGTGTCGTGGTGGAAACCTCTGCAGTGTGTGTTAATACAGAAGTTTGGAGACGCAGGCCTGAATTATGAGCAGTGAATAACATCATAAACGTAGCAATTCTCAAATGCCAAACCCTTGTGAAAAGCAGTTGGATGGAGAAATGCTGGAGCTTTTAAAAGCTCCCTTTCACTTTCTATTTTTTTTTTTAACTTCATGCAGAACTAATTTTATACACTGTTCATTTGATTTGAAAATGCCAGCGTCTGGGGTATCATTAAAGAGCGTTATTGAGGGAGCCACTCTTGGCAAAGCATTTTGCTTAAAATGCTTGGTTCTTATGTCCCTGCATAGTTATAGATGGGGAGGAGAAAGTGTGCCTCGGTTTACCTAACCCCACGCCTCTGCCATGGCCCGGAGCAGATGGCTACCCTTCTGCTGGGAGGTTTTTTTTCCTCCTTGGCCAGTAGAGGCGCCTGGAGGGCTGTGGGGGCCACATTACTTAAGGAACAGACATAAATAGATTGTGAAAGGTCCACCCTAATGTCCTATGACCAAAGCCTCTTGGAATTTCTTTGATTTCTAGTTGACATAAATTAGAATTACACAGGCGTGAAGAGCCCGCCCAGAAAAGATGAGAGAGGCTGCTAGAGAGGAGAGCCACCTCTGTGTGAGCCTATTGATTATCCAGCTGCCTTCAGGCCAGGGGCCTCTGTGGAGGCCGACTACTATTGATCCACACCACGAAAATAATCGAATTAATTCATTTCTCATCAAACTGATATTGCCAAGACCGTTCTCCTTACCTGCCCCAATTCCTGAAGTTCTTAGTTGAGGAGTGAAATAGTGATTTCTTTTAGTAAATGTTGCTATATTCTCCAGGACATAAGAAATCCCGGTTTTCACCTGGAGTTCTACATTTTTAAATGGGAGAGAGATTTTCTTAAATCGAATCAATAAGAAGCCAATACAGAAAGCAAGTGATAGAAACCAATCAGCTCTTTCGAGCCAGGAGTCTGCTTTACCACCTGAAAATATCTAGGACCAAGTTTTGGGTGCCCAATTTAATGTAAAAATATTCAGGAAAAATTAACCACTGCATATTTCAGGAAGTAATTACGGTAAGCGAAAGCCTCAACAACTTAACTACTCCTGTGGAGAAAATGGAGTTTTTATCAGCTTGTTTAGGAATCATGAGCAGGAAAGCCCTATGGGGAAAATAATATAGGACTCTGTAACTAACGTACAGAACTAACTGGAAAAATCAGTTTCAGAGAAAAATAATTTGAGGGCACTGTGTCCAGGACTGTTTTGGTAGCAATTCAGCCATGAAACAAAGCATGTACCTGCAGGGACTCTCCTCTTCCCTGCCTTGTCTGCACAGCTGTTTCCACGTTGCCCATAGCCAAAATGTAAGATTTAAAATTGATGCTGTATCAAAGAAAATAAAGTAAAAAAAAAAAAAAAGAAGAAGAAGAAGAAAAGAAAACATTCTATTCGAATAAGGCAGGAGTGGTCTAACTGTATCAGACTGTGCAGTCCTCTGTTGTGGGTGACATAACCCTTATTCAGACAGCCCACATGACATGTGGCCCCAAAAGAAAGAGGGGATGAGAAATGGTGAGAGTGCAGCTGGGGCTCTAAAATCTGAACTTCAGTCCTTCACTTGAAGCATCAGCATCTTGTTCCTTTTGCTGATGAAACAGTTTCTCCAGGTGATTTTCACATAGGAGCACTTTAAAACGCATTTTACAACCCTCTCCTGATTATTCCTGGTAATTGAAACAGGGAAAAACACATCAGCTGAAATTCAGAGGTTACCTTTCAACCTCATTTTAGTTAAGTGTTCCCATCTCCTCCTCTTCCAACCCTGTTCACCTGAACTTCTAAGAAGTGGTAACTATAAGTCCTTTCCAGTATTTAAATATGAAACCAATAAACACTGATGTGGAATTTTATAAAAGAGGTTGAGCACTAGTGTCAAACTGTTAGGTTTTCAAATTCTACCTCCATCATTTTACTCTCTCCGGGACCTTGGGTGACTTAATCTCTAAAAGCCTCAAATTCACCAACTGAAAAATGGGGATGATAATGACATTTATCCCATAGGGTTGTTACAAAATTAAATGAAATATTGTGATAAAGACCTTAGCTCAAAGTCAGGCACACTATAAGCACTCAATAAATGTTAACTACTATTAGCATTATCATTATATTTATTCACATATACATACCTGCTCTGGAATCTTGTGTCTGCTATATTAATCACCTGTCCAACAGGTTCATAATAGTCTAGCCATGAATATAAATTCACAAGCTTAGATCTTCATAGAAGAACTGGCCTCCTGAGACTAAGGCAGCAATTCTTGAAAATAATAGAATTGTTTTTAATCATTAGGACTCACTAAATTACAGCCAAACTTACAGAGAAAGAAGAAACGTGGAACCGGTAGGAGTCAGTCCTTTCTTGTGAGCAGAGAGTGAAGACCTGCCAAGTCAAACAGCCAGTCAATGTCCAGGCTGAGATTTGTTTGGTTTGTTTTTTCAGGAAAATCAACATCTGTGTAGAACCTTTTAAGGGAATGTGCTGCAAGTAGCTACTTATGTTTTGCTGGCCTCTGTTATGGGATTGATGGATAGTGAAATTGTTCATTTGCTTTTAAAAGGGGGAAGGAGAGAGCCTACTGTTCCCCAAATACCGTAGGTTGAATAGATTGCTGTGTTGGAGTTTGCCTGAAGGCACCCTGGAGCGTCATTGCTTTGCAGTAAATAATCTCCTTGGAGCTTTGATTTGGTTTCAGTAATTATATGAAAGAATTAGATTGTAGGATCATATTAGTTTTCGAATTTAAAAATAGAATAGGTAGCAGCAATTCCTCAACAGAGCTCAGATGAGATCCCAGAACTCTTAATCACCTGACTTCACCAAGTAGCAACAAGACTAGCCTGCAGTGACCAGGTGACTGAGGGACTACTGCAGGTGGGGAAGCGATGGCTCAGCCCACATGCCAGGCCTGGCCATCCAGCAGCAGCAGGTCTTCAGGGCCTACTGTGCTGTGCCTAGAGAAAATCCTGTTCCTGTTTGCAAGCAATTTTTCAGAGAAAAACGAAGCCTCTCCTGCCTCCAATTTTTATCATATATTTTATTAATAGTTGATTTCTTCAAGAAATATCTATTGAGTGACTTAGTATATTCAAGTCACTGTGATAGGTGATAGGTCAGAAAAGAACAGTGAACAAGATACACTCCCTATGCCATGGGGCCTGCAGCCTCTTGGGAGAGGACAAGCAAATGGGCAGCTACAGTACTGTAAAATTGCTGATTATTTATTTTTAAGTGACACCCAAGGTTATGCTTCTTCTGAACAAAGAGTCTCACTTTGATCCTACATCAGCTTTCAGCCGTGGTCCTCTAGCCTCTTTTCTTGCCATTCTATTTAATTTCTGAAAAGGATTGTCTAGGAACAGTTTTCCTTGCTTTCTCGCCACCTGTTATGAACTATTTCCATCCACACCATGCCACTGATGCTGCTCTTTTCAAGGTCAGCAGTGGCCTCTGTGTCACCAAATGCAGTGGCCGTTTTTCTGTTCTCACTTCCCCCATCTCTTGGCAGCAGCATCCATATGATAACCACTCCGTCCTGCCAGAGAATGCTTGTCTCTTGTCTTCCACTTCACCAGACTGTGGCTTTGCTGCTATCTCTGCGTTCCCCACCGCCTCCCTGTGCCACCATTCCCGCATCTGTAAAATGAAAATAATACATCTGTCTCACATTGAGAGAGTGGAGTGAATTAATCTGTGTGGTGTTCTTCCTATGAAGCAAGCAGTAAACATTAGCTCTTGCTTGTTGTAGTGGTTGATTTTTACCCTTCCTACCTTCATCTCTTTCCTTCTCCTTACTAGAATATAAGATCTGTGGGTTTCTCCTTCTATGTTATATTACCAGGACCTACCACAGTGGCTGGTACACACTAGTTGCTAAATAAATATGTATTGCATGCTGGATGGATGGATAGATTGGACTGTGTTTCTCATCTGCATTCTCTTCAACCAGAGCAGCCCCATTCTTATTGTTTTATGTACTTGAAATCTACAGTTTTGGTTTGTGAAAGTATTATACAGCTAAAAGTAAATTTGAAAATCATTAGATTCCACTGCCTCTTAATAATTTAATGGATTGTAAAAAGTACCTAGACAGAGGAAAATAAATAAACAAGTGAGAAAGGTCCCCCCTTGGATTTAATATGAAATCTGTATAGCTGGGGAGCTGTGAGGGCAGCTGCAAGCCCCGGGAGGATCAGGACATTCAGATGAGCTCAGCATCTGCTGCATGGTTGAACTTGGCATCCTTCAGAGCCCAGCCCTGCAACGCTCTGATTTATGTACAGTTCATCTTCTGAAAACCAAGAATAGCACTTATTTTCAGGTTTTTGAATCTACAGATTTACCGGTCACATTAATGCAGAATAAATTTTTGCTAATCATGAATTTGTTTTAGGAAACAGGTCAAATTTGTAAATGCTACAAAATGGAAATGGCAATTTTAGAAAGATTTTTTTTCATCAAGTGTGCACTTGCTGATTACCAGTACCTTATCCTTTATGTAAGAAAATAAAAACTGAAATCGAGAAAGCCATTATGCACAAAAGAAAACACACTTTTAGTTCAGAGAGCTTTCCCCCTCGATTATGTTTTTCAGCTTAACTTCATGAGTTTAATTTAGAAATACCTAGATGTGTTCCATAAGTACATTGCACTTACCACTCACTCAGTGACTACATTAATTATCTTATTGGGGCCTAGTTTTTCTTTTTTCAAATTGTTGATCATTTGCTGAATCATTTGTAGCACTACAGATGACTCCCCCAAGCAACTTTCTCCATACTGGTGTCCCACATACGTTATGTTCTGGTTCTTATCTGCACCACATGCACATACGCATAGATTTGAGTGTGGCCAAGTCCTGGCCAGTGGTTTGTGGCCTTAAAGCGGCCAACCCATGGTTGTGTACCTGGAGCTTGCTTTCTCAGTGGAGGATAGCTTGGAAACATCTTTCTCAGTGGAGGATAGCTTGGTGATACAGGGAATGAAAATGTCACTAATTTTTCTCTCTGACAGTTTGGTTGTTGGACTTCCTGTCACACTAATCTCTAATTAGAGGCTTCAGGTTAGCAAGCCCCAATTCTCACTTAACACTGCAGGCGTTTCTGTGATCCCCATCCTCCCAAGTTCTTTGCTGCTTTCTCACTGTGCTAATTCAAGTGAATAGAAGCAGTGCTAGTGTTAACAGGCAACACACATTTCATGAAAAAGAGACAGCATGAAGCCAGGCCTGTTGTGATATTGACAGAGCATAGCACTTCCAATCATTGCAGATTCCGAAATGGAATGACTGCATTTGACAAAGTTGAATGAATTTATGAGCCTGCCTCTGTCAGGTTCATTGCATTCTCAGTATCTGTCTTATTGTATACTTTGGGATTTTTCGATGATTTTTTTTTTTTTTTTTTGCCACCCAAGAGTACTATTTCTTACCTCTGTATGAAAAACACATCCTTAAAGACCCCAGGCTACCGGTATGAGGTTCACGCATGAAGCATCGTACATTATGGATGCTCTGTGGTCAGCTGACTCCCAGATTTAGCAAGTTGCTTTTAGGCTCCAATGAGATAGTCAACTTTTCTTCTTAAAATTTCTTTTCTTAAAATTGTATTAACCCAGCATTTTGGGAGGCTGAGGCGGGTAGATCACGAGGTCAGGAGATTGAGACCATCCTGGTTAATACAGTGAAACCCCGTCCCTACTAAAAATACAAAAAAGTAGCTGGGTATGGTGACACGTGCCTGTAGTCCCAGCTACTCAGGAAGCTGAGGCAGGAGAATCGCTTGAGATCGCGCCACTGCACTCCAGCCTGGGTGACAGCGAGACTCCATCTCAAAAAAAAAAAAAAAAATTAAATACCTAATCATGAATACCCTCTCCTTCCATATCATGGATTTTCCACTGAGGAAGCACTAGGTCCATGTGAGAACTGGGGATAGGAGAATTTTTTTTCCTTCCCCTTAGCTTTTGGGAAGATCAGATGGAGGCCACCTTTGGCTTTGCCTAATGAGCGATCTAAGACTTGATGCTGAAGGAGAAGAAGCCAGTCCATTTTTACCACATTCAGAGAATGCATATTTTGTTTCAGACAATGATGAATATTTGAAAAAAGAAGGACTAATAAGCTATAGCAACAACAGTTCCTTTTCCCCAGAACCTCTAGCTCAGAGGTGTCATATCGTGGGAAGTGGGCAGGTGCTTAGTTCAACCTTGCCTTCAGATCCCCAAGAACAGGAATCACCTGTGCATTCTAGGAGCTTTTTCAGTCAGTGGCTTTAAACCAGTAGGTCTCCCCGATCTGCATTTTGGAATCTCCTGGAAGTTTTACAACTGCTGATGCCTGACTCCCTGTCCACCAAGACTCCAATATAACTGGTCTAGGATATGGCCTGGGCACTGGGATTTCTAAAAGATCTTCAGGTAATTCTAATGAGCAGTTGGGTCGACAACCACTTTATTCTTGTTTGTATCTTTCTTGCCCTTGTAGACACAGTTTAATTCATCCCATGTCAGTAAACATTTATCATAAGTTTGCTATATATGAGTCACTGTAGGGTTTATGGCAGAAGGCCTTGGTTTGTCTGAGAAAGGAAGAGGGAAGGAAGGGAATGTGAAGCTGATTACAGGGGAGAATAAAGGAGCCAAGTGCTAAGGTAGGAAGCTTAGCCTCGCCACTGAAGAGAAAGAGGTGAGAGATTGAAGAGGTACCAGTTTCCTAGTTCCCTGCTCTCACCATAGCAAACCTCAGCAGAATGTGGCATGTCACCTGAACAGGGACGTGCGAAGTCCTGCTGCAAAGGGAGAGAGATAGAATTATAAAAATCTACACAGGCCAGCAGAGAGCGGGCACATGTTGTCAGCTGTGCAGGATCCTGGAAAAATCAATATATCGTCTGCTCTTTTTCTCTTTTCTTGGTGTCCTATTTAAAATATTTTAAACTGCACTTAGATGACTCACCTCATTTACATGCAAATTTGGGGTGTTACTAAAATTCACATTACCCTGATTTCATCCTTTTTAATATGTGCCCATCTTAGAGCCTGTGGGCACCAGCTGAAAGCACATTAAGGTCTGTTTGAATATGCATTGTTCACGATGACTTTTGCTGGCACCTGGTGAATACCAGGTTCCACAGATATCCACTAGTTTCCCAGAGAGCCAAGAAACGCGGAGAGAAGCAGGCTCCGGAGGCGTATTGCCCCAGAGACAGCACTCTGCTTCTGGGCCGCCAGGAGTCAGCCTCTGGGGCTGTTAGCAGTGAGTGACATTACCCAGGGAGTCTGTGAAGAATGACAGACCAGTGTGAAGGCCCAAGCCCTGAATTCGGAGGCAGGAGCTGAGTGTGCTATTTGTGATGCCTTCACAGATATACTGTGGGCCTTTTACTCTTTCCACCTGCAAATAAAGGGGTCCACCTTCTTCGCCCCTCCCTTCCTCACAGCAGAGCTATTTGATACAATAACTTACTGCAGGTATACACTTGAGTTCATTGGATGGGGCGGGAGAAACATTGCATAGCTTACAAAGTAACGCCTGATGAGTTGTTTTATTCTAGCTCATAAGCTGGTTTCCTTTCTTCTCTGAATAATATGTGCATATTTTGTGGATATGGTACACAGGCTGACACCTTCTTGTCCTTCAGAAGTCCAAATATCACTTCATTTGGAAAGCCCTTTCCAGCCCTCAAGGAGCAGGTCAGGTGCCTACTGTGGGCTTCCTTCTGCAGCAACCTGCACTTCCCTAGAAAGCACTTTCCGGGCTTTGCTGTTGCTGGTGTCATTGTTCCTCCCCTGCTGGGTTATAAGCTACAAGAAGGCAGGGGCCATATCTGGCTTGCAGGCCATCCTACCTCTGTAACAAGGGAAAGTGTTTTTATGGGTGAGAGACGGGAAAGGAAGCAGTGCCCGTTTCTGGCGTAGTCACGGATGGCCTATCCAAAGGCCTGTTGTCAGTCCTGCAGCTTCTTCGCATTTCCATCATGCTTCAAAGTCTCAGGTAACCCACAGCTCCACAATAGACCACTCTGCAGGCCAAGCGAGATCCATTATAATTTACATTTAGAGCAGCCATTTTGAAAACACCGTCAAGGACTTTGAAATGTATGTATATGCAAACTGCAATCTCTTTTATATTCATTAAAAAAACGAATGTCAGTAAATATTTCACAGGGCAGGAGATCAGCTAGACCCCAGTCTTGACACTTTCCATACCACACCATCTTACCTAAGGGGCCAGGCAATGTGGTACAGTGCAGAGAGCACTGTGTGTTAGGGTCCTGAATTCAAAATCTAGCTACCATTTAGTAGCTCTGTGAAATAGAAATTCCGTCTGATTAGGGGTATTCATGCTTAGATGTCTGGGAAATAATAGATGTTCACTGAATATTATTCCCTTCTTGTCTTCCCCGTCCTTGCCTGAACAGAGACATACTTTTATTTTGCTTTATTGGTTATTTGAGTAAAACATTAGCAAATTGTTTTCAAGTATTTTGCCAAAATAAACCACACTGAAGAGAAGGGTTTGATTGTCTCTTAACACGCAAAAGCCTAATACTATATGTTTAGCAGTGGGGGCATGGGGCATTTTTGGTGGCAGAATTTCTCCTTATCTGAGATTGCCATTCATTGCACGCTTCTGAGGCATCAGATACTAAACAGTACCATGACAGCAGAACCAACTGAAAAAAGAGAGCCCTTCACATTTTCACTTGCCTCCACATAGGGGTGAAGGCATACCAACTCCCAAAGCCCAAGAAATCAGAAGATAGAAATGGCATTGTTTTGAGTCAGGAGACCTGTCCACAATTTACTCTTTGCCATCAGATAACTATGACATTAAAAGGGAGCTTAAATGTCACAAAATTTCCAAATCATCTGCCTTCCTGGGCCTGCCGTCTTGAGCAGGCTGCTGATGCTGTAAACACCAGTGTCAAATCCTCTGAACTGTGTGGGGTTTTGCCAAGTTTTGGAAACTGACTCGTGTCCAGGATCATTAGCATGCCTCTTAGTCTACACACCTGGTTTAAGAACGATCTCCAGTGTGGAGGGTTGACATCAGGTAATCCAAAGCGTAGCTTAGTTATTTTCTGAGTACGCCCTGACAGCCACATGACCCAGCAAAACTTGCTAAACCACCATCATGAGCTGCTTTGGTCTCCTGTGCAACATTATTGGAAACTCTAGGGAAGATGTATCTGGAAAGAGGTGTCTGGTGATGTCAGATGGAAAAGACAATAGCGCAAAGAATCACCATGGGTATGAACTTCAGAGGATTAAAGGAGTTTGGGGCTGCCATAATATCAGGACTTTAGAGACTGCTACCACTCTAGTTGAACAGTCTGGGGACAAGGTGAGCTTATCTCTACAATTTCTGGCTCAGTACTATTTGGTGCTTTTTTAATGTACTCAATAAATATTCATTGAACAACTCCTATGTGAATTTAGCCAACACATATTTATTGAGTATATACTATGTGCTAGGGATTTGACAGTGAACAAAACCAGCAAGAACGTCTGTCTCATAGAGCCTGTATTCTGATGGGCAAGAATATACCAGACAGTGCCTGTAGGACTAAAAACAAAGAGATGATTGAAATTCTCCTTGTTGTCAAGAACTTTAAGTGGTTTTGTCTTAATTGTGATTTTAATATAATCAGATGTCAAATATTTTCCCCCATCATAAATATGTCTTCTTTTAAAACCTGAGTTAAAAAGGAAGTAACAATCACTTAATGTAAATGGCTTCTTCTGCAAATTTTATCAGAAATGACGTCTATTGAACAGTACGTGTCATTGAGGAGATAAGTCAGGCCTGGGTTTACACTTATCTGGAACTTTCTGGGGAAATTAATAAAGAGACTGTAATGGCCTAGATAAATTGGTTACACTGACTCTCTGTAACTCTGCAGTTTCTCTCCTCACCCTTCCGTAAGAGCAGCAGCCATATCATGAAACTGTGGTGTGATTTACCTTCATTAGCATAGCAATTTGCCTCACATTTTCACAAAGTGCTAATAGATGTTAACTCAAAATAGATTAAAATACCAGACAAATTGCTACTACCTTAAAAAGAGTTATAACCATTTTGAAAATGTAAATTATGGTTATGCAGCATTTGGAGAGAAGTATAAAATCCAGTCTTTCTTATATTTAAAAAAAACTTGTGGCACATGGTTTTTTCCCCTTTAATCACAGTAATTTCTTCAAATGACAGTGCAGCATATTTTTTTAGGAAGATACATTGCATTTTTTAAATCTCATGTGTCATATAGGAGTTGCCATTGATAGTTTTCAGCAAGAGGAAAAGAAATTGAATACAGAAAACCAGGGATCATGGGGAAATTTTAAAAAAAAACTTCATCTGTAATGTTCCCTTTTTATATTACATATATTTTATGAGTTGGAACAGAGAGAGGTTCTTTTCATTCTAGCAAGTGGAGTTGTGCATGACAAAATGTCTGCAGAAATGTGCATGTAGACATAACGACGTAAAAGGATTTGGGCTCTGCTGGTGTCTTACCTGAATCCTCTATGGCACCAAAGCACTTATGGAGTCCATACAAAGAAAAGGTGAGCATAATTTGTGCTTCTGAGGAGTAAATGAGCATAACTGTAGTATAATATTTGTCACACTATTGCCAGGAGAGATTGTAAGTAAAAGATAGAACCCTCCCTAAATAGGATCCCGTGTATTTCCCCTGAATAACTTCTACCCAACAGAGCTCTAAAATGAAATATTTGCATTTTCCCCACTGCTTTGTTTCCTAGAATTTACAGAGTACAGTTAGCAAAAGGATTGCTTAGAAGATACATTATATCCACAGAGGATTACTGGTGCCATTTTTCATACAGTTACACAAAGTCAAATTATTGTCAGTTCTTACCCCAAACCTGTGAAAGCCAGAGAACAAACACATCATCATCTGTATTCTCAACTACAGATGTATTTTACTTTGTGCAGTTGAAATAGGTAAATTGCATTTTGGGAAATCAAAGGATATATAAAATATGCTGGGGAAGCTGGCAAAATAAATTAACCCTACCATGAAATTATTTACTAAAGTGAACAATTATTCTCTAATTTGTATACTTCATAAATCCTTATCTTCATGTATCAAGTTTGCTTAAGGTGAATTATGTGCCTTTTCCTGGAAAACAGTTATCACATAGAGATATTTTCTATTTTTAAATTAATTGGCCCTCTAAAGCAAATTGCCTGTCAACCCTAGGTACAAAACTCTGTACAAACCTGTGTATAAATTGGAAAAGATGTACCATAGAAAAGAGTTCATATCGTTAACAGTGGGTTTGAATGTTTTCTCTGCTCCATTCTTTTCTCATTTATTTTTAGTTAGTACTTCCTTGAATGCCAAATGGCTTGGACTACATTTACTTCTTTGCAATGTGACGCAGATTTTCCAAGGTTCCTCTCTGACCAAATGACTTCATCTCTTAGTGAAAACTGCATCCTTTTGTTTGTCTGTGGCAGGAGGGAGGCAACTCATCTAACTGCAGCATGGGGAACATCCGTTTAAAAAAAGGAAGAATTTCCTGACAGTGATGCATTAGTCTGTTTGTATTACCATAAAGGAATAGCTGAAACTGGGTAATTTATCAAGAAAGGGGATTTAATTGGCGCATGGTTCTGAGGTGTACAGGAGTGCAATGCTGGCATCTGCTTCTGGTGAGGGCCTCAGGAAACACAGTCATGGTGGAAGGCAAGGGGAGCAAGCATGTCACATATGTCACATGGCAAGGCTGGGAGCAAGAGAGAGAGTTGGGGGAGGTGCCACACACACTTTTAAACAACCAGATCTCGAGAGAACTCCCCCACTATCTTGAAGACAGCACCAAGCCATGATGGGCAGACCCCCATTAACCAAACACCTCCCACCAGGCCTTTCCTCCAACATTGGGGATCACATTTCAACATGAGATGGGAAGGGGACAAATATCCAAACCATGCCAAAGTAGTTACTTAAAACCTAGACTATGTTATTAAGGAGAGTTCTGGAATCTGCTCAATAAAGCATTAAGATAAAATAGATTTTTCTTGTACATGGAGAACATTCTAAAAGTTATTCTTTGCTTGGTGATTAATTTATTTTTAACATTACAACTAGTGTTAACAAGGTTTATTTTATGAGATAACTTAAAGGTGGAACAATATTGATTAACGCTATAGAGAACTAGTGGCCCTAAGAGATCATGAATTAACTCTTTCATTCAGTGACCATTTACTGAGTGCCTCCTCCAATAGTGAGAGCTCCTGTATGGTGGGCTTTTTATATGAGTCACAGTGCTAGGCATATTATTACATTTAATCCCTATAATGGTCCTATGATAAGTACTTTTATCCTGTCTTTACAGTTGAGAAAAACCAAATCTTAAAGAAGTAACATGAGACAGTGTGGGGATTCCTCAAGGATCTAGAGCCAGAAATAACATTTGAGCCAGCCATCCCATTACTGGGTATATACCCAAAGGATTATAAATCATTCTACTATAAAAACACATATACACGTATGTTTGTTGCAGCACTATTCACAATAGCATAGACTTGGAACCAACCCAAATGCCCATCAGTGATAGACTGGATAAAGAAAATGTGGCACATATATACCATGGAATACTATACAGCCATAGAAAAGACTGAGTTCATGTCCTTTGCAGGGACATGGATGAAGCTGGAAACCATCATTCTCAGCAAACTAACACAGGAACAGAAAACCAAACACTATATGTTTTCACTCATAAGTGGGAGTTGAACAATGAAAACACATGGACACGGAGGGGAACATCACACACTGGGGCCTGTCGGGGGGTGAGGGGCTAGGGGAGAGATAGCATTAGGAGAAATACCTAAGGTAGATGATGGGTTGATGGGTGCAGCAAACCACCATGGCACGTGTATACCTATGTAACAAACCTGCATGTTCTGCATATGTATCCCAGAACTTAAAGTATACTTTTTTTTTTAAACTAAAATTAGATTCCTTAATCACATCTTATCAAAATAAAACCTGGTAGATTAAAAAAGAAAAGAAGTAACATGAAAGCAGGATTCAAACCTGTTTCTGGTGGCTTCCAAAGTCCATGATACGAACCATAGTTGCCATAGTTCTTCTCTATTTTGAACTGCCTAGTAGATTTAAAGATAAAAAGCCAATATTTAATCTCCAGAGACTTCTATTCAAGTGGAAGAGATAGGCAAGTGGACAGATAATTGTAATACAGTGTGGGAGTGCTCAAAGAGAGGACAGACCTTGCAGGGTGCCCGCCATGGTGCACCGGGAAGGGGTGCCTAACTCAACCTTCTGGGTTGGGTTGCTTAGGGAGGGCTTCCCTGAAGGAGGAGATTCTTGAACTGAATATGAGTTCCTCAAGAAATTGTTGGCCTTCTTGATTAGTATGTTAGTGTCAGTGTCTGGCTTTGCCTTATTCTTGGATTTCTATTTTTTATTTGTAGTTTGTATTTGTTTTAGCATTCACTCACTCATAACTATTCCTGGCTCATCATAGTTCTTATAGATCTTAGATTGGAGCAAGAGAAATAGACATTAAACTAAGCAATCATAAATTCACTTAGTACAATAATAAGTACTCTGAGGGAAAAGTAGGCAGTATTGAAAGAGT